>NW_027361821.1:8135000-9335000 GCF_039654945.1 Dendrobates tinctorius | reverse complement strand
TTTTGCCACAGTTGTGTTCCTGGTTGTGTTTGAAGCAAAGTATTTCACCTAAAAAGTTGTGTTTATTGTTGGTGATTTCCTACCAATGTACACAACTTTTGTTAAAAGGTGAAATACTTTGCATAAAACACAACCAGGTACACACCTGTGGCCTAAAGGTAAAAATAGTAAGACCATGACAAGATAGCCAACTTTGGTTGGCAAAGGTATATACTGTTGGTCCAGAAGGTACACAAGTTTAGGGCACAAATCTTTCACACTCTGTCATCCCAGTGTACTCTGCCTTGAGGTGACATAAAGTATAGTGGAAAATTGTCCCTGAAACCGTCACAGAACTTCTAGTGGTAATATTTCCAATGACAACCTGTCAAAGAAGGGCTGTAGGAACATGCTATATCTAGTTTTCCAGTAGCCAATCCCGTTCGGAAGGCCAGAAGGGTCAATTTTAAAAACCGGATCCGGCGTAATCCGTCGAAAAACGGATAGAAAAACGGATGAACCGGATGAGACGGATCCGGTTTTGTCTGTCAAGAACAAGACGGATCCGGCAGAAAACCGGATCCGGCACTTCAGGTTTTACAAAACATTTGCCGGATCCGGCATTCCAGCACGACGCCGGATCGCGCCTGACGCCGAAAACCTGATGTGTGAAAGTAGCCTAAGGGTTAAAAGTTGACCAGCGATTTCTCATTTTTACAACAAAATTTACAAAGCCATTTTTTTTAGGGACCACATCATATTTAAAGTCATTTTGAGGGGTGTACATGACAGAAAATACCCAAAAGTGGCACCATTCTAAAAACTAGACCCCTCAAGGTGCTCAAAACCACATTCAAGAAGTTTATTAACCCTTTAAGTGCTTCACAGGAACGAAAGCAATGTGGATGGAAAAAATTAACATTTAACTTTTTTTTGGAAAAAAATTACTTCAGAACCAATTTTTTTTATTTTCACAAGTGTTAAAAGAGAAAATCAACCACAAAATTTGTTGTACAATTTCTCCTGAATACGCCGATACCCCATATGTGGGGGGAAACCCCTTTTTCAGCACACGGCAGAGCTCGCAAGGGATGGAGCACCGTTTGACTTTTTCAACGCAGAATTGGCTGGAATTAAGATCGGATGCCATGTTGCGTTCGGAGAGCCCTTAATGTGCCTAAACAGTGGAAAACTCCAACAAGTGACCCCATTTTGGAAACTAGACCCATTAAGGAACTTATCTAGATGTGTGGTGAGCACTTTGAACCTTCAAGTGCTTCACAGAAGTTTATAACGTAGAGCCGTGAAAATAAGAAATCCATTTTTTTTTCCACAAAAATGATCTTTTCGCCCCCAAATTTTTATTTTTACAAGGGTAACAGGAGAAATCATACCCCCACAGTTATTATGCGATTTGTCCTGAGTACGCTGATACCCCATATGTGTGGAGGAACCACTGTTTGGGCGCATGGGAGAGCTCGGAAGGGAAGGAGTGCCATTTTGGAATGCAGACTTTGATGGAATGGTCTGCGGGCATCATGTTGCGTTTGCAGAGCCCCTGATGGGCCTAAACAGTGGAAACCCCCAACAAGTGACTCCATTTTGGAAACTAGACCCATGAAGGAACTTATCTAGATGTGTGGTGAGCACTTTGAACCTTCAAGTGCTTCACAGAAGTTTATAACGTAGAGCCGTGAAAATAAGAAATCCATTTTTTTTCCACAAAAATGATCTTTTCACCCCCAAATTTTTATTTTTACAAGGGTAACAGGAGAAATCATACCCCCACAGTTATTATACGATTTGTCCTGAGTACGCTGATACCCCATATGTGTGGAGGAACCACTGTTTGGGCGCATGGGAGAGCTCGGAAGGGAAGGAGTGCCATTTTGGAATGCAGACTTTGATGGAATGGTCTGCGGGCATCATGTTGCGTTTGCAGAGCCCCTGATGGGCCTAAACAGTGGAAACCCCCAACAAGTGACTCCATTTTGGAAACTAGACCCATGAAGGAACTTATCTAGATGTGTGGTGAGCACTTTGAACCTTCAAGTGCTTCACAGAAGTTTATAACGTAGAGCCGTGAAAATAAGAAATCCATTTTTTTTCCACAAAAATGATCTTTTCGCGCCCAAATTTTTATTTTTACAAGGGTAACAGGAGAAATCATACCCCCACAGTTATTATGCGATTTGTCCTGAGTACGCTGATACCCCATATGTGGGGGGGAACCACTGTTTGGGCGCATGGGAGAGCTCGGAAGGGAAGGAGTGCCATTTTGGAATGCAGACTTTGATGGAATGGTCTGCGGGCATCATGTTGCGTTTGCAGAGCCCCTGATGGGCCTAAACAGTGGAAACCCCCCACAAGTGACCCCATTTTGGAAATTAGACCCCCTAAGGAACTTATCTAGATGTGTGGTGAGCACTTTGAACCCCCAAGCACGTCACAGAAGTTTATAAACGCAGAGCCGTGAAAATAAAAAGTTTTTTATTTCCACAAAAGTGATTTTTTTGACCCCAATTTTTAGACCCCCAAAGTTGGTAAATAGTGGAAACCCCTCAATTCTTGCTCCAACCCTAACCCCAACACACCCCTAACCCTAATCCCAACCCTAATCCTAATTCTAATCCTAGTTCGCCCTAACCCTAGCCCAACCCTAGCCCTAACCCTAGCCCAACCCTAACCCTTAACACTAGCCCAACCCTAACCCTTAACCCTAGCCCAACCTTAACCCGAGCCCAACCCTAGCCCTAACCCTAGCCCAACCCTAACCCTTAACACTAGCCCAACCCTAACCCTTAACACTAGCCCAACCCTAACCCTAGCCCAACCCTAACCCTTAACCCTAGCCCAACCCTAACCCTAGCCTAACCCTAGCCCAACCCTAACCCTTAACACTAGCCCAACCCTAACCCTTAACCCTAGCCCAACCCTAACCCTTAACCCGAGCCCAACCCTAGCCCTAACCCTAGCCTAGCCCTAACCCTAGCCTAGCCTAACCCTAACCCTAGCCTAGCCCTAACCCTTGCCTAACCCTAGCCTAACCCTAGCCTAACCCTAGCCTAACCCTAACCCTAGCCTAACCCTAACCCTAGCCTAACCCTAACCCTAACCCTTATGGAAAACTGAAAAAAAAAATATTTTTTTTATTTCATTATGTGTGCCTATATAAGGGGGTGATAAACGGGGGGGTTATGTACTATTTTTATTATTTTGATCACTATGATCGTTTATCATAGTGATCAAAATAATGAATGGAATCTGCCAGCCGGAGCCAGCAGATTCCCGGCGGGCGCACTGCGCATGCGCCCGCCATTTTCAAGATGGCGGCGCCCATCGGATGACGCCGGCGGGAGCGGGATCACCGGGAGGGGACGGAGGACAAGGGAGAGGGACCGGGGGGATCGGGGACCCTATTTCTCTATCCTCTGATGTGTGATCACATCAGAGGAAAGAGAAATTAAATGTAAAATCGCGGCTTTTTTTTTTTGCGGTCGCCGTTATAGGGTTAATAACGGCGATCGCAAAAGCGGGGGTCGGTAAAAACCGACCGATTCATGTTCTCTGGGGTCTCGGCTACCCCTGGCAGCCGAGACCCAGGAGAAAATCCGACACTGGGGGGCGCTATTCACTTAAATCACAGCGCCGTGAATTAACGGCGCTGTGGTTTAAGTACCCTTAATTACCGCCGTTAAAAGGCGTATCGGCGGTCGTTAAGGGGTTAAGTATGAAAAAAATGGTGTGGGCTCCCATGCAATTTTCTGCACCAGAGAGAGAAAGCCGGTGACTGAGGGCAAATATTCATAGCCTAGGAAGGGACCATTGTTATTGCCCCCCCCGGCTACCAACATCTGCTCCCAGCTACCCCAGAAATGGCGCATCTCTGAGATGCGCCAATTCCGGCACTTAGCCTCTCTCTTCCCACTCCCATGTAGTGGTTGCATATGGGGTAATATTTGTGGAGTTAATGTCACCTTTTTATTGTAAGGTGACATTAATCCCGGTTAGAAATAGAGAGGCGTCAATAAGATACCTAGAATCATAGAATCGTAGAGTTGGAAGGGACCTCCTGGGCCATCTGGTCCAACCCCCTGCTCAAAGCAGGATTCGCTAAATCATCCCAGTCAGATGTCTGTCCAGCCTCTGTTTGAAGACATCCATTGAAGGAGAACTCACCACTTCTCGTGGCAGCTTGTTCCACTCATTGATCACTCTAACTGTCAAAACGTTTTTTCTAATATCTAATCTGTGTCTCCTCCCATTCAGTTTCATCCCATTGCTTCTAGTCTTTCCTTGTGCAAATGAGAATAAAGATGATCCTTCTACAATGTGACAGCCCTTGAGATATTTGTAGACAGCTATTAAGTCTCCTCTCAGTCTTCTCTTTTGCAAACTAAACAATCCCAAATCCTGCAACCTTTCCTCATAAGACAGGGTTTGCAGACCGGTCACCATTCTGGTTGCTCTTTTCTGAACTTGCTCCAGTTTGTTGATGTCTTTTTTAAAATGTGGTGCCCAAAACTGGACACAATATTCCAGATGAGGTCTGACCAAAGAGGAGTAGAGGGAAATAATGACTTCACGTGATCTAGACTGTATGCTTCTGTTAATACATCCTAGAATTGCATTTGCTTTTTTTGCTGCTGCATCACACTGTTGACTCATATTCAGTTTGTGATCTATTAGTATACCCAAGTCTTTTTCACATGTGCTGTTGCTTAGGCCTATTCCTCCCATTCTGTATATGCTTTTTTCATTTTTATTGCCCAGATGTAGTACTTTGCATTTGTCCCTGTTAAAAACCATTCTGTTAGTTGCTGCCCACTTCTCCAGTTTATTTATATCTTTTTGAATCCTCTCTCCCTCTTCTCTAGTATTAGCTATCCCTCCTAGCTTTGTGTCATCAGCAAATTTAATCAGTTTACCCTCAATTCCTTCATCTAAATTGTTGATAAAGATGTTGAACAATACAGGGCCCAGGACAGAGCCCTGTGGTACCCCACTTGAGACATTCTTCCAACTGGATGTGCAGCCATTTACGACCACTCTTTGGGTCCGATCACTAAGCCAGTTATGAATCCACCTAACAGTTGCCTTGTCCATTCCATACTTAGTCATTTTTTCAATAAGGATTGTATGAGATACTTTGTCAAATGCTTTGCTGAAGTCAAGATATACTATATCTACAGCATTTCCTTGATCCACCCAATCAGTGATTCCGTCATAGAAGGAAATTAAGTTAGTCTGACATGACTTATTTACAAACCCATGCTGACTCTGTTTAATCACTTCATTCTTATCCAGGTACTGACATACATGTTGTTTAATAATTTGTTCAAAGATCTTTCCTGGTATAGAAGTCAGACTCACCGGCCTATAGTTGCCTGGGTCCACCTTCTTCCCCTTTTTGAAGATAGGAACAATATTTGCTCTTCTCCAGTCTTCTGGGACTTCTCCTGTTCTCCAAGAATTTTCAAATATTATGGAGAGGGGTTCAAAAATTTCTTCTGCTATCTCCTTCAGTACTCTGGGGTGTAATTCATCTGGACATGGAGACTTGAATTCATTTAGGTTAGCTAAGTGTTTCCTCACTATCTTTCTGTTTATAGATATCCAATACTAATCCTATAGCTGTTAAGGGTTAAAAAAAAGAGCCAGAAAAAAAGTCTTTTAATGAAATAAAACACTACACAGTTTGTTAGACTGGCGGAACGCAACAAATAATGATAATGAGGTGCGTTCTCAGCCTGGGGTCCACCGTGCAGAGATGGAATACTGCAGGTAAGTAATGGCAGATACTGTATGGCGGTGTAATAAGCGAACACGCAGGTTAGCGTCACCTGGTGTGTATGAGGCGGACTCTGTTGCCTCACAGAGTCGCACTACCGCCGAATATAATCGCCGAAACCTGTTAAGCTCACAGAGCTCGGCAAAGTGAGCGCTGGTGTAAAGTCACAGGACTCTACCCCAAGACACAGGGTCGGAGTCCCTAGACACACCAGCACTCGGCGCCGCCGTAGATGTGGCACTTATGTGCCTTGCGCTGGATGGCACAAAAACCCTAGCCACTGAGAGGCGCTGACTCTAACCACTAGACCCTAACAGCAGGCACAACCAAGGGTAGGGGTTTCAAATGAGTCAGTCACCAGATACATGCATACATCATCATACACACCTTTTGCATAAGAGTCTATACTAGCGCATGGCCAAGCGGCCATGCGACTCTTTTATAGTGGCGTCGTTCCGGGACCTTCCCAGTGGTGGACCAATCCGAGCAGGAGCAGGACCTGCGCATGTGACCTCCGACCTCCAATGAGAGGTCTTCCCATGGGCATGCTCAGCAGGCAAAATACAGGACTTAGTCCCTGGAGTGTCTGCTTGCTGCTGATTAAAGCATGGTGTTACAGCAGAACCTGAAGGAGCAATCAGACGCCTAGCATTATCCTGGGCAAGATGTCTGGACCGAGGCCTTTGCTGAACAGGAATCTCTGTGGCCACAGAGGAATGGGAGACCGCAGAGGACATTGCTTGAGATTCCCCCTGTGCAGTAGGGGAAACTTGACGCCTAACAGTTTTCCCATTTTATTGTACGCCTAATCCATGTGACACCCTCGATCTCCTGAAAAAAAAACAAATACTCCCTGTTCCAACGTAATCCATTTAATAACGAGTGTCCCACGACGATCTCCCCTATAGAACAGTGTCATTGGGTGATGTCACTACTCTACATGGCCTCCCACGATGCACTGACAGGAGACAATGGCTCCTGCAGTGCATCACTGAAGAGGTTACCTGAGTTAATCCTCTCACTTTACGGCAATGCTGCGTGAGAATTTTCTCACACAGCGTTGCAGGTCAGAGAAAGAACTTAGGGTTACAGGTGAGAGAATGAACTTAGGGTTAGGGGACCTCTCTCCCAGCGGCGAAGAGATACAGAGCAGATTACCTCCGCCTGTCAGTTCATCGCGGGAGCCCCTGCAGAGCAGTGACATCACCGATGTCTGTGTTCTACACGGGAGTTCATCGTGGGACACTCATTATTAACTGGACTACAGCAGAAAGTTAAGTATAGGTTGTTTTTTATTTTTATCACAGGAGAGCGAGGGCTTCGGGGACTAGGTAATTGGTGAGTATGTGCTCTATGTTATATGTTGTATGTACTGTCTATAATGTATGTGTATATGTATATACTGTATGTGTTTTGTTTTTTTTCTACTGCTGAACACATGCATTGTCTGATGGGACTACTGTCCCATCATCGGCAATGCTATCACTGTGAGCATTCATAGCCAGATGTGAGCAGTAGTCCCATCAGACAATGGCTGCTTACACAGACCCACACACTACGCGCAGACTCCCGCACACACATACACGCACATCGTCTCCGCCCACACACTTGCCTCCTCCCGATCTGCAGTGTTTCTTGCACCCACATCCGCAGCAAATCCGCAGATTTTTTTTTACACCTGCGGTTTTGCTGTGAATGTGCCTGACTCAGTGGAAGTCAATGGATGAAGAAACACTGCAGATCTGCAAAAAGTATTGACATGCTACGAAAAAAAAGCTGCTGCAAATCTGCGCAGATTTTTCCGCAGCATGTGCACAACAAACCCGAATTTCCCATTCACTAACATTAGCTGTGCGCTACACTGCGGATTTGATGCGAATCCGTGCTGCCAAAAACACTGTGGATCCTCATCTAAATCCGCAACGTGTGCACACAGCCTTACAAGGATTGTCACTTTTCAGAAAACTTTCTGCTATAAGCTGCAGTGGTTTTAAAATTACAAACTGAGTATTACTCACCCTGCCCCGGTTCAGCAAAGTGACCCCACTTGTGCCAAGATTCCTGTTGTTAGACTGCAGTCAATCAGTTAGCTCAGCAGTAGTGATGAGCGAGTATACTCGTTGCTCGGGTTTTCCCCAACATGCTCGGGTGTCCTCCGAGTATTTGGATGTGCTCGGAGATTTAGTTTCTGTCACCGTAGCTGCATGATTTGTGGTTGCTAGACAGCCTGAATGAATACATGTGGGAATTCCCTAACAAACAGGCAATCCCCACATGTATTCAGTCTGTCCAGCAACCATAAATCATGCAGCTACGGAGACAAAAAATATATCTCCGAGCACATCAAAATACTCGGAGACCAACCGAGCATGCTCGGGGAAACCCAAGCAATGAGTATACTCACTCATCACTACTCAGCAGCTTATGCTGTCCACACTACCAGAGCCGATGAGCTTAGTAATTGGCCCCACTGCTTCAAAGTACAGAGATCAGGGCAGTGGTGGAAACAAACTACAGAGATCAGGGCAGTGGAAACAAACTACAGAGATCAGGGCAGCTGTGGAAACAAACTACAGAGATCAGGTCAGTGGTAGAAACAAACTACAGAGATCAGGGCAGCTGTGGAAGCAAACTACAGAGATCAGGGCAGCTGTGGAAGCAAACTACAGAGATCAGGGCAGCTGTGGAAGCAAACTACAGAGATCAGGGCAGCTGTGGAAACAAACTACAGAGATCAGGTCAGTGGTAGAAACAAACTACAGAGATCAGGGCAGCTGTGCAAGCAAACTACAGAGATCAGGGCAGCTGTGGAAACAAACTACAGAGATCAGGTCAGTGGTAGAAACAAACTACAGAGATCAGGGCAGCTGTGGAAGCAAACTACAGAGATCAGGGCAGCTGTGGAAGCAAACTACAGAGATCAGGGCAGCTGTGGAAGCAAACTACAGAGATCAGGGCAGCTGTGGAAACAAACTACAGAGATCAGGTCAGTGGTGGAAACAAACTACAGAGATCAGGTCAGCGGTGGAAACAAACTACAGAGATCAGGTCAGTGGTGGAAACAAACTACAGAGATCAGGTCAGTGGTGGAAACAAACTACAGAGATCAGGGCAGCTGTGGAAACAAACTACAGAGATCAGGTCAGTGGTGGAAACAAACTACAGAGATCAGGGCAGCTGTGGAAACAAACTACAGAGATCAGGGCCGCTGTGGAAACAAACTACAGAGATCAGGTCAGTGGTGGAAACAAACTACAGAGATCAGGGCAGCTGTGGAAACAAACTACAGAGATCAGGGCAGCTGTGGAAACAAACTACATAAATCAGGGCAGCTGTGGAAACAAACTACATAGATCAGGGCAGCTGTGGAAGCAAACTACATAGATCAGGGCAGCTGTGGAAGCAAACTACAGAGATCACGGCAGCTGTGGAAACAAACTACAGAGATCAGGGCAGCTGTGGAAACAAACTACAGAGATCAGGTCAGTGGTGGAAACAAACTACAGAGATCAGGGCAGCTGTTGAAACAAACTACAGAGATCAGGGCAGTGGAAACAAACTACAGAGATCAGGGCAGTGGTGGAAACACTACAGAGATCAGGGCAGATGTGGAAACAAACTACAGAGATCAGGGCAGCTGTGGAAACAAACTACAGAGATCAGGTCAGTGGTGGAAACAAACTACAGAGATCAGGTCAGTGGTGGAAACAAACTACAGAGATCAGGGCAGCTGTTGAAACAAACTACAGAGATCAGGGCAGTGGTGGAAACACTACAGAGATCAGGGCAGATGTGGAAACAAGCTGCAGAGATCAGGGCAGATGTGCAAAACAAGCTGCAGAGATCAGGGCAGTGGTGGAAACACTACAGAGATCAGGGCAGTGGTGGAAACAAGCTGCAGAGATCAGGGCAGATGTGCAAAACAAGCTGCAGAGATCAGGGCAGTGGTGGAAACAAGCTGCAGAGATCAGGGCAGTGGTGGAAACAAGCTACAGAGATCAGGGCAGCTGTGGAAACAAGCTACAGAGATCATGGCAGTGGTGGAAACAAACTACAGAGATTAGGGCAGTGGTGGAAACAAACTACAGAGATTAGGGCAGTGGTGGAAACAAACTACATAAATCAGGGCAGCTGTGGAAACAAACTACAGAGATTATGGCAGTTGTGGAAACAAACTACAGAGATCAGGGTTGCGGTGGAAACAAACTACAGAGATCAGGGAAGTGGTGCGGAGCCATTGCTGGACCTGGCTCACCTCAGTTGTCTTCTTTTTTATAACTACCGCAACTTATAATGGAAAGTTTTTTTAAAGTGGGCAACCCCTGTATTGTGTGCCTCATACTGTGATACGACACAGTGTCTGGGCTACATTTCTTTCGTAAGTTACGCCACTCTTTTGGGTACATTGTTAATTTTTTCAGCTTTTCTCGGTTAAGCCATATCCACCTTTTCATGCCTTACGTAATACATAATGCATGATAGCTTTGTCTATAACACCACTGCTTTGCAGATGAGTTTGAGCAATTGATGGCAAGCTTACTGCTAGAGAGTTTTCAAGTGCGGACCTGGAGCTGGATTTGGGCAGCTTCAGTGCCTCTTCTGTATCTGCTGGAAGCAAGGGGAAGCAAACAATTCGGGCCAGGGGCGCAGCCATGCCGCTTGTCTGAACTGTCAAATTTTAGGAAGGTACTGCCCCCTAAGAAGCTAGAGGTCAAGAGGGAGATGAACTTCTGAAAGAAGATAAGACAATACGTTTAAACACTTGTTCAGCAGGCTACTTTTACATTTGTATAGGCACATCCTGTTAGTTTATTCCGATTTTTAGGAACAAACAAATGGAATAATGTCAAAAACAGTCACATTACATAACTGACGGAAATGGAAGCAGAGAACCTCCATGATCATTTTTCACTTTGCGTTTTTGTCATGCTTTTTTTCAGTGCAGTTTTGTTACAAAACCTGAAGGGTTTCCCAGTACAAGAAAGTGAATAAGATGTCTGAAGTCTTATGCACATGTTCCTTATTTTTTCCTTGCAGATTTGAATCTGCAACATATCGGGAAACAATCTGAAAAAAAAAAAAAAACAACAGGAGAAATGCGTGTGTTGTGCGCAGCATTTTTCCTGCCAACACATCAGGATTTGCAGACTGCAGTAGTAATAAAAGCGTTAGTTTGTGTTGACTTCAATGAAGCCTCTTGTTAAATTCCTTGTGTTGAGCTATTTATATTGTTCTTGTTTGATTTGTTTATTGAAAACAGCACAATGTTTATACCTTTTGCTAATAAATCTAATTTGCATTGGGGGTTGAATAATTTTGATTGTAACCGTAGCAATAGTGATTTGCTTTGTGATCTGCCTATAAAAACATAAAAATAAACTCATATCACTTTGCTCCCACGATGAGCCATGATGGCCTTTTCCTTTTCCACATTTTGCTGGCTGGAGCTGTGAAGTGATGTCATCACTCTGCATGAAGTCCCCTGTGTGACACCAACCTCTTGCAGGCTGCCGTGTTGTGAGTTCTTTTTCCCCTTCACCATTGAGGTCTGATGAACTCCCTCTTCTGGTGAAGGAAGGTAGTGAGGCTGATTACCAAGCACCTGAGCAGGATGATGATGACTGGGTGACTGGAATTGCTGACTGGATATAAGGCAGCCGACGCCCTTCTGCCTTGCTGGTGATTTCTCAGAGGGATTCTAGGAGACCAGTCTGATTCCTGCTCCTCAAAAGCTAAGTTTTCTGCTCTGCTTTTTGTATTTGTGTTTTGGTTTTGTTTTGCCTTGTTTTTCTGGATTTCTGCCATTCCCTGCTGGGGTGTGCTGAATTCCTTTTTGCTCTGTCTTCAGAAAATACCTTAGTGCTGATATAGTCTTTTTGAAGCCTAGTGTCTTCAGGGCTTTTTTCCCTATCAGTCTGTTGGCTCTTGTTTTGATAGGGTTTTATCGGATTGCAGACAGCAGCTTTTCTATCCTGTCCTATTTAGTTAGCTTGGGCCCCATCATTTGCTCAGCCTATCTTTCTATCTGTGTGAGTGTTTTTTCATCTTGCTTCACCGTCATTATATGTTGGGGGCTGCCTATTGCTTTGGGGTCTGCTCTGGGGCAGTTTAGATTTCCCTTTCTGTCTTTAGGCTATTTAGTTCTCCGGCAGTGAGCGAGGGGTCTAGGGCACCGTAGGAACCCCCCACGGCTACTGCTAGTTGTTGTTGATATGTTCATCGGTCTGCAATCCGATAGCTGCCAACTTCTCTGGTTTTCTGGACTTAGCTAGTATTTCCGTTTTTGCCTCCTACAGTGACTCATTCATAACACTGCCGGTATGATGTAGCCAGCTTTTGCTAGTGTGTGCTCACCACATTTATTACACATTTATTAATGATATCCACCTCCTAAATATGTGGATTCCATTTGATTCCCATTCAGCTGCCATGTCTGATACAGGGTTGATCCTTGGTGGTGCACAGGTGAAGAACAGAAAAAGAAGAGGAAGTTCATCAACACTGGAGAGGGAAGTTTTAGAAATCTCAGTTGGCTACTTCTCTCCCTGAGCAGGAAATGATGTCCTGATCCTGGTTTTCTCAGAAATAAACTGTTAGGAAAGAGGCCAAGATGCCCCAGAAACATTAGATAGTTCTTTGTTTTCTTTATTAAAATCAACAGGTTAGCAGTGAAAGGGGTTGTCCACTACTCGAGACATGTCTCAATCAACTTGTTCGTCTCGATTAAAATAACATTTATACTCTGGCGTTCCAGTGATGTCGGTACTCGCTCTCCTGGGGCCGACGTCACATTGTTATGTCACATGAGCCCTGCAGCCAATCGGCGCTGACTTCACACTCCCCACCTTCGGATGAATCCGAGATCTACAAAGAAGTCAGAGCTGTGGCTTGCCGCTCACTTCCTATAGATGTTTGATTCATGTGAAAACGGATAAACTGGAGCCTGTGCTCATTGGTTGCAGGCCTTGCGTAACATAACAATGTGACCCGAGCCTCAGGAGTCTGAGTGCCGACACCACTGGAATGGCGCCGGCACCAGAGTTGAGTATAAGTGTTGTTATTTTACTCAGGGCAAACATGCTGATTGAGTTGTCTGAGTAGTGGACAACATCTTTAAACTGAGAGAACCTACTTGTGAACTGCTAAATGTTTTTAAACATCAGGATGGTCCACATATGATTCTGCAGAATAACCGTGCATAATCAGGTGCTGCAGAGAGATTGTACAGCTACAGAGTGGGAGCTGATTCCCCATAGACAAGGCAAGGATGGATGAATGAGTGCTATATATACAGTCCAGAAATCAGTAATCGTGTTTCCTCCTCCGTATCACCTGATTGTTATAGGGAACCTGTCATGTCATTTCAAGCATTTAAAGTGTCTCCAGTGTGTTGTTAGCTAACTTACCCCTTTTATTCATTAAAAATGGCGCTGTAATGATGTTCAAAAACCATTTTATATAGTTATATGGTACCTGCTCGTTTAGTCATAGGGGTGTGCTTCATTTTCTGTTCAGTGATGGGAATCCCGCTTTTGTGCAGAGTGACGCCGCGTTTGTGCAGTGTGGAGCATGTAGCTGGCCGCTCTTGCACAGTGTTGAGCGTAGAGTCACGCGTCAAAGTGCATGCTCTGCTCCTCGATCGGTACTGTGCAAACACAGCTGGCTCTGCTACACACTGTGCAAATGTGGCTGCCCACTCGATACTGTGCAAGCGTCCAGTGATGTCAGCACAGAGAATTCAATCAAATTGAGTGGGAGTCACCGCCCATGACTGAACAGAAAATGAAGCACACCCCTATGACAACGAGCGGGTACCATATAACTATGTAAATTGCTTTTTTGCACATGATTACTGCGCCGTTTTTAATGAAAAAAAATGTGTTTGTGATGCACATTGGATCATTAACAACACACTATTAACAATTTTTGTCACAGGGTTTCCGCAACAGAGAGGAGCCAGAAGACCATGTCGTCTGATTGCTCCTACTCCTGCGCTGAGAAGAAGCACTTCTCCTTCATTTTAATGGTGTTTATTCCTTTTGACAGAACAGGGGTTAATTGGCCATGTTGAAAAACCCTGAGCTCTCAACTAAGCTCAGTTAGCCACTCCGTTCCCTTTATAAGCTGGCTCCTGATTCAAATCCATGTCAGAGCTAGCATTTGATGCATGGCTTAGGAGGAGAGGAGATAACTCCTTCTCAAATTATCTGTGATTGTTGTGTGGTTTGTAAGTGTGGAAATTCCCTTCCTCCATTCCCCAGTGCATTCCTCTGTTATATGTGAGTGAGTATTTTGTATGACACCAAGATATCCCTAAATAAAGCAGTGGGATTAATTAGAAGTAAAACACACTAGACAATATAATAACAGCAACCCTTACAGACTGATTAGAGCAAAAAGGGTTATCAGAGTATTTTATACCAAACAATTAAATTTTATTAGACAGAATACATTAGCATAATATACAAACAGAATAACATTACCAATAACATTAGAAAATTAGGGATCCATAATAAAATTGTGCAAACAGCAGTACTTATATAAATGTCAAAAGGAGAAAGAATGCATATTCCATGTCTATATGTACACAATGGTAGAATTATTAGAAAAATAATTTGTTAAAGGTATGCAAAACCACCAGTAAAGTGCTATTTATAGCTGGCAATCTGCTCCACTGGACCTAATGCAAGGCAATGCTCTCATATGAAGGAGCAGATGACAGCACATAGCTGTATGCATGTGGCTGTATAGGAATAAAGTGCTTTTGGTGCAAAGACAAAAGTAAGATAAAGTGCATATAGTGGTCAAGTACTTACTGATTAAAGTGAATAGAAGGACCCCAGCCTGCCGCTTCTACGCACGTTTCGCCGTGCCTTCATCAGGAGGCATGAGAAGGAGTTCTGATGGAGTTATCTGTGACTGTTGTGTGGTTTGTTAAGTTACTGTCACACTTAGCGATGTACCAGCGATCCCGACCAGCGATATGACGCGGTCAGGATCGCTGGTGCATCGCGCTAGTGAGCTGCCACACAGGCAGATCTCACCAGCGACATCGCAGGGGTCGGGGGTCGCTACTTACCTGTCAGACGAGGCGATCCTGACGTCCTCCCGCCCGCGTCCATGCGTCGCTCGTCGTCACAGCAGGAAGCCCCAGCAGGAAGCTGACGACGAGAAACGGCTCAGGATGTTCTCGCGCAATCAGCGATAACCAGCGGGGGAGCGGTCGAAGGTATCAGACATTGCGATATCACTAGCAATATCGCTATAATGTCACAAAAACCAGCGATATTGCTAGCGATATCGCTTAGTGTGACAGACCTTTAAGTGTGGTAATTCTCTTCCCTCCTCTACTTTTGTTTATTCCCCTTCCTCCACTCCCCAATGCATTCTTCTGTGTATGCGAGTGAATATTTTGTATGCCTGGTGTTTTCAGTTTACCCTCGTTTGTGTAGATTTGTTTGTCGGGTTGGTGTACTGCGATGCACAATAACGCCCCTCTTCCCTCGGTAGGTGAAAAGAAAAAACGGAGGGCTAACTCAGGAGATAAGGCAAGGGTGGCGGCCCCGGCATCTTCACCTTCAGAAGTATCCTGGGGAATAGGGTGAGCTAGGGCGCCCCCTAGTGTCAGGGACAGGGAAGGAGCCCCTGGTCCCGGGTCACACGACAGCTGTGCTGTGACATTTAGATGCTTGAAATGACATGACAGGTTCCCTTTAAAGCAAACCTGCCAGCAGGATTATGCTCAGTGACTTACACATGGTGTCCAGTTTGTGCCATTACACTGATTAAAATGATACCTTGGGTAATAATCTTTATTTGCATTTTTTAGTTAATGAGATTCTTGTGCTCTGGGGCGGGGCTTTATGTGCTGCACTGCTTACATATGTGTTACGGATCTGCAACACAGGACTAGGGTGGAAGGGGGGAAAACTGACCCTGCACTATGACTAAGCTGATACCCTACTATGGAGTGGGCGACCCATTCCTTGCGAATAGACCCACCGACGATCCTAGGTTAATCTCTAGCGAAGACCTATAGATAGGGGGAAGGGGGTCCCTGAAAGATCTAAGGACTGAGTACAAAAACGGGTCACCTCCTAATAGAAAAAACAGAGAAGGCTGCAGAAACCAACTGAAAACAGAAACAAAAATTAGCAGAACCAGAGGTCTCAGCACTGCACTAATTAAACACACAGAAGGCAAAGCAAAGCACCAAGCCAGAACTCAAGTGGATTAACACTGTTGTCCAGCAAGGAATGAGAGACAGGTGCAGGTTAATAAAGAGTGATACAATCACCTGACCCAAGACAAACCCAGCACCAGAGGAAAAACACCAGCAGCCAGAACACCACAAGAAAATGGCGGATAGTCACAAACTAAACAGATTCTAACAATATGCATCTGTATGGGCTTATGACAGGTCACTGGTCCCTCAGTGACCTGACCCATATCGCCAACCTGACACTGTCTGTAATTTACTGAGCAAAGTCCTGCTGACAGGTTCATTTTAAGTGATGGGAAGGTACACTTGATGCTGGGACTTAACAGAGCTAAATCAGCTATATAAAGAATTCTGAGGGTTGATTTTGTGCCAAAAGGGTTGGTTCACGCTAGCATCTGTTTTTGCTATAAAGCAATATGAAGCAAAAAATAATAATAAAATACTTATGCAAACCAAAAACTTTCCATGTAAACTGTTTATCGTAGACTTTGATGTTGCAAAAAATGGATTCATTCAATTTCTTTTCTTTTTTCCAAAAATGAGAACACAGCAAACTGCTTTATTTTTGATATTTAAAAAATTAGAAACTGAAGAAAAGCTGAGCTGATACAAATATGCCATTTTAATAACCTATTGAATCCAATGAGTTCTTGAACTGATTCTGTTTTCAGTTTTAGAAACATAAAAAAAAAAAGAAAAGCAGAATGCAAAAACACCAGTCTGAATATTAGCTAATATTGCTTTCCCAATTACAGTCAAAATAAGTAATAAAAAATATTTTAATGTTGGAAGGCCCCAAAGATCTTTTATAACCTTAAAACACATTGTGTGAAATAAATAAAGGCAAAAAGATAAATAGAACAAACAAAACAAACCCACAATTAGCTCAAACCACAGTTTCTGGTCTCACCCCCTTCAAGAAACAAACAATAAATGCCATATATATATATATATAAATAACTGTAATGGAAAGGAAAGAACAATTTAAAACATATATTAATGCCACTTAAATATAAAATATAGAATAAATGTGAAAAATAAATGCATACATTTAAATTTGATATTGCCTTACCCTACGAAAAACAGAGTTTCTGACATTATTATAGCTTACTTATATAGCTCCATCATATTGGCCAGCGCATTGCAGATATCATTATCACTCTCCCTGTTGCTGCTCACAAGCTACATTCCTTATCAATATGTACAGTGGGTACGGAAAGTATTCAGACCCCTTTAAATTTTTCACTCTTTGTTTCATTGCAGCCAATTGATACATTCAAAAAAGTAATTTTTTTCTCATTAATGTACACTCTGCACCCCATCTTGACTGAAAAAAATAGAAATGTAGAAATTTTTGCAAATGCATTAAAAAAAGGAAAACTGAAATATCACATGTCATAAGTATTCAGACCCTTTGCTCAAACACTCATATTTAAGTCACATGCTGTCCATTTCCTTGTGATCCTCCTTGAGATGGTTCTACTCCTTCACTGGTGTCCAGCTGTATTTAATTAAACTGATCAGACTTGATTTGTAAAGGCACACACCTGTCTATATAAGACCTCACAGCTCACAGTGCATGTCAGACCAAATGAGAATCATGAGGTCAAAGGAACTGGCCAAGGAGCTCAGAGACAGAATTGTGGCAAGGCACAGATCTGGCCAAGGTTACAAAAGAATTTCTGCATTACTCAAGGTTCCTAAGAGCACAGTGGCCTCCAAACTCCTTAAATATAAGACGTTTGGGACCACCAGAAGTCTTCCTAGACCTGGCCGCCCAGCCAAACTGAGCAATCATGGGAGAAGAGCCTTGGTGAGAGAGGTAAAGAAGAACCCCAAGATCACTGTGGCTGAGCTCCGCAGATGCAGTAGGGAGATGGGAGAAAGTTCCACAAAGTCAACTATCACTGCAGCCCTCCACCAGTCAGACCTTTATGGCAGAGTGGCCAGACGGAAGCCTCTCCTCAGTGCCAGACATATGAAAGCCCGCATAGAGTTTGCTAAAAACCATATGAAGAACTCCCAGACTATGACAATTAAGATTCTCTGGTCTGATGAGATGAAGATAGAATTTTTTGGTGATAATTCTAAGCAATATGTGTGGAGAAAACCAGGCACTGCTCATCACTTGCCCAATACAATCCCAAAAGTGAAACATGGTGGCAGCATCATGCTATGGGGGTGTTTTTCAGCTGCAGGGACAGGACGACTGATTGCAATTAAAGAAAACATGAATGCGGCCAAGTACAGAGATATCCTGGATGAAAACCTCTTCCAGAGTGTTCTGGACGTCAGACCTGGCCAAAGGTTCACCTTCCAACAAGACACTGACCCTAAGCAAACAGATAAAATAACAAAGGAGTAGCTTCAGAACAACTTTGTGACCATTCTTGACTGGCCCAGCCAGTGCCCTGACCTGAACCCAATTGAGCATCTCTGGAGAGACCTGAAAATGGCTATCCACCAACATTCACCATCCAACCTGATGGAACTGGAGAGGATCTGTAAGGAAGAATGGCAGAGGATCCCCAAATACAGGTCTGAAAAACTTATTGCATCATTCCCAAGAAGACTCATGGCTGTACTAGCTCAAAAGGGAGCTTCTACTCAACACGGAGCAAAGGGTCTGAATACTTATGATCATGTGATATTTCAGTTTTTCTTTTTTAACAAATTTGCAAAAATTTCTACATTTCTGTTTTTTTTTAGTCAAGATGGGGTGCAGAGTGTACATTAATGAGAAGAAATGAACTTTTTGGAATTTAGCAAATGACTGCAATGAAACAAAAAGTGAAAAAAGTAAAGGGGTCTTTCCATACCCACTGTATTTGAAGTGTGAGAAGAAATCAAAGTACCTGGAAGAAACTTTCCTATTATTACTATTTATATAGCACCATTGATTCCATGGTGCTGTACATGAGAAAAGGGGTTACATAAAAATACATAAAAATACAAATATCACTTACAGTAGACAAAGAAACAAAGGTAGACTGGTACAAAGGGAAGAGTACATTCAAACTCCTTACAGATATTGTCCATGGTGGGATTTGTACTCAGGATCCCAGAGCTGTAAGGCTACAGTGCTAACCACTGAGTAACTATGCTGCTAAATATGTCATAAAAAGAGGCAAAAATTAATTGAAAAACTCATAGAGATTTTTTCTATCTCTTAACACTGTGTGCACACAAAAAAATATACCTGGTTATGAACGGGGAAAAATGTCCATGTTATTCCATTGTGGAAATTTACTGCCACGCTTTTATCTCCAAAATGTTGCATTTACATTTCACAAGACATAGATCTGTGGCATATCTACAATACATAAGGTAAGCTCATCTAGTAGTACACGCATACCTTAAGGCTATGTGCACACATAGCGTTTTAAAACGCTTACTAAAAACCGGACTCCTTCCCAGAAATCGCGCGTTTTTTTCCGCGCGATTTTACCACGATTATGTTCCCGATTTTACCGCGATTTTCGCGTGCGATATTCAAGCACTTTCCAAGCGATTTGAAGCATCACTTGGAAAGTGATTGACAGGTTGGTCACACTCGTCAAACATAGTGTTTGACAAGTGTGACCAGGTTTTTACTATTGAGGCCGCCTATGCGGCATCAATAGTAAAAGATAGGATGTTAAAATGCTAAAAAAAAATTAAAAAATCGGGGTATATTTACCTTCCGACGTCCCGCACTGCATTCCCGGCCTCAGCGTTCCCAGTAATGCCTTGCGAGACCTGTGATGACGTAGTTTCGCGTTGCTATAGCGATCTCGCGAGACCACTAGAGTCACGCGAGACTACGTCATCACAGGACCTTGCCGCAAGGCATTACTGGGAACGCTTAGGCCGGGAATGCATCGCGGGACGCCGGAAGGTAAATATACCCTGATTTTTTATTTTTTATTCTTTTTTTTACAGGGGTATGATACCCAGGGCCTGGAGGACAGTCTCCTCTCCTCCACACCGTGGGTACCAACCGCACATGAGACGCTTAGCTTCGCGCATGGTGGGCATAGCCACATGCAGGAAGTAAGCGATTCTCATGCATTCCTATTGGTGCGGAATCGCGGCAATTCTTTTCGATTCCGCACAAAGAATGAGCATGCTGCGATTTTTTCCGCGATGCGATTCCGCCGCGGAAAAAAGCGCAGCATTAGCACAGCATGTGCGGAGTGCCATAGGAATGCATGGGGGCGTTCTGTACACGATTTTTAAGTGTTTTCGCAGCATTTTTGCGCCGAAAATCGCGGCAAAAACGCTTAAAAATCGCTACGTGTGCACACAGCCTAAACCTCTCAATCATAAACCTTCATCTGCAGCACAAGTCTTTAAAGGGATTGTTCACTACAAGACATCTGCTCTAACGAAATAGTGAAGGCTGCATTTAATCAGTGGCCATTGATTGGCTGCAGAAGTTTCAAGTAACATTAGATGTCATGTGACGTTGGGAATCACAGTTCCGATATCACAGGAGTACTTTTTTTTATCTTCTGTGGGGTTCTTAAGCATTTAACAGATCCATCATTACAGAAGGAGGACTAAATATGCAATTTGCCTCTTCAGGGATGAAGAACTAGTGTCGTCTATTGGAAATTGCAATCCTAAAAATCAATATTGACCCTTTTATGAGCCTTGTCACATGACTTAGGACAAAAGCCAAACCAGAATCTCAATTTGCAAACAATGTGTTTGATGGTGTTGTACCTCATCAGTGCAAAGTGGGAGATCTGCTTTAGCTAGGTAAGAGGCATCTGACCGGGATCCAAGGGGTAACTTTTCTCCTTATGGAGAGTGAGATGCCAAGCATACTACTGTGAGCAGCCTCAGTGATCTAAATTTGCTATCTTAGCCTGCAGTGCATGCGGTCTTGTCTCCCATCGAGCACATCTGGGATGTCATTGGTCGGCAATTGCAAAGAGAACTGCCAGAAGCGGATCTTCATCATTTGCCCAAGTGCAATCAATGTGGCAGAATATTCCTCAGACAACCATTAATAACCTCATTGATAGCAGTCAAATTGTTCAAGCACGGGCATTTCTACGCATGGCCCTCATAATCACTACTGAAGAAATCCAGATGTTTTGACAATTGTTTTATTTTTTAATCATTTGCACATCATTAACATGTCTATTCATTCAGTGTTTTCCAGAATGTCATGTCTTTTTCTACTTGCTGTTGCAATTTCATTGTTGAGGAGTTTATTTATAATGAGACTCTATCGTGTATGGATGTTGCAGAATCCATCTAGATCACTGTTTCCCAAACTTCGGTGTCTGCGGCCCCCAACACATGTTTTCAGGGTTTCCTGAGGACTGGATGAATGATCAAATTATTATTAAGGCATCAGAAACTGCCACTGGTTCTCTCACCTCTGCAATACTAAGGAATTCCTGAAAATATGATCTGTTGGTGGTCATGAGGATGGGGTTTGGAAAACTGATGTAGACCATTTACACTGACAGATGTATTATTAGTGTATTTGCCTGACAGCTGAAAATATGGAAAAGGTGGATTCAGGACCCATTCACACAGTCAAGTTTTGTATATGTGCTCTATTCGATTTTTTTTGTTTTTGCAGACCGGATACATACTAATTAGTCTATGGCCCTTTTCATATGTCTTTTCAAAAAATGAGACATGTTTTAATTTGATCCAAGCTAGAGATCACATTTGCTTATTCATGTGAACAGGAGAGCAAAAAAATGAATATAGACAGGTAAAATTGTCCCTTTTTATGTTCAAGAAAATAAATGACTTGTTAGTCGAACATTAGCCTTAAGCTGCATTTACACTCTCTGGTCGACTGCGGATGTTGAACAACTGCCAATCAATCATACAGAAGCTGATCGGCGGTAGATAAACGTCCGCTCTTGCTGGGCTTTGTGCAGCGCCGACGTTTGTCTACAGTCAGCGGTTTTGTGCCCATCAGGACCCCCACGTACCTTATATCAAGGGGATCCCGGCGCACAATGCTTCCTGTGACCTCCAACCTCATTGAGACCTGATTAGTTCAGGTCCTGATGATGTCAGCATCACACCAGCCAATGAGAGAGATTACTGGGAAAGTTTGTTGTAGCAACGAACTTTCCCGTTGATCTGCCTCATAGTAATACTATTTCTCCTAGTGCTGCCGGCAACAGCTGTGCCAGTCAGTGATCTTGTCATAAAGTAAGAAAAGTAGATACGGCAGTTTGGGGTTAGTGCTTTATTTAGGGTTACTATTAGGGTTACTGTTAGGGTTAGGGTTAGTGCTATAGTTAGGGTTACTGTTAGGGTTAGTGCTATAGTTAGGGTTAGTGCTGGCTAAAGTTAGGGTTACTGTTAAGGTTAGGGTTAATGTTAGGCTAAAGCTAGGGTTACTGTTAGGCTAAAGTTAGTTTTACTGTTAGGCTAAAGGTAGGGTTACTGTTAGGGTTAGGGTTATTGTTAGGATAAAGTTACGGTTAGGGTTAGGCTAAGGTTAGGATTAGGCTAAAGTTAGGGTTAGGCTAAAGTTTGGGTTATTGTTAGGCTAAAGTTTATGTTATTGTTAGGCTAAAGTTAGGGTAAGGCTAAAGTTAGTGCTAATGTTGGGCTAAAGTTAGGGGTAGGGTTGGGGATAAAGCTTGGGTTAGGATTGAGGCTAAAATTAGTGTTATAGTTGGGGCTAGGGTTAGGGTTGGGATTAGGGTTAGGGGTGTGTAGGGGTTAGGCTTGTGGTTAGGGTTATGGTTAGGGTTGGGATTAGGTTTAGAGGTGTGTTGGGGTTAGGCTTGGAATTAGAATTGGGGGGTTTCCCCTGTTTAGGCACATCAGGGGCTCTGCAAATGCAACATGACGCCCGCAGACCATTCCATCAAAGTCTGCATTCCAAAACATCACTACTTCCATTCCAAGCCCCACCATGTGCCCAAACAGTGGTCCCCCCTACATATGGGGTATCAGCATACTCAGGACAAATTGGACAACAACATTTGGGTTCCAATTTCTCCTGTTACCCTTGTGAAAATAAAAAAAAATGGGGGCTAAAAGATCATTTTTGTAGGAAAAAAATATTTTTTATTTTCACGGCTCTACATTATAAACTTTAGTGAAACACTTGGGGGTTCAAAATGCTCACCACACATCTAGATAAGTTCTTTGGGTGGTCTAGTTTCCAAAATAGCATCACTTGTGAGGGGTTTCTACTGTTTAGGCACATCAGGGGCTCTCCAAACGCGTCATGGCGTCCAATCTCAATTCCAGCCAATTCTGCATTCCCTTCCGAGTTCTGCCGTGCGCCCAAACAGTGATTTACCCCCATATATGGGGTATCAGCGTACTCAGGACAAATTGTACAACAACTTTGCGGGTCTAATTTCTCCTGTTACCCTTGGGGAAAAAAAAATTTGGGGACAAAAAGATCATTTTTGTGGAACAAATATGATTTTTTATTTTCATGGCTCTACGTTATAAACTTCTGTGAAGCACTTGGGGGTTCAAAGTGCTCAGCACACATCTAGATAAGTTCCTTGAGTGGTCTAGTTTCCAAAATGAGGTCACTTGTGGGGGGGTTTCCACTGTTTAGGCACATCAGGGGCTCTCCAAACGCGACATGGCGTTTGGCATCCATTGTCAATTCCAGCCAATTCTGCATTGAAAAAGTCAAACAGCGCTCCTTCCCTTCCGAGCTCCGCTTTGCGCCTAAACAGTGGTTTACCCCCACATATGGAGTATCGGCATATTCAGGAGAAATTGCACAAAAAAAATTTGTGGTTCATTTTCTCTTTTTACACTTGTGAAAATAAAAAAAATTGGTTCTGAAGTTAAATGTTTGTGAAAAAAAGTTAAATGTTTATTTTTTCCTTCCACATTCCATTAATTCATGTGAAGCACCTGAAGGGTTAATAAACTTCTTGAATGTGGTTTTGAGTACATTGAGGGGTGCAGTTTTTAGAATGGTGTCACTTTTGTGTATTTTCTGTGAGATTGACCCCCAAACTCACTTCAAATGTGAGGTGGTCCCTAAAAAAAATGGTTTTGTAAATCTTGTTGTAAAAATGAGAAATCGCTGGTCAACTTTTAACCCTTATAACTTCCTAACAAAAAAAAATTTGATTACAAAATTGTGCAGCGGTAAAGTAGACTTATGGAAAATGTTATTTATTAACTATTTTGTGCGATATGACTCTTTGATTTAAGGGCATAAGAATTAAAAGTTTAAAAATTGTGAAATTTTCAAAAATTTTGCCAAATTGCCATTTTTTTAACAAATAAATGCAAGTCATATCAAGGAAGTTTTACCTCTATCATGAAGTAAAATATGTCACAAGAAAACAGTCTCAGAATCACCAGGATCGTTCTAGAGTTTTCTCTCAGAAAGTGACATTGGTCAGAATTGAAAAAATTGGCCCGGTCACGAAGGCAAAAACAGGCTCTAGTGCAAAAGGGTTAAAAAGCTGTTTAGACTGTCAGATTCCACATAATTTCCTGTTCTCAGAAGCACAGTCCTGTTTGCACAAAACAATGTGCTTCTGAGAACTGTGATTTTTTTTTTTAACTAGCTTAAAAAATCATTACTACTGACGAACAAGCATTTTGCTTGTTTGGTAGGCAATTTCTAATCTGTTTAGATAATCCTATCAGCCAGTGAATTTTCTCCCTTAAGGGGCATTTACACTACAAGATGATCATGAAAGAGCGTTGTAGAAAACGCTGATTTCACAACTGTCTTGCGCGTAGACAAGCTGCCGCTTAATAAATGAGCAAAACACTTGTTTATTGGGTGAAATCATCTTTTGTGCAGAGTAAAAGATCATTGCTGTCAGTGGTGCATTATCCTGTGTAAACTGCTGAGCGCCATGGCAGTCTATGCACTCTGAGTGATCTAGTGTAGATTTCTTAGAGCCTATCTATCACAATTCCACCTCTCCATGTGTCTGCAATGCAGTTACTGATTTGTCAGCCTTCCAATCTGGTATAGGGCATGCTGAAGCAGTCAGTACTTTGACAGCTCATTGTCCAGTCTGGTGCAGCTGAGCTGACAGTGTTTTGATTGACAGCTAGGCTATCCAATCTGAGACTTGGAGGCTGTCTCCTGGTGTTCATTGTCCCAGGTGATTGCTCTGCTACTTAACTGGGCTTTTAGACTCCCAGGCCTCTGCCAGACATACATTCAGCTCTGTAGTTTGCCTCTCTGTGCCTTGTGTTCTGCTTGTTAATCTTTTGTTGCTTGACCTTGGACTTCATTCTGTTAGGAACGGCGGAACGCACTAAATAAAAATAATAATAAAGTGTGTTCGCCGCTCGGGGTCCACCGTGCAGTAGGTGATATAACCGCTGCTAAGTGGTGGCAGGAGCAATATGGCGGAAATGCACACAGGGTTAAACTTCACCCAAGTGCGCAGAGCAATCTCTGTTGTGAATTCATTTTCTGGTCCACCAGTTGTAAGTTCTCCTTCCAGGCTCCCTCTGGTGGTAACAGGAGGTAGTGAGGCTGATTTAATCAGTAGAGATCTGCCACCTGATAATGAGGATGCCGATTGGACCTCAGGAATCTCAGACTGGATATAAGACAGCCGACGCCCTATTCTGGTGCTGGTGATTCCTTCTGGCTTGTCAGGTCTTGGTTTTCAGCTCTGTTCCAGGCATCTAAAGCTAAGTTTTTCTGCTAATGTTCACACTTGATTTTGTTGGTCTATTCAGTTTTTTGTGTGGTCAGCCAGCCCCGGCTGGGGCTGCGCTAAATTTCCACTCTTATTTATCTGTATTTGCCAATTTGCTTTTTGTCCCTTATTAGATTGGCCTCGTTTTGCTCTGTCTCAGAATATTTCAGAGTGCTGATATAGTGGGAGAAGTCTAGTGACTTCAGGGTTAATTTTGCTATCAGAAGTGTTGGACTTTATTTTTGTAGGGTTTTTTGCAGATTGCAGACAGTGTCTTTCCTTTCCTATCCTTTCTAGTTAGTTTGGGCCCCATCGTTTGCTCAGCCTATTTTCAAGCCTGTGTTTGTGCTTTCATCTTGTTTCACCGTCAATCCATGTGTGGGGGCTGTCTTTACTTTGGGGTCTGCTCTGGGGCAGTTAGTTTTCCCCTTTTCTTGCTTCAGGCTTATTTAGTCCTCCGGCTGTGACAAAGCGTCTAGGACCATCGTAGGTACGTTCCATGGCTGCTGCTAGTTGAGTGGTTAGGATCAGGGATCTGCAATCTGCATAGTTACCAACCTAGTCACATTAAGGATAAAAAAAACCCATAAACACTGATATAACTGTTAAGTAAAGGGTTAGGGAAAATATGGACAATCGCAAACAACATAAGCATAAACACAGAAAAAACAAGCGATCAAAAAAAGTCCAAAAGACTAAATGAATTCAAAAGGTAAAACATTAAATCTTTATTGTGGTATGACCAAGGTATAGGGAAGGTGAAAGCAAGTCAAACATGACCATGGTAGCACAAGGGCGACAAAATGGGGCATACATAGGGCTTGTGGACAGTGTAGGGGAAAACAAGTTGCTTAGACATAGTTATGTTGGTAACATTGAAAATATAGCACCCATCCCCAAAATACACATATTACATGTACAGCCCAACAGGATATACTGATATAGAGACACTAAATCAAAGTATACACATCTTTACCTGTTGGAATGGTAGATGAAGGTCCACCCAAGTATGACCCCCCCCTTTTTAACGCACGTTTCGGCAACTGGCCTTTCTCAAGGGGTGATGGGAAAAGGGGAAGTGAGGGATATTTAAGATAGAGTCCTCCAATAAGATGGTAAATCACACACATGTGACAAATCAGGCCAATCATACAATTAGTAAGAATCACTCACAAAGATGGCGCTTGTAGCCATGGTTACATCACAAAAGCCACACAGCTCCATAGGACAACATCTCATGTAACAATATTCAGCAGGGAGAAAGCGGACGAATGCCACATCCAATATGTAGTTATAATAGAAGAACCATCACTATCCCATAGAGAATATCACAAAAGATCTCTAATGTTGGAGCATAGAAAAACTGCGCCCCGTCCTATATTGATGACATCAGCAGGCACAATAGCAATGGACAGTGGTAGCGTCAAAACGGCCGCTCCCCCTACTGGATCACCAAAGGAAACACGTCCTATCGTAGTGACGCGGTCACGAAACCGAGACCCACGTCATAAGCTCCTCCCCTTCAAGACTCATATGTGACGACGCGTCCAACCTTAATGACGCGCTCCGTCACCCTGGCAACCCTGACGGCGGCCAGCGTCGGCATCACCCAGTCATGACCCATGTCACAGACTCCTCCCCTTGGTGAGTCATATGTGACGACGCGTCCACCCTTGATGACGCGCTCCGTCACCCTGGCAACCCTGACGGCGGCCAGCGTCGGCATCGTCCAGTCATGACGCCACATCACATGGTAAGTCACATGACCCGATGCCGAGAGTCGACCGACGTGTGGGAGACAGTGGCGCGTGCGCGTACGGCGGGAGCGCCTGACACATATCAGGGGGACATGTTGATACAAAATGTATGCACATACGAGTGTCGATACTGTAATCACAAAAGAAAGAGGAGTCAAAGGCAGATGTAATAATAACAGTTAAATAAACATGGATGACATTAATTTCTAATGCCTGGAGCATATGTGGCTTTTGGATCATCCGTACAACCATGTAAGGAATTTTGTATACAGCGCCAACAGGGTGAACAGGGCATATGCAGACATAGGGAAAAAGACATTGCATAGATATATTATAAGAACATCATATAATAACATAGATAGAACTAGTATATTAAACATCAATAGAGGTACACCAGAGACCATAAATAAACGATGTGCATTGCCACGAAGATGCCCATAGCGTTCCTCATCTGCAAGGTTCAATATGCCCAAATATATCCAAGTGTAGAAGGGCCATATAGATTTCCAAGGGTTAAAACACAAACGTGTGGGATTGGAGAACTCTAAGGATAAAAACATACAAGATTAGAAACTGAAAATAAAACATAAAAACACAAGTCCGAGGCCACAACGCGGCCATGTAAACAGATGGAAGCCGTTTAGAGGAATGGAGAAAAGCTGATAGCCTCATTTAATCCCTTCGGATGAACCGTATCTAATAACCAAATCCAGCGTGTCTCACGCTGTAGGAGTCGCTGGGTTAGATTACCGCCACGAACCCCTGGATTAATGGCATCAATGCCGCGAACGCGGAGCAGCGACGCATCACAATCATGTTTCAATTTAAAATGGCGTGGTAAAGTCCTAAGTGTGGCCGGATCATCATGGCCGACTGCCGCCTGTATCCCCAATACATGCTCACGGACTCGAATCTTCAATGGCCGGGTAGTCATGCCAATATATATCAGGTTTCAAGGGCATAATGCAAAGTAAATGACATACCGAGTAGTACACAATATACGATGCCGAATAGTAAATGTCCTATTCCTTGATGAATTGAAGAACGTGTCCGCTGGGTCAATATTGGGGCAGGCGACACATCGGCCACAGGGAGCACAGCCACACCTAGGACGACTCACGTTCAAAAAAGTATGTTTGGGTTCGGACTGGTAATGGCTATGAACCAAATAATCTTTGAGATTCATAGAACGCCGAATAGTAATACTTGGTTTATGTGGAATTAGCTGGTTCAAAATGGGGTCCGTTTGAAGAATGGGCCAAGCCCTTTGTAAACAACTTTTCATTTTAGAGAATTGAGCGTGATAGTTAGTGATAAAGCGAATTTTGTTACTGGATCTATTATCTCTCTGCTTATATAGCAGAGATTGACGCGTAGACCATCTAGCACGGTTGTAAGCTCTCTTAATGGCTCGCCTGCTATAACCCCTCTCCAAGAACCTATCCGAAAGATCCTGGGCTTGGAATGCAAAATCTTTGTCACTGGAACAGATCCTGCATAGACGCAGGAACTGTCCTATTGGAATAGAATTTATCAGTGATTTAGGATGAGCTGAGGAGGCATGAAGCAGCATATTGGAAGATGTTTCCTTCCTAAATATGCTAGTCTGGAGTATGTTATCATTGTCTCTCCACACATTGACATCAAGGAAGCTTACCTTGGTCATATTGTAATGATATGTTAAATGAATATTTCTATCATTTGAGTTTATCCCCTCCATAAAATTGGATAATTGTACCTCATTTCCCTGCCAGACCAGAAAAATATTGTCGATGTACCGCACCCAAAAGAGGATGCGGTCCATCGACTGATGCTGGTCAGACAGGAGGAGGTCCCTCTCCCACAGCCCCAGGAACAGGTTGGCATACGATGGTGCGAAAGATGCCCCCATCGCTGTCCCCTGGAGCTGCAGGTAGAAGGACCCCATGAAGGTAAAAAAATTATGTGTTAGGGAAACTCAAGCAATTCAAGAACCAAGGAAACAATCTCAGAAGGCAAGTTGGACATATTAAGAAAAAATCTTGTAGCTGAGAGTCCATCTTTGTGCCGTATGCTGGTGTACAGGGATTCTACATCACCTGTCACCAGCATATTACCGATGCCAATATGAAGCCCATCAATTCTCTTTAGAAATTCGCCCGTATCCAATAAAAAGGAAGGCAGGCTCTCCACTAGAGGTTGTAACTTAGAGTCAATCCAGCGATTGACTCTTTCTAGATAGTTACCAGAACCAGAAATGATCGGACGTCCTGGAGGGGCCTCCAGACTCTTGTGTACCTTGGGCAACAGATAGAATGTTGCAATAGTTGGTTCTTGTACCTGGAGAGAGCCAGCCAATTCCTTAGTAATAACCCCGTTAGAGACAGCGGAGTTAAGGATTTTATTTAGTTGTGTTACAAATGACAAAAGGGGGTTAAACGTTAGGCGCTTATAACAGATGTTATTGTTTAGTTGTCGAAAAGCCTCCTTCTCATAAAGAGATTTGGGCCAAATAACCACGTTTCCCCCTTTGTCAGCTGGCTTTCTGGGAGCCCCCTCAGGACGTCCAATCTACTGCGTTCATCACGACTGAGATTGTCTCTGCCAACTCCTCTTGGGATATTCATAAAGTCTCTAGTGACTACCTGAACAAAGAGATCGACAGCTGAACATGATGTAAGAGGAGGAAATTTTTTGGACTTAATTTTAAGAGATTGAGGAATCTTACCTCCTTCGCCAGATTCATGCTCGGTGGAAAGATCCTCAAGGTCTTGTAAGGCTAATTGTTCCTTTTCTGTGGGAAAAAGACTTTGCAAATCAGGGTCAAAAAAATGTTTTTTAAAAATCAGGGATCTAGCAAACAGATGTAGATCCTTTATGGCCACAAAGGTGTTGAAATGAGACTTGGGGGAAAAAGTGAGTCCTCTACTCAATAGTGACAAGTCAGAGTCGGTCAGAACGTGAGAACTAAGATTAATTACCTTATTACTTTTCTTGCGTTCAGGAGACTTGAATTGCATCCGCTTGTAGGGATGGAAATTAACATCTCTCACTCTCTTTGGCCTAGAACCAGACCGTGTTGTTATGGAAGATGTAGACCACTCTGAGGAGTCACTCATGGAGGATAGAGAACCCACTGAAGAAACTCCACGTAAACTTGGAGCTTTGATGTTGGATTTCCTCCAATGATAGACACTCTTATTTGCAAAATCTTTAGTATCACGTTGAAATTTGGAAGCCTGAGTTTCATTGATTTTTTTAACACATAAGTCCAAATTCTTCTCAATTCTAGATTCAAAAGCAGCAATCTTCTCAGATGGACATATTGCCTTGAAATTACGTTCAACATCATCTATTGTTTTATCAAGGTCTATAATGATCTTAGAATTACGCTCAATTAACAACTTCAAAAAAATTAAAGAGCAGGTACCACATGCTTCCTCCCAACGTTTGATGAAATCATCATCCTCAATTGGAAAAGAAGGTGTGACCCTAACCCGCAGACCCCTCGGGATCATATTGGAGGAAACATATTTCTCCAAAAAAGCCCTGTTCCACCATATTTTGGTGCGTTTTATTAGCAGCTTTTCGATCTCAAGGGCTTGACTATCAAGTGATTGGTCCTCAGACGGCTGTGACTCGATCCCACCGAATCCGAATACCTGGTCTATTTGTCCAAGCCAGGCCTTGTCTTTAGCCCGGAAATCCATATCCAAAAAACAAAAAACCTGTGCATAACACAGAAAAATTAGAACATAGTCACATTAAGGATAAAAAAAACCCATAAACACTGATATAACTGTTAAGTAAAGGGTTAGGGAAAATATGGACAATCGCAAACAACATAAGCATAAACACAGAAAAAACAAGCGATCAAAAAAAGTCCAAAAGACTAAATGAATTCAAAAGGTAAAACATTAAATCTTTATTGTGGTATGGCCAAGGTATAGGGAAGGTGAAAGCAAGTCAAACATGACCATGGTAGCACAAGGGCGACAAAATGGGGCATACATAGGGCTTGTGGACAGTGTAGGGGAAAACAAGTTGCTTAGACATAGTTATGTTGGTAACATTGAAAATATAGCACCCATCCCCAAAATACACATATTACATGTACAGCCCAACAGGATATACTGATATAGAGACACTAAATCAAAGTATACACATCTTTACCTGTTGGAATGGTAGATGAAGGTCCACCCAAGTATGACCCCCCCCCTTTTTAACGCACGTTTCGGCAACTGGCCTTTCTCAAGGGGTGATGGGAAAAGGGGAAGTGAGGGATATTTAAGATAGAGTCCTCCAATAAGATGGTAAATCACACACATGTGACAAATCAGGCCAATCATACAATTAGTAAGAATCACTCACAAAGATGGCGCTTGTAGCCATGGTTACATCACAAAAGCCACACAGCTCCATAGGACAACATCTCATGTAACAATATTCAGCAGGGAGAAAGCGGACGAATGCCACATCCAATATGTAGTTATAATAGAAGAACCATCACTATCCCATAGAGAATATCACAAAAGATCTCTAATGTTGGAGCATAGAAAAACTGCGCCCCGTCCTATATTGATGACATCAGCAGGCACAATAGCAATGGACAGTGGTAGCGTCAAAACGGCCGCTCCCCCTACTGGATCACCAAAGGAAACACGTCCTATCGTAGTGACGCGGTCACGAAACCGAGACCCACGTCATAAGCTCCTCCCCTTCAAGACTCATATGTGACGACGCGTCCAACCTTAATGACGCGCTCCGTCACCCTGGCAACCCTGACGGCGGCCAGCGTCGGCATCACCCAGTCATGACCCATGTCACAGACTCCTCCCCTTGGTGAGTCATATGTGACGACGCGTCCACCCTTGATGACGCGCTCCGTCACCCTGGCAACCCTGACGGCGGCCAGCGTCGGCATCGTCCAGTCATGACGCCACATCACATGGTAAGTCACATGACCCGATGCCGAGAGTCGACCGACGTGTGGGAGACAGTGGCGCGTGCGCGTACGGCGGGAGCGCCTGACACATATCAGGGGGACATGTTGATACAAAATGTATGCACATACGAGTGTCGATACTGTAATCACAAAAGAAAGAGGAGTCAAAGGCAGATGTAATAATAACAGTTAAATAAACATGGATGACATTAATTTCTAATGCCTGGAGCATATGTGGCTTTTGGATCATCCGTACAACCATGTAAGGAATTTTGTATACAGCGCCAACAGGGTGAACAGGGCATATGCAGACATAGGGAAAAAGACATTGCATAGATATATTATAAGAACATCATATAATAACATAGATAGAACTAGTATATTAAACATCAATAGAGGTACACCAGAGACCATAAATAAACGATGTGCATTGCCACGAAGATGCCCATAGCGTTCCTCATCTGCAAGGTTCAATATGCCCAAATATATCCAAGTGTAGAAGGGCCATATAAATTTCCAAGGGTTAAAACACAAACGTGTGGGATTGGAGAACTCTAAGGATAAAAACATACAAGATTAGAAACTGAAAATAAAACATAAAAACACAAGTCCGAGGCCACAACGCGGCCATGTAAACAGATGGAAGCCGTTTAGAGGAATGGAGAAAAGCTGATAGCCTCATTTAATCCCTTCGGATGAACCGTATCTAATAACCAAATCCAGCGTGTCTCACGCTGTAGGAGTCGCTGGGTTAGATTACCGCCACGAACCCCTGGATTAATGGCATCAATGCCGCGAACGCGGAGCAGCGACGCATCACAATCATGTTTCAATTTAAAATGGCGTGGTAAAGTCCTAAGTGTGGCCGGATCATCATGGCCGACTGCCGCCTGTATCCCCAATACATGCTCACGGACTCGAATCTTCAATGGCCGGGTAGTCATGCCAATATATATCAGGTTTCAAGGGCATAATGCAAAGTAAATGACATACCGAGTAGTACACAATATACGATGCCGAATAGTAAATGTCCTATTCCTTGATGAATTGAAGAACGTGTCCGCTGGGTCAATATTGGGGCAGGCGACACATCGGCCACAGGGAGCACAGCCACACCTAGGACGACTCACGTTCAAAAAAGTATGTTTGGGTTCGGACTGGTAATGGCTATGAACCAAATAATCTTTGAGATTCATAGAACGCCGAATAGTAATACTTGGTTTATGTGGAATTAGCTGGTTCAAAATGGGGTCCGTTTGAAGAATGGGCCAAGCCCTTTGTAAACAACTTTTCATTTTAGAGAATTGAGCGTGATAGTTAGTGATAAAGCGAATTTTGTTACTGGATCTATTATCTCTCTGCTTATATAGCAGAGATTGACGCGTAGACCATCTAGCACGGTTGTAAGCTCTCTTAATGGCTCGCCTGCTATAACCCCTCTCCAAGAACCTATCCGAAAGATCCTGGGCTTGGAATGCAAAATCTTTGTCACTGGAACAGATCCTGCATAGACGCAGGAACTGTCCTATTGGAATAGAATTTATCAGTGATTTAGGATGAGCTGAGGAGGCATGAAGCAGCATATTGGAAGATGTTTCCTTCCTAAATATGCTAGTCTGGAGTATGTTATCATTGTCTCTCCACACATTGACATCAAGGAAGCTTACCTTGGTCATATTGTAATGATATGTTAAATGAATATTTCTATCATTTGAGTTTATCCCCTCCATAAAATTGGATAATTGTACCTCATTTCCCTGCCAGACCAGAAAAATATTGTCGATGTACCGCACCCAAAAGAGGATGCGGTCCATCGACTGATGCTGGTCAGACAGGAGGAGGTCCCTCTCCCACAGCCCCAGGAACAGGTTGGCATACGATGGTGCGAAAGATGCCCCCATCGCTGTCCCCTGGAGCTGCAGGTAGAAGGACCCCATGAAGGTAAAAAAATTATGTGTTAGGGAAACTCAAGCAATTCAAGAACCAAGGAAACAATCTCAGAAGGCAAGTTGGACATATTAAGAAAAAATCTTGTAGCTGAGAGTCCATCTTTGTGCCGTATGCTGGTGTACAGGGATTCTACATCACCTGTCACCAGCATATTACCGATGCCAATATGAAGCCCATCAATTCTCTTTAGAAATTCGCCCGTATCCAATAAAAAGGAAGGCAGGCTCTCCACTAGAGGTTGTAACTTAGAGTCAATCCAGCGATTGACTCTTTCTAGATAGTTACCAGAACCAGAAATGATCGGACGTCCTGGAGGGGCCTCCAGACTCTTGTGTACCTTGGGCAACAGATAGAATGTTGCAATAGTTGGTTCTTGTACCTGGAGAGAGCCAGCCAATTCCTTAGTAATAACCCCGTTAGAGACAGCGGAGTTAAGGATTTTATTTAGTTGTGTTACAAATGACAAAAGGGGGTTAAACGTTAGGCGCTTATAACAGATGTTATTGTTTAGTTGTCGAAAAGCCTCCTTCTCATAAAGAGATTTGGGCCAAATAACCACGTTTCCCCCTTTGTCAGCTGGCTTTCTGGGAGCCCCCTCAGGACGTCCAATCTACTGCGTTCATCACGACTGAGATTGTCTCTGCCAACTCCTCTTGGGATATTCATAAAGTCTCTAGTGACTACCTGAACAAAGAGATCGACAGCTGAACATGATGTAAGAGGAGGAAATTTTTTGGACTTAATTTTAAGAGATTGAGGAATCTTACCTCCTTCGCCAGATTCATGCTCGGTGGAAAGATCCTCAAGGTCTTGTAAGGCTAATTGTTCCTTTTCTGTGGGAAAAAGACTTTGCAAATCAGGGTCAAAAAAATGTTTTTTAAAAATCAGGGATCTAGCAAACAGATGTAGATCCTTTATGGCCACAAAGGTGTTGAAATGAGACTTGGGGGAAAAAGTGAGTCCTCTACTCAATAGTGACAAGTCAGAGTCGGTCAGAACGTGAGAACTAAGATTAATTACCTTATTACTTTTCTTGCGTTCAGGAGACTTGAATTGCATCCGCTTGTAGGGATGGAAATTAACATCTCTCACTCTCTTTGGCCTAGAACCAGACCGTGTTGTTATGGAAGATGTAGACCACTCTGAGGAGTCACTCATGGAGGATAGAGAACCCACTGAAGAAACTCCACGTAAACTTGGAGCTTTGATGTTGGATTTCCTCCAATGATAGACACTCTTATTTGCAAAATCTTTAGTATCACGTTGAAATTTGGAAGCCTGAGTTTCATTGATTTTTTTAACTCATAAGTCCAAATTCTTCTCAATTCTAGATTCAAAAGCAGCAATCTTCTCAGATGGACATATTGCCTTGAAATTACGTTCAACATCATCTATTGTTTTATCAAGGTCTATAATGATCTTAGAATTACGCTCAATTAACAACTTCAAAAAAATTAAAGAGCAGGTACCACATGCTTCCTCCCAACGTTTGATGAAATCATCATCCTCAATTGGAAAAGAAGGTGTGACCCTAACCCGCAGACCCCTCGGGATCATATTGGAGGAAACATATTTCTCCAAAAAAGCCCTGTTCCACCATATTTTGGTGCGTTTTATTAGCAGCTTTTCGATCTCAAGGGCTTGACTATCAAGTGATTGGTCCTCAGACGGCTGTGACTCGATCCCACCGAATCCGAATACCTGGTCTATTTGTCCAAGCCAGGCCTTGTCTTTAGCCCGGAAATCCATATCCAAAAAACAAAAAACCTGTGCATAACACAGAAAAATTAGAACATAGTCACATTAAGGATAAAAAAACCCATAAACACTGATATAACTGTTAAGTAAAGGGTTAGGGAAAATATGGACAATCGCAAACAACATAAGCATAAACACAGAAAAAACAAGCGATCAAAAAAAGTCCAAAAGACTAAATGAATTCAAAAGGTAAAACATTAAATCTTTATTGTGGTATGGCCAAGGTATAGGGAAGGTGAAAGCAAGTCAAACATGACCATGGTAGCACAAGGGCGACAAAATGGGGCATACATAGGGCTTGTGGACAGTGTAGGGGAAAACAAGTTGCTTAGACATAGTTATGTTGGTAACATTGAAAATATAGCACCCATCCCCAAAATACACATATTACATGTACAGCCCAACAGGATATACTGATATAGAGACACTAAATCAAAGTATACACATCTTTACCTGTTGGAATGGTAGATGAAGGTCCACCCAAGTATGACCCCCCCCCCTTTTTAACGCACGTTTCGGCAACTGGCCTTTCTCAAGGGGTGATGGGAAAAGGGGAAGTGAGGGATATTTAAGATAGAGTCCTCCAATAAGATGGTAAATCACACACATGTGACAAATCAGGCCAATCATACAATTAGTAAGAATCACTCACAAAGATGGCGCTTGTAGCCATGGTTACATCACAAAAGCCACACAGCTCCATAGGACAACATCTCATGTAACAATATTCAGCAGGGAGAAAGCGGACGAATGCCACATCCAATATGTAGTTATAATAGAAGAACCATCACTATCCCATAGAGAATATCACAAAAGATCTCTAATGTTGGAGCATAGAAAAACTGCGCCCCGTCCTATATTGATGACATCAGCAGGCACAATAGCAATGGACAGTGGTAGCGTCAAAACGGCCGCTCCCCCTACTGGATCACCAAAGGAAACACGTCCTATCGTAGTGACGCGGTCACGAAACCGAGACCCACGTCATAAGCTCCTCCCCTTCAAGACTCATATGTGACGACGCGTCCAACCTTAATGACGCGCTCCGTCACCCTGGCAACCCTGACGGCGGCCAGCGTCGGCATCACCCAGTCATGACCCATGTCACAGACTCCTCCCCTTGGTGAGTCATATGTGACGACGCGTCCACCCTTGATGACGCGCTCCGTCACCCTGGCAACCCTGACGGCGGCCAGCGTCGGCATCGTCCAGTCATGACGCCACATCACATGGTAAGTCACATGACCCGATGCCGAGAGTCGACCGACGTGTGGGAGACAGTGGCGCGTGCGCGTACGGCGGGAGCGCCTGACACATATCAGGGGGACATGTTGATACAAAATGTATGCACATACGAGTGTCGATACTGTAATCACAAAAGAAAGAGGAGTCAAAGGCAGATGTAATAATAACAGTTAAATAAACATGGATGACATTAATTTCTAATGCCTGGAGCATATGTGGCTTTTGGATCATCCGTACAACCATGTAAGGAATTTTGTATACAGCGCCAACAGGGTGAACAGGGCATATGCAGACATAGGGAAAAAGACATTGCATAGATATATTATAAGAACATCATATAATAACATAGATAGAACTAGTATATTAAACATCAATAGAGGTACACCAGAGACCATAAATAAACGATGTGCATTGCCACGAAGATGCCCATAGCGTTCCTCATCTGCAAGGTTCAATATGCCCAAATATATCCAAGTGTAGAAGGGCCATATAGATTTCCAAGGGTTAAAACACAAACGTGTGGGATTGGAGAACTCTAAGGATAAAAACATACAAGATTAGAAACTGAAAATAAAACATAAAAACACAAGTCCGAGGCCACAACACGGCCATGTAAACAGATGGAAGCCGTTTAGAGGAATGGAGAAAAGCTGATAGCCTCATTTAATCCCTTCGGATGAACCGTATCTAATAACCAAATCCAGCGTGTCTCACGCTGTAGGAGTCGCTGGGTTAGATTACCGCCACGAACCCCTGGATTAATGACATCAATGCCGCGAACGCGGAGCAGCGACGCATCACAATCATGTTTCAATTTAAAATGGCGTGGTAAAGTCCTAAGTGTGGCCGGATCATCATGGCCGACTGCCGCCTGTATCCCCAATACATGCTCACGGACTCGAATCTTCAATGGCCGGGTAGTCATGCCAATATATATCAGGTTTCAAGGGCATAATGCAAAGTAAATGACATACCGAGTAGTACACAATATACGATGCCGAATAGTAAATGTCCTATTCCTTGATGAATTGAAGAACGTGTCCGCTGGGTCAATATTGGGGCAGGCGACACATCGGCCACAGGGAGCACAGCCACACCTAGGACGACTCACGTTCAAAAAAGTATGTTTGGGTTCGGACTGGTAATGGCTATGAACCAAATAATCTTTGAGATTCATAGAACGCCGAATAGTAATACTTGGTTTATGTGGAATTAGCTGGTTCAAAATGGGGTCCGTTTGAAGAATGGGCCAAGCCCTTTGTAAACAACTTTTCATTTTAGAGAATTGAGCGTGATAGTTAGTGATAAAGCGAATTTTGTTACTGGATCTATTATCTCTCTGCTTATATAGCAGAGATTGACGCGTAGACCATCTAGCACGGTTGTAAGCTCTCTTAATGGCTCGCCTGCTATAACCCCTCTCCAAGAACCTATCCGAAAGATCCTGGGCTTGGAATGCAAAATCTTTGTCACTGGAACAGATCCTGCGTACACGCAGGAACTGTCCTATTGGAATAGAATTTATCAGTGATTTAGGATGAGCTGAGGAGGCATGAAGCAGCATATTGGAAGATGTTTCCTTCCTAAATATGCTAGTCTGGAGTATGTTATCATTGTCTCTCCACACATTGACATCAAGGAAGCTTACCTTGGTCATATTGTAATGATATGTTAAATGAATATTTCTATCATTTGAGTTTATCCCCTCCATAAAATTGGATAATTGTACCTCATTTCCCTGCCAGACCAGAAAAATGTCGTCGATGTACCGCACCCAAAAGGGGATGCGGTCCATCGACTGATGCTGGTCAGACAAGGGGAGGTCCCTCTCCCACAGCCCCAGGAACAGGTTGGCATACGATGGTGCGAAAGATGCCCCCATCGCTGTCCCCTGGAGCTGCAGGTAGAAGGACCCCATGAAGGTAAAAAAATTATGTGTTAGGGAAAACTCAAGCAATTCAAGAACCAAGGAAACAATCTCAGAAGGCAAGTTGGACATATTAAGAAAAAATCTTGTAGCTGAGAGTCCATCTTTGTGCCGTATGCTGGTGTACAGGAATTCTACATCACCTGTCACCAGCATATTACTGATGCCAATATGAAGCCCATCAATTCTCTTTAGAAATTCGCCCGTATCCAATAAAAAGGAAGGCAGGCTCTCCACTAGAGGTTGTAACTTAGAGTCAATCCAGCGATTGACTCTTTCTAGATAGTTACCAGAACCAGAAATGATCGGACGTCCTGGAGGGGCCTCCAGACTCTTGTGTACCTTGGGCAACAGATAGAATGTTGCAATAGTTGGTTCTTGTACCTGGAGAGAGCCAGCCAATTCCTTAGTAATAACCCCGTTAGAGACAGCGGAGTTAAGGATTTTATTTAGTTGTGTTACAAATGACAAAAGGGGGTTAAACGTTAGGCGCTTATAACAGATGTTATTGTTTAGTTGTCGAAAAGCCTCCTTCTCATAAAGAGATTTGGGCCAAATAACCACGTTTCCCCCTTTGTCAGCTGGCTTTCTGGGAGCCCCCTCAGGACGTCCAATCTACTGCGTTCATCACGACTGAGATTGTCTCTGCCAACTCCTCTTGGGATATTCATGAAGTCTCTAGTGACTACCTGAACAAAGAGATCGACAGCTGAACATGATGTAAGAGGAGGAAATTTTTTGGACTTAATTTTAAGAGATTGAGGAATCTTACCTCCTTCGCCAGATTCATGCTCGGTGGAAAGATCCTCAAGGTCTTGTAAGGCTAATTGTTCCTTTTCTGTGGGAAAAAGACTTTGCAAATCAGGGTCAAAAAAATGTTTTTTAAAAATCAGGGATCTAGCAAACAGATGTAGATCCTTTATGGCCACAAAGGTGTTGAAATGAGACTTGGGGGGAAAAAGTGAGTCCTCTACTCAATAGTGACAAGTCAGAGTCGGTCAGAACGTGAGAACTAAGATTAATTACCTTATTACTTTTCTTGCGTTCAGGAGACTTGAATTGCATCCGCTTGTAGGGATGGAAATTAACATCTCTCACTCTCTTTGGCCTAGAACCAGACCGTGTTGTTATGGAAGATGTAGACCACTCTGAGGAGTCACTCATGGAGGATAGAGAACCCACTGAAGAAACTCCACGTAAACTTGGAGCTTTGATGTTGGATTTCCTCCAATGATAGACACTCTTATTTGCAAAATCTTTAGTATCACGTTGAAATTTGGAAGCCTGAGTTTCATTGATTTTTTTAACACATAAGTCCAAATTCTTCTCAATTCTAGATTCAAAAGCAGCAATCTTCTCAGATGGACATATTGCCTTGAAATTACGTTCAACATCATCTATTGTTTTATCAAGGTCTATAATGATCTTAGAATTACGCTCAATTAACAACTTCAAAAAAATTAAAGAGCAGGTACCACATGCTTCCTCCCAACGTTTGATGAAATCATCATCCTCAATTGGAAAAGAAGGTGTGACCCTAACCCGCAGACCCCTCGGGATCATATTGGAGGAAACATATTTCTCCAAAAAAGCCCTGTTCCACCATATTTTGGTGCGTTTTATTAGCAGCTTTTCGATCTCAAGGGCTTGACTATCAAGTGATTGGTCCTCAGACGGCTGTGACTCGATCCCACCGAATCCGAATACCTGGTCTATTTGTCCAAGCCAGGCCTTGTCTTTAGCCCGGAAATCCATATCCAAAAAAACAAAAAACCTGTGCATAACACAGAAAAATTAGAACATAGTCACATTAAGGATAAAAAAACCCATAAACACTGATATAACTGTTAAGTAAAGGGTTAGGGAAAATATGGACAATCGCAAACAACATAAGCATAAACACAGAAAAAACAAGCGATCAAAAAAAGTCCAAAAGACTAAATGAATTCAAAAGGTAAAACATTAAATCTTTATTGTGGTATGACCAAGGTATAGGGAAGGTGAAAGCAAGTCAAACATGACCATGGTAGCACAAGGGCGACAAAATGGGGCATACATAGGGCTTGTGGACAGTGTAGGGGAAAACAAGTTGCTTAGACATAGTTATGTTGGTAACATTGAAAATATAGCACCCATCCCCAAAATACACATATTACATGTACAGCCCAACAGGATATACTGATATAGAGACACTAAATCAAAGTATACACATCTTTACCTGTTGGAATGGTAGATGAAGGTCCACCCAAGTATACCCCCCCCCCATACTTGGGGTCATACTTGGGTGGACCTTCATCTACCATTCCAACAGGTAAAGATGTGTATACTTTGATTTAGTGTCTCTATATCAGTATATCCTGTTGGGCTGTACATGTAATATGTGTATTTTGGGGATGGGTGCTATATTTTCAATGTTACCAACATAACTATGTCTAAGCAACTTGTTTTCCCCTACACTGTCCACAAGCCCTATGTATGCCCCATTTTGTCGCCCTTGTGCTACCATGGTCATGTTTGACTTGCTTTCACCTTCCCTATACCTTGGTCATACCACAATAAAGATTTAATGTTTTACCTTTTGAATTCATTTAGTCTTTTGGACTTTTTTTGATCGCTTGTTTTTTCTGTGTTTATGCTTATGTTGTTTGCGATTGTCCATATTTTCCCTAACCCTTTACTTAACAGTTATATCAGTGTTTATGGGTTTTTTTTATCCTTAATGTGACTATGTTCTAATTTTTCTGTGTAAGGCTGGTTTCACATTAGCGCATTTTCAGCGCGCGCACGGCCGGGGGTAGCTCCGCCCCCGATCCGGCTCTCTGCCCGGCGTGCCCGCCCCTTCCTTGTAGCGCCGCCTCCTAGCGGACAGCGGCGCCTGCGATCGGCGCACCCTATCTTTAGCATAGGGTGCACCGATCGTGCGCAGGCCGTGCGCTAGTTGCGCTTTGACCTGCGCTGCGCACTTTTGACGGTGCGCCGTGCGCGCCAAAATCAAACTTTTCGGATTTTGGCGCGCACGGCGCACCGTCAAAAGTGCGCAGCGCAGGTCAAAGCGCAACTAGCGCACGGCCTGCGCACGATCGGCGCACCCTATGCTAAAGATAGGGTGCGCCGATCGCAGGCGCCGCTGTCCGCTAGGAGGCGGCGCTACAAGGAAGGGGCGGGCACGCCGGGCAGAGAGCCGGCTCGGGGGCGGAGCTACCCCCGGCCGTGCGCGCGCTGAAAAAGCGCTAGTGTGAAACCGGCCTTATGCACAGGTTTTTTGTTTTTTGGATATGGATTTCCGGGCTAAAGACAAGGCCTGGCTTGGACAAATAGACCAGGTATTCGGATTCGGTGGGATCGAGTCACAGCCGTCTGAGGACCAATCACTTGATAGTCAAGCCCTTGAGATCGAAAAGCTGCTAATAAAACGCACCAAAATATGGAGGAACAGGGCTTTTTTGGAGAAATATGTTTCCTCCAATATGATCCCGAGGGGTCTGCGGGTTAGGGTCACACCTTCTTTTCCAATTGAGGATGATGATTTCATCAAACGTTGGGAGGAAGCATGTGGTACCTGCTCTTTAATTTTTTTGAAGTTGTTAATTGAGCGTAATTCTAAGATCATTATAGACCTTGATAAAACAATAGATGATGTTGAACGTAATTTCAAGGCAATATGTCCATCTGAGAACATTGCTGCTTTTGAATCTAGAATTGAGAAGAATTTGGACTTATGTGTTAAAAAAATCAATGAAACTCAGGCTTCTAAATTTCAACGTGATACTAAAGATTTTGCAAATAAGAGTGTCTATCATTGGAGGAAATCCAACATCAAAGCTCCAAGTTTACGTGGAGTTTCTTCAGTGGGTTCTCTATCCTCCATGAGTGACTCCTCAGAGTGGTCTACATCTTCCATAACAACACGGTCTGGTTCTAGGCCAAAGAGAGTGAGAGATGTTAATTTCCATCCCTACAAGCGGATGCAATTCAAGTCTCCTGAACGCAAGAAAAGTAATAAGGTAATTAATCTTAGTTCTCACGTTCTGACCGACTCTGACTTGTCACTATTGAGTAGAGGACTCACTTTTTCCCCCAAAGCTCATTTCAATACCTTTGTGGCCATAAAGGATCTACATCTGTTTGCTAGATCCCTGATTTTTAAAAAACATTTTTTTGACCCTGATTTGCAAAGTCTTTTTCCCACAGAAAAGGAACAATTAGCCTTACAAGACCTTGAGGATCTTTCCACCGAGCATGAATCTGGCGAAGGAGGTAAGATTCCTCAATCTCTTAAAATTAAGTCCAAAAAATTTCCTCCTCTTACATCATGTTCAGCTGTCGATCTCTTTGTTCAGGTAGTCACTAGAGACTTTATGAATATCCCAAGAGGAGTTGGCAGAGACAATCTCAGTCGTGATGAACGCAGTAGATTGGACGTCCTGAGGGGGCTCCCAGATGTTGTGTTAAAGCCAGCTGACAAAGGGGGAAACGTGGTTATTTGGCCCAAATCTCTTTATGAGAAGGAGGCTTTTCGACAACTAAACAATAACATCTGTTATAAGCGCCTAACGTTTAACCCCCTTTTGTCATTTGTAACACAACTAAATAAAATCCTTAACTCCGCTGTCTCTAACAGGGTTATTACTAAGGAATTGGCTGGCTCTCTCCAGGTACAAGAACCAACTATTGCAACATTCTATCTGTTGCCCAAGGTACACAAGAGTCTGGAGGCCCCTCCAGGACGTCCGATCATTTCTGGTTCTGGTAACTATCTAGAAAGAGTCAATCGCTGGATTGACTCTAAGTTACAACCTCTAGTGGAGAGCCTGCCTTCCTTTTTATTGGATACGGGCGAAGTTCTAAAGAGAATTGATGGGCTTCATATTGGCATCGGTACTATGCTGGTGACAGGTGATGTAGAATCCCTGTACACCAGCATCCGGCACAAAGATGGACTCTCAGCTACAAGATTTTTTCTTAATATGTCCAACTTGCCTTCTGAGATTGTTTCCTTGGTTCTTGAATTGCTTGAGTTTTCCCTAACACATAATTTTTTTACCTTCATGGGGTCCTTCTACCTGCAGCTCCAGGGGACAGCGATGGGGGCATCTTTCGCACCATCGTATGCCAACCTGTTCCTGGGGCTGTGGGAGAGGGACCTCCCCCTGTCTGACCAGCATCAGTCGATGGACCGCATCCCCTTTTGGGTGCGGTACATCGACAATATTTTTCTGGTCTGGCATGGAAATGAGGTACAATTATCCAATTTTATGGAGGGGATAAACTCAAATGATAGAAATATTCATTTAACATATCATTACAATATGACCAAGGTAAGCTTCCTTGATGTCAATGTGTGGAGAGACAATGATAACATACTCCAGACTAGCATATTTAGGAAGGAAACACCTTCCAATATGCTGCTTCATGCCTCCTCAGCTCATCCTAAATCACTGATAAATTCTATTCCAATAGGACAGTTCCTGCGTTTACGCAGGATCTGTTCCAGTGACAAAGATTTTGCATTCCAAGCCCAGGATCTTTCGGATAGGTTCTTGGAGAGGGGTTATAGCAGGCGAGCCATTAAGAGAGCTTACAACCGTGCTAGATGGTCTACGCGTCAATCTCTGCTATATAAGCAGAGAGATAATAGATCCAGTAACAAAATTCGCTTTATCACTAACTATCACGCTCAATTCTCTAAAATGAAAAGTTGTTTACAAAGGGCTTGGCCCATTCTTCAAACGGACCCCATTTTGAACCAGCTAATTCCACATAAACCAAGTATTACTATTCGGCGTTCTATGAATCTTAAAGATTATTTGGTTCATAGCCATTACCAGTCCGAACCCAAACATACTTTTTTGAACGTGAGTCGTCCTAGGTGTGGCTGTGCTCCCTGTGGCTCATGTGTCGCCTGCCCCAATATTGACCCAGCGGACACGTTCTTCAATTCATCAAGGAATAGGACATTTACTATTCGGCATCGTATATTGTGTACTACTCGGTATGTCATTTACTTTGCATTATGCCCTTGTAACCTGATATATATTGGCATGACTACCCGGCCATTGAAGATTCGAGTCCGTGAGCATGTATTGGGGATACAGGCGGCAGTCGGCCATGATGATCCGGCCACACTTAGGACTTTACCGCGCCATTTTAAATTGAAACATGATTGTGATGCGTCGCTGCTCCGCGTTCGCGGCATTGATGCCATTAATCCAGGGGTTCGTGGCGGTAATCTAACCCAGCGACTCCCACAGCGTGAGACACGCTGGATTTGGTTATTAGATACGGTTCATCCGAAGGGATTAAATGAGGCTATCAGCTTTTCTCCATTCCTCTAAACGGCTTCCATCTGTTTACATGGCCGTGTTGTGGCCTCGGACTTGTGTTTTTATGTTTTATTTTCAGTTTCTAATCTTGTATGTTTTTATCCTTAGAGTTCTCCAATCCCACACGTTTGTGTTTTAACCCTTGGAAATCTATATGGCCCTTCTACACTTGGATATATTTGGGCATATTGAACCTTGCAGATGAGGAATGCTATGGGCATCTTCATGGCAATGCACATCGTTTATTTATGGTCTCTGGTGTACCTCTATTGATGTTTAATATACTAGTTCTATCTATGTTATTATATGATGTTCTTATAATATATCTATGCAATGTCTTTTTCCCTATGTCTGCATATGCCCTGTTCACCCTGTTGGCGCTGTATACAAAATTCCTTACATGGTTGTACGGATGATCCAAAAGCCACATATGCTCCAGGCATTAGAAATTAATGTCATCCATGTTTATTTAACTGTTATTATTACATCTGCCTTTGACTCCTCTTTCTTTTGTGATTACAGTATCGACACTCGTATGTGCATACATTTTGTATCAACATGTCCCCCTGATATGTGTCAGGCGCTCCCGCCGTAAGCGCACGCGCCACTGTCTCCCACACGTCGGTCGACTCTCGGCATCGGGTCATGTGACTTACCATGTGATGTGGCGTCATGACTGGACGATGCCGACGCTGGCCGCCGTCAGGGTTGCCAGGGTGACGGAGCGCGTCATCAAGGGTGGACGCGTCGTCACATATGACTCACCAAGGGGAGGAGTCTGTGACATGGGTCATGACTGGGTGATGCCGACGCTGGCCGCCGTCAGGGTTGCCAGGGTGACGGAGCGCGTCATTAAGGTTGGACGCGTCGTCACATATGAGTCTTGAAGGGGAGGAGCTTATGACGTGGGTCTCGGTTTCGTGACCGCGTCACTTCGATAGGACGTGTTTCCTTTGGTGATCCAGTAGGGGGAGCGGCCGTTTTGACGCTACCACTGTCCATTGCTATTGTGCCTGCTGATGTCATCAATATAGGACGGGGCGCAGTTTTTCTATGCTCCAACATTAGAGATCTTTTGTGATATTCTCTATGGGATAGTGATGGTTCTTCTATTATAACTACATATTGGATGTGGCATTCGTCCGCTTTCTCCCTGCTGAATATTGTTACATGAGATGTTGTCCTATGGAGCTGTGTGGCTTTTGTGATGTAACCATGGCTACAAGCGCCATCTTTGTGAGTGATTCTTACTAATTGTATGATTGGCCTGATTTGTCACATGTGTGTGATTTACCATCTTATTGGAGGACTCTATCTTAAATATCCCTCACTTCCCCTTTTCCCATCACCCCTTGAGAAAGGCCAGTTGCCGAAACGTGCGTTAAAAGGGGGGGGTCATACTTGGGTGGACCTTCATCTACCATTCCAACAGGTAAAGATGTGTATACTTTGATTTAGTGTCTCTATATCAGTATATCCTGTTGGGCTGTACATGTAATATGTGTATTTTGGGGATGGGTGCTATATTTTCAATGTTACCAACATAACTATGTCTAAGCAACTTGTTTTCCCCTACACTGTCCACAAGCCCTATGTATGCCCCATTTTGTCGCCCTTGTGCTACCATGGTCATGTTTGACTTGCTTTCACCTTCCCTATACCTTGGTCATACCACAATAAAGATTTAATGTTTTACCTTTTGAATTCATTTAGTCTTTTGGACTTTTTTTGATCGCTTGTTTTTTCTGTGTTTATGCTTATAGTTACCAACCTCTCTGGTTTTCTGTGACTTAGCTTGTTTTGTTTTTTTCTCCTCGGTGACCCATTCATAACAAATCTCAGTTTAACTCACAGAGATGCCAAAAGTACAAACACAAATGGCTGAGCCTGTTGTAGTCACAGTACTCAGTAAAAAACGCACAAACGGTATAAGGTCACAGGAGTAGCCTAAGACGGCGGCACTACGTCCGTCTAGACCTACCGTGTGCGCAGCATTGCAACTGTGAACGCAAAGGAGGCTGCTACTGCAGCGCAGCATGGGCACTGCCGCTAAATGACAAAGGCAAGGCGCAAGCGCAATGTCAGACGCTAGCAGCTGTGGAAGCAGAGTAGCGCTGGCGTTGTTTCTAACTCAGTCCCTATCCACATGCGTAATATCAGAGGGAAGGGGTTTCAAATGAGTCAGTCACCAGAATCATACATCAGTCCTCATACACACAGCAGTAAGTAAGTCTATACTAGCGCATGGCGGAACAGCCATGCGCGCCTTTTATAGCAGCCGGGACCTTCTGCACGCTTCCATATCTCTGAGATAGACCAATGAGAACTGGAGCGGGACCTGAGCACATGACTACCGATCTCCAATGGGAGATCGTCACATGAGCATGCCCAGTAAGAGGACAGAAGGACTTAGCCTCAGGAGAGATTTGCTGCAAGGCAATCTCCTCTGCAGTGGATAAACAGGAGGAGAGTGCAGAATGTGAGGATCTGGATCCCTGCTAAGTAAACGCAGAAATCCGACTCCTAACACATTCTGACCATCCGTCTGATTAGCCCCTTTGTTCTGAGTCTTTATCTTACAGGTATTTTGACCTAGGGCCGTTACCTGACTATGGCTTTCTCTCTTCCCTCTGGTTCCCTCTAGCTTCCTGGCTTTTAACCTCAGACTGCTTGACTATCCAACTCACGGCTTGCCCGTGAGAAATGACTCCGTGTCACCTTATGTCTGGCCTATACATTTTTCTTTTTCGCCAGTATGGATCTTGTTCACACGCTTAGAGTCTGGAGTCATCACAATATCAGTAGCAGGGTAAGATAATTAGTTTTATGAATATTTCCTATATCCCTCCACTGTCAGCAGTGGCTGTGACATCAATACTCTCTGATGTGTATTTGGTCTCTCTCGAATCTGGTATGACCCTTCCTGATAAATTTTTTGGGAAAAAATATCAATTTAGGCTTGTTTCACACTAGCGTTTGGCAGAGCTGTGTAGGGCTGCGTAGTTCCTCCTTGAAGCTCCGCCCACTGCTGCACCTCCTCCATTCAGCTCCACCTATGTCTGCATGCGGCCTGCGTTCCTACCTTTAATATTGGGTATGTAGGCCATGCGGATGTATGCGGATGCGTCCGCAAGTGTCGTTTTGACGCTGTGGCGACTGCAACATGTTTTGTTGCAGTCGCCACAGTGTCAAAACGATGCATGCGGACGCATCCGCATACATCCGCATGGCCTGCATACCCAATGTTAAAGATAGGTACGCAGGCCGCATGCAGACATAGGAAGAGCTGAACGGATGAGGTGCAGCAGTGGATTTCCAGACCCCCCACTGCTGTGTTTTAGGCAGCCCCCAAATTTAAGAAGCATCATTGTCAGACGCTCCCTGTCCTCCCCAACAGCTGCAAGGAACCTTTCCTTGCAACCAGAAAAAATGTAAAACCTGTCCATTTATAATGACCACGGACAAGATAAAGACCCTCAACTCACATCAGAACTACAAGATCCCAGGTACTTTCAGCTGCATCACATCTAATGTGGTGTACCTAATCATTTGTACCAGAGGCGTAGCTAGGGCTTTGGTTCAGGGGGGCAAAACTTCTGAGTGGGCCCCTAACCAGAGAACCTCAGCAGATGACTGCGCTGTTGCCAAAAATAATCTATATATATAAAAAGACCTATATTGATATTACCGCCATATGGTCAGTGGTAAATAATACCAATCCTACAGAACATAAAATAGATTACAGCAGAGTTACAGATAATGACTTACCAGTTCTTTCTGATGGAACTGTTCACTTTTCATGTCTTTTCCATCTGGCCCAGACCGACATGACAACTCCTCCAGCCAGGACTCAGCTGCAGCGATTACAATAAAGACACGTTTCACTTCTCATATTTTCAGGACTGTCACCAATTGGACTATTCTCAATCTGCACAAACTGCTCATCCTGTTGATACCCCATTACTGAGCGCTGCTGCCGTATGTGTCCCTATTACTGCACCTATTGTGTGGTTCTGTGTGACCTCTAAATTCTAAAGCAACTCTCTAGAATATAGTAATGCCTGGTGTAAGTGCCCTAGAAAACAATGACCACATTTTGTCCCCTAGAATGTAATATTGCCCTGTGTGTGCCCCTTTGCCAGTCACAGTAACTCGAGTTCCCCTATAACAATAAGTGCCCACTTTACATTTAATAATGTCCCTAGTTTCCCCCCTGTACAGCTCCTCTATACACAGTATAATGCCCCCTCACTGTATACATACTGACCCCTTAATATCCCCAAACTATTTAATGGCTCCAACACTGTATGATGGCCCCCTAGAAAGCATCAATATAGCACAGTGATCTCCAACCTTTCTAACCTTGAGAGCCACATTCAGCTTAGACAGAGGGTCGCGAGCCACATTCATCCCCATAGGCAGCCTTTGTATTATAATGCACCCCCCATAGGCAGCCTCTGTATTATAATGCCCCCCCATAGGCAGCCTCTATATTATAATGCACCCCCATAGGCAGCCTCTATATTATAATGCACCCCCATAGGCAGCCTCTATATTATAATGCACCCCCCATAGGCAGCCTCTGTATTATAATGCACCCCCATAGGCAGCCTCTGTACTATAATGCACCCCCATAGGCAGCCTCTGTATTATAACGCACCCCATTAGGCAGCCTCTGTATTATAATGCACCCCCATAGGCTGCCTCTGTATTATAATGCACCCCATTAGGCAGCCTCTGTATTATAATGCACCCCATTAGGCAGCCTCTGTATTATAATGCACCCCCATAGGCAGCCTCTGTATTATAATGCACCCCCATAGGCTGCCTCTGTATTATAATGCACCCCATTAGGCAGCCTCTGTATTATAATGCACCCCATTAGGCAGCCTCTATATTATAATGCACCCCCATAGGCAGCCTCTGTATTATAATGTACCCCCATAGGCAGCCTCTATATTATAATGCACCCCCCATAGGCAGCCTCTATATTATAATGCACCCCCATAGGCACCCTCTCTATTATAATGCACCCCCATAGGCATTCTCTCTATTATAATGCACCCCCCATAGGCAGCCTCTATATTATAATGCACCCCCATAGGCAGCCTCTGTATTATAATGCACCCCCATAGGCAGCCTCTGTATTATAATGCACCCCCATAGGCAGCCTCTATTATAATGCAACCCCATAGGCACCCTCTCTATTATAATGCACCCCCATAGGCACCCTCTCTATTATAATGCACCCCCACAGGCAGCCTCTATATTATAATGCACCCCCATAGGCAGCCTCTGTATTATAATGCACCCCCATAGGCAGCCTCTGTATTATAATGCACCCCCATAGGCAGCCTCTATTATAATGCACCCCCATAGGCAGCCTCTGTATTATAATGTACCCCCATAGGCAGCCTCTCTATTATAATGCACCCCCATAGGCAGCCTCTATATTATAATGCACCCCCCATAGGCAGCCTCTGTATTATAATGTACCCCCATAGGCAGCCTCTCTATTATAATACACCCCCATAGGCAGCATCTGTATTATAATGCACCCCCATAGGCAGCCTCTCTATTATAATGCACCCCCATAGGCAGCCTCTATATTATAATGCACCCCCATAGGCAGCCTCTGTATTATAATGTACCCCCATAGGCAGCCTCTATATTATAATGCACCCCCATAGGCAGCCTCTATATTATAATGCACCCCCCATAGGCAGCCTCTATATTATAATGCACCCAATTAGGTAGCCTCTGTCTTATAATGCACCCCGTTAGTCAGTCTCTGTCTTATAATGCACCCCCATAGGCAGCCTCTGTATTATAATGTACCCCCATAGGCAGCCTCTATATTATAATGCACCCCCATAGGCAGCCTCTGTATTATAATGTACCCCCATACGCAGCCTCTGTATTATAATGCACCCAATTAGGTAGCCTCTGTCTTATAATGCACCCCGTTAGTCAGTCTCTGTCTTATAATGCACCCCCATAGGCAGCCTCTGTATTATAATGCACCCCCATAGGAAGCCTCTATATTATAATTCACCCCCATAGGCAGCCTCTGTATTATAATGCACCCCCATAGGAAGCCTCTATATTATAATACACCCCCATAGGCAGCCTCTGTACCCCCATATTCAGCCTCTGTATTATAATGCACCCTGTTAGGCAGCCTCTGTATTATAATGCACCCCGTTAGGCAGCCTCTGTATTATAATGCACCCCCATAGGCAGCCTCTGTATTATAATGTACCCCCATAGGCAGCCTCTATATTATAATGCACCCCCATAGGCAGCCTCTGTATTATAATGTACCCCCATACGCAGCCTCTGTATTATAATGCACCCAATTAGGTAGCCTCTGTCTTATAATGCACCCCGTTAGTCAGTCTCTGTCTTATAATGCACCCCCATAGGCAGCCTCTGTATTATAATGCACCCCCATAGGAAGCCTCTATATTATAATTCACCCCCATAGGCAGCCTCTGTATTATAATGCACCCCCATAGGAAGCCTCTATATTATAATACACCCCCATAGGCAGCCTCTGTACCCCCATATTCAGCCTCTGTATTATAATGCACCCTGTTAGGCAGCCTCTGTATTATAATGCACCCCGTTAGGCAGCCTCTGTATTATAATGCACCCCCATAGGCAGCCTCTGTATTATAATGCACCCCCATAGGCAGCCTCTGTATTATAATGCCCCCCCATAGGCAGCCTCTATTATAATGCACCCCCATAGGCATTCTCTCGATTATAACGCACCTCCATAGGCAGCCTCTCTATTATAATGCACCCCCATAGACAGCCTCTGTATTATAATGCACCCCCATATTCAGCCTCTGTATTATAATGCACCCCCATAGGCAGCCTCTGTATTATAATGCTCCCAATTAGGCAGCCTCTATATTATAATGCACCCCCATTGGCAGCCTCTGTACCCCCATATTCAGCCTCTGTATTATAATGCACCCCCATAGGCAGCCTCTGTATTATAATGTACCCCCATAGGCAGCCTCTATATTATAATGCACCCCCATAGGCAGCCTCTGTATTATAATGCACCCCCATAGGCAGCCTCTGTATTACAATGCACCCCCATAGGCAGCCTCTGTATTATAATGCACCCCCATAGGCAGCCTCTGTATTATAATGCACCCCATTAGGCAGCCTCTGTATTATAATGCACCCCCATAGGCTGCCTCTGTATTATAATGCACCCCATTAGGCAGCCTCTGTATTATAATGCACCCCCATAGGCAGCCTCTGTATTATAATGCACCCCCATAGGCAGCCTCTGTATTATAATGCACCCCCATAGCCAGCCTCTATATTATAATGCACCCCCATAGGCAGTCTCTATATTATAATGCACCCCCATAGGCAGCCTCTATATTATAATGCACCCCCATAGGCACCCTCTCTATTATAATGCACCCCCATAGGCAGCCTCTATATTATAATGCACCCCCATAGGCAGCCTCTGTATTATAATGTACCCCCATAGGCAGCCTCTATATTATAATGCACCCCCATAGGCAGCCTCTGTATTATAATGTACCCCCATAGGCAGCCTCTATATTATAATGCACCCCCCATAGGCAGCCTCTATATTATAATGCACCCCCATAGGCACCCTCTCTATTATAATGCACCCCCATAGGCAGCCTCTATATTATAATGCACCCCCATAGGCAGCCTCTCTATTATAATGCACCCCCATAGGCAGCCTCTATATTATAATGCACTCCCCATAGGCAGCCTCTGTATTATAATGTACCCCCATAGGCAGCCTCTATATTATAATGCACCCCCATAGGCAGCCTCTATATTATAATGCACCCCCCATAGGCAGCCTCTATATTATAATGCACCCCCCATAGGTAGCCTCTGTCTTATAATGCACCCCGTTAGTCAGTCTCTGTCTTATAATGCACCCCCATAGGCAGCCTCTGTATTATAATGCACCCCCATAGGCAGCCTCTATATTATAATGCTCCCAATTAGGCAGCCTCTGTATTATAATGCTCCCAATTAGGCAGCCTCTATATTATAATGCACCCCCATTGGCAGCCTCTGTACCCCCATATTCAGCCTCTGTATTATAATGCACCCCCATAGGCAGCCTCTGTATTATAATGTACCCCCATAGGCAGCCTCTATATTATAATGCACCCCCATAGGCAGCCTCTGTATTATAATGCACCCCCATAGGCAGCCTCTGTAATATAATGCACCCCCATAGGCAGCCTCTGTATTATAATGCACCCCCATAGGCAGCCTCTATATTATAATGCACCCCCATAGGCAGCCTCTCTATTATAATGCACCCCCATAGGCAGCCTCTATATTATAATACACCCCCATAGGCAGCCTCTATATTATAATGCACCCCCATAGGCAGCCTCTATATTATAATGCACCCCCATAGGCAGCCTCTGTATTATAATGCACCCCCATAGGCAGCATCTATATTATAATGCACCCCCATTGGCAGCCTCTGTACCCCCATATTCAGCCTCTGTATTATAATGCACCCCCATAGGCAGCCTCTATATTATAATGCACCCCCATAGGCAGCCTCTATATTATAATGCACCCCCATAGGCAGCCTCTGTATTATAATGCACCCCCATAGGCAGCCTCTATATTATAATGCCACCCCATAAGCAGCCTCTATATTATAACGCAGCCCCATAGGCAGCCTCTCTATTATAATGCACCCCCATAGGCAGCCTCTATACTATAATGCACCCCCATAGGCAGCCTCTGTATTATAATGCACCCCCATAGGCAGCCTCTGTATTATAATGAACCCCATTAGGCAGCCTCTGTATTATAATGCACCCCATTAGGCAGCCTCTGTATTATAATGCACCCCCATAGGCAGCCTCTGTATTATAATGCACCCCCATAGGCAGCCTCTGTATTATAATGCACCCCCATAGGCAGCCTCTCTATTATAATGCACCCCCATAGGCAGCCTCTATATTATAATGCACCCCCATAGGCAGCCTCTGTATTATAATGTACCCCCATAGGCAGCCTCTATATTATAATGCACCCCCATAGGCAGCCTCTGTATTATAATGTACCCCCATAGGCAGCCTCTATATTATAATGCACCCCCCATAGGCAGCCTCTATATTATAATGCACCCCCATAGGCACCCTCTCTATTATAATGCACCCCCATAGGCAGCCTCTATATTATAATGCACCCCCATAGGCAGCCTCTATATTATAATGCACCCCCATAGGCAGCCTCTCTATTATAATGCACCCCCATAGGCACCCTCTCTATTATAATGCACCCCCATAGACAGCCTCTGTATTATAATGCACCCCCATAGGCAGCCTCTGTATTATAATGCACCCCCATAGGCAGCCTCTATTATAATGCACCCCCATAGGCAGCCTCTGTATTATAATGCACCCCCATAGGCAGCCTCTCTATTATAATGCACCCCCTTAGGCAGCCTCTATATTATAATGCACCCCCATAGGCACCCTCTCTATTATAATGCACCCCCATAGGCAGCCTCTATATTATAATGCACCCCCATAGGCAGCCTCTCTATTATAATGCACCCCCATAGGCACCCTCTCTATTATAATGCACCCCCATAGGCAGCCTCTATTATAATGCACCCCCATAGGCAGCCTCTGTATTATAATGCACCCCCATAGGCAGCCTCTCTATTATAATGCACCCCCATAGGCAGCCTCTATATTATAATGCACCCCCCATAGGCAGCCTCTGTATTATAATGTACCCCCATAGGCAGCCTCTATATTATAATGCACCCCCATAGGCAGCCTCTGTATTATAATGTACCCCCATAGGCAGCCTCTCTATTATAATGCACCCCCCATAGGCAGCCTCTATATTATAATGCACCCCCATAGGCAGCCTCTGTATTATAATGTACCCCCATAGGCAGCCTCTCTATTATAATGCACCCCCCATAGGCAGCCTCTCTATTATAATGCACCCCCCATAGGTAGCCTCTGTCTTATAATGCACCCCCATAGGAAGCCTCTATATTATAATACACCCCCATAGGCAGCCTCTGTACCCCCATATTCAGCCTCTGTATTATAATGCTCCCCGTTAGGCAGCCTCTGTATTATAATGCACCCCGTTAGGCAGCCTCTGTATTATAATGCACCCCCATAGGCAGCCTCTGTATTATAATGCACCCCCATAGGCAGCCTCTGTATTATAATGCACCCCCATATTCAGCCTCTGTATTATAATGCACCCCCATAGGCAGCCTCTGTATTATAATGCACCCCCATATTCAGCCTCTATATTATAATGCACCCCCATTGGCAGCCTCTGTACCCCCATATTCAGCCTCTGTATTATAATGCACCCCCATAGGCAGCCTCTGTATTATAATGTACCCCCATTGGCAGCCTCTATATTATAATGCACCCCCATAGGCAGCCTCTGTATTATAATGCACCCCCATAGGCAGCCTCTGTATTATAATGCACCCCCATAGGCAGCCTCTGTATTATAATGCACCCCCATAGGCAGCCTCTATATTATAATGCACCCCCATAGGCAGCCTCTATATTATAATGCACCCCCATAGGCAGCCTCTATATTATAATACACCCCCCATAGGCAGCCTCTCTATTATAATGCACCCCCATAGGAAGCCTCTATATTATAATACACCCCCATAGGCAGCCTCTGTATTATAATGCACCCCCATAGGCAGCCTCTGTATTATAATGTACCCCCATAGGCAGCCTCTATATTATAATGCACCCCCATAGGCAGCCTCTGTATTATAATGCACCCCCATAGGCAGCATCTATATTATAATGCACCCCCATTGGCAGCCTCTGTACCCCCATATTCAGCCTCTGTATTATAATGCACCCCCATAGGCAGCCTCTATATTATAATGCACCCCCATAGGCAGCCTCTATATTATAATGCACCCCCATAGGCAGCCTCTGTATTATAATGCACCCCCATAGGCAGCCTCTATATTATAATGCACCCCCATAGGCAGCCTCTATATTATAACGCACCCCCATAGGCAGCCTCTGTATTATAATGCACCCCCCTAGGCAGCCGCTATATTATAATGCACCCCCATAGGCAGCCTCTATATTATAATACACCCCCATAGGCAGCCTCTGTATTATAATGCACCCCCATAGGCAGCCTCTGTATTATAATGTACACCCATAGGCAGCCTCTATATTATAATGCACCCCCATAGGCAGCCTCTGTATTATAATGCACCCCCATAGGCAGCATCTATATTATAATGCACCCCCATTGGCAGCCTCTGTACCCCCATATTCAGCCTCTGTATTATAATGCACCCCCATAGGCAGCCTCTATATTATAATGCACCCCCATAGGCAGCCTCTATATTATAATGCACCCCCATAGGCAGCCTCTGTATTATAATGCACCCCCATAGGCAGCCTCTATATTATAATGCACCCCCATAGGCAGCCTCTATATTATAACGCACCCCCATAAGCAGCCTCTGTATTATAATGCACCCCCATAGGCAGCCGCTATATTATAATGCACCCCCATAGGCAACCTCTGTATTATAATGCACCCCCATAGGCAGCCTCTGTATTATAATGCACCCCCATAGGCAGCCTCTGTATTATAATGCACCCCCATAGGCAGCCTCTGTATTATAATGCACCCCCATAGGCAGCCTCTATATTATAATGCACCTCCATAGGCAGCCTCTATATTATAACGCACCCCCATAGGCAGCCTCTGTATTATAATGCACCCCCATAGGCAGCCTCTGTATTATAATGCACCCCATTAGGCAGCCTCTGTATTATAATGCACCCCATTAGGCAGCCTCTATATTATAATGCACCCCCATAGGCAGCCTCTGTATTATAATGCACCCCCATAGGCAGCCTCTGTATTATAATGCACCCCCATAGGCAGCCTCTCTATTATAATGCACCCCCATAGGCAGCCTCTATATTATAATGCACCCCCATAGGCAGCCTCTGTATTATAATGTACCCCCATAGGCAGCCTCTATATTATAATGCACCCCCATAGGCAGCCTCTATATTATAATGCACCCCCATAGGCAGCCTCTATATTATAATGCACCCCCATAGGCAGCCTCTATATTATAATACACCCCCCATAGGCAGCCTCTCTATTATAATGCACCCCCATAGGAAGCCTCTATATTATAATACACCCCCATAGGCAGCCTCTGTATTATAATGCACCCCCATAGGCAGCCTCTGTATTATAATGTACCCCCATAGGCAGCCTCTATATTATAATGCACCCCCATAGGCAGCCTCTGTATTATAATGCACCCCCATAGGCAGCATCTATATTATAATGCACCCCCATTGGCAGCCTCTGTACCCCCATATTCAGCCTCTGTATTATAATGCACCCCCATAGGCAGCCTCTATATTATAATGCACCCCAATAGGCAGCCTCTATATTATAATGCACCCCCATAGGCAGCCTCTGTATTATAATGCACCCCCATAGGCAGCCTCTATATTATAATGCACCCCCATAGGCAGCCTCTATATTATAACGCACCCCCATAGGCAGCCTCTGTATTATAATGCACCCCCCTAGGCAGCCGCTATATTATAATGCACCCCCATAGGCAGCCTCTATATTATAACGCACCCCCATAGGCAGCCTCTGTATTATAATGCACCCCCATAGGCAGCCGCTATATTATAATGCACCCCCATAGGCAGCCTCTGTATTATAATGCACCCCCATAGGCAGCCTCTGTATTATAATGCACCCCCATAGGCAGCCTCTGTATTATAATGCACCCCCATAGGCAGCCTCTGTATTATAATGCACCCCCATAGGCAACCTCTATATTATAATGCACCCCCATAGGCAGCCTCTATATTATAATGCACCCCCATAGGCAGCCTCTATATTATAATACACCCCCCATAGGCAGCCTCTCTATTATAATGCACCCCCATAGGCAGCCTCTATATTATAATACACCCCCATAGGCAGCCTCTGTATTATAATGCACCCCCATAGGCAGCCTCTGTATTATAATGTACACCCATAGGCAGCCTCTATATTATAATGCACCCCCATAGGCAGCCTCTGTATTATAATGCACCCCCATAGGCAGCATCTATATTATAATGCACCCCCATTGGCAGCCTCTGTACCCCCATATTCAGCCTCTGTATTATAATGCACCCCCATAGGCAGCCTCTATATTATAATGCACCCCCATAGGCAGCCTCTATATTATAATGCACCCCCATAGGCAGCCTCTGTATTATAATGCACCCCCATAGGCAGCCTCTATATTATAATGCACCCCCATAGGCAGCCTCTATATTATAACGCACCCCCATAAGCAGCCTCTGTATTATAATGCACCCCCATAGGCAGCCGCTATATTATAATGCACCCCCATAGGCAACCTCTGTATTATAATGCACCCCCATAGGCAGCCTCTGTATTATAATGCACCCCCATAGGCAGCCTCTGTATTATAATGCACCCCCATAGGCAGCCTCTGTATTATAATGCACCCCCATAGGCAGCCTCTATATTATAATGCACCTCCATAGGCAGCCTCTATATTATAACGCACCCCCATAGGCAGCCTCTGTATTATAATGCACCCCCATAGGCAGCCTCTGTATTGTAATGCACCCCATTAGGCAGCCTCTGTATTATAATGCACCCCATTAGGCAGCCTCTATATTATAATGCACCCCCATAGGCAGCCTCTGTATTATAATGCACCCCCATAGGCAGCCTCTGTATTATAATGCACCCCCATAGGCAGCCTCTCTATTATAATGCACCCCCATAGGCAGCCTCTATATTATAATGCACCCCCATAGGCAGCCTCTGTATTATAATGTACCCCCATAGGCAGCCTCTATATTATAATGCACCCCCATAGGCAGCCTCTATATTATAATGCACCCCCATAGGCAGCCTCTATATTATAATGCACCCCCATAGGCAGCCTCTATATTATAATACACCCCCCATAGGCAGCCTCTCTATTATAATGCACCCCCATAGGCAGCCTCTCTATTATAATTCACCCCCATAGGCAGTCTCTCTATTATAATGCACCCCCATAGGCACCCTCTCTATTATAATGCACCCCCATAGGCAGCCTCTATATTATAATGCACCCCCATAGGCAGCCTCTCTATTATAATGCACCCCCATAGGCACCCTCTCTATTATAATGCACCCCCATAGGCAGCCTCTATTATAATGCACCCCCATAGGCAGCCTCTGTATTATAATGTACCCCCATAGGCAGCCTCTCTATTATAATGCACCCCCATAGGCAGCCTCTATATTATAATGCACCCCCCATAGGCAGCCTCTGTATTATAATGTACCCCCATAGGCAGCCTCTATATTATAATGCACCCCCATAGGCAGCCTCTATATTATAATGCACCCCCCATAGGCAGCCTCTATATTATAATGCACCCCCCATAGGTAGCCTCTGTCTTATAATGCACCCCCATAGGAAGCCTCTATATTATAATACACCCCCATAGGCAGCCTCTGTACCCCCATATTCAGCCTCTGTATTATAATGCTCCCCGTTAGGCAGCCTCTGTATTATAATGCACCCCGTTAGGCAGCCTCTGTATTATAATGCACCCCCATAGGCAGCCTCTGTATTATAATGCACCCCCATAGGCAGCCTCTGTATTATAATGCACCCCCATATTCAGCCTCTATATTATAATGCACCCCCATTGGCAGCCTCTGTACCCCCATATTCAGCCTCTGTATTATAATGCACCCCCATAGGCAGCCTCTGTATTATAATGTACCCCCATAGGCAGCCTCTATATTATAATGCACCCCCATAGGCAGCCTCTGTATTATAATGCACCCCCATAGGCAGCCTCTGTATTATAATGCACCCCCATAGGCAGCCTCTATATTATAATGCACCCCCATAGGCAGCCTCTATATTATAATGCACCCCCATAGGCAGCCTCTATATTATAATACACCCCCCATAGGCAGCCTCTCTATTATAATGCACCCCTATAGGAAGCCTCTATATTATAATACACCCCCATAGGCAGCCTCTGTATTATAATGCACCCCCATAGGCAGCCTCTGTATTATAATGTACCCCCATAGGCAGCCTCTATATTATAATGCACCCCCATAGGCAGCCTCTGTATTATAATGCACCCCCATAGGCAGCATCTATATTATAATGCACCCCCATTGGCAGCCTCTGTACCCCCATATTCAGCCTCTGTATTATAATGCACCCCCATAGGCAGCCTCTATATTATAATGCACCCCCATAGGCAGCCTCTATATTATAATGCACCCCCATAGGCAGCCTCTGTATTATAATGCACCCCCATAGGCAGCCTCTATATTATAATGCACCCCCATAGGCAGCCTCTATATTATAACGCACCCCCATAGGCAGCCTCTGTATTATAATGCACCCCCATAGGCAGCCGCTATATTATAATGCACCCCCATAGGCAACCTCTGTATTATAATGCACCCCCATAGGCAGCCTCTGTATTATAATGCACCCCCATAGGCAGCCTCTGTATTATAATGCACCCCCATAGGCAGCCTCTGTATTATAATGCACCCCCATAGGCAGCCTCTATATTATAATGCACCCCCATAGGCAGCCTCTATATTATAATGCACCCCCATAGGCAGCCTCTATATTATAATACACCCCCCATAGGCAGCCTCTCTATTATAATACACCCCCATAGGCAGCCTCTGTATTATAATGCACCCCCATAGGCAGCCTTTGTATCCATAGGCAGCCTCTATATTATAATGCACCCCCATAGGCAGCCTCTGTATTATAATGCACCCCCATAGGCAGCATCTATATTATAATGCTCCCCCATTGGCAGCCTCTGTACCCCCATATTCAGCCTCTGCATTATAATGCACCCCCATAGGCAGCCTCTATATTATTATGCACCCCCATAGGCAGCCTCTATATTATAACGCACCCCCATAGGCAGCCTCTGTATTATAATGCACCCCCATAGGCAGCCGCTATATTATAATGCACCCCCATAGGCAACCTCTGTATTATAATGCACCCCCATAGGCAGCCTCTGTATTATAATGCACCCCCATAGGCAGCCTCTGTATTATAATGCACCCCCATAGGCAGCCTCTGTATTATAATGCACCCCCATAGGCAGCCTCTATATTATAATGCACCCCCATAGGCAGCCTCTATATTATAACGCACCCCCATAGGCAGCCTCTGTATTATAATGCACCCCCATAGGCAGCCTCTGTATTATAATGCACCCCATTAGGCAGCCTCTGTATTATAATGCACCCCATTAGGCAGCCTCTGTATTATAATGCACCCCCATAGGCAGCCTCTGTATTATAATGCACCCCCATAGGCAGCCTCTGTATTATAATGCACCCCCATAGGCAGCCTCTCTATTATAATGCACCCCCATAGGCAGCCTCTCTATTATAATGCACCCCCATAGGCAGTCTCTCTATTATAATGCACCCCCATAGGCAGCCTCTATATTATAATGCACCCCCATAGGCATTCTCTCTATTATAATGCACCCCCATAGGCAGCCTCTCTATTATAATGCACCCCCATAGGCAGCCTCTCTATTATAATGCACCCCCATAGGCAGCCTCTATATTATAATGCACCCCCATAGGCAGCCTCTCTATTATAATGCACCCCCATAGGCAGCCTCTCTATTATAATGCACCCCCATAGGCAGCCTCTCTATTATAATGCACCCCCATAGGCAGCCTCTATATTATAATGCACCCCCATAGGCAGCCTCTATATTATAACGCACCCCCATAGGCAGCCTCTGTATTATAATGCACCCCCATAGGCAGCCGCTATATTATAATGCACCCCCATAGGCAACCTCTGTATTATAATGCACCCCCATAGGCAGCCTCTGTATTATAATGCACCCCCATAGGCAGCCTCTGTATTATAATGCACCCCCATAGGCAGCCTCTGTATTATAATGCACCCCCATAGGCAGCCTCTATATTATAATGCACCCCCATAGGCAGCCTCTATATTATAACGCACCCCCATAGGCAGCCTCTGTATTATAATGCACCCCCATAGGCAGCCTCTGTATTATAATGCACCCCATTAGGCAGCCTCTGTATTATAATGCACCCCATTAGGCAGCCTCTGTATTATAATGCACCCCCATAGTCAGCCTCTGTATTATAATGCACCCCCATAGGCAGCCTCTGTATTATAATGCACCCCCATAGGCAGCCTCTCTATTATAATGCACCCCCATAGGCAGCCTCTATATTATAATGCACCCCCATAGGCAGCCTCTGTATTATAATGTACCCCATAGGCAGCCTGTATATTATAATGCACCCCCATAGGCAGCCTCTATATTATAATGCACCCCCATAGGCAGCCTCTATATTATAATGCACCCCCATAGGCAGCCTCTGTATTATAATACACCCCCCATAGGCAGCCTCTCTATTATAATGCACCCCCATAGGCAGCCTCTCTATTATAATGCACCCCCATAGGCAGCCTCTATATTATAATGCACCCCCATAGGCATTCTCTCTATTATAATGCACCCCCATAGGCAGCCTCTCTATTATAATGCACCCCCATAGGCAGCCTCTCTATTATAATGCACCCCCATAGGCAGCCTCTATATTATAATGCACCCCCATAGGCAGCCTCTCTATTATAATGCACCCCCATAGGCAGCCTCTATATTATAATGCACCCCCATAGGCAGCCTCTATATTATAATGCACCCCCATAGGCAGCCTCTCTATTATAATGCACCCCCATAGGCAGCCTCTATATTATAATGCACCCCCATAGGCAGCCTCTATATTATAATGCACCCCCATAGGCAGCCTCTGTATTATAATGTACCCCCATAGGCAGCCTCTATATTATAATGCACCCCCATAGGCAGCCTCTGTATTATAATGTACCCCCATAGGCAGCCTCTATATTATAATGCACCCCCATAGGCAGCCTCTGTATTATAATGCACCCCCATAGGCAGCCTCTCTATTATAATGCACCCCCATAGCCAGCCTCTATATTATAATGCACCCTCATAGGTAGTCTCTCTATTATAATGCACCCACATAGGCAGCCTCTATATTATAATGCACCCCCATAGGCAGCCGCTATATTATAATGCACCGCCATAGGCAGCCTCTCTATTATAATGCACCCCCATAGGCAGCCTCTATATTATAATGCACCCCCATAGGCAGCCTCTATATTATAATGCACCCCCATAGGCAGCCTCTCTATTATAATGCACCCCCATAGGCAGCCTCTATATTATAATGCACCCCCATAGGCAGCCTCTGTATTATAATGTACCCCCATAGGCAGCCTCTATATTATAATGCACCCCCATAGGCAGCCTCTGTATTATAATGTACCCCCATAGGCAGCCTCTATATTATAATGCACCCCCATAGGCAGCCTCTGTATTATAATGCACCCCCATAGGCAGCCTCTCTATTATAATGCACCCCCATAGGCAGCCTCTATATTATAATGCACCCTCATAGGTAGTCTCTCTATTATAATGCACCCCCATAGGCAGTCTCTGTATTATAATGTACCCCCATAGGCAGCCTCTATATTATTATGCACCCCCATAGGCAGCCTCTGTATTATAATGCACCCCCATAGGCAGCCTCTCTATTATAATGCACCCCCATAGCCAGCCTCTATATTATAATGCACCCTCATAGGTAGTCTCTCTATTATAATGCACCCCCATAGGCAGCCTCTATATTATAATGCACCCCCATAGGCAGCCGCTATATTATAATGCACCCCCATAGGCAGCCTCTCTATTATAATGCACCCCCATAGGCAGCCTCTATATTATAATGCACCCCCATAGGCAGCCTCTATATTATAATGCACCCCCATAGGCAGCCTCTATATTATAATGCACCCCCATAGGCAGCCTCTATATTATAATGCACCCCCATAGGCAGCCTCTGTATTATAATGCACCCCCATAGGCAGCCTCTGTATTATAATGCACCCCCATAGGCAGCCTCTATATTATAATGCACCCCCATAGGCAGCCGCTATATTATAATGCACCCCCATAGGCAGCCTCTCTATTATAATGCACCCCCATAGGCAGCCTCTATTATAATGCACCCCCATAGGCAGCCTCTGTATTATAATGCACCCCCATAGGCAGCCTCTCTATTATAATGCACCCCCATAGGCAGCCTCTCTATTATAATGCACCCCCATAGGCAGCCTCTATATTATAATGCACCCCCATAGGCAGCCTCTCTATTATAATGCACCCCCATAGGCAGCCTCTATATTATAATGCACCCCCATAGGCAGCCTCTATATTATAATGCACCCCATAAGCTATTTTTATATCTACTGGCTAACACGGTACAAAGATATATCTTTCCTGTATCATAATGATATTAAAGATTTTGTATGCGCTTGTGAAGTTTGCGCTCGCTCAAAAAGTCAGTCATAGCCGGCCGGGGAATTGGCTCCATTGCCAATTCAAGATAGACCATGGATTCATCTGTTCATGGATTTCATCACAAATTTGCCTCTGTCTGGTGGAAAAACTGCTATCTGGGTGGTGGTTGACCTATCTGCTTTGCACCCTGAAGCCAAAAATCAGACTGAAAGGACAAATCAATCTCAATCAAATTTTAAGGCGCTTTGTGGCAGCTCGGCAAGAGGATTTGTCTGAGCTTTTACCTCTCGCGGAGTTTTCCTTTAATAGTCGAGTAATCAGTCTACTGGAACCTTACCATTTTTCTGTAATTATTGTTTTCATCCCCATTTTGCAGAATATTCGAGGTTTAGTTCTGAATGTCCTGAGGTGGATGTCACCCTGCAGAGACAGAATCTCAAACGATGGTTTTGGAGGGATAATGAGGCATAGACATGGATATCCTAAAATACAATATTTTTTTTAATTAATTAAGAGTTTTAAGAATTTTAAACACAAGGATTTACATTGAGGTAGCAAGGTATAAACTTTTACTAGATGGGGGCTTAGCAGTACTATGAAGGGCATAATTGACTTTGATATTTGTAGCAAATGTGCCTGAAGAAAATCAATGTGTATAAAGAATCAGCTGTAAATAAAGTGCAACGTGCTAATAAAGATACGTACAGTATATATTAAGCAGAAACTGGCATGTTCCTAGGAAACGAGGCAAAGGTGTTCTCTTTATAATGTACATTACGGTAATTAAAAAGTAAACACAGGTTCAGCAGCCATGTACAAATATTAAAAATTCATGGATGACATTTCAAGGCCGTCTTCTCGCTTAATTGTCTAGTTATTTTTTATTCTGAGTGTTCATTGAGACCTCTGTTGTACTATTTTCTTCAGCATGTTTTCAGTTATTTGCAATGGAGCTTACAGTGAAGATCTTTTCTAAAGCTTTTAAAGAGTTGGAACTGGTATAGCTGCAAAGTGAGGACCAATTCTTTATAAATGAATTTACAGTAGATACTGTTATCTACAATTTATGACCAGGTATGTTCGCACCTATTATCCTGGAAGTGAAATTAGTGCTGGCACATATGCAGTACAAGACTTTACCCAAAGTCTTGCACAGTACAGTGCTTCAACTTTGCAGGTACAAGATTTGTGGCGATCTGTGAATGACGTAGAATGTGTTATCCACATCAATCAAGGCAGGAGGACGGCAATTTTCCACATAGAAGAGGCACCGAGAAAAGAAAAAAGACGCCCATCGAACCGGACTGCATTGTATGCCAGAAGTATGGTATATAAGATATTTTTTGGCATATGTGGAGTTCAGGGCTGACTTACTGGTCGATAGACTCTAGTATTAGGTCAAATATGGTAGTGGCTTTAGTTTGTAATATGAAAACCCGGCGACTATTGATGATCGAATTTGCTTGGATAATGTGTTATCCGAGCATGCTCCAGTGTTATCGCACTAGTATCCTGGGCGTGTTCAGATAATATGTTCGAGTCCCTGCAGCTGCATGTTTTGTGGCAACACATGTGAGGATTGCCTGTTTGTTAGGCAATCCCTGCATGTGTTGCGGCTGTCTAACAGGCAATCCCACACATCTGTTGCTGAAAAATATGCAGCCACAGGGACTCGAACATCCAAGCATGCCCAAGATACTCATAACACCTGAGCATGCTTAGATAACACTTTATCCAAGCACGTTCGCTCATCAGTACTGGTGACTGATTCCCTTTAACCCCTTAACGACCACTGATACACTTTTTAACGGCTGTCGTTATGGGGCTTTATTCCTCAGTGCTGCTTCTTAACTTACAAGACCCCCTTAGTACCCGTTGAACCCCGCAATGAGAATTGCGGGTCCCGATGGTTACCATTGTACCCTAAGGTCATGTAACGACCCCAGAGTACAGTGGCCTGTGAAATCCAGCTATAAACTATGTCTCACAGTCAGAGTCAGTGACTCACTGACAGTCTCATTGTCATGATCCTGTCCGGGTTTTGAGTCCTGTCTGCCCTTTTCCCGGGTTGATCATGTCAAGGGTTAACTTTGCTTGGCCTTATTTTGGATTCAGGTGTGCTATTTCTTCCTGCAGCATCCTGCAGACCATGTCAGTTATATTTTTTGCCTACGGCGTGAGTATCCGACTCTGGAAGTACCCTGATTGGTCCTCCTGCTGTTGCTGACTGTTACACCCGGTTCTGGTCCTGCACCGGTGTCTGGCATTGCCCCCAGCTCTGGCCCCTCACCCTCTCCTGCTCCCAAGTCTGCCCCTGTACCTCTGTGTGGTCCATGTCGGGAACCTCGCTCACTGTCTGTTCCTCAGCGTCCTCTCTCCCCTGCTTCCTAGCACGCTGCCAGCAGGCCTCCTGGGAGAGTACTTAGGACGCGTGCGTGCTTACCTCCGGTCTCTTAAAAGGACAGCGCGCATTTTTGAAAAAAGCAATTAACCAATGGCAGCGCACTGATTACTATTTCTGGCCTTTCCTCCATAGGGAGAGTGCAGGAACAATGAGTATCTACTCTTGCTACATCCGGTTCAGTCCCTGTTCTGTCTGCGCTGCGTTAGCAATCCGTTTTGCATTTGCTCATACTGTTTGTGTCATGATCTGAATTTGATCTGACAGTTTTAAATTGCACAGGGTGAACTATTTTTACTTTGGCAAGTGCCAAGTGACTTGACTGTCCCCGGTGGTGGTTAGTGGTATTGCACTTTAGGTTTAATGTGCACATAATCATGAATCAGGTGTGGGGCTCTATAAATGAGTCTCAGGGTGTGTAATCACGGCTGGTGATATTCATTCATTCATTGTTCTGAGTTGGTGAGAGCCTGGTGGAAGGATGGAGCTGAGGAGGAGTCCTGCGCAGCTTAGCCAGGGGGGACGTGTGTCAGCTATGGTGTCTGGACGAAGGGCTGGCATGGCGTGGTGGGGTCGCAGTGATGGTGTCGGCAGGAAGTGTCTGCATGGACTGGTGGAGTGGCGACTATGGAGAGTGGCACTCACCATGTGGGACTTGGCTGCTGAGCTGGACTCAAGCATGCTTGCCTTCGTGGCAGAAGCTGAACTCATCTTTGGGACTCTGTTTCTAAGCAGCAGCAACTGGTGGTGGACTCTGCTCCAAGGCTGCACTATGGTGAAGGACCCTGTTATGGTGAAGGATCCTGTTATGGTGATGGATCTGGGTGGAGGAGAAGACGCACGCAGGTGGAGGGCTCTGTTGCAGGAGCATAAGCACAGAGCATAAAGCTAAGTGGTGTCCCCCTGTATTGTCTCTTTCCCTCATGTGTGTTGTTAGTGCAGTGGTGGGATTAGTTTCCGCACCGACCAATTCCCTAGTGAGGGTTTAGGGTCAGGGCGAGCAAGGGCTTTGAGGTACGCGTGCGGCACCCGGTGCAGAACCGGCATAGGGAACGTTAGGAGTGCAGGGACACTGGCTCAGGGGAGCTCAGGAGGTCTCCACTTCCCTATTCCCTATCGCAGGGCCCACCATTGTTAATGTTTCCCAGGTCCCCCTTATTATTTAAATTCGCCGTACTGGAGGCGGGGTTTCCAGAATTTATATTAACGTGTAATGCCTAAATTCGCCAGGTGGAGGCGGTGTATCCATCTGCACGTTTTATTATTTAAATTCGCCCCACTGGAGGCGCTGTATCCAGGGTCACGTGTGTTATGGGTTCGCCTTGCGGTAACATCTGCGTCCAGACACACGTTGACCGTGACAGTTTGTCTCTGCAGAGTATCTGTGACCAGTGTTCAACTATTCCAGATGACATCAGTATCCATAGATTCAAGTGCCATCCCGTTCCGCCACTTGCCTTCCCAACCCGAGGACTACGTCAAGGTTACTGGAGCCAGCTTCCTATCTCCTACCCGGAACTTGACATTCCTCACCAGTGCCAGCTTTACCTCGCATACCCGACGTCCGCCGGACTGCTCCATCAGATCTGTTATATCTATTACCCATTTGCCCCACTGCGACAGCTGCCACGCATCCGGGGTCTAACTGGAGGTAGCACCTGTGTCACCCAGGTATTCCACTCTGGTCCTGTTCGAGGGATCTTACTACAGATACCTGGGGCTCACTAGTTGCGCCCACTTTGGAGCCCCCCGGACGGTGGTCCCGAGGTTCCACTCGAAAAATAAAAGACAAATATGAACTTCACCATCTGTGCCTCCGCTTCCATTCGTTACACTGACTTTACCCATGTCTATTTGTCCCCCACTCCCCGTCCCGACTCAGTGTTTGCCTTTCATGTTTAGGACTCCCTGGTATCTGACTCAGCTTGGACCGTGACTTGCTGTTTGTCTCTTGTCTTTGGCATATCTGCTCGTGATCGGTACTGACCCATTTGACTTGCTTCTGTCTCTGTGTTTGTTTGTTCCTTTGGTTCTGCGCTACAGACTAATATCGAGTCAGCTTGTTTGACTATTCTGCTGCCACCTGATGGCAGCTTCGCTGCTGCACTGCAGGTCTGCTCTTGCTGTGTGCAGTCCTCCCTCCACTCTATTGCCATCCAGTGGAGCTTGCATCTATGTATCTACCTGCATAGCAGCAGCGTGACATTATAACTGACCATACTTTTTTTTTTTCTCACCTCTCTCTATGGATCCGCTTTGTACTCTTGCGGATCAGATGTCTGATTTGACTCAAATGATGCAGGATTTGTCTGTTGAACATAGAGCCCTGGCCACTTCTCATAATCAGCTTCAAAAGGAGCTCTCTGAGACTGTTAGGTCTTTTCAGAGTTCTATTTCCCAACCTGCCTGTAGCTACTCGGACCCCATAGATGTCTTGTTCCACGCTCCTGAACCTATAGTAAGGCTTCTGGATACTTTTTCCGGAGAGAAGGAGAATTTCTGTACATTCAGGGAGAGTTGTAAGTTACTTTTCTCCCTGAGACCCCGATCCTCTGGGGATGAGAATCAACGGGTGGGGATAATTATTTCGTTACTCCGGGAAGGTCCCCAGACTTGGGCTTTTTCGTTACCTGCTACTGCCCCTGAACGTGTGTCTGTGGATATGTTCTTTGAGGCCTTAGGACTGATTTTTGATGAACCAGACCTGGTCAGGGTGGCAAAGGACACTATCATGGGTCTCTTCCAGGGTAAACTCACCGCCAAATGGTATTGCTTTGAGTTCAGGCGGTGGGCAACCAAAGTTACCTGGAATGACTCTGCTCTTTGTTGTCAGTTCAGGAGAGGACAGTTGGATCATCTTAAGGACGCTCTGGCTCTCCATCCACCACCCAGCTCCTTGGAGGAGGCTATGACTCAGGCCATCCGTATGGATCGGAGGTTGCGGGAGAGAGGCGTAATGAAACAAGAGATTCCTTTATGTTCGGCTAATTCTGATGTGGCACCCTATACTGAATCTATGGAGGTAGGGGCCACCAACCTGAAGGAGAAGGAGAGGAGGCGACGACGACGAGAGGGGAGATTGTGTTTTTACTGTAGAGATCCTAGACATTGGAAAAAGGACTGCCCCTCTTGCCCACCGACTGACAAGCTACCGAGTCTGGGTGATCATCGAGGAGGTCACCCAGACTCTCGGTACCTTTTTCCTCATGTCAAAAAATGTTGTTGGAGGTGGAACTTTGTTATGGGGATTGTTTCACACCCACTTCAGCTTTCGTGGACTGTGGGTCATCCATGAACGTCATTGACTCACGCTTGGTGTCCAAGTGTCAGATAGGGACAGATAGGCTTGAAACACTAATTCATATCATTGCTATTGATTAGACTCGGCTGGTTAAGAACATTGTTAAATTTGTCTCGGAGTTGTTCCTCCTCAAGGTGGGTTCCTTGCATCAGGAACGTATCTCATGTTATATTGTGGATAATCTTCCAGTGGAACTTGTGTTGAGATTCCCCCGGTTACGGTTACATAATCCTGTTATTGACAGGGAATCTCAGGATATTGTAAAATGGGGGCCTAATTGTTCTAAAGGTTGTCTTTCTTTCTACTGTATTGGTGTTTTCCATTAATCTGGAGGGTATTCCAGAGTACCTGAAGGACGTGTTTTCTTAAAAAGAGTCTGAGGTTTTACCACCACATCGCTCCTATGATTGCGTTCTCCATCTTGTTCCGGGTGCTAAATTGCCCAAGGCCCGTCTATACAATCTTTCTGGCCCGGAACGTTCGACTATGAAAGAGTATGTCTCTGAAAGTTTACGTAAAGGACACATCTGTCCCTCTGTCTCTCCTGTGGCTGCTGTATTTTTTTTGTTAAGAAAAAAGATGGTGGTTTACACCCTTGCCTCGATTTTCGTGAACTTAATAAGATTACGGAGAGAAATACTTACCCTCTCCCGCTCATCCCTGATCTTTTCAAACCAATTGTCTGTGGCAAAGTGGTTTTCCAAGATAGACCTCAGGGGAGCATATAATCTTATTTGTATTCGGGAGGGGAATGAGTGGAAAACTGCATTTCTCACCTCTGAGGGTTTGTTTGAAAACCTGGTTATGCCCTTTGGTCTCACCAATGCGCCAGCTGTGTTTCAGGATTTCATTAGTAATGTTTTTTCCGACTTCATCGGGCGTTTTATGGTGATATATTTAGATGACATCCTGGTGTTTTCTTCTGACAAGGAATCTTACTTGGGTCATCTGTGTGCAGTTCTTCAGAAGTTACGGGAGAATTTGCTGTTCGCTAAACCTGAGAAGTGTGTATTTTTTGTCGAAGAGCTGTCCTTTCTTGGGGTCATTCTGTCTGCTAAAGGGTTTCGAATGGACCCTGGAAAGGTACAGGCCATTGTTGATTGGGTGCAACCCAAAGATTTTCAGCACTTTTTGGGGTTTGCTAAAGAGATTTATTAAATGGTTTTCTAAGGTGGTCAAGCCTCTCACTGATCTCACTTGTAAGGGGGCTAATATTAAAAACGAGTCAGTCTCGGCAGTTGCAGCATTCTCTTAATTGAAAAAATGTTTTATGTCTGCTCCTGTGTTGGTCCAGCCCGATCTGTCTGAACCATTCATTGTTGAGGTAGTGCAGGGGATGGAGGGCACCATCAGATTTATATGAACAATGGGATACAAACCTGGAGTATGTCAGAAAAATGTATGAAAAGCGAGAGAAAGAGACATACTACACTCCAGGGATCACCCAAAAAATGTGCAAAAACATGAAATGCTTTATTCAATTAGTCATAGCAAACACACCAAAAATGGATTAAAAACAATTAAAAACGAGGACACTAAGCCTCCAATGATGTTTGATGCCCCCTGAATCACAAACCGGTCAAGACTAACTGCCTAGAACTAAATGTAAAGAAAACCAAGGAGATGGTGGTGAGTTATAGAAGGAGAAAGGATGCTTACTTACGATCACTATTGCTGGCCAGGAGGTGGAGACGGTTGAGCGCTACAAATATTTGGGGGTTCACCTTGACAGCAAACTTGATTGGAGTGTCATGGTTTACTGAGGCTTCAGGTTAGGCGGTGAGAGGTTAATATCGGAAGCCTCTCTATGGATCTGGGGAGGGTTCTTATAGCCTCATGGAGGAACCGTCCCCTGTCGTTTATACTCTTAGCTGAGTGTGCCTGACCCTGTTCTGTCTGTGCTTCATGCCTGTCTCTGAATGCTTGCTTGATTTTTGATCCGGTCCCGTCACGGTTAACGTCTCTTGTATTCTGACTTTGTACCTTTATGCCTGCTCTGTGTATGACCCCTGGCTGCGTATTGACCTCTCTGAGATTATCCCTCCTGTACCTCGCTGCCCGCCCTGTGTATGACCTCTTTGCCTGTCTGACTTGTCTGCCATTCACTCCTCTGCGCCACGGTATCATCAGTGTTACTGTCGGTGCTGCAGGGGTTTCTATGGTAACCCCTCCCTTCTCCCTGACACGCGGTCACATGCACGCTGGTCCTGTGAGTGCCCAGCTCTTCACCGTTGCTCCACCTACCGCAGGTCCTCGAGTTGGTCTGCTCATACCCACGTTAGACGCTGGACTCTCGCGGCTACAGGTAAGAGTCCTTCACGTACACTTTGCCTGTGTCCTTGTAACTTGCGGTGGCGGTGCTTCTGAACCGCCCTTGACATGGAGGTGTCATACAGAGAAGGTTCAAAAGAAGGGAATGAGCAGACTGTACTTTCTGCGGAAGCTCAGGTCGTTCAATGTGTGCAGTAAAATGTTGGAAATGTTCTACCAGTCCGTGGTAGCGGCGAGCGCCATCTTTTTTGCTATCATCTGCTGGGGCAGCGGTGTGCGAGTAGCTGATGCATCTTCACCTTGTTACAACTCCTGGAGTGGACCCTCTTAGTCGCGATACCAACCGACCCTGAGCAAGCTGACCTAGTGCAACCACCCCTATACAGGGAGCATGAGGGGCAGACCCAGGGGGATAAAGTACCGTGACTGCTGGCACCAGGTGGCCGGCTCAAAGGAGACTAAGAAGGTTCCGAAAAACTGGGAAGCAGGCTGGATACAGGAGAGCGCACACTGGAAAGTGCGTAGGATGCAGCAGAGCGCACACAGGGAAGCACGATGGATACAGGAGAGCGCAGAGCGAACACTGGGAAGCGCGCTGGATACAAGAGAGCGCAGAGCGCACACTGGGAAGCGTGCTACAGGAGAGCACAGAGCACACACTGGGAAGTGCGCTGGATACAGGAGAGTGCAGAGCACACACAGGGTGGCACGCTGGATACAGGAGAGTGTAGAGCGCACACTGGGAAGCACGAGAGCGCAGAGCGCACACTGGGAAGCATGGGAGCGCAGAGTTCTCACTGGGAAGCACGAGAGCGCAGAGCGCACACTGGGAAGCGCGAGAGCGCCGGAAGCACACTGGAGAAGAGCAGAGAGCGCATAGGAAGGCACACTGGGACCTGAGAATCAGAAGAGCACCCACACTGGAACCAACACTGGCCCAGAACAGATGCTAAAGTAATAATCAGGTGCTTCCTCTAGCAGGAAGCTGCCTGATATACCTGTTGCAGCTGCAAGAGGAGGAGGACTTCTGGGTCAGGCCGCATAAGGACTGGAGAAGGTGCGCGGCCGCGGCCTAAGCAGCAGGGTGCAGGTGCCCAGCGGATGAGATCCCCGACGTGCCCGCCAAGCTGGAAGCTGAGGAGAGACCCCCAGAGGAGCCTGGCCAGGGGCACGCCGGGGAACGCGGTTAGCATCCTGCGACCGGGGGTCAGATGGCGCCGTAACACACCTTCAGAAGTAACCCGAGGAACAGGGCGAGCTAGGGCGCACCTAGCGTTAGGGAAAGGGAAGGAGCCCCTAGTCCTGGGACATCTGACAACAGAGTCGTGACACTTACATTAAACAGACTCTGGAAAATGTTTGAGAATCTTCATCTCCAGTCTGTACAACCTTGTTCTTCATAAAAAAGAAAGATGTGTCTCTGAGACCATGCATAGATCATCAGAGTCTGAGTAAAATCATGCTAAAAGACCATTATCCATTGCGCCTCATCTCTGACTTATTCTCAGGGTTAAATGTAGTTCAATCCTTACCAAATTAGACCTACATGAACCTAATAACCTAATCTACATTAAACGGGGCCATGAATGGTCGCTATGAATGGCTGGAAATGCCTTTCCTATGCCCTTGAGCGTCATGAACGGCCATTTCTCTGATATACCATTTTATCAAAAGGTCTGCATACGAAAGCGAAGAGAAAATTTTTGCTATTTTGTAATTGCCACCGCCAAATAGTCTTAATGGCCCTCCAAAGATTCATCGGCTTTGCAAATTATTATCACCAAGATGTGCCCTCAAATGTACATCCTCCACAGGCACACAAATGAACATATCCTTTCTAACAACATTTCTCCTCTCAAAAAAAGTCTTATTTTAGGCCCATTCTTTTCTTCTCTCTGGTCTTTAAGGAGTTAATCAAATAGCTGATCTCATTTCTTGTTTCAACTGATGGCCAAAAAAGGAAAGCCCCCGTTACACACTGCGATATCGCTAGCAATATCGCTGTAAAGTCACCGATTTTGTGACATTGCAGCGATATTGCTAGCGTTATCGCTGCTTGTGATACTTACCTCCGACCCACTCCCCCGCTGCTCATCATTGGTCGCGCGAGAAGGTCCTGGATCATTTCTCGTCGGATGCTTCCTACTGCGCTTCCTGTGGCGCCGACGAGCGAGGCATGGACGCGGGCGGGAGGACGTCAGGATCGCCGCGTCTGACAGGTAAGTAGCGACCACCGACCCCAGCGATGTCGCTGGTGAGATCTGCCTGTGTGGCAGCTCACTAGCGACCACTTAGCGATGCACCAGCGATCCATATCGTTGTCGGGATCGCTGGTGCATCGCTATGTGTAACGGTACCCGAACACGAGGTAAAGGAATTCTTATCATCTTGCTCTCCGTAGGTGCAGATGAAATTCTCATCTCAAGCACCTCTTGCTACTCTTCAACCTCTTCCGATTACACATTCACTAAGTTTGCATAGTCCCTAACCATGGTGGGCAGTTTGTTTCCAGGTCCTGGAGGGCACTCTGCAAGATTTTGAAAATCCCCTTAAGCCCCCGTTACACATAGCGATATCGCTAGCAATATCGCTGTAACGTCACCGATTTTGTGACGTAGCAGCGATATTGCTAGCGATATCGCTGTCTGATACTTACCTCCGATCAGCTCCCCCGCTGCTCATCGCTGGTCGCGCGAGAACGTCCTGGACCATTTCTCATCGGGCACTTCCTGCTGGGCTTCCTGTGGCGCTGACGAGCGACGCGTGGACGCGGGCGGGAGGACGTCAGGATCGCCGCGTCTGACAGGTAAGTAGCGACCCCCAACCCTGCTAAGTCGCTGGTGAGATCTGCCTGTGTGGCAGCTCACTAGCGACCACTTAGCGATGCACCAGCGAGCCATATCATTGTCGGGATCGCTGGTGCATCGCTAAGTGTAACGGTACCCTTAGACTTCTCAGCTTATCATATCCAACTCAATCTTATCCAGATATCCAACGATATCTAAATATCTTCTCCAATTTCTGTAGATAAGGTAATTGACAGGATTTGCTTCTTTTGTCTGAATTTGCCCGCAACAGTCCAGTTTCAGAGTCTTTTAAGAAATCACGTCTTGTTGGAGTGTATGGTCTGGAGTCTCATCTCCCAATTCCAATTGCACCTAAAAGTAAACTTCCTGCAATGAACAAGATCTTGCAAGAAATACGTAACATTTTGACGGAGTTCATGGGGTTGTGTACCAGGTGGCTATAGTAATTGTTCATATCACTGAGATTTGGTTGTAGGTCCCAGCATTTTGATTGACAGCTAGCACTACATATATTCATTGCAGAGTAAGCTGTCAATCAAAGTGCTGGGATGTGCTTACAGTGATATAAGCAGTGACTTCCAGCTGGAAAAGAGTTACAGTAGCCTCACTTTCAGTAAGGTGGGCGGGCAGCATTGTAACGCTATTTACCTGCAAATTAACCCTATATCTACAGGTAAATAGCGTTTTTCAATTTGACGGGTTCCCTTTATAACCGATTCTCACATGCCTCTGTCTTATGTTAACTAGCTATGCATTCAGTCCATGTTCACTTGCCATTTGTCTTGGAGTTTGCTATTGTCCTGTGCTTTCAGTTGCAATAATCTCTGTATACTCCTGTGGCTTCTACAGCTTGAATCTACTGCTCCTCAGACCAGCTCTTAAACCAATCATCTGCTGTAAGAATTATGAATCATTAGATTGTTCATATTATGCTGAAGTCATGTCTGTAAACACCTGTAATTTCTTCAAACTGCATCTACATCCTAGCAGAGACTGGCTGTTTAACTCTACATCTTCTCCTGTGTTCCTCTACACTACTGGCTCCGTGGCGTCCATTGTGTCCTGCAATGCTGGTTTGCTTGCCATCCAGCATAGCTCATTGTTCAAGTCCTCGCTTTTCCATGTTCCATCATCCCTGGTACATGTATTCACCTTGTTTTGCGGCTGAGGGAATCCACCTCAGCAGTTGAACCATAACACTATTTGCACATTTATATTTCCAGACATATTGTATGGCCTATAAGTCTTCCCATGTTAACTTGGCGCTCTCCACTAGGAAAAACTTTACCCCTGAAATCCCCAGTCAGAGGCCTCTCACAAAGCTAAACCAGTTCTCCTGCTTTCTCCTAAATCATGTGGCAAGGCCCGTTAAAGCGTTGATATTGACTTTTAGGATTGCTGCTTTGGCATTTGCACGCCTACATATGAAAATTATGTTCATTATGACTTGTTTGGTATAAATGGTTACTCATACCCCTGGCTAATCCTACAGCATTCCTGACTTTGTGCAAATGTAGCTAGAAGGATTGATGTCGATTTGAAGGCAAAGGCAGACCACACCATACTGTATATTGAGTTGATATAGATGTTTCTTTTGGCCACTTTGAATTTTAGGGTACCGTATTTTTCGCTTTATAAGACACTCCGGATTATAAGACGTACCCCAAATTCTGAGGAGAAAAATAGGAAAAAACGTTTTTTTTTTTTTTAATATAATGGTGGTGCTTCTTATAATCCAGGCATCTTATTGCTTACCGGGGGTGGTGGGAAGTGAGGTCCCAGGGTTGCTGCTGGAAGAGGCAGGAGTGGAATATTGCTGCTAGGATGAGGGGGTGTTTTGATGTGCAGGTGTCCGATGCTGCCGCTGTGCTATGTCCCCAGTGTTGCCGTCACCGCGCTCTGTACCTAGTGCTACCGCCTCGCTCTGTCCCTTGCTGTGTGGGTGGCTCTGCCGCTCCATTCATGCTTGCAATGCCCTGTGCGGTGGATTGCTTCCGAGAAAATGGCCGCCGTGCAAGCGCAGATGGAGATCTCGGCACTGAAATCTTGGGAGATTTCACCGGGGACAGAGCATGGCGGCGGCAAGTACCGGACACTTGCAGCAGCACGAAAAAGGTATATTCGCATTGTAAGACGCACCCCTATTTCCCCCCCAAATTTTGGGGGAAAAAAGTGCGTCTTACAAAGCGAAAAATACGGTAAGTTCACATTAGGCATTTTTCAGTGTTTTTTTTCTGCAGCAAAACCAAATCTCTTGGCAAGAGATAAGCTGCAGAAAAAAAACATTTTTCGTTGCTTTCTTGCTGCTTTTTTTGGCATGCTAGATTTGTCTCTTTGTATGCTGATAAAGTTTAGTGTTGAAAAAAGTCCTATTCCATAGAATCAGGTTTGGCACAAAAAAAAAAACAACAGCAAGACATGATACCTACAGTACATTTTTTTCAGCGTTTGTTCAACAACCATGCGAGTCAATGGGTGAAAAGTGCTGAAAAAAAAACACTGAAAGAAGTGACATGCTCCATGTCCAAAAAAACATTCTAAGCACAAAATACTGATGATAAAACAATGTGTGTGCATGAGATTTCTGAAAATTTGTTTTAAAACATACAGGGAAATGTTTTACCTAACAGAAAGGATCAGCTGTGATCCTGTGCTGTCCTGTCTGTATAGTCTCTTTTGCTTCCTCCCTTGCCCAGGAGCTGGGGCATGATCAGACCATGTCCCTGTACGGTCAGACACAGCCATTACACAGTACACAGCAGGTGCACATTTATAAGATTATTTCAGCACAGGAACATTTTATTTAACCACACCCAATTGTTGAAATTATTAATACTCCAAGATCTATTGATTAAAATGAACTTCATGGGAAAAACTTGACAATTCTATTTTTGATGAAAGCATTCTTACTTTGCAGCATTTTTCCTCACCTGCCTCAACTTTTTCACAGTACTGTGTATTATAGGTATTTTGGTACTCATGTGAAGCTCACCAACAAATTGAGCTTTGTAGGAGATCATGATTCTCATTATATACTGTAACACTGGACGATGAAAGGTTGAAGTCCCTTAATGGGACTAAAAAATAGGGTAAAAATAAAAGTCTTAAAATTGTAAAAATATAGGTCGTATTTTTTGGATTATAACCTGCATTTTTTCCCCATAAATTTTATGGGGAAATGTGGGTGTCTCTTAAATTCCTAATGTAAACTACAGGAGGGGCAGCTGTGGTGGACTGGGGTACACCAGGAGGCAGCGTCGCTGCTGCAGGAAGCTGGCATTGGTATAAGTGGAGCGATGCTTTGGTTCCCAGGCTAGGAGAAGGGGGTGTTCAGCAGTGCAAGGCTGCAGAGGTCTCCAGGCTTTTATGAAATGTCAGGAGTCCCCCCACTTCTTATCCTTTTCACTGTGGACTTCGAGAAAATGGCCGCCAGAAGCAGCGCAGATTGAGATCTCTGCCTCCAAGGTCTCGTCCACCGAGTTCTCAATCTGCACATGCATGTCCTTTTTCCCAAGGTTCACTGCAGCGAAAAGGATAGGAAGTGCGAGAAAGCCTGGAGCCTGCCGAACACACCCTCCTCGCCTCCTGGGACCCTGCTCCAACACAGCCGCCTCACCCCCCTCCCCCCGTAAGCCATCGTAAAAGCGGACTATAAAACGCATGACCATTTTATTAAAACAATTTTTCCTTCCCAAAATTTGGGGTGCGTCTGATGGTCTGGTGAGTCTTATAATCTGCAAAATACGGTATATACAGTGCCTACAAGTAGTATTCAACCCCCTGCAGATTTAGCAGGTTTACACATTCGGAATTTACTTGGCATTGTGACATTTGGACTGTAGATCAGCCTGGAAGTGTGAAATGCACTGCAGCAAAAAAGAATGTTATTTCTTTGTTTAATTTTTTTTTAAATTGTGAAAAGTTTATTCAGAGGGTCATTTATTATTCAACCCCTCAAACCACCAGAATTCTGTTTGGTTCCCCTAAAGTATTAAGAAGTATTTCAGGCACAAAGAACAATGAGCTTCACATGTTTGGATTAATTATCTCTTTTTCCAGCCTTTTCTGACTATTTAAGACCCTCCCCAAACTTGTGAACAGCACTCATACATGGTCAACATGGGAAAGACAAAGGAGCATTCCAAGGCCATCAGAGACAAGATCGTGGAGGGTCACAAGGCTGGCAAGGGGTACAAAACCCTTTCCAAGGAGTTGGGCCTACCTGTCTCCACTGTTGGGAGCATCATCCGGAAGTGGAAGGCTTATGGAACTACTGTTAGCCTTCCACGGCCTGGACAGCCTTTGAAAGTTTCCTCCCGTGCCGAGGCCAGGCTTGTCCGAAGAGTCAAGGCTAACCCAAGGACAACAAGGAAGGAACTCCGGGAAGATCTCATGGCAGTGGGGACATTGGTTTCAGTCAATACCATAAGTAACGTACTCCACCACAATGGTCTCCGTTCCAGACGAGCCCGTAAGGTACCTTTACTTTCAAAGCGTCATGTCAAGGCTCGTCTACAGTTTGCTCATGATCACTTGGAGGACTCTGAGACAGACTGGTTCAAGGTTCTCTGGTCTGATGAGACCAAGATCGAGATCTTTGGTGCCAACCACACACGTGACGTTTGGAGACTGGATGGCACTGCATATGACCCCAAGAATACCATCCCTACAGTCAAGCATGGTGATGGCAGCATCATGCTGTGGGGCTGTTTCTCAGCCAAGGGGCCTGGCCATCTGGTCCGCATCCATGGGAAGATGGATAGCACGGCCTACCTGGAGATTTTGGCCAAGAACCTCCGCTCCTCCATCAAGGATCTTAAGATGGGTCGTCATTTCATCTTTCAACAAGACAACGACCCAAAGCACACAGCCAAGAAAACCAAGGCCTGGTTCAAGAGGCAAAAAATCAAGGTGTTGGAGTGGCCTAGTCAGTCTCCTGACCTTAACCCAATTGAAAACTTGTGGAAGGAGCTCAAGATTAAAGTCCACATGAGACACCCAAAGAACCTAGATAACTTGGAGAAGATCTGCATGGAGGAGTGGGCCAAGATAACTCCAGAGACCTGTGCCGGCCTGATCAGGTCTTATAAAAGACGATTATTAGCTGTAATTGCAAACAAGGGTTATTCCACAAAATATTAAACCTAGGGGTTGAATAATAATTGACCCACACTTGTATGTTTAAAATTTATTAAAATTTAACTGAGCAACATAACTTTTTGGTTTGTAAGATTTATGCATCTGTTAATAAATCCTGCTCTTGTGTGAAGTTTGAAGGCTCTAACTTATTTGCATCTTATCAAACCTGCTAAATCTGCAGGGGGTTGAATACTACTTGTAGGCACTGTATAAAGTAGGGTGCCAAGGAAAGATGAACTTTGCAAATTGGTAAGTCTTACCCCTCAAATTTGTTCCTTTTGGCATAAGGATTCACCATGTAACATATGTTGACATTAAATTTAGATTTACCACTTGCGCAATATTATATATATATATATATATATATATATATACACACACACGTATTTGGTATCGCCGCATTCAGAAACGCCTGATCTATCAAAATATAAAATCAATTCTGATTGGTAAACGGCATAACATACCATACATAACGCGGCATCTGCATGACGATAAATACGAAACAAACATTTAAAACTGCAATATGATGTGCCATTGAGCAACCAGTAAATGATTGATATATATATATATATATATACACACACACACATACGCTTACCATTTAATTTTTCTGTTTACTTTATTCCACTATCGGGCTGGAACTTTCAGTTTTCTAATAAATTGCAAATACCCTACAATACACAAGTATTGCAGGGTAATACATCTGTCTAATCTATTAGGCCACTGTAGGTTGGCCTCAGGTTGCCATCCAATGCTCGGCACTCTAGAAGGGGGGAAGATGGTTATCAGAGGCAGTGGGCACCATCTTAAAGTACCATCTAGATGCCCCTGTCATTCTAAGATGCGGCATCTATGGGGTGAAACCCCTGTGACTGGTGTTAGGATCGATCGTAACCATTGCAGTAGGATGGTAGCTTTAGTAAACAGGTGACACCATCTGTTGATGGCGCCGTCTCAGCTTCTTAGCCGATACTATCACCACGCTGCATTTGTACGGCGGTTTGCCTGAACTCCTTGCCCTCTGGGCAATACATGTATGGTGGATGTCAGGAAGGGGTTAAAGTACAAGTGCACATTCAGGAGACTTTTCAGACCACACCGCCGTGTGTAAATGAGGAACTAAGCAATTACATGTATCTGCATTTTAGAAGGTTTCCCCCTGCAGCAACCGCCTTAGCAGTTTCTCTATCTCCCCCCCCACACAGCATTTTTCCTCTCCATAGTTGTATAGACAAAATATGTATTTTAACCCTTCACTGCAGGCAGGTGTTTAGACAGATTTAAGCAGTTTTGAGTGTGAATGGTCAGTACAAAGAAATAAATGATTATTTTATGTGTGGAAAAAGGCAGTTTTCTCTAATAAAATGTCGTACAAAGTTTCTGCTCTTCACTTGTGCTGTTGAATTATGAAAAAAAAAAAGTCTAGTTACTATTTCAAAAGGGAGCTGTTCTGTGTTGGACAATGTTCTATTCCAGTTGCAGTTTGTTCGAAATAAACCTCACTGTACACAGTTTCCCTGACAGCCTATCGTTAGCACAGCAGCTGTGCCCATGTAGATACGCAAGGCCACCAGGCTCAATGATTGGCTGATGTGCTGGTAACGTGACATCAATGCGGCCAATGTTAGAGCAGCGGTGAAGATTTGCCGATGGACCCGGGAAAGGTGAACATTGACTAAAAGGGAACAACGCTTTATAACATTGCTAGAAACATTAATAAAAAAAAAAAAGAACCTAACCACAAAAAGGAAGATACAAGATTTATATTATGATGTTATTTTACAAAAACCAAGAACGCAAGAATTGCTATATTAAATTCTTTATTTATAGAGTGATTGTACTGCAGACATCTCAAAGCATATATGGTACCGTATATTAGCAGCATTACTGGCATAAAAACAATTGACATTACAACACATTAGTATGTATAATTACCAAATTTACAGATATTGCCTCATTCTATTAAAATAATAGAAATATAATAAAAATAGATTTTAAAATGGACATGAAAATACAGACCAATAAAATATGATAACAGTAGTCAGTGAATAAGCGATTAGGTGAAAAGAAATGCCCAGAAGCCCTCAGTGTGCCTGTGAGGAGACATGTGAATATTGGGCCGGGTTCACACCATTGTATCAAAAACAGGCAAACTTTCAACTAGGAAAAAAGATTTTCATCCACATTCCAACTGTGTGTATGTTTTATACATCAAAATTTACAAGATCAAATAGTTTCCTGTGTTAATAATGGAAATGTATCCTTAAAGGGAATCTGTCAATAGGATCACCCCTCCTACGCCATCTATATGGGCATGTAAGGCATAGGAAGCTGAGTAAAATGATACCTTGAGATCTGCGATCCGATGTCTTATTCCAAAGAAATCCATGTTTTTCTTAATATGTAAATGAGCTGTTAAGATCTATGGGCCGGACATTGATCTGCCTGAGAATCTGCCTCCAGAGCTTATTATAAATTAAAGAGGGCGTTAGTGTGACACATGTAATGACTCGCACCTCCTAACGTAGCCCAGAGTTGGTGAAACGCGTGTCGAGTTGCTTGTGCGCTCCTTTTCCTCCTTGTATCCTGACACATGAGGACCTTAGATATTAACAAAAAAATATGCTACAGACCAGTCTCATAGTAAGTAAATTGGAGCGACACTCAATATAATAAAGGACACATCTGTACCTAAAACCAGACTGCATGCATAAATTACAACAATATATAGTGTATATACCTAAAGACATGATAAACCAGGATATAAGGAGGAAAAGGAGCGCACAAGCAACTAAACACGCGTTTCACCAACTCTGGGCTACGTTATGAGGTGCGAGTCATTACATGTCTCACGCTAACGCCCTCTTTCATTTATAATAATCTCTGGAGACATATTCTCAGGGAGATCTATGTCCGGCCCAAAGATCTTAACAGCTCATTTACATTTTAAGAAAAATATGGATTTCTATGGAATAAGACATCGGATCGCAGATATAAAGGTATCATTTTATACAGCTTCCTATGCCCTAGATGTCCAAATAGACGGCTTAGGATGGTTGGTCCTGCTGACAGATTCCCTTTAAATCAAAGGGATGCAATACAAATTATACCCAGGAGATCTGTTTATTTTTTTGGGGCACTCATACACTTGAATGGGCGAGTCTTATCTAAAAACTGGAAGAGACTAGTACATGCTGTGATTTTTTCACATAGATACAAAATGTGGTTTGTGGCACCATTTTTTGAGACCCGTAACTTTATTTTGGAACTGCGAAGGCATTTTTTTTTTTAATCCATAGCATCTTAAGGTACATACATTGCATTTCAGGGGGTGTAGAAGTGATGACCAAAAAAATGCAATTCTGGTGTTTAGATTAAATTATGTTATAATCAGATAGATCAGGCTTTTGCAGATGTAACAATATCCTGTATGTTTATTTCTTAATGTCTGTTGATTTTAATTATTTTTTAACCTTCATACAGGACTTGAACCTGTGATCAACTGATTGCTTGACAAATGTACTGCGATACCATGATATTTAAAGTATAAAGCAAAATCACGGTCTCCTATAAAGCCCAAGAAAAAACACAGAAAACATAGCCTTCCCTAAAGGCCCCATTACACATGACGATGTCCCAGCGATCCCACCAACAATCCGACATGGATGAGATCGCTGGGACATCGTTAGACAGCCCCTCCAGCGATCAGGACCAGCGAGCAAGCTGGTTTCTAATGTAAACATCGGGTATCCAGGAGCCGTGGCTCCTGGATACCTGCTGTTTACCTTGGAAACCAGCGTCGCAGATCTTTCGCTGCCACACGCAGCGATGTGCGCTGGCCAGCGGGAGACCAGAGATCGAAAAATGGCCCAGGCCGATCGAGAACGATTAGCGATACCCGGCAGGGGGGCCGGTCGCTGATCCCCGTCACACACAACGATCTCACTGGCGAGATCGCTGTGGCGTCACAAAATCAGTGATCTCGCTAGCGAGATTGCTGTGTGTGACGGAGCCTTTACTCTAGGTCAGATTACCAATGCAACCTATAAAGCCCCACTGATGACAAAAACCTGACAAACCTCATTATGTTCAATGTGATCCTGCCCTGTTGCTATGATGAAATAGAACAAGCTAATAAAAAAAGTTTTCTAATTGACAGTCTACTCAAAACAAACAAAAAACTAAACAGGTCAATATACACAAAATTAGGAAAAACCCATCAAAGTAAAAATTGATCTGTATAGATCTAGTTGGTGGTCTTCCCTAGTGATGAGCGTGTTAATGTGTTAGCGTGTTAATGTGTTAAGCCCCCGTCACACATAGCGATCTCGCTAGCGAGATCGCTGCTGAGTCACATGGTTTGTGATGCAACAGCGATCTCACCAGCGAGATCGCTGTGTGTGACACTGACCAGGGACCGGCCCCCCTGCCGGTATCGCTGATCGTCCTGGAATAGCCAGGACATTTTTTTGACCGCTGGTCTCCCGCTGGCCAGCACGCATCGCTGCGTGTGACAGGCGGGAGACCAGCGATCAGTGCGCTGGTAACTAAGGTAAACAGAGGGTTTCTAAGCAGCGTGCGTCACTTAGAAACCCGATGTGTACCTTAGTTACCAGCGCGCTGATGCAGGCAGCTGGTAACCAAGGTACACATCGGGTTTCTAAGTGACGCATGCCCCTTAGAAACCCGATGTGTACCTTAGTTACCGGCTCCCTGCATCAGCGCACTGGTAACTAAAGTACCCAGCGACGCCGCGCACTCGGCGTCGCTGGTGCTGATCGCTGGTGAAGCTGTTTGTTTGACAGCTCATCAGCGATCATGTAGCGACTCACCAGCGATCCTGACAAGTTGATATCGTTGTTGGGATCGCTGGTAAGTCGCTATGTGTGACGGGGCCCTTATCCGAGCACGCTCGTGCGCTAATAGAGTATCTTTGGCGTTCTCGAATAGACATCCACTCAACAGCCGCAACACATGCAGGGATTGCCTAACAAACCGGTAATCCCTGCATGTGTTGTGGCTGTCGAACAGCCCTGAGACATGCAGCCGCAGGGACTCGAACATACTCAATTAGCACACGAATGTGCTTGGATAACACCTTATCTGAGCACGCTCACTCATCACTAGTCTTCTCGTTACTACGTGTGTATATAAAAGGAGACGGTCAGCACTCTGTCATAGGAGAGGTGTTCGTAAGCAAAATGTAATCCAAAAAGTGAACAACGCTTGCTGTTTTTAACTGTGTGTATAAACTGGCATATTTTGCAACTGTACTACATTTCAATATCTGCATGCTAAACACAACTGCAAAAAATGTAAAGGAAAATGCTTTAGTAGTGTAAAGATCTGTTTTTATTTTTTTTACCCCTAGCATTTCCCATCAGATCCAATAATAAAAGTGAACTCAATATTCAGCGATCAATTATACATATAAAATGATTTTAACTAGAGTTGAGCGACTTTGGTCGGATCGGGTTTCATGAAACAAAATTTGTTTCAGATGAAACTGGTCCGACTAGGGCAAAAAAAGTCGGAGTTTCGTCCGAAACCCAACCCCAATGCAAGTCAATGGGGAATAAAAGTCGGCATTGAGTGGATGAATGTCATCCGATCAATGCCGACTTTTACTTCCCATTGACTTGCATTGGGGTCGGGTTTTGGACGAATCTCCCGACTTTTTTTGCCCTAGTCGGACCAGTTTCATCTGAAACAAATTTTGTTTCATGAAACCCAATCCGACCAAAGTCGCTCAACTCTAATTTTAACTAAAGAAAAACAATAAAATGATCAAGAGAAATGATAAAAAATATACTATCTGATCTGTACATTTAGTATATGCAACTTTCTGCAGAGCTTTTGATAAAAAGAATGTCAAGTACCTTTATACTGTCTAAGGACAGGCCATCAGTATCAAATCAGTGGGCGTGCGACACGGAGGGCCTCTTCCGATCATCAATCCCTGTTGCTGGCTAGATGTGATCAGTTGCGGAGCTGCATAGCACAGCTCCGTCAGCTGTATAGTGGTTGCGGCTGGGTACTGCACGTGCTACCCTATTCAAATAAATAGTAGATCTGCAGTACCTCACTGCGGCCACTATACAGATGACGTTGTGTAGCTCCGCAACTGATCACATCCGGCCAGCACCAGGAACAGGTGATTGGATGTGGTGCTGGGTATCGCACCCCCAATGACCTGATATTGATGACTTTTTCTAAGGATAGGACATCAGAATAAAGGTAGTTAACAACCCCTTTAAATATTAATTTATATCAGCAATGTTTCAATTTACTGATGGGGAAAAAAAAGTTGGAAAAATTTATTCTCAAAGGAATTCTCTTAGGAAGGTCTTGAAACCAGAGGTTTTCCCTAAGTTACTGCATAGATGCTGCAAAATCAGGTCACATCTTTCAGATTCACTACTATGCAGGGCTGACAGGGGAGACCCTTTTAATAATCATTTATATATTAAAATTTTGTATAAAAAAAAAGAAGTTAAAAACAGCAGAAAACAAACTCTAGAATAAATCCCTACATTAAAAGACAACTGCCTTTTAGGACATAAAAATTCTCTGCCGTCTTTCTATAATAGTACAACATATTGGACATTTATCCAGGACCCCGGCACAGTCCACACACACTACAAGGTGACCGCAAGGGATGAACACAATGCACACTGCTTTGTCCATACACACTTTGCAGATCTTCTCCTCTTCCAGTTTCCTCAGCTTTTCTTCTATGTTGTTCTCTGCAAAACATAATAATTTTTCATTAGAAAAATAAAGGCTTATTAATGGAAAAGTTAGAAAACTATTCAACCCCACTGGACATCAGGTTCATTAGTAAAATGTACCAACATTGTGTTGTTTGCAATAAACCAAGCAAACGAAAACAATGTAAACAGCTCAACACAACGAATATAACCAGCGGTTTCTCCAAATTCAACACAAAATGCCACGTCTAACCAGTTTAAGACCAAGTTACAGCCGCCACTATGTAGTCTCAGAGCAGTGACTGAACCTGCGCCGTGACTGAAACTGAAATTCTTCCGGGAAGAATAAAGTAAAGCGAACCTGTCACCAGGTTTGGCCGATACCTTTCAGGGCTTATATACAGCATTCTATAATGCTGTAGATAAGCCCCTGATCTGACCTGCAAGAGAAGAAAAATAACTTCTACTCACCTGTGGAGCGATCCAGTCCGAGAGGTGTTGCAGGTCCTGGTCCGGCGTCTCCCATCTTCTTGCGACGCCGCCCTCCCGCTTGCTTCACGTGGATGACGCATCCCTGCATCATCCACACAGACTCCCCGGCATCGCGTTCCTGCGCAGGCGTACTTATCTGCGTCGGGAATAGTCAGAGATACCCAGCGCTTGCGCGCTGCAGGACTTTTCTCTGCCCTCAACAGGGCAGATAAGTACGCCTGCGCAGGAGCGCGATGCCGGGAAGCCTGTGAAGCAAGCAGGAGGGCGGCATCGCATGAAGATAGGAGGCGCCGAACCAGGACCTGCAACACCCATCGTACTGGCCCGCCCCCCCGGTGAGTATAATAAAAGTTATTTTCTTTCTCTTGCAGGTTGGATTGGGGGCTTATCTGTAGCATTATAGAATGCTGTATATAAGCCCTGAAAGGCGGTGGCCGTAACTCGTATCGGCCAAACCTGGTGACAGATTCGCTTTAGTTTTCTCCCTGCAGCATTCGGCTAAGTGTGTGCGCAGGGCAGGTTAATAGCGTTTTTTCTAGTGACAGGTTCCCTTTAAGTCTGCAAATAAAAACACATTAAAAAATGACAGAAAAGATATCATTCCCTTTGTGAGGAAGCTGAACCTTGGACATCATTGAACTTTTCCTCAGGACAATGATCAGACCATAACTTGAAGTCCAATAAAGCTTGGTTTCAGAAGACCTGGAAGATTCTGGAGTGACTGTCACAGTCGCTGACTTAGAAAATCTTTGGTGGTATTTTAAGGCGGCAGCTGTAACAGCGAATTCAAGAATATTAATGAACTAGAGGCCATTGCCCATGAAGAATGGGCTAAAATTCCTAAGGAACATTGCCCAAAGCTGGTGTCTGGCTATGCATTGTGGTTACAGCAGGTCATAACAGCCAGAGAGGCTAAGTACTAAAAGGAGCTTGTTATGAAAGTATGAAAAATTTGGAGTAACCACTTGTTATAATAGCGGTCTTGAACTATTTAAATTAATGCCTTTAAACCATTCAAATACCACTGTTACTCAAATTCAAATAACGCAATTTCCCATGTGTTGTCATGGCTGCTGGGAGCCCCCATGGCTACCACCTTCATCCTCTTGGCTGGGCTTTATATTAGGGCGTCATTTGCACAACACACTGCTATACAGAAGTAGAATTGCTGTAAGTCGAACAAGCAAACAAATGGTCACAGTTTCAAGGAGCCAAAAATGGTGTAAAGGAGGAAGAGGTGTGGATTAGTACAAACATAATAGGGAGTATAAAAAAGTTTACCAAAAAATTATAAAAGTTCAAAATTACTATTATTTTTCTGTTGAAAAGGCATACTTTGTATCTCCATATCCGTAAAGGTCTGATCAAAATCAATCCGTACGCTAAACGCCATAAAGAGAAAATTCAAAACGATAGAAATGCGTTTGTCTGCTCACCACACCCCTTTAAAAAATGCAATAAAAAATGATGAACAAAAATGTTGTATGTATATAAATTTGGTATAGCTGTAATTGTTCAGATATTAAAAATAGTTCCAGGTTATTTTTGACAATGACCATAGAGTTAAATAAAATTAAAAAAAAAAAGTCACAAGTGTGTTTTTCCCCCACCACTTTACTGCCTAGTGAGATCCCAACCCCTCTGTTCTCAGAACATTATATGGTCAAATAAATGGTGTCCTACAAAAAACAAGCAATCCCTCAAAGAGCTGTGTGGATGCAAAATAAAGATGCTAGGACTCTTGGAAGAAGAGAATGAAAAAACAAATGCAAAAAAAAGAGCATTTTTCCTCTGTGGGGAGGAGTGAAACCTCTTCAATGTTGCTACCAATATATGACAGACCAGTTTTTTACTGAAACATGGACTGAAGTAGCTTTTCAAGACTCTGCACACAGGTTCTCTGTACTAATAGCAGATTTTAATTGCCAATTCCCTATATATGTCCATACCATTTTCGGCAGGTTTAGCACTACCATTCGCAGGCTGAGAATTTAATAAATCTGACACCAGGACTTCGACAGATGCGTAGTTATGTCCAGTGTTTTTCATTCTTTTCAACATCAGTTTCTTAATTTCTTCTAAATGAAATCCCATTTGCTGTGCATGAATCACCAAAGGGTTCTTCACTAATTCACTGTCTGGAAAGAGACACAGATCTATTAATCTACTGAGAAAATAATTAAATGGATGGTTTTAGATCCGCTCATATCTCCAACGGATAACCAGGAGGATTGTATGGTGGATGTGAGGGACGGTCACTATGCCCTTCATCAGTTCATGGCACTGAAGGACTTACTGCTTCCAGTCAAACCCCGCTTGCTACACTGGCATGATATGTGACCCCTGGCTGATAGGCCATCAGTGAGCCATCAAACATAGCTGCGCTTCAGTGGGTGATCACACAGGCCTCGCCACCATCATTATCTGCAGGCGCAGAGGGCCACATACGCAATGGGCATGTAGAGGATTTTGATGAAAGGAGTTGAGTTTTCCCACAATAATGCAGTCTGAATATGGCCTCCCGGTAGGGGGCAGATGCTAGAATGGATGTGCTCCTGGTGGGGGGGGGGGGGGGGGGGGACAGATGCTAGAATGAATGTGCTCCTGGTAGGGGGCAGATGCTGAAATGGATGGGCTCTTGGTAAAGGCAGATGCTAGAATGGATGGTCTTGCTGGTAGTGGGGCAGATGCTAGAATGGATGGGCTCCGGGAAGAGGGATAGATGCTAGAATGGATGGGCTCCTGGTGGGGGGGGAGGGGGGGCAGATGCTAGAATGGATGTGCTCCTCGTAGGGGGCAGATGCTAGACCCCTCTCTCTCTTGCAGTCTTGCCTTCCTCAGCCTCACAGAAACATGGCTGACACCCTCCGACACCGCCTCCCCTGCTGCACTGTGTTACGGTGAATTTAGAAAATTAGGAAGGGGAAAGGGAAATTTGTGCTCACCAAAATAGTCCTGTAAGCCGGTCGTGCCTAGGGATCAAATGGCTGACCACCATGTGTTGCAAACATAAAAAGAGAAGGAAGATCCGGCACTGGAGACTTGATAAAATCCACGATGAGTTTTATTCACATAATTTCATGATAAAACCATAAAGGGGAAAACAGACCCCCACGCCTGACGCGTTTCGAACCTTACACCAGGTTCTTCCTCAGAGACATGAAACAAAACAGTTCACAAAATGATTATAAACATTCCTAATCAGCAGAGGGACTCCACACATGTGTATAATCAAAGAGGCAGACAACTAAGCCCTCAAATCACTGGTGGAGTCACTCCCTTGCAAGAAGAAAGAAAAAAAAAACAAAAAGACCTAAACAACAATGGACAAGACATAGAATATATAAAAACATGTGCAATACACACGTGTGAATGCATAAATACATAGCAACTTTCAAATGACAAAAAAAAAAAAAAATCTCAGCACTCAATAGAAATACATAGGATAATTTCTATAATTTAAACCTTGCGGATATCGTGCATCAAGCGCAAGTATCCAGAAGGCTTCCCGACAGTGTAGTAAATGTTCCCAGTCTCCTGGCATGCTTAAGTTTTTTGAGTATATTGGGACCAATTCTTTGAATATTAAATTCACCCACGAAATACATGGCATTTGTGCCACATATCTGGATGTTAAAATCATGGGAGATGTCAAAACGGGGAATATATATACTTCCCTATATAGAAAAGATACCAGTGGTAATGCCATATTGCATGCGGATAGTTGTCACCCGCCACATGTGATACGAAATTTACCGTTGGGTGAATTAATCCGTGCCAAAAGATCATGCTCTAATGACGCTCTTTATGAATCCGAACGTCGTAAAATTTGCACCAGGCTATCAAAAAGGGGTTATAAGAACTGGATGTTAAATAGGGCTATTAAAAAAATGGATAACAAAACTAGGAGTAGTTTATTGCAGAATGACATGGTACACACTAATCAAAATAAAAATATTCCCACTTTTTCTACCGCTTTCAGTTCAGATTACAAGGGTGTTATTAAAATCATAAATAAACATCTTCCCTTACTGCATCAAGATCCAGTCTTATCGCAGATATTGGCTGGTGGACATAGGTGTGTTCCAAAGAGAGCTAAAAATTTGAGTCATTTTTTGTCCCCCTCATTGTATTTGTCTGATTGCACTAAACCTACGTGGTTAAATTACTTGGGCAATTATAAGTGTGGTGAAAAATTGTGTGGTTTGTGCCGCTATATGGATATTACAGATAAATTTGTTAATTTTAGTACACAACAAACCTACAAAATTAAAACCTACATGAATTGCAACACCACACACTTAGTGTATATGGCAGAGTGCACATTGTGCAGTTTATATTACATTGGCTGTACTACACGCAGCCTGAAGAGGAGACTAAGTGAGCACATCACCGCTTCTAATCCAGAGTCTATGTCCAGTCGTAGGAATGTGTCTGGCTTGTCCAAACATTTCCTTGAAATACACAAGGGTAATTTACGCAGTCTTAAAGTTAAGGGAATAGAACGGGTATTGAAACCCCCCAGAGGGGGTGACTGGGAACATTTACTACACTGTCGGGAAGCCTTCTGGATACTTGCGCTTGATGCACGATATCCGCAAGGTTTAAATTATAGAAATGATCTTATGTATTTCTATTGAGTGCTGAGATTTTTTTTTTTTTTGTCATTTGAAAGTTGCTATGTATTTATGCATTCACACGTGTGTATTGCACATGTTTTTATATATTCTATGTCTTGTCCATTTTTGTTTAGGTCTTTTTGGTTTTTTTTTTCTTTCTTCTTGCAAGGGAGTGACTCCACCAGTGATTTGAGGGCTTAGTTGTCTGCCTCTTTGATTATACACATGTGTGGAGTCCCTCTGCTGATTAGGAATGTTTATAATCATTTTGTGAACTGTTTTGTTTCATGTCTCTGAGGAAGAACCTGGTGTAAGGTTCGAAACGCGTCAGGCGTGGGGGTCTGTTTTCCCCTTTATGGTTTTATCATGAAATTATGTGAATAAAACTCATCGTGGATTTTATCAAGTCTCCAGTGCCGGATCTTCCTTCTCTCTTTATTATTACTGTGTTACGGTGGCCTCCACTGCACAACAATAGACATGTAGACACGGTGGAGTAGTGGGCCTTCTCTTTTCTACTAAATGCACCTTTAACCCAATCCCACCTCTACCCTGCTTTCTTATCCTGCCGTCTTTTAAAGTCCACTCGGTCTGCATCTACTCTCCCTCCAACCCCCAAGTGGCCATCATAAACAGACCTCCGGGCCCGGCCACTGCCTTTATTGAAAAATTCTCTACCTGGCTTCTTTATTTTCTATTCACTAACATTTCCTCTATCATCATGGGTGACTTCAACATCCCCACTAACACCCTTCAGTCAACAGACTCCAAACTTCAGTCCCTTACTTCATCTTTTGGACTTACTCATTGGTAGAGTTGAGCGACTTTGGTCGGATCGGGTTTCATGAAACAAAATTTGTTTCAGATGAAACTGGTCCGACTAGTGCAAAAAAAGTCGGAGTTTCGTCCGAAACCCGACCCCAATGCAAGTCAATGGGGAATAAAAGTCGGCATTGAGCGGATTACATTTTTTGCACTAGTCGGACCAGTTTCATCTGAAACAAATTTTGTTTCATGAAACCCGATCCGACCAAAGTCGCTCAACTATACTCAGTGGTACTCCTCAGCCACCCACACAGACAGACGTACATTAGACCTGATCTTCACCCGTCTCTGTTCTCTAACTTCACAACCTCCCCTCTCCCTCTATCAGACCACCATCTACTCACTTTCTCATCCCTGTCCTCCTCATCTGTCACCCACGTCCAGCAACAAGCGCATCCCTGCAGTAACCTCACACACCTAGACACCCACACGCTCCCTGACTACTCTACCATTGGCATCCATATCCTCACTCCACGACACAGACAGTGCCTCTGCTTTCTACAATGCCACTCTCGCATCAGCTATTGACACGCCCGCCCCTCTCGTTCATGGCAGAGTGTGACGTATCAATAGACAACTCTGGCACAATAACATCACTAAAAAGCTCAGGCAAGTGTCCAGGGCTGCACAGCGGCATTGGAAGAAAAATTTGCAAGATGATTTCACTGCATTCAAACAAGCAACACTTGCTATCAAATCTGCCCTTACCTCTGCTAAGCAGGCCTACTTCACGACCCTTATATCTTCCCTATCCTACAACCCCAAATAGTTATTCAAAACTTTTTCCTCCAACCTACCTTATCTCTGCTGAGAACTTTGCCACACACTTCAAAAAGAAGATAGACCAAACAATGCAAGTCTTTATTGTTCAACCACCACAACTCCTTTGTATAATAGACCAATGCCCAAACCCCATAATCTCCCTCTTCAACATCACTGAAGGGGAGCTTAATTGTCTCCTCTCCAAATCACTCCTCACCACTTGTGCACTAGACCCCATCCCATCTCCTCCCCAATCTCACCACCACATTATCCCATCCCTAACCCACCTCTTCAACCTATCACTAACTTCTGGTACCTTCCCTTCTGCTTTCAAACATGCCACAATCACACCTATCCTTAAAAAGCCAGCCCCCGACCCAACCGCTAGGTCCAGCAATTGCCCAATATCGCTGCTCCCATTTGCTCCCAATCTCCTGGAGCAGTACATCCAGACTGAACTTTCCTCCCACCTCTCATCTGACTTGCTCTTTGACAATCTACAATTTGGTTTCCGTTCGCATCATTCCACTGAGACTGCCCTGACCAAAATTACCAACGACTTACTTACAGCCAAAGCCAACGGACAATACTCTATACTTCTCCTAGACCTGTCCTCTGCTTTTAACACAGTTGACCACTGCCTCCTACTACAGATCCTCTCCTCCTTTGGTATCAAAGACCTCACCCTATCCTGGATCTCCTCATACCTTTCCAACCGCACATTCAGCATCTTCCACTCCCAAACTACTTCCTCATCCCACCCTCTCTCTGTTGGAGCCCCCCAAGGCTCTGTTCTAGGACCCTTACTCTTCTCAATCTATACACTGGGACAACTCAAAGTCCCATGGATTCCAGTAACACTTTATGCTGATGACCCTCAGATCTACCTCTCTGGCCCAGATGTCACCTCTCTGCTGTCCAGAATCCCAGAGTGTCTATCAGCCATAGCCGCCGCCTCCTCTCGCTTCCTCAAACTCAATGTGGACAAATCTGAAATCATCTTTCCTCCATCTCACAAATCTTCCTTACCTGATCTATCACAATTAATGACATCACGTTTTCCCCCGTACCGGAAGTCCGCTGCCTCGGAGTAACCCTTGAATCTGCCCTGTCCTTCAAACCGCACATCCTGTCGCTTCCAGCTCAAAAACATCTCCAGAATCTGTCCTTTTCCTCAACCTTCCATCTACTTAAATGCTTGTGCATGCCCTCATGATCTCCCGCCTCGACTACTGCAACAACCTTTTCTGTGGCCTCCCGACTAACACTCTCGCACCTCTCCAGTCCATCCTTAACTCTGCTGCCTGACTAATTAATCTCTCTCCTCGCTATTCCTCCACTTCTCCCCTCTGCAAATCTCTTCACTGGCTCCCATTCCCTCAGCGTATCCAATTCAAATTACTAATACTGACCTACAAAGCCATCTATAACCTGTCTCCTCCATATATATCTGAACTAATCTCCCGATATCTTCTCTCATGTAATCGCCGGTCCTCCCAAGACCTCCTTCTCTCCTCCACACTTATTCGCTCCTCACCTAATCGCCTCCAAGACTTCTCCCGAATATCCCCCATCCTCTGGAATTCTGTGCCCCAACAAGTCCGACCATCAACCACATTTGGATAATTCAGACGGAATCTGAAAACCACCTCTTCAAAAAAGCCAACAGCCTGCAATGACCCCGCTGGCTCCTCACCACTACCGGAGCTACCGCCTCACCAACACCGGAGCTGCCGCAACCCCCCAACCTATTGTCTCCTTCCCCACCATCCTGTAGAATGTAAGACTGCAAGGGCAGGGTCCTCTCCCCTCTGTATCAGTCTGTGACTGTCAGTTTGTTTACTGTAAGTGATATCTGTAATTTGTATGTAACCCCTTCTTATGTACAGCACCATGGAATCAATGATGCTATATAAATAAATAATAATAATAATATTACTATTATAGGAAACATGCACAATCATTCCAGAAGTATCCATTACTATATTTTTAGATTATAAAATATACACATACAATAATATATACATACACACGGTATGTTGTGTATTTAAAAATATATATGTTGTACACAAAAAAAAATACAGCAGCATTCTGTAAGTGCTAAGATGTGTGCAAACACTGAATATATCAAATTTGGACTGCATCACTGATATATAGAGTATATTTATAAAATGAGGGTACTTACAGCACAAATTGGCCAATTCATGAAAACTCACCAGCCACGGCAAGGGGACCTTTCTTTGATGAGACCCCTAAACCTAATACTAGACATGCCTCTCCCAGGCTAAAAGCCTACAAGTTCAAAGAGCAGGTAGGATGCAGCACTAATCAAAAATAGCCCAAGGCTAATGGGAGGGGGCCCAGCCAAATACGAAGGCAGCCATCACTTCCACAGTGCACCATGGCTTGCACCTGTTCACATTTACTTTATTCTGTTCAACGGTCTTCATCAGTTTTTTGCAGTATACTATTGGAGTTGGTGACTGAAACCATATCTGACTTAGCACTTTTCCCATCAGCTTCAGGCTGTTTCAATTAGTGCTGGATCCCATTTGCCCCTTTCAGTTTGTAGATTTATAGCTCGGGAGAGGCATGTCTGATAAATCCTAGTTTTAGGGTCTCATCAAAGAAAGGTACCCTTGCCATGGCTGGTGGGCTCTAATGACTTTATGTATGATGTACCTTCAATGTATAAGTATACTCTATATGTCAGTAATGCAGTGCAAATTTCATATATTCGAAGTTTACATACATCTAAGCGCTTACCGAGTACTGCTGTATTCAATTTTGGTAATAATGTACAATAGTGTTCTTGTTACCTTCAGGTAAAGCAGGTGGGATATCACTTTCCTAAAGAAAAAACAACAACAAATATTGAATAATAACATTGCCGTTCACAAATAACCATTATTAACTTTTAAAATCAGTTGTACATGTTTCATTTCTAAATACTATTATCAATGATAAAATGTCTTTCAAGCGGTTTGTGCCCAGAGGGGAGACAGAACAATGCGGTACATTTATCTGCACTGCCTTTCTACACAGTGCGAAAGTTTTAAAATGCAGCAAATCTATAACAGCGGCGATGATCTTTACTGAGTTTATACCAGTTTTTTTTTTTTTTTAAACATTTTTATTAGAATACTCAATTTTCAGAAAAGAAGTTAACAAACCAGACTGTATACTATAATCATTTGTCCGTACGCAGACAGGTCAGATAGAGACATTTTTTACAAATTTGTCTGGTAATACAAAGAAAGCAAAAATTAGCATTGAAACCTTTAGGCCATCAACATCCATCTTATCAAGTGATTCAGCTGACAGTGTATATTATTAAAGCCTCATGAAAAAAACTTGTATTCCTAAGCAAAATATAAACTCTGGCCAGTCATCTCTCTCCCCATTTTTAATGTAGGCCTACTGATCCCAGATTATTGTTTAGGTCCTCCAATATATACCAGGCTGTAGAGACAAAAGGTTTAACCATATTCTCTTTTTCCCCTCGAAGAGCAACAATTCACAATAAACTGCTTCCACTTCAAAAGAAACTTGCCTGCTTGTGTTTCTTTATTGCATAGGGCACCCCGCTGTTCTACCTCCATGAAACGTTTCATTTGTGCCATCAGTTCTGCGATGGGGGTAAGTCTGGATCCAGTCGGTACTTAAGAAGCATTTTCTTGGCTAATATAAGCAAGGTATGCTGCAGTTTGGGAGGACCACCTATCCTCTTGGTAGGAGCATCTGTGCTATCCCAGAAGTGAAATAAGGCTAAGTAAGGAGACAGGGAGTAGCCTGAACCCCAAAAGGTATTAATCAAATTTGATACCAGACCCCAAAAAGAGACTGACGCAGGGCAAGACCAAAGGCCGTGTATGAGGTCGGAGTTAGAGAGATGACATTTAGGACAAGCGGTTAGTTATTTGATAGAGGATCTTTTTTGGGAAAATTGAAAGAATAGATGGCCCCATGCATGATTTTACACTGAGTCTCCCTCCACGTTTCGCTTATAATGTTTCCTAAACAAGCTTCACCCCGCTCTAATCTTGCAGGGAATCTCTACATCGTCTAATTGCTGCTTCCAGTATTTAAAGAAAATGTCTGGGTGCACCCCCAGCAAATTAGATCTCATTACAGAATGAAGAACCGATATTGAAGGAGTACCCATGGGAGATAAAATGACATCCAACTCGTTTTCGGCAACCTTACATGTAATGGCTTTTAAGTTAGCCATAATGGAGAGTTTGATTTGCTCGTATTGAAAATAGTGTTGGGGAGATAGATTATATTTCTCTAGACATTCTGTACAAGTTAGCCATCTCAATTCAGTTGGGTGGAGAAGATGAGAGACAGTATTTATTCCCGCATGTTGCCATTTTGAAAAGAAAACTATTTTCCCTACCCTGAGGGAATTCGGGGTTTCGCCATAATGGAAGGTGTTTTGAAATTCTAAAAAAAAAAAAAAAGGCCAAACTTTTTTCCTAACAGCCTTCCAAGCGGAGATAGTGTCCATAAGAATAACCGGTCTCCTTACTACAGAAGGCAATGAGGCAATACGGGAATGGAGGACAGCGGTTAAATTAAAGGGGTGTACATAACTGGATTCCAGCATGTGATCTGAGTACGTGTGTCTTTTGTGAAGCCAGTCACAGCGTGAAAAGCAGGCAAGAATATAGCTTCTAATGCTACGGAAGTTCATGTCTCAGTTGTCTTTAGACGCTTGTGCCAACATTTTTGCTCATTTTTGTGATAGGTTGCTAGGCCACAACCATTCCTAGTGAAGTCACACTCCCTTGTTAGAAAGTGCAATAAGCACATGACAGATACGGTGCAAGTTATAAAAAAAACATTTTTGCCGCATTTAGTCAAATAACTCTCCCCCTGCTAATCAGTTTTTCCCAGAGTGCTACTTTAGTTGGATTTCTACGAATTTGGATCTGGCATGTATGTGTGTGCTGGAGAAAGTGAGAGCAGGCATGTTTCTAAGGGTGGAGGGGAAGGACACCTCTGGCAACAAATTATCTGCCAAGGGAATATAAAAATGGGCCCTTGAAACCTGGTGATCTTATGAAATTGTACCCACGTTAGGCTAGTTTCAGATTAGCGTTTCTGGGCGCAGCGCAGGGCCGCCGCTAAGCCCCGCCCCCAGCCGCGCCTCCTATCGCATGACTGTGCATGCGATCAGCGTACCCTATACTTAGCGTTGGGTGCGCTGATCGTGCACTGGTCTGACTTTGCTGGCGCTGCACCCAGCGCACAAAAATGCAACAGCGCGTTTTTGTGCGCTGGGCGCAGCGCCAGCAAAATCAGACCAGCGCACCCAACGCTAAGTATAGGGTACGCTGATCGCATGCACAGTCATGCGATCAGAGATGACAGGAGGGGGCGCAGCCAGGGGCGGGGTTTAGAGGCGGCCCTGCGCCCAGAAACGCTAGTCTGAAACTAGCCTTAGATGGCGTTCTGTCTGCATGGCATCTTTATGGCACGGTCATCCCTGCATGGAAGGCAACTGTAAAATCTGCTAATCAACTGTGCAATAAAGATGTCAGCTGTTGCACCCACAGAGCAGGCACGCCCTAAGGTTTGGCACATTAATCGCCTACATAAAGACAGCGATCATATGTGTGACTGTTAGTGACTCCATTATTTGGCATCCAGCTTAGTCAGGAGGAAACAGAACTCACCGGCCAGCTCGGCATGGGCCTGGTCAGCTGCACAGTGTTGATAAAGTGCTGCCCTTTTTCATCAACTAGAAATTTGCACCTATAGTGACAGAAAAAGACAAAGCAGAGAGAAATGCATGTTAGATTCTTACATCAAAAAGATTAAGATACAGAAATGTAGCCTTGTGCTCTGTTCACACTCTGTTCTTCCGGCTCTGATTGGATTTTTCTGTTCACACTTAGTTGTTTTTTTTATGTTCCCAAGAGGTCAAGAGAAAAAAAAAGAAAGCAGATAATGCAGTAATCTATGAATAAAGAAGACACGTAGTCTGTGATAGTGCATTTCACCAGCATCGGTTACATACGATGTCATGCTTTTATAGAAGTTTGTGTGCGTCACAACACGGAAACCTAAAAATGCTTTATTGGACTATCCCAAAAACTGCTGGGAGACAAACTGTATAGCAATTCACGGCAAAAAAGGCGATGGAGACATCATGTGGAAAGTGGCTGGTTCCATGTCATCTTAAAGGGTTTATTTGGTGTAAACAAAATTACTAGAGATGGGAAAAATGGATTCCCAGTACTCCCTCCGATGTTCGGCCAGGTCAGTAATGTGACCGCTGGACAGGAGGACTGTGAACCCTCCCTCCTTGCATTCCAGGCGAGCCAGCGCGACATCATCATTGCAGCAAGATGCAGACATGTCGTCACACCAGCCCAGCTGATCAGAGGAAGTGCGCTCATTAGCCCCATAGAGAATTAAGTGGCCTTCAAACATGAGCAGCGTGCCACTTCATGCAAACATGGGTAAAAGGTGCCCATTCTGACAACTGGTGCAAGCTCCTTTGGTTGGACCAGCATTAATCAATACGTTATCACCTATACTGTGGATGCTGGTTCCACCATGACAGTGTGAGCAGGTAGCGGGATGCAGTAATGGACAAGAAGCAGACCAAGGGTTAACAAAGGGTTTAACTCACAGGAGGATACTCCTCCCAGGGAGATATTTAAATGAGGGGGAGAGTTCTTCCCTAATACAAAGAACAGTAGTTCTAGGGGGTTTTAACTAATAGGGGAAGAAAATGTAAAACATGCACTTATCACTTTGCGCTCCAGTCACAGATGTGCCCCTCACTTTGACTGGGGCCACTTGGAATGAGCCACAACGGGGATCTGTTACAGTCTTGTGGAAAATGTCCTCTTGTGGTCCTGACGGTGTCTTCTTTTCAATCCTGTCGCTGGCGGTGATTGCCCGGGGTTCTAGCATGGTCACTGGCCTCAACGGATGCAGGGCAGAAGGAGGAGCAGATTCTTCCCTCAGCGATGAGAATTCTTGTACTATCGGGGTCTGGGAGATGGTCCCGAAACAGTTCACGGTGGTCTGTTAGGGCTGCTGAGTTGTACCGTTGAGCACTGGTATCCCTCACACAGACGTTGCCTTCCACAGTCAGTACCGTCGGCCGGGGCAGTTGTGTCAGCATCATCGGCCGAGTTCGCAGTCTTGTCAAGGACCTTGATATAGGCGGGGACAGCGGTACATGTGGCTGTCAGCGGGACCCCGTCGGCCAGCTCCTGTCAGCGCGTCCTCTCGTCTCCAGCTCCCCTTAGCTCCGCCCCCACGCCTCACAGCAGAAATTACCTCACACCACTCGCGCGCGCTCAGCTTTCCCGCCTCCACAGTTAGAAAATGCGCACGCAGAGATTCAGTCAGCTTAGCCACGCCCCCTTTTCTCAAGCACAGGGAATATCCTGCTACTCTAAGTGCTCCCCCTGTAACTGAGGTGACAGACCCGACGGTTCGGAGCCCGTTATGGATGAGACAAGCCTGGCTTGCTTTTTCTCCTTACAACAGTGCCACAGCTTGCTCGCCCACGCACTCAACCACACGTAGGTTCTGAGTGGCAGTCAGTGAGCAAGGTGGGGGCAATAAATCAAAACCAGATATTCCTTAGATGATTTCTCAGGAGTGTGACTGGTCTGATCATAGGCATCGTGTGTTGCATTCATACAGGAAGAATAGGCGATGTGTTACTATGACAGAAGGGGCTCATCTATAGCCCCCACATCAGCCCGAGGCACATGAATATGGTACAAAATAAAGATATAACCACGCAACATCTATTAGAGTTTTTTTTTTCTTTACATTCCTCCTTTTGAAAAATTGCTAAAAATATTAGTATAAATTACATACATCTCAAGATGGTACCAAAAATTATAAAACCCATCCTAAAAAAACAAAACAACGCACACTCATATGGCTACATGAATCTAAAAATGAAAGCTATGGATCTGAGAAGGTGGGAACCAACCATTTAATTTCATAAAAACAAGCTTTAGTACAGAAAAGGTACCAAAATATATATATAAAAAACGGAGATTAGACCTACCGGTAATGTTATTTCCAGGAGTTCATCCTGACAGCACACTAGGGTTGTCCTTTCATCCTTACAGGGACAGGAAATGCACGAGAAGTTAAAGGTCTCCTCCCACCTCCACAGTCCAGTGATTTTTCCAAGTACCACACTAGTATGGATGCAATTAATATTTATTGAGATTTTAGTACAAGCATAGTAACACAAAAACAAATCATCGGGAGGGAACTACCAGTGCGGTCAGGATGGACTCCTGGAAATAACATTACCGGTAGGTCTAATCTCCGTTTTCCAGGACGTCCTATCCTGACATCACACTGGGGAATACCAAAGTAGGAATTCTCTTAGGGTGGGACTACAGCTTGTAACCCCTTACGACCAAAGGTCGTCTGGCAGGCTGTTAACGTGTCCAATTTGAAAGTGTTTAGTGTAGACCAGGAGGTGGCCCTGCATTATCTGCTCTACTGAGGCCCCCGCCCTCTCTTCCCATGATGTTGCCATTGCCCTGGTGGAATGGGCTCTAAGCCCCTCTGGTATAGGTAACCCCTTGCCTTCGTACGCAGAGGCGATAACTGATGTTATCCATCTTGCTAGGGTGTGTGTAGATGCGCCTCTACCCCTATTTTTACTCCCGTACTGGACAATTTTGTGTCCTGTCACCACTCTTGCGTGACCTGTAGGTAGTGTGTGACTGCTCGTCTGACGTCCAATGAATGAAAGAGTTTCTCTTTATCATTTTTCGGAGATGGGCAAAATGATACTACCTTAGGGAGGAAACCTAGGTTTAGCCTTAGTATTATGCGGTCTTCAAAGATCTGTATGTAGGGATTCTGGACTGACAGGGCCCTGATTTCTCCCAGACGCTTGGCTGAGGTGATGGCTACCAGAAAGACGGTTTTTTGTGTGAGCCTTGTGATGTCTGTTTCGGAGATTGTCTCGTAAGGAGGACTGCATAGGGCGTTAAGTACCAGATTTAGGTCCCACGGGGGGAACTGTTTTCCTTAATGTGTGTCTTAATCTCTGGATGGCTTTTGTAAACTGTGCCATCCATGGATGAGAGGCTAAGGAGACATTAAAGAACGTACTTAGAGCTGCTATCTGGACTTAACGTGCTTGGAGTTAGGCCCTTACTGAATCCTGCCTGCAGGAAGTCAAGGATCTGAGGGATATTCGGGCGAGATTGGTCTATGGGGGTACTACCACTTTCCAAGCAGAACTTCCTCCAGACCTTCCGATATAAGGCCCTCGTAACGGGTTTTCGGCAAGCCTGCAATGTTGCGATCACCTGGTCGGAGAGGCCTCTGGATTTTAAGATGTCCCTCTCAGGATCCATGCTGCCAACTGAAGGTTCTCCGGATGTGGGTGCAGAACTGGGCCCTGGGACAGGAGATCCTCTGCCATCGGCAAGTGGAGTGGCCCCTCCAGAGCCATCTTCTTCAGGAGAAGGAATCAACTTCGCTTTGGACAAAATGGTACGATTAGCATCACCCATGCTCGGTCTTCCTGGATCTTCCTGAGGACTCTCGGAATCATAGCGATAGGGGGAAAACCGTACAGCAGTTCCTTGCTCCAACTCTGGCTTAGGGCGTCTACTCCTTCTGGATGGTCTGCTGGGTTGAGGGAGTAGAATCTCTGTAGTTTGGCATTCTTCCTTGTCACGAAAAGATCCAGCTGGGGAGTTCCCCACTGGTGACATAGATCTCTGAAGATCTCTTCCTTTAATTCCCATTCGGTGGCTTGGACTTCCTGTCTGCTCAGATAGTCGGCTATGCTGTTCCAGGAGCCTTCTAGGTGTACTGCTGACAAGAAGTGAACATTGTTTTCTGCCCAGGTGAGGATGCGGGCTGCTAGGTCCTGCAGTTTCATGTGTCTTGGGCTCCCCTGATGTCATTGGAAGGTTACTGTAGTCATGTTGTCTGACATTATTTTTATGTGTTGATCTTGTAGCTCTGCGCTGCTTCGTTTTAGCGTCTCCCACACTGCTCAAAGCTCTCTGTAATTTGAGGACTGCGCCCTGATGTTCCTGGGCCATGTTCCTTGCAGATACCTTCCTTCCAGATGGGCTCCCCATCCATCTCTGCTGGCGTCCGTGATGATCGTTACGGATGGTGATAGGATCCAAGGCACCCCCTGGCTGATATTTCTGTGACTGATCCACCATCTTAGCGATGCTTTCAAGGCTGGGAATGGCCTTATCTTCTTGTCCAGGGAGGACTGCCGTCTGTCCATTTTGTTAGGATCTCCCTTTGTAGGCCTCTTGTGTGAGCCTGCGAAAAGGAGGATGAGTGACCTCATGGAGATCAACATCCAACACTGCGGAGACACCATCACATGTTTCTCAACGCAGTGATTCTAGAGCAATGCCCCCATCCCTTATGGGAAATATGCAAAAACATGTAAATCAACAGCCGCGGAGACACCATCACATGTTTCTCAACGCAAGCAATGACTAGCCAGGTCTTTCACCGGGAAGGAACAACCACGGGAAGGGCAGTCTCCAATGAAGGAAACCACCTATGCCAAAACATGGTATCCATCCACAGACCGCTGTTTCGGGGTATTGCCCCTCATCAGTGTGGAGTAGGAAACTGGCTAGTAGGAGCAATGCCTAGTAAAAAGACTGCGAAAAGGAGGATGAGTGACCTCATGGAGATCAACATCCAACACTGCGGAGACACCATCACATGTTTCTCAACGCAGTGATTCTAGAGCAATGCCCCCATCCCTTATGGGAAATATGCAAAAACATGTACAGTGGGGCAAAAAAGTATTTAGTCAGTCAGCAATAGTGCAAGTTCCACCACTTAAAAAGATGAGAGGCATCTGTAATTTACATCATAGGTAGACCTCAACTATGGGAGACAAACTGAGAAAAAAAAAAATCAAGAAAATCACATTGTCTGTTTTTTTTTCATTTTATTTGCATATTATGGTGGAAAATAAGTATTTGGTCAGAAACAAGCAATCAAGATTTCTGGCTCTCACAGACCTGTAACTTCTTCTTTAAGAGTCTCCTCTTTCCTCCACTCATTACCTGTAGTAATGGCACCTGTTTAAACTTGTTATCAGTATAAAAAGACACCTGTGCACACCCTCAAACAGTGTGACTCCAAACTCCACTATGGTGAAGACCAAAGAGCTGTCAAAGGACACCAGAAACAAAATTGTAGCCCTGCACCAGGCTGGGAAGACTGAATCTGCAATAGCCAACCAGCTTGGAGTGAAGAAATCAACTGTGGGAGCAATAATTAGAAAATGGAAGACATACAAGACCACTGATAATCTCCCTCGATCTGGTGCTCCACGCAAAATCCCACCCCGTGGGGTCAGAATGATCACAAGAACGGTGAGCAAAAATCCCAGAACCACGCGGGGGGACCTAGTGAATGAACTGCAGAGAGCTGGGACCAATGTAACAAGGCCTACCATAAGTAACACACTACGCCACCATGGACTCAGATCCTGCAGTGCCAGACGTGTCCCACTGCTTAAGCCTGTACATGTCCGGGCCCGTCTGAAGTTTGCTAGAGAGCATTTGGATGATCCAGAGGAGTTTTGGGAGAATGTCCTATGGTCTGATGAAAACAAACTGGAACTGTTTGGTAGAAACACAACTTGTCGTGTTTGGAGGAAAAAGAATACTGAGTTGCATCCATCAAACACCATACCTACTGTAAAGCATGGTGGTGGAAACATCATGCTTTGGGGCTGTTTCTCTGCAAAGGGGCCAGGACGACTGATCCGGGTACATGAAAGAATGAATGGGGCCATGTATCGTGAGATTTTGAGTGCAAACCTCCTTCCATCAGCAAGGGCATTGATGATGAAACGTGGCTGGGTCTTTCAACATGACAATGATCCAAAGCACACCGCCAGGGCAACGAAGGAGTGGCTTCGTAAGAAGCATTTCAAGGTCCTGGAGTGGCCTAGCCAGTCTCCAGATCTCAACCCTATAGAAAACCTTTGGAGGGAGTTGAAAGTCCGTGTTGCCAAGCGAAAAGCCAAAAACATCACTGCTCTAGAGGAGATCTGCATGGAGGAATGGGCCAACATACCAACAACAGTGTGTGGCAACCTTGTGAAGACTTACAGAAAACGTTTGACCTCTGTCATTGCCAACAAAGGATATATCACAAAGTATTGAGATGAAATTTTGTTTCTGACCAAATACTTATTTTCCACCATAATATGCAAATAAAAGGAAAAAAAAAACAGACAATGTGATTTTCTGGATTTTTTTTTCTCAGTTTGTCTCCCATAGTTGAGGTCTACCTATGATGTAAATTACAGACGCCTCTCATCTTTTTAAGTGGTGGAACTTGCACTATTGCTGACTGACTAAATACTTTTTTGCCCCACTGTAAATCAACAGCCGCGGAGACACCATCACATGTTTCTCAACGCAAGCAATGACTAGCCAGGTCTTTCACCGGGAAGGAACAACCACGGGAAGGGCAGTCTCTAATGAAGGAAACCACCTATGCCAAAACATGGTATCCATCCACAGACAGCTGTTTCGGGGTATTGCCCCTCATCAGTGCCCTTCCTGTGGTTGTTCCTTCCCGGTGAAAGACCTGGCTAGTCATTGCTTGCGTTGAGAAACATGTGATGGTGTCTCCGCGGCTGTTGATTTACATGTTTTTGCATATTTCCCATAAGGGATGGGGGCATTGCTCTAGAATCACTGCGTGGAGAAACATGTGATGGTGTCTCCGCAGTGTTGGATGTTGATCTCCATGAGGTCACTCATCCTCCTTTTCGCAGTCTTTTTACTAGGCATTGCTCCTACTAGCCAGTTTCCTACTCCACACTGATGAGGGGCAATACCCCGAAACAGCTGTCTGTGGATGGATACCATGTTTTGGCATAGGTGGTTTCCTTCATTGGAGACTGCCCTTCCCGTGGTTGTTCCTTCCCGGTGAAAGACCTGGCTAGTCATTGCTTGCGTTGAGAAACATGTGATGGTGTCTCCGCGGCTGTTGATTTACATCTTGTGTGAGCCTGGCACCACCTTACACAGGGTATACATGCGGTCAGGATACCCAGGATCTTCATAGCAGTCCTGATGGATATCTGATCCCGCCATAGCTGACGAACCTCGTTCCTGATGGGTTTCTTTTTGTCCTTAGGTAGAAACGAGATTCTTCTCCTGGAATCCAACATGACTCACATCTCACCACCTGTGCACTCGACCCGATCCCATCCCACTTCATCCCAAACCTCACCACAGTCTTCATCCCAACCCTAACCCATCTCTTCAACCTATCACTAACAACTGGTGTTTTCCCCTCAAGCTTTAAACATGCCTCCATCACACCTATCCTCAAAAAGCCCTCTCTTGACCCATCCTCTGTATCTAGCTATCGCCCTATATCACTTCTCCCATACGCCTCCAAGCTACTGGAACAACACGTCTACCTTGAACTGTCCTCCCATCTCTCTTCTTGCTCCCTCTTCGACCGCTTACAATCTGGCTTCCGGTCACACCACTCCACTGAAACTGCCCTTACTAAGGTCACCAATGACCTCTTAACTGCCAAGAGCAAGCGACACTACTCTGTCCTCCTCCTCCTGGACCTGTCAGCTGCCTTTGACACAGTGGACCATTCCCTATTATTACAGACCCTCTCATCCCTCGGCATCACAGACTTGGCCCTCTCCTGGATCTCATCATACCTAACAGACCGGACATTCAGCGTCTCCCACTCACACACCACCTCCTCACCTCGCCCCCTATCTGTCGGAGTCCCACAAGGTTCAGTCCTAGGGCCCCTGCTGTTCTCTATTTACACCTTTGGCCTGGGACAGCTCATAGAATCTCATGGCTTTCAGTATCATCTTTATGCTGATGACACACAGATCTACATCTCTGGACCAGATATCACCTCCCTACTAACCAGAATCCCTCAATGTCTGTCCACTATTTCATCCTTCTTCTCCACTAGATATCTGAAACTCAACATGGACAAAACAGAATTCATCATCTTTCCCCCATCTCACGTGACCCCCCCTACGAACCTATCAATTACAGTAAATGACTGCCCACTCTCCCCAGTCCCACATGCTCGCTGCCTCGGAGTAATCCTTGATGCTGATCTCTCCTTCAAACCACATATCCAAACCCTTTCCACTTCCTGCCGACTTCAACTCAAAAATATTTCACGCATCCGTTCATTCCTTACCCAAGAATCTGCAAAAACCCTAGTCCATGCCCTCATCATCTCTCGCCTTGACTACTGCAACCTCATGCTCTGCGGCCTCCCCTCAAACACTCTCGCACCCCTCCAATCTATTCTAAACTCTGCTGCCCGACTAATCCACCTGTCCCCCCGCTATTCCCCAGCTTCTCCCCTCTGTCAATCCCTTCACTGGCTCCCAATTGCCCAGAGACTCCATTACAAAACCCTAACCATGACATACAAAGCCATCCACAACTTGTCTCCTCCATACATCTGTGACCTCGTCTCCCGGTACTTTCCTGCACGCAACCTCCGATCCTCACAAGATCTCCTTCTCTACTCCCCTTTTATCTCCTCTTCCCACAATCGCATACAAGATTTCTCTCGCGCATCACCCCTACTCTGGAACTCTCTACCACAACATATCAGACTCTCACCTACCATCGAAACCTTCAAAAAGAGCCTGAAGACCCACCTCTTCCGACAAGCCTATAACCTGCAGTAACCACCGATCGACCAAACCGCTGCACGACCAGCTCTACCCCCGCCTACTGTATTATCACCCATCCCTTGAAGATTGTGAGCCCTCGCGGGCAGGGTCCTCTCGCCTCCTGTACCAGTTATGACTTGTACTGTTTAAGATTATTGTACTTGTTTTTATGTATACCCCCCTCACATGTAAAGCGCCATGGAATAAATGGCGCTATAACAATAAATAATAATAATAATAATAATAATGACTCCCAGGAACTTCTTCTAGGTACTGGGCTGTAGGTCCGATTTCTGCTTGTTCAGGATTCAACATATTCTGAAGAGTTCCTTTCTTCTTTAATTAAGCCCGGGTAAGCGTTACTAATTCTACTAGTCAGACATGAAAGAATGACCCCGGCTGATAATAATACTTCGTTCCTCCTTCACTCAGCTTTCATCCACATACTGCTGAGCCATAGAGATTAGTGAGCAGCACAAGAATGTTACTGCCACTCCTTTGCAGTGAAAAGACTTATGTGTCACGTGTTGAACACAAAAGCTGCCTGCGATCTTATCTATCAATGAAGCCACTCATTCACTTTGCCGGTTTGTCCTGCGTTTTTACTATGAGCAGTAGTTGGCTCCTGTACAGCTTTCTGTGTGTTGCTGTCAATGATATATTAACCCTTTTTTATGTGCCTCATGCTAAATATAAAATTTGCCCACGATCCTTGTATCAATGAAGCAATGAATTTATTTTGTTGGCTTGTCCTGCGTTCTCATTCTGAGCTGCTGCTGTACAGTTTCTGGTGTGTTGCTGCATCTAGCATCTTTTAAACCCATTTTCCTTTTTTTATACTTAAAAATAACTTAATATTTAATTTGTCAGAGTTTAACTAAAATTATATTATATTTTTTATTGGTAAAGAATTAAAATTATGCTTTTATTTTCTCCCTTTTTCTATAAAGATTGCAATGCTTTCCTTGAGAAAAAGTAGCTTGCTGTTTTCATACGGTAGTCCACTTGTAAGGCATCCACCTCTGAACAGGAATAACCCCCCCCTTTTTTGCAGGTTCGTGTCCACCTGAGCAGATGTCCGGTTCTTTCTTTTTTCTTTCAGTTTTTCTTTTTTTCCCCATGTTAAAATCATAAATTTGACTTTATTATCTCTTTTGGAAATGTAAATTTAAGCAAAAAATCTTCTAAAATACGCATACTTTTGTAATATATCCTAGGTGAACTGTTAACCATGTGGTGTCATTGAACTTTGACACTGCATCATCTGACTTGTTGGCGCTCATTTTTTTGAAATCCAGCGTCCTTTCAAACCTATTTATGTCTGTGATACCTGTATGTATATTGTGGTATTTCCTGATGAAGGGGGCATGAGACCCCTGAAACGCGTAGAATAAAACCACTGCAATCATACAGCATTCTCCTGGAATTTGTCTAAAGCAGCATCGCGGAATATAGCTACGAACTCCCTTTGGATTTATCATTTCTTCTGGTCACTGAAGACCTGTGGATCTGCAGCAGCCGCTACCTACATGCCTTTATCTCATCCTAACCAGGTGAGCATATTTCAAGATATACTGTCCTTTGTAACGTGGATAAGACCCTATTGCGCTTTTTGTCTCCCCCCCCACCCTTTTTTTGCAATAGGATCCAACCTAGGCTTTCGAGCGTGGTTATTACCGCGACTAGTTGCTGCTTTAACTCCGCCGTTTACTGGGATATTACCAGGAAGTCGTCTAGGTATGGCACAATGGTTATGTCGTTCTGCCTCAAGTGTGCCACCATCTCGGCGACCAGTTTCGTAAATACTCAAGGTGCTGAAGCCAAGCCGAAGGGAAGAGCCTGAAACTGAAAGTGGTAGTACCTGCTTCCTTTTTTACTGCAAAGCGCAGGAACTTCTGAGAGTGAGGATGGATGGGAACGTTATAGTATGCACTTTTTAGATCTATTGTGCACATAGCCGCGTTCCGGTCTATCAGCGGGGTGGTGGTCTTTAGAGACTCCATTCGGAATCTTTTGTATCGGATCCACTGATTTAATGGTTTTAGGTTTATAATGGTTCGACTGTCTCCCGACGGTTTTTTTTACGGTGAAGAGAGTTGAATAGTGGCCCTGCCCTTTCTCCTTTTCTGGGACCGGAACTACTACCCCTGATTTTAGCACGTCTTTTATGTCTGCCCAAATGGGATCTATAAGGGTCCTGGACCGAGGATTTGTTACGACAAACCGTGCTGGGGGGGGGGGTTCTGTGAATTCGAGGGTATAGCCCTGGGAGATCGTATTGAGGATCCACCGGTTTTGGGAGACGAGTTCCCATGCCCCCGCAAAGTGTCTGAGGCGACCCCCTACAGGTATGGCGTCATTGTCTCCTGCTCCTGGAGCTTTGTCTGGAGCGAGATGCGGGAGCCCTACTTTTCCCCCCTTTTGTGTACTCCCAAGCGAGGTGATTTCCCCTTCCCCCTATATTCCTGCCTCTGGTTGGATCGGGGTCTTTAAAAAGGATATGTTTCTTTTGGTTTTTCCTCCGGAAGACCTTTTCTGTCATCCGAGGCATTCTCCAGGATTTTATCTAGGGCCGGCCCAATTACCTTCCCACCTGAGAAGGGTATGGCACACAACTTATTTTTAGACTGATAGTCCCCTGACCAGGTCTTCATCCAAATGGCTCGACAAGCCGCATTGGACAAAGAATTTTTAACAAGGGAAAGCCTTCTAAGATATCGCCTCTAGGGGTCTTATCCTTCCATCTTGTGCCTCACATAGGGGTTTTTTCCATGACCCCGGTAATTTAATGGCACATATGGGGCATTTGGGTCTCCTGGAGGTTGATGCTGAGGCTGCTGGCGCTATCTTTTCCTACAAGCACAGGAGTCTTATTAAGCTCCTGCCCTCTGGCATATACAGCCCCCCCAGAGTCCTACTTACGGACGCTGGCTGCTCTGGCTGTGCAGCGTTTTCCATGGTGGGGGGTGAGTACCACGTTTGTGCCTGGTCGCCCCCCCTCCCCGGTTTTATCCTACCTTGCCTTTGCCGCTGAGCTGCCCATCTGCCGCTGATACGCCTGTCCTGGCGCCGCCGGAAGTTGTCATCAGGCACCCGGAAGTCACGCGGCCGCCGACGCTTTCAGCGTCTCTAGCTGATGCGGCGGGAGCAGAGAGCCCCGCTGAGGGGAAGCGGCTCCGAGTCCCGGAGCAGCGCTCCACGGGACACCGCCGGAGCCATCAGGCTGGAGGATCTGGCGTTTGGACCCCGCTCCTCTCGGTAAGCTTCTTCTGGATGCCGCGCTTCTGCGGCGCTCTCGTGCCCGTCCTTACAGGGACAGGAAAAACACTGGAGTGTGGAGGTGGGAGGGGACCTTTAACTTCTCGTGCATTTCCTGTTCCTGTAAGGATGAAAGGACAACCCCAGTGTGCTGTCAGGATAGGACGTCCTGGAAAACATACATTTATTAACACTGTAATACAAAACAGCCAAAATGTTATTAACATTGAGTGTGTTTTACTTTCTCAGTCTCATCCCAAGAAGGAAAAAAAATAAAGACTTGAAAAATTTATGCACCTCTAAAACAGCAATAAAAGCTATGAAAAAGTATACAGCAAACAGGAAACACAACAAACGTTAATATTGTGCTTTTCTCACAACAGACCAAAAGCGCAGAGCTTGGATCGGTCCTGTAGCTCCAGTTATAGACCACGTTCACATGGTCAGTATTTGATCAGTATTTTACCTCAGTATTTTTAATCCAAAACCAGGAGCGGAATAATCAGAGGAAAAGTATAATAGAAACCCGTCACCACTTCTATACTTATCACCCACTCCTGGCTTTGGCTTACACATACTGAGGTAAAATACTGACCGTGTGCACATGACCATAGACAGAGGCTCACAGGGGGTTTTCTCTCACATATTTACACAGAAAAAGGAAGTGCATTAGTTCTGTGAGATGCTGCATGGCTCCTAGGGGAGGATGTGATGCCTCATGAAGCCTTGTGGACCTATGCACAGTGCCATCAGGGCTCAGAATACACTGCACAGGATTGGAAAGACCCCCCCCAAACATGATAGATAGCTGCTGGCTAAGTGTATGGGGGGCTTTAGTCTCACTTATTTTCCCTTCAGTGATATATAAAGTGGTTTCTTTGTTTTTTTTCCTTTTTATCCCTTTAGTGAATGTGATCTAAACTTGGAGGACAACTGACGAATACATTCTTTTAACTTTATTATTCCTTTAGTCATTTTATGATGGCTGGCCTGCACAATGAAAGCATTTGTCACCATCCACCTTTCGTGTCTCCCCTTTTCCTCTTAGACTGTAAGCTTGCGAGCAGGGCCCTCATTCCTCTTGCTATCTGTTATGATCTATGTGATTATTGTTATGCTGTAATGTATATTGTCTGTACAAGTCCCCTCTGAAATGTAAAGTGCTGCGGAATATGTTGGCTCTATAGAAATAAAATTATTATATTATTAGCCACATCATCATACCCTGGATACCATCTTGCGTGTAACTCCCACGGGTCATCTCTTACTTTCCAATCTTTTAGTTCCCCTCCACAGTAAAAGCATCTTGCAGAGTCACGATCGCCTATGACACACAGACAATAAAAAGATAATTACAAACCCTGCCACACGACTTTTTCTCCAAGCAGGAATGTCTATATGAGGAAAAAAACACTGTGGAAAAGACTCCTTTAACCTGGACGGTAGCACTTTTAGGACATGTGCAGATTTGTGGATTTATTGCAGATGAAGAAATCTACGAAACTGACAAATGACATCAACCACACATTGCATTTCCGCTGAGGATTTTCTCTGCAGCGTGTGGTTGAGACAAGGCGAAAGGGTTGCTCACATTCATTATGGGGTTGTAGTACTTCACCCTATTGTGCTGCTGGCACATTACAGAATTACTACTGGTTAGTAGTGATCAGTGAACGTGATCAGATAAGGTGTCATCTGACCATACTTGGGTGCTAACCGAGTGTCTTTGGCGTGCTCGAAAAATATGTTTGAGTCCCCGCGGCTGCGTGTCTCTTGGTTGTTTGACAGCTGCAATACATGCAGGGATTGCCTGTTTGTTAGGCAATCCCTGCACGTGTTGCGCCTAACAGCCGCGGGAACTCAAACATAGTATTCAAGCGCGCTGAAGATACACGGTTAGCACATGAGCATGCTCAGGTAACACCTTATCCGAGCACCCTCGCTCATCACTAGTTGTTAGCCAAGTTACAGTACTGAACTTTTGGGATTGAATCTGTCACATACACACATTCTTTGTACCTTCTCTTGATGATGGCTTCAGTTTTCGGGTTTCTCCAGGTGCCACCGCAGTTCAATAATAATCAGATATTTGGCTTCCTATGATTGGCCTTTAGTTACTGTCCATCTGTCCGCACGTACACTTGATTCGGTGGAGTGTACATGTGTATTTAATGAAAAGATGGGATTTTGGCAAAGTGTGAGCTGCTTTTGCACCTACTCTCACTCATACACATTCATACAGAACATGTCTGACAGTGGCCAGTCTTCATGGATGCCAGGGCATCTGTAAACTAAAGGGTCTCTGTATAATTACAACATATATTTCACTATATACTTTTTGAGGTGGCTTTTAGCAGGAGAAAGCACACTTTCCTAAACAAGCTGAAAGACACACACCGGCCAGACGGATGGCAATAAGATGTTCTTAGTCTCTGCCTGACGTAGAGAAGCCTAGGTCACCATTTATTAGTTTTTTTTCTTCTGATTTCAAGTTGGACATTTGCTTTAGCCGCTTCTCAGGGAGCATTTATTGCAAATGTGAACAGACTGGCCACTAAATTTTAACATGCTGGTATTACATGGTGTGAAAGAGTGCAAGCACCCCCATACACCTGATCATACAGTCGGCCTCTCACACTGGAGTCAGCAAGATTGGCCAATATTAATGTATAGTGTATAGGCACTGTACCAGGGAAACCAAGTCATGATCTTCACTAGGGCAAGGGATGGATCTGACCACAAGCCCAGATGTTAAATATAAAGAAACAACATAACTAAAACTGCTCAATAAACAGTACACAGTAATGATCTCACCAGTACTATAAAACCCAGCTTTGGCCAACGCCTCCTTGTTAACAGCGTAAGCCCAATTGGCAAAACTCTCCAGCCGAGCCTTCACTTGACTCATGGCGGGATTTTCTGGGACTTCAGAATCCCTTCTTGTCCGGCTACCCGGCTCAGCAGTTACATTCCCAACATCTCGACCCAAAACAAAGAAGCAGTCTGGGAAATGCTTGCGATGCTCCGTCCATGCCACGTCACTGGGCTCCCAGTTCATCAGCTTTCCTCCACAACAGAAACATTTCACCATGTCGTTCTTTCCTGTGTAAAAGAGACCTGCGCTGGCCAGCTCTTTTGGGGTCTGGCGCACATAGCAAGGCCAGTTCTTAAATGTCTTAAGTCGTGCTTCTTCGCTGCACATACTTAGATATTGGGGGAAATTCGGCTCTGATTCATCAACTACCCTTCCAGTCTTCAACAAAAAATCTGTGTCAAAATTACAGTTGGAGCTCTGACCCAAGTCATAAGTTGCACAGTTATATCCTAGGTGAGGACCCAAGTTTTGACTCACTGGAGCTTGAGTTTGTACGTTTTCACTTCTCGCATTAAAAGCGTTGATAAATTTACAGTTTGGGCTGATTTTCCGATGCTTGCCAATGGCGGAGTCTCCGTGCTGCCAGCCTTCTACTATAGCTTTACAGCTGAAGCACTCGGCTCGGTCTTCCACCCCAGTATAAAAGAAGCCGGCACGGGCCAGGGTGGCTGCTGAGATAGGACATGTACTAGGCAAATTTGCAAATGATGCCAATCGACTGGATTCCTCGGAGAAATCACTGTCTGCTTCCATGTTGTGTGCACCATCTGACTTTTTAGGGCAGTGACATGTCATGTCCTCTGGAAAGGATGGTATATCTACAGTAAGAGAAGCACAACAACACAAACGTAATTAAAAAGATAACTACAATCAAATGTTCCTTTAAGAGGTTCATAAAATAACAGAAATTTTGCATAACAGATTTAAAGGTGTTGTCTGGCCTTAGTCTACAATTCTGCAACCACTATGTGACTAGACTTGTGAATCCTCACATCGTGAGCACTGCGTGCTGTGCGGGCGGTGATGTGACCACAAGTATGTAATCTCCATACTCCCAGCCACATACTGACTAGACGTGTCCGGCGTCACTCAATACTATTGACCGTGGGAGGCTGGATACAGTCTAGTTGGCATGTGACTGCTTGTATACAAATCACCTATTGGCAGTCACGCGCCCACCGCTCCCGGCATGGGAGAATACTCACAACACATAGTGTTCATGATTTGAGGATTCACAGATTCACACAGAGTGACCGCAGACTTGTAGCCCAAAACTGGACAACCCCTTTAAGTGGTGTGTCAATTTCAATGACTGCTCAATTATATCAAATAAATATCAAGAGAGATGTTAATTAAAGGACGCTCTCCAAGGCAATTGATATTTATGACCTTGCCCTTGGATAGTTCATTAATATCAGGTTGCTGAGTGTCTGACACCCGGAAACCCCACAGATCAGCTGTAAGCATTTTGGACAATCACTGGATGTAAGCGATGCATGGTGCTGCACTGCACAGCGACCAGTGGCGACTCAAGCACATCAGACGTTACGCAGGAACATAGGAGCTTAGTGTCAGTGTGAGGGGATAATTAAATGCTTTAAATGATGATGTCAATTGGTCCAATCAGTCATTTGACCTCACACTTGATGCTGAGCATCTGAAAATGTAAATGTTCATCACAGACGTTTGCGTGACAATGTTTAATATGCATGGTCATCATACAACGCATGTATTAAGAAATTACATATAAAAATTAGATTATATACATTAAAACGCCAAGTTGCACAGCTCACAAAATGATAAAAAAAATAATGGTTTTATCAGCAGGAGATTATCGAAACAACACTAAGCAGTTCAGAAAGTGGAACATCGCTGGAATCTGGGTCTCGTCTCCTACATTATGATGCTCTCAGATTAGGTAGCAAACACCTGGTGAAAAATTCCCTTCAAAAGGTCATCTCTTAGTAGGATTTCACCCCTTAATATTCACAGATTGGGCATGGAATCTGAAAAAGCAAAAACTATTTTATATGTGCGTATAGCTGTTTTAAAACCAAGCCCAGCCATATTTTTACCTAGACTGTATAATGTGTTCCTCTGTTACGGAGAAAAAGTTTGAATTGATATGCAAATGAGGCTAAAAAGCCATTTGTAGATTTGAAGACTGTCATTCCAGCTCTATTCTCCACCCAGTGCCTTCTCCTCCTACTTGAATAATGTTTTTTTTGCCTTAAGTCACAAAGAATAGAGGTTGTCAGTCAAGAAGGAGGTGACAGTACTGGGTGGGGAATAGAGCTGGAGTGACAGAGGCTTCAGCTCTACCATAGCTCTTCAACCTCATTTTCATATCAATTCAAAAGTTGAGTTCTCAGAATGGACTGGCCATGTAAAGTTATTGCTGGACTTGTCTTTCAAAAAGCTACATAAGCATATAAATAGTTTCCGGGTTGATAGCCTGCTGACAGATTCCTTTTAATCTGCAAACAATAGTCATTGAAAATTGTCAATCTCAACAGTAAGTGTAGGGCCAGACACAAGATATATCGTTCTTATAAAACATCTTTTATCCTCAAAAAATGTTTTGAAACAATGTTCCCAGAATGATCTTTCATTGTCTGGCAAATATGGACTTAAATGTGTATGGCTGTGTTGGTGAAACTATGTTACCAGACAATCGTTTCTTCAATGATCGTTCTACCAGGATCAGCCTCAGCTACTGAGCCCGTCCCATGACGTACTAGTATATCATGTGGAGGAAGGGTTTATGACTACGTCTTTTTAGCGAGCCTCAATAGCATGGTATAATACATTATTATGGCCACCTACAGTACAGACCAAAAGTTTGGACACACCTTATCATTCAAAGAGTTTTCTTTATTTTCATGACTATGAAAATTGTACATTCACTCTGAAGGCATCAAAACTATGAATTAACACATGTGGAATTATAGAATTAACAAAATAGTGTGAAACAACTGAAAATAGGGATTTTTGTGTACTCACAGTAAAATCCTTTTCTCCGAGCCAATCATTGGGGGACACAGAGACCGTGGGTGTTATGCTGCTGGCACTAGGAGGACACTAAGTAAACCAGAAAAAAGTTAGCTCCTCCCCTGCAGTATACACCCTCTCGCTGGCTGGGATTTCTCCAGTTCGGTGAAAAAAGCAGTAGGAGCATAAACAGTCAAAGCCCAAGAATGCTACAGTGAGCCAATAGGCTAAACAGGGCGGGTGCTGTGTCCCCCAATGAATGGCTCGGAGAAAAGGATTTTACGGTGAGTACACAAAAATCCCTATTTCTCCTACGCCTCATTGGGGGACACAGAGACCGTGGGACGTCCTAAGCAGTCCCTGGGTGGGGAGCATACATCTGCTAATACCCCATGTATCACTGAGTCAACACTGAGGTACTGCCGGTTGCTGGCTGCGTCTGCCGAGAGCTGCATCCGCAGAGGACTGAGAATGAATTAGGCAAGGTTTGTAAAGGTATGCAGGCTGGACCAAGTCGCAGCCTTGTGGACAGGCCTGAGAATGAATTTGGTAATGTTTTGTAAAAAGTATGCAGACTAGACCAAGTCGCAGCCTTGCAGACCTGTTCTGTCGAGGCCTGGTGCCGAATGGCCCAAGAGGTGCCCACTGACCGGGTAGAGTGCGCCTTAATCCCCACTGGGACAGGCGCGTTCCTTACACAGAAGGATTCATGAATCGCCAAGCGAATCCACTTGGCTAGCGTGCTTTTGATGCGGCTAGACCCTTCCTAGGCCCCTCTGAAAGCATGAACAGGGCATCTGACTTATGGAAGGAAGCTGTCCACGAGATATACTATCTCAGCGCCCTAACCACATCCAGGGTGTGGAGGGCCTTGTGAATGCGATGGACTGGCGCCGGACAAAAAGGAAGGCAAAACAATTTCCTCGTCGAGATGGAAAGAGGAGACGACCTTGGACAGGAAGTACGGCGACGTCCTGAAAACTACCTTTTCCTGATGAAAATTCAGGAACGGAGAACAGCAGGACAGGGATGCCAATTCCGAAACTCGTCTGATTGACATAATTGCCAGTAGAAAACCACCTTCCAAGAGAGGACGGACAGTGACACATCCTGCAGCGGTTCGAAAGGAGCCTCCTGTAAGGCCCCAAGAACCAGGTTAAGGTCCCATGATCCCAATGGCCTTCTATAAGGAGGCTCCACATGGCAAACTCCTAGAATGAGCGTCTTGACCTGAAGTCTGGTGGCAATTATGCAGTGGAAAAGTAATGACAAGGTCGAAATTTGGCCCTTGAGCGAGCTAAGCGCGAGGCCTGATGAAGAGGCCATTCACCAGAGGCGATGCCTTGGCAACTGAGAAAATCTGCCGTCCAATTTTCTACTCGGCCCAATGGAGGATGTGACTCACTTCGTGCATGGCCATCCTGCTACGGATACCTTCCTGGTGGTTGATATACGCTACAGCCGTGGCGTTGTTGGATTGGATTCTGATCGGGTGATCTGTGAGGAGATGGTGGAAACTCCGTAGAGCTAATCTGATCGCTCGTATTTCCAAAATGTTGATGGGGAAACGTGACTTTCGGGTCGACCAGCGACCCTTGTGCCATGTGGTGACAAAAAAACCGCACCCCAATCGAGAAGATTTGCGTCGGTGGTTACTACCAACCATTTTACTGGGAGAAAAGACTTCGCTTGATTCAGGGAGGACCTCAGTGTCCACCACCTGAGGGCTTGACTGACCCGCAGGGAGAAAAGGATCCGACGATCCAGGGAGAACGGGTTCTTGTTCCAAGCTAACAGCAACGCATGTTGTAAGGAACAGAGGTGGAACTGTGCAAATGTAACTGCTTCCATCGCGGCCACCATCTTTCCGAGAACTCCCATGCTGAAATGAATAGAGTGAGAAACCGGTGGTTAAAGAGTTCGCACTGCCTGTAGTAAGGCTTGGGGCCTGTCTGGAGGGAGAATGACCAACTCGCAGGAAGTGTCCAAGATCATTCCCAAGAAGGACATCTGCTGAGCCGGTTTTGGGAAAGACTTTCCGAAATTTAAGTTCCAGCCCAGGCGAGAAAGTGTATTACTGTTATATCCACGGATTCCTCGCAGGCTGGAAAGGACGGGCCCTTGATGAGCAGGTTGTCCAGATACGGTAACACCGCCACTCCCCGCGAGAAGAGAATGGCCATGACCGCCGCCATGACCTTAGTAAAAACCCTGGGGGTGTTGGCGAGTCCGACGGGTAAGACAACAAAGTGGAAGTGTTGCTCGTGAATTTCAAAAACGCAGGAACTGCTGGAGAGATGGGCAGATACGGAATGTGAAAGTAAGCATCCTTGATGTCGATGGATGCTAGGAACTTTTCCTTTTTCCATGGAAGTGACAAGTGACCGGAGGGATTCCATTCGGAGTCGCCGTACTTTAACAAACTGATTTAACAGTTTGGAATCCAGAATGAGTCGGATCGTCCCGTCTCTTTTTGGAAACCACAAAAAAAGGTTTGAATAAAAACCCATGAACCTCTCGTGATGAGGGCCCGGAATGATGACTCCATCTCTTATCAAAGCCTGAACAGCCTGAAGGAAGGCTCTTGTCTTTTCCTTGGGGGATAGAAAAGGAAAAACCGAGTTGGAGGGGAGAAAATTCTATCTTGTATCCGGAGGACACCAGCTACCTGACCCACTTGTCGTGGGCAACTGTGAGGCAAGTGTGGCTGAAGCAAAGTAGGCGGCCGCCAACTTTGACGGTGTCTGCCGGAAAACCGCAACAAGAAATAGGGTAGATCTAGGAGATCTGGCTCCATTAGATCCAGAAGCCCTAGACCTGGGTTTCCAAGAGCAGTTAGGTCTGTATGAGACCTGGGAGCCTCTGTCTCTTCGCGGGGACCGACCTGATCTGGAAGAGAAGGTAGAGGAGGAGCAACCGGAATTGTGGCGAGAAGATTGAAGACATGTCGGCTGTTGGTTGCGAAACGGCCGAACAGCCCTTGTGTTGAGGAAGGAATTTCCTTTTTCCTTCCGCTAGTATCAGAAAAGAGCTGGTCCAGCTTCTCTCCAAAAGGACGACCCGTTTGAAAGGGGAGAGAAGACAATGCTGTTTCAGATGTGGCATCCGCCCGTCAGCCGCAGAGCCATAAGGCTCTTGTAATGGAGGTCGCATTAGCGGCAGTTTGAGCCGCGCATTTGGCAGCATCACCAGAAGCGTCTACTGCAAAGTCCGCTGCGAGAATTATCTGCCTGGCGAAAGTGGTTGCCTCCGGAGGTAAGATGGTGCCCTGGAGGGAAGCAATTAAGGCTTCTGCCCAAGCGGCCATTGCCTTAGAGACCCAAATTGCCGCAAAAGAAGGCAAGATAGTCAATTTGACGATCGGAGGAGTTTCTGACTGAGGAATCCTCAGAAACAGATAGGAGCGTTTTAGAAGCAAGACGCGATACAGGAGGGTCCACCGGAGGGGACTGTAACCAATCCTTCATTAATTCTGTACCAATAGGGAATTTAGCCTGAGTAGACTGTTGCCCTGAGAACCATTTATGTGGCCGGTCCCCATGTTTCTGGACGGCTGTGAAACAACCTACGCACACGGTTGGTCTTCTTAAATGAGATAGCGTGTGCTGGAGCGCGAATATTATCCTCATCCAACTTCAGAATCCTGTTGACTGATTCTATAAGAGAATCAAGCGACTCCTGATCAGATGGGTGATTCTGAGGGGCTGACGAGTCAGATTCGAATTCAGAGTCGTGCTCGCTGTGAACCTCTGAAAAAGGCGAGCGAGAGACAGGATGCTGAGGCGCGAATGTGACTGGGAGACGCATCATGGGTCAGCCTTCTAGAGACCTGACCATCCCTTGAACGAGGATGGCCCCAGCTGGTGGTTCTGACTTAACCCTTTCACCCCCAAGGGTGGTTTGCACGTTCATGACCGGGCCAATTTTTACAATTCTGACCACTGTACCTTTATGAGGTCATAACTCTGGAACGCTTCCATGGATCCTGGAGATTCTGACATTGTTTTCTCGTGACATATTGTACTTCATGTTAGTGGTAAAATTTCATTCAAATAACTTGCGATTATTTGTGAGAAAAACGGAAATTTGGCGAAAATTTCACAATTTTCCAACTTTGAATTTTTATGCCCTTAAATCACAGAGATACGGCACACAAAAAACTTTCATAACTAACATTTCCCACATGTTTACTTTACATCAGCACAATTTTGGAACCAAATTTTTTTTTGTTAGGAAGTTATAAGGGTTAAAAGTTGACCAGCGATTTCTCATTTTTACAACACCATTTTATTTTTAGGACCACATCACATTTGAAGCCACTTTGAGGGGTCTATATGATAGAAAATACCCAAAAGCGACACCATTCTAAAAACTGCACCCCTTAAGGTGTTCAAAACCACATTCAAGAAGTTTATTAACCCTTTAGGTGCATCACAGGAATTTTTTTGAATATTTAAAAAAAAAATGAACATCTAACTTTTTTTCACAAAAAAATACTTCAGGTTCAATTTCTTTTATTTTACCAAGGGTAACAGCAGAAATTGGACACGAAAGTTATTGTGCAATTTGTCCTGAGTACGCTGATACCTGATATGTGGGGGGGGGGGGGGGGGGAAGGACTGTTTCGGCGCATGGCAGAGCTCAGAATGGAAGGAGCGCCGTTTGACTTTTTCAATGCAAAATTGGCTGGAATTCAGATCGGTCGCCATGTCACGTTTGGAGAGACCCTGATGTACCTAAACAGTGGAAACCCCCTACAAGTGACCCCATTTTGGAAACTAGACCCCCCAAGGAACTTATCTAGATATGTGGTGAGAACTTTGAACCCACAAGGGCTTTACAGAAGTTTATAACGTACAGCGGTACAATTAAAAAATCATATCTTTTCCACAAAAATGATCTCTTCACCCCAATTTTTATTTTCCCAAGCGTAACAGGACCCTAAAAGTTATTGTGCAATTTGTCCTGAGTACGCTGATACCCCACATGTGGGGGTAAACCACTATTTGGGCGCATGGCAGAGCTCGGAAGGGAAGCAGTGCTATTTGACGTTTTTGGCTGGAATTGAGATCGGACATCATGTCGCGATTGGAAAACCCCTGATGTACCAAAACAGTGGAAACCCCCCACAAATGACACCATTTTGGAAACTAGACCCCCCAAGGAACTTATCTAGATGTGTGGTGAGCACTTTGAACCCCCCAGTGCTTCACAGAAGTTTATAACGCCCGGGCGTGAAAATAAAAAATTCGTATTTTTTCCACAAACATGATCTTTTAGTCACCATTTTTTTATTTTCCCAAGGGTACCAGGAGAAACTGGACCCCAAAAGTTGTTGTCCAATTTGTCCTGAGTATGCTGATACCCCAAATGTGGGAGAAAACTACTGTATGGGCACACGTCGGGGCTCGGAAGGGAAGTAGTGACGCTTTGGAATGCAGACTTTGATGGAATGGTTTGCGGGTGTCATGTTGCCTTTGGAGAGCCCCTGATGTACCTAAACTATTGAAACTGCCCACAAGTGACCCCATTTTGGACACTAGACCCCCACAGAACTTATCTAGATGTGTGGTGAGCACTTTGAACCCCCAAGTGCTTCACAGAAGTTTATAACGCTCGGACGTGAAAATAAAAAAATCATTTTTTTCCACAAAAATGATATTTTTGCCCCCAATTTTTTATTTTCCTAAGGGTAACAGGAGAAATTGGACCCCAAAAATTGTTTTGCAATTTGTCCTGAGTAGGCCGATACCCTACATGTGGGGGTAAAACACTGTTTGGGCGCATGGCAGAGCTTGGAAGGGAAGGAGCACCAATTGACTTTTTCAACTCAGAATTGGCTGGAATTGAGATCAGACGCCATGTTGCATTTGGCGAGCCCCTGATGTGCCCAAACAGTGGAAACCCCCAATTCTAACTCCAACCCGAACCCCAACACACCCCTAACCCTAATCTCAGCCCTAACCCTAACCCTAGCCCTAATGGAAAAATGGAAATAAATACATTTTTTTAATTTTATTATTTTCCCCTAACTAAGGGGGTGATAACGGGGGGTTTGAAATACTATTTATGGCGGTTTTTATGTTTGGCGGCTGTCACACGCTAAAAGACGCTTTTTATTGTAAAAATAGTTTTTGCATCACCACATATTGAGAGCTATAATTTTTCCGTATTTTGACCCACCGAGTCTTATTTTTTGCGGGACGAGTTGACGTTTTTATTGGTACCATTTTCGGGCACGTGACATTTTTTGATCGCTTTTTATTCCGATTTTTGGGACGCAGAATGAACAAAAACCAGCATTTCATGAATTTCTTATGGGGGGTGCGTTTACACCGTTCCGCGTGCGGTAAAATTGATAAAGCGGTTTTATTCTTCAGGTCAGTACGGTTACAGCGATACCTCATTTAGGTCTTTTTTTATGTTTTGCCGGTTTTATGCAATGAAAACTATTTTATATAAAAAATAATTATTTTTGCATCGCTTTATTCTGCGAGCTATAACTTTTATTTTTTCGTTGATGATGCTGTGTGGCGGCTCGTTTTTTGCGGGACAAGATGACTTTTTCCAGCGGTACCATGGATATTTATATGCGTCTTTTTGATCGCGCGTTATTACACTTTTTGTTTGGCGGTATGATAAATCATTTTTTGCTTCGTTTTTTATTTTTATTTTTTAAGGGGTTCGCTAAAGGGGTTAACTAATGGGACAGTTTTATAGGGCGGGTCGTTACGGACGCGGCGATACCTAATATGTGTACTATTGTTTTTTGTTTTTTTTTCCATTTCCAAAAAATGGATTTATTTGGGGGAATATTTTTTTTTTTCTAATTTATTTGGCGATTTTTTTTAAATTATTTTAACACTTTTTTACATTTTTTTTTAACTTTATTAAATAGTCCCAGGTGGGACATCACTGTCCTGTGACAGATCGCTGATCTGTCACATCACAGATCACTGATCTGTCACATCACAGATCACTGTGACAGATCAGCGATCTGTCACAGGCAGTGCAGAAGGCTTCCTCATGCCTGCGCTTTGCAGGCAGAGGAAACCAGCTTCCTGCAGGCCCCCGTCACCATCTTGGATTCGGGGCCTGCAGGAAAGGAGCCCCCCGCAGCAGCGCTGCACATTGCGCTGCCGTGGGGGACTCAAGGAAGCACGGAGGGAGCCCCCTCCCTGCCGATGCTTCCCTTTAATCCCCGGTACACCGCGATCATGTTTGATCGCGGTGTGCAAGGGGTTAACGTGTTAACACATTGTGCCGGGTGTCAGCTGTGATAATCAGCTGACACCGGGCCGCGATCAGCGGCGCTCACCACGTGGGCGCCGCTGATCGCGGTAGACGTACTATCCCGTCCATGGGCATAGGGGCCCGGGGCCCATGGACGGGATAGTACGTCGGATGTCAGGAAGGGGTTAAAGAGTCCTCTCGGAGGGAGAATATAGCCTAGGTCAGAGACTTCACCGACCGTAATAGGGACGCGGCCCCCTCAGGGGTACTAAACGCAGGAGGCCCGTCAGCAGCGTTGGGGCGCAGGCCGGGTCACAGTCCGTGTATAACGGATTAGTCTGTCCACTGGGTAATGCAGACATGCAAATGATACACACTGTAAACAAACTGTGTGCTTATTAACCGCCCGTTTAGCCTCCTGCGATTGAGGCATAGCGCTACTGAAAGGGTTAACAGCAGAGTCTGTCTGCAGCTGCAGGGAATGTGTCGGGAAGGGGTTAAGCTTTAATCTGAGGGTAGATGCAGCTTACCCGGTCCTGTTTGTGTCTCCCGGGAGGAATAGCGGTGGTCCTGTGGTGTCACCCGGTATCCGGCTGTCCAGAGCAGGCCTAGCGCTCCTGAAGGGGTTAACGGACGCTGATGGAAAAGGACATGGCCCCCGAGATAAGAATTGTGCGTCTCGTAAGAGGCGCCAAGAGGAGGTGGCGGCGACATTAGCGCGGGCAGCGCTAGTGAAATTGCAGCCTAGTAGGCCGGGGACTAAATTTTTGGCCTACCCGTGGTAGGCGTCGGGGGCGGCGCCATTCAAATTGCGGCCTAGTAGGCCGGAAAAGCCGGTGGCTAAATTTCTGGCCTACCCGAGCGCCGAGAGGCCACGATGGGGCGCCGGTGCACCGCCGCTTCTCCCGGGGGCAAGGACCCGACCCCATACCTCCACTCCTGTGCTCAGCTTCCTTTTGCGCTATCCCTCGTATCCCTGGAGTACCGACCGTAAGGGAACCATCGTCCGAGGAATCAGCCCCAGTCGTCGCAGGAAAGTGTACGTGAAGGGTTACTCCACGTGCTTGCCTGTTGTTGGTTCTGGGGAGAGCGGGCCGTAGAAAGGAACAGTCGCCCCCTTCACTCCATTAATTAAAAAATAAAAATTTACAGAAAATTCAAAAATAAAATAAAAACGGTGGGGTCTGAAACCAGACTCAAGTGCCTCCTACAGACACTAAGCAAAAAATTGGAGAAATCCCAGCCAGCGAGAGGGTGTATACTGCAGGCGAGAAGCTAACTTTTTTTCTGGTTTACTTAGTGTCCTCCTAGTGGCAGCAGCATAACACCCACGGTCTCTGTGTCCCCCAATGAGGCGTAGGAGAAATGTGTCATATTCTAGGTTCTTCAAAGTAGCCACCTTTTGCTTTGAATACTGCTTTGCACACTCTTGGCATTCTCTTGATGAGCTTCAAGAGATAATCACCGGAAATAGTTTTTTCACAGGTGTGCCCTGTCAGGCTTAATAAGTGGGATTTCTTGCCTTATAAATGGGGTTGGGACCATCAGTTGTGTTGTGCAGAAGTCTGGTGGATACACAGGTGATAGTCCTACTGAATAGACTGTTAGATTTTGTATTATGGCAAGAAAAAAGCAGCTAAGTAAAGAAAAACGAGTGGCCATCATTACTTTACGAAATGAAGGTCAGTCAGTCCGAAAAATTGGGAAAACTTTGAAAGTGTCCCCAAGTGCAGTGGCAAAAACCATCAAGCCCTACAAAGAAACAGACTGAAAAAAAAGGGAGAAAAGAGACACAGGATAACATGCACACAACAGCAGAATGTCCATGTGAAAAAAGGCTTTTATTGACATACAATAGCTAGAGAGATCCAAGTGTACAATAAAAACAATTAAAAACCACAAATGAAACAAAAGTGGGCAGGTGGAGAACACATGCAGTATACAAAGGAAGAAATGTTTACATAAATAAGTTGTTTCAAGATATGCATTCACAACAATGCCCTTTATCACCATATAATATGCATAAAATGTTTAGTATAAACATATGGACAATTTGCAGCAGTAAACATTTTATGCATATTATATGGTGATAGAGGGCATTGTTGTGAATGCATATTTTGAAACACTTATTTATATAAACATTTCTTCCTTTGTATACTGCATGTATTCTCCACCTTCCCACTTTTGTTTCATTTGTGGTTTTCAATTGTTTTTATTGTACACTTGGATCTCTCTAGCTATTGTATGTGAATAAAAGGCTGTTTTTCACATGGACATTCTGCTGTTGTGTGCATGTTATCCTGGGTCTCTTTTCTCCCTTTTTTTCATTTAATCTACTTGGCACAGTGTTGCACCCAGTTATCATATTCATGTCATCTTTTCCGTGGTGCCCACCTATATACATATACAAAGAAACGGACTCACATGAGGACCACTCCAGGAAAGAAAGACCAAGAGTCACCTCTGCTGTGGAGGATAAGTCACCAGCCTCAGAAATCGCAGGTTAACAGCAGCTCAGATTAGAGACCAGGACAATGCCACACAGAGTTCTAGCAGCAGACACATCTCTACAACAACTGTTAAGAGGAGACTTTGTGCAGCAGGCCGTCATGGTAAAATAGCTGCTAGGAAACCACTGCTAAGGACAGGCACCAAGCAGAAGAGACTTGTTTGGGCTAAAGAACACAAGGAATGGACATTAGACCAGTGTAAATATGTTCTTTGGTCTGACGAGTCCAAATTTGAGATCTTTGGTTCCAACCACCGCGTCTTTGTGCGATGCAGAAAAGGTGAAAGGATGGCCTCTACATGCCTGGTTCCCACCGTGAAGCATGGAGGAGGAGGTGTGATGGTGTGGGGGTGCTTTGCTGGTGACACTGTTGGGTATTTATTCAAAATTGAGGGCATACTGAACCAGCATGGCTACCACAGCATCTTGCAGCGGCATGCTATTCCATCCAGTTTGCGTTTAGTTGGACCATCATTTATTTTTCAACAGGACAATGACCCCAAACACACCTCCAGGCTGTGTAAGGGCTATTTGACCAAGTAGGAGAGTGATGGGGTGCTACGCCAGATGACCTGGCCTCCACAGTCACCAGACCTGAACCCAATCGAGATGGTTTGGGGTGAGCTGGACCGCAGAGTGAAGGCAAAAGGGCCAACAAGTGCTAAGCATCTCTGGGAACTCCTTAAAGACTGTTGGAAGACCATTTCCGGTGATTACCTCTTGAAGCTCATCAAAAGAATGCCAAGAGTGTGCAAAGCAGTAATAAAAGCAAAAGGTGGCTACTTTGAAGAAACTAGAATATAAGACATATTTTCAGTTGTTTCACACTTTTTTTTGTTAATGATATAATTCCACATGTGTTAATTCATAGTTTTCATGCCTTTAGAGTGAATCTACAATTTTCATAGTCATGAAAATAAAGAAAACTCTTTGAATGAGGTGTGTCCAAACTTTTGGTCTGTATTGTATAAACATAGAGACCGCCAGAAATAGAGCCAAATTTTGTCTCTAACATTTTAATGAAAAATTATGAGAATGGAGATAATGCAAGTGAATCCCTTCACTATACATTATAGATGTAAACATACAAAATATAGGGATTTTTGTGTACTCACCGTAAAATCCTTTTCTCCGAGCCAATCATTGGGGGACACGGAGACAGTGGGTGTTATGCTGCTTGCCACTAAGAGGACACTAAGTAAACCAGAAAAAAAAAAGTTAACTCCTCCCCTGCAGTATACACCCTCTCGCTGGATGAGAGATCTCCAGTTCGGTGAAAAAAGCAGTAGGAGCTTAAACCGTCAACAATAACAATAACTATGTCAAAACCTAAGAATGCTACAATGAGCCAGTAGACTAAACAGGGCGGGTGCTGTGTCCACCAATTAAAGGCTTGGAGAAAAGGATTTTACAGTGAGTACACAAAAATCCCCATTTCTCCTACGCCTCATTGGGGGACACAGACAGTGGGACGTCCGAAAGCAGTCCCTGGGTGGGGAGAATACATCTGCTAATACCCCATGTACCACTGAGTCAACACTGAGGTACTGCCGATTGCAGGATGCGTCTGCCAAGAGCTGCATCCGCAGAGGCCTGAGAATGAATTTGGTAATGTTTTGTAAAAGTATGCAGACTGGACCAAGTCACAGCCTTGCAGACCTGTTCTGCCGAGGCCTGGTGCCGAATGGCCCAAGAGGTGTCCACTGACCGGGTAAAATGCGCCTTAATCCCCGCTGGGACAGGCGCGTTCCTGACACGGTAGGATTCCTGAATCGCCAAATGAATCCACCTGGCTAGCGTTGCTTTTGATGCGGCTAGACACTTCCTATGCCCCTCTGGAAGTATGAACAGGGCATCTGACTTGCGGAAGGGAGCCATCCGCGAGATGTACCGTCTCAGTGCCCTAACCACATGCAGGGTGTGAAGGGCCTTCTCAATGCGATGGACTGGCGATGGACAAAAGGAAGGCAAAACAATTTCCTCATTGAGATGGAAAGAGGAGACGACCTTGGGCAGGAAGAACGGTGACGTCCTGAGAATTACCTTGTCCTGATGAAAATTCAGGAACGGAGAACGGCAGGACAGGGCTGCCAATTCCGAAACTCGTCTGATTGACGTAATTGCCACTAAAAAGACCACTTTCCAAGAGAGGACGGTCAGTGACACGTCCTGCAGCGGTTCGAAAGGAGCCTCCTGTAAGGCCCCGAGAACCAGGTTAAGGTCCCATGATTCCAATGGCCTTCTATAAGGAGGCGTCACATGGGAAACTCCCTGAATGAACGTCTTGACCTGAAGTTTGGTGGCAATTTTGCGTTGGAAAAGCACTGACAAGGCCGAAATTTGGCCCTTGAGCGAGCTAAGCGTGAGGCCTGATTTTAATCCGGATTGAAGGAACTCCAATATGGCCGGAATGGAAAACACCAGAGGGGATCGACCATGATCCTTGCACCATGAAAAGAAGGGTTTCCAGGTGCGGTGGTAGATGCGCCTGGACACAGGCTTCCTAGCACTAATCATGGTGGAAATCACCTCGTGAGAGAACCCAGCCTGTGCTAAAATCCAGGATTCAACGGCCACGCCGTCAAAGACAGGGCCCCGGAGTTCTGGTGGTAAATCGGGCCCTGTGAGAGCAGATCCTTGTGATCTGGAAGTCACCAGGGGACGTCGGTGACTAGTTGTATTAGTTCTGCATACCATGCTCGGCGCGGCCAATCTGGCGTAACGAGGATCACTGGTACTCCCCTCCGCTCTGATCTTCTTGATAATCCTCAGAAGCAAGGGAAGAGGGGGAAAGATGTACGGGAGCCAGACCCGATGCCATGGCAGAACTAGGGCGTCCGCTCCGATGGCGCATGGATCACGCGATCTGGCAATGAACCGACACACCTTGTTGTTATGAGCGGGTCACCGAGGAGGAAAGCAAGACCAAGCTAAGCCACAGAAAACCAGAGAGCTTGGTAACTAAGCGGATTGCAGACCCCTGATCCTATCCATACAACTAGCAGTAGCCGTGGAGCGTACCTACGATGATCCTAGATGCCTCGACACAGCTGGAGAACTAAATAAGCCTAAAACAAGAAAGGGGAAATCTAAACTGCCCCAGAGCAGACCCCAAAGGAATAGATAGCCCCCAAACATATATTGTGGGTGAAACAAGATGAAAACACAAACGCAGGTAGGAAAATAGCCTGAACAAACGATGGGGCTCAAACTAACTAGACAGGACAGGAAAGACACTGTCTGCAATCACGCAAAAAACCCTGCAAAAAATGCCCAACACGTCTGATAGAAAAAATACTGGTCACTAGACTTCGCCTACTATATCAGCACTCTGGTATATTCTGAAAACAGAGCAAAGAGAGGCCAATCTAATAAGGGACAAAAACAAACTGATACAAACAATAACATAAGGATGGAAATTCAGCACAGCTCCAGCCGAGGCTGGCTGACCACACAAAACCGAAATAGACAAAACTAAATCAAATGTGAACAATAGCAAAAGAACACTTAGCTTGAGAGTGCAGGGACTGAGCGAGAAACTAAGACCTCAGGAGGCAGGAAAAAATCACCAGCAGGAATAGAGGGAGTCGGCTTTCTTAAATCCAGTCAGAAACTCCCAATGTCCAATCGTCCTCCTCATTATCAGGTGGCAGGCCTCTGTTAATTAGATCAGCTCCATTACCTCCTGTAACCACCAGAGGGAGCCCGGAAAGAGAACTCGCGACCCCTCTGTCAATACAACCATCTCCACTACCTTCACCAGCAACCAGAGGTAGGCCTGAAAGTGAATTCACAACACCTTGTTGTTTAGTCTTGAGTCCATGAGATCCACATCCGGAGTCCCCCAACGATGACAAATCTGCTGAAAGACTTCCGGATGACGAGACCACTCTCCCGAGGCAATGCCTTGGCGACTGAGAAAATCTGCCGCCCAATTTTCTACGCCCGGGATGTGAATTGCTGAGATGGGCGAATGGTTGGTCTCGGCCCAATGGAGGATGTGACTCACTTTGTGCATGGCCATCCTGCTCCGGGTATCGCCCTGGCGGTTGATATATGCTACAGCCGTGGCGTTGTCGGATTGGATCCTGATGGGGTGACCTGCGAGGAGATGGTGGAAACTTCGTAGAGCTAATCTGATCACTCGTATCTCCAAAATGTTGATGGAAAGACGTGACTCTCGGGTCGACCAACGACCCTGTGCAGTGTGGTGACGAAAGACCGCACCCCAGCCGAGAAGACTTGCGTTGGTGGTTACTACCAACCATCTTACTGGGAGAAAAGACCTCCCTTGATTCAGGGAGGACCTCAGTGTCCACCACCTGAGGGCTTGCCTGACCCGCAGGGACAGAAGGATCTGACGGTCCAGGGAGAACGGGTTCTTGTCCCAAGCTAAAAGCAACGCATGTTGTAAGGGATGGAGATGGAACTGTGCGAATGGAACTGCTTCCATTGCTGCCACCATCTTTCCGAGAACTCTCATGCTGAAACGAATGGAGTGAGGAGCTGGTCGGGAAAGAGTCTGCGCTGCCTGTTGTAAGGCTTGGGTCTTTTCTGGAGGGAGAATGACCAACCTGCGGGAAGTGTCCAAGATCATTCCTAAAAAGGAAATCTGCTGAGCCAGTTTTGGGAAAGACTTTTCGAAGTTTATCTTCCACCCCAGGCGCGAAAGTGTATTTACTGTTATATCCACGGATTCCTCCCAGTCTGGAAGGGACGGACTCTTGATGAGCAGATCATCCAGATACGGTAACACCACTTCTATGGAGAATGGCCATGACAGCCGCCATGACCTTGGTAAAGACCCTGGGGCGGTGGCGAGTCCGAAGGGCAAGGCAACGAACTGGAAGTGTTCCTCGTGAATTGCAAGAACTGCTGGTGGGACGGGCGGATTGGAATGTGAAGGTAAGCATCCTTGATGTCGATGGATGCTAGGAACTCTCCTTTTTCCATGGAAGCAACAACTGATCGGAGAGATTCCATTCGGAATCGCCGTATCCTGACAAACTGATTTAACAGTTTGAGATCCAGAATGGGTCGCATCGTCCCATCCTTCTTTGGAACCACAAAAAGGTTTGAATAAAATTCTCTGAACCTTTCGTGATGAGGGACTGGAATGATGACTCTGTCCCTTAGCAGAGCCTGAACAGCCCGAAGGAAGGCTCTTGTCTCTTTCTTGGGGGGAGAAGGGAAAAACCGAGTTGGAGGGGGAAGAAGAAAATTCTATCTAGTAGAATCCCTGACCCACATGTCGTGGACGACCGCGAGCCAGGTGTGGCTGAAGGAAAGTAGGCGACCGCCTACTTTGTCGGTGTCCGCCAGATACCGCAACAAGTCATTGGGTAGATCTATGAGATCTGGCTCCCCTAGATCCAGAAGCCCTAGGCCAAGAGCGGTTAGGTCTGTATGAGACCTGGGAGCCTCTGCCTCCGCACGGGGACCGACCTGATCCGGAAGAGAAGGTAGAGGAGGACCAACCGGAATTGTTGTGAAAAGATCGAAAAAGCGTCGGCTGTTGGTTGCAAAACGGCCGAACAGCCTTTTGTTGAGGAAGGAATTTACTTTTTCCCCCCGGTAGCATCAGAAATGAGCTGGTCTAGTTTCTCTCCAAAAAGACGACCCGTTTGAAAGGGGAGAGAAGTCAACGATCTTTTAGATGTGGCATCCGCCCGACAGTCGCGGAGCCATAGGGCCGTTCTAATGGATATCGCATTAGCGGTAGTTTGAGCAGCGCAATTTGCGGCATCAAAAGAGGCATCCACTACAAAGTCCGCTGCGTGAATTATCTGCCTGGCGACAGTGGTTGCCTCCGGAGGAAGATTGGTGCCCTGGAAGGAAGTAATCAAGACTTCTGCCCAAGCGGCCATTGCCTTAGTGACCCAAATTGCCGTGAAAGATGGAAAAACGGGTCGCAGTCCGTGCTTAACGGATTAGTCTGTGCACTGGGTAAGGCAGAATTGCAAGTGGTATACACGGTAAAAAACGCAGTGTGCTTCTTAGCAGCCCGTTTAGCCTCCTTAGATTGAGACATAGCGCTCCTGAAAGGGTTAACGGCAGAGTGTCTGCAGCTGCAGGGAATGTGCCGGGAAGCGGTTAAGCTTTAATTTGAGGGCAGATGCAGCTTACCCACGGTCCTGTACTGTGTCCCCCGGGAGGAAAGCGGTATCCGGCAGTGTGCACGCCTCACAGCTCGTATCCAGAGCAGGCTGAGGTGAAAGACATAAAAAGATAGGAACTCTGGCACTCCCAATTGCAGAGAAAAGAAATTTTCGTTTTATTCACAGCTTTAATTTTCCACAAGACATGTAATCTTATATAACGTTTTGGTCCTTACACTGGATATGGCCCCCGAGATTAGGATTGCGCGTCTCGTAAGTAATGAGAGGCGCCAAGAGGAGGGGGCGGCGACGTTAGCGCAGGCGGCGCTATTTAAATTGCGTCATAGTAAGCCGGGGGCTAAATTTTTTTGGCCTACCCGCGGTAGGCGCCGGGGGCAGGGCTAGTGGGCGGCGCCATTCAAATTGCGGCCTAGTAGGCCAGGGACTAAATTTTCGAGTGCCGAGAGCGGAGGGGGGGGGGCGCCGGTGCACCGTCGCTGACGCTAAGTCAGCGCTTCTCCCGGGGGCCAGGACCCGACCCCATACCTACACTCCAGTGCTCGGCAGGCCGTGCTGTCCGGGGCCATCCATGCAGGTCTTCTCATCCTCCTGGTGGATGAAGCAGAGCTGGAGGAGTTCTTAAAGGGGTATGCTCAATCGATCCACCTTATGGCAGGGGGATGGAGAGCTATGGGGCTGATTCAGGGCATTCGTAAGCGCTGTTCCAGTTTTCTCCATTTCACTCCATGCGCTTGCCTTCGTATCCGTGGATTACCGGGACCATAAGGATCATCGCCAGACGAATCAGCCCCGTACGTCGCAGGAAAATGTACGGGGAGGTATACTCCGCGTGCTTGCCTGTTGTTGGTTTGGGGGAGAGCGGGCCGTAGAAAGGAACCGTCGCCCCCTTCACTCAGTTAATTAAAAAATAAAAATTTACAGAAAATTCAAAAATAAAATAAAAACGGTGGGGTCTGAAACCAGACCCAAGTGCCTCCTATAGACACTAAGCAAGAACTAGAGATATCTCATCCAGCGAGAAGGTGTATACTGCAGGGGAGGAGTTAACTTTTTTCTGGTTTACTTAGTGTCCTCCTAGTGGCAAGCAGCATAACACCACTGTCTCTGTGTCCCCCAATGAGGCGTAGGAGAAAAATACATTTTCAAACAGGTCACCGGTTGTCTCATGCAAATTAATGGGGTATTCTGAGGGCACATATACAATCGTTTTTAGACTATTTAAATTAAAGTCTCTGACGGCCATGTGTGCCATGTTTGGTAGATATCCACTATCCACCGGCTAGGGGATAACTTTCTGATCGCTTGCAATAAATCGTCTGGGGCCAAGAAAAATCCAGACAAGGGGGCATTAAAGAGCCCTGAGTGAATGGAGCAGACTGGGGTCAAGACCGCTGGAGACAGACTAATGCAGTGGTTGTTCGGTCACCTACACGCCTGTAAGAATGAAAGAAGCGGTACTGTGCATGATTGACTACTGCTCCATTCACATGGGTCTATTCTTGGGATGGGAGGGAGTACCAGCAGTCTGAAAGTTACAAGATGGGGGATCATTTCCACACTTGGAGCAACCAGTTGAAGAAGCTCATACAAATAAGATGAAGAGTCCACTGAACCCAATTTCAGCAGGACTGGCCAGCTATACTTCCCTGACTCTCCCCTCTGATGTCAGGAATATATGCAGTATGTAAAATAGGGGGCAGGTCAGTGAGCGATCTGTGACCTATCATAAGCCCATACACATGAATACCTAATCAGAGCACCACATGAAGACCCACCCCCCCAACAGACCACCCTGGGGCACGAGCATATCATTAACTCAAAACTGACAATAAAGATTACACAACAACCACAAGATGGATTTCATCACCCAGGTATTGCGATGTACAATACAAAATAATATTGTGGCACCGTGTAAGCTAGAAAAATCGATGTAAATACTTAGGTCCCAAAAAAATGAGAAAGGTATTCAAAGAGTGGAACCTTTATTGGCTAACCAGAGAAATATAATTTCTCTGGTTAGCCAATAAAGGTATCACTCCTTGAATACCTCATTTTTTTGGGACCTAAGTATTTACTTCACACAGGTATCACTTTAATCAGCATACCGACACAGGTTCCCTTTTATAGTGATGGGCAAGAGTTCTAGGATAAGGTGTTATCCAATCAGGCTCGTGTGGTAATAGAGTATCTTTGGCCTGCTCAAATACTACACTCCAGCCCCCACGGCTGCATGTGTTGCGGCTGTCGGACAACGACAAGACATGCAACCATGGGGAATATAGTATTCAACCACCCAGTCACTAGGCATTAAGGACACTGCACGCTCCTGGTTCTCTTCCTATCTCTCTGACCGCTCCTTCAGTGTTTTGTTCTCTGGCTCCACGTCATCTCCTCTTCCTCTTGCTGTCGGGGTACCTCAGGGCTCAGTCCTTGGCCCCCTTCTTTTCTCTCTCTACACGGCCCCAATTGGACAGACCATCAGCAGATTTGGCTTTCAGTAACATCTTTAGGCTGAGTTCACACGTGGCTTTTTTTCGCGTTTCCGCGGCGGTTTTAACCGCGCGATTTTGCCGCGAAAACGCGAAAAATAAGCATCCCATGCATTCCTATGGGATTCCGCAATGCTGTGCTAATGCTGCGGTTTTTACCGCGGCGGAATCGCTTCGCGGTAAAAAACGCAGCATGCTCATTAATTTGCGGAATCGCGGCGATCCCGCACCCATAGGAATGCATTGTTCCGCTTATTTCCCGCATGTGGCTGTGCACACCATGCGGAAAGTAAGCAGAACAATTGCGGATGGTACCCATGGTCCGGAGGAGAGAAGACTGTCCTCCGGGCTTTGGGTACCATATCCCTGTAAAAAATAGAATTTAAAATAAAAAAAAATTGTTATTCTCACCCTCCGACGTCCCGCGCAGCCTTCCCGCTTCTCTTCACGCTCTCGTTCCCAGTAGTCCTTTGCGAAAATGCTCGCGATGACGTCCCTTCTCGCGGGATCGCGAAGTCTCGCAGTCATTCGCGCGACGTCATCGCGAATTACCGCGAGACGTCGCGATCCCGCGAGAACTGACGTCATCGCGGGCATTTTCGCAAAGGATTACTGGGAACGGATGCGCGGGACGTCGGAGGGTGAGAATAACAGTTTTTTATTTTTTTTTTTACATTCTATCTTTTACTACTGATGCCGCATAGGTGGCCTCAGTAGTAAAAAGTTGGTCACACTCGTCAAACACTATGTTTGACGAGTGTGACCAACCTGTCAATCAGTTCTCCAAGCGATGCTACAGATCGCTTGGAGAACGCTAGCATTTTTCAAGCTAATTACGCTTGCAAAATGCTAGTTTTTCCGCGGGAAAATCGCGGGAATTTAAAATGCGATTTTCCCGCGGACTGGAATTCCGGAATTCTCGCGGTAATTTCCGCGAGAGTTCCGGTACGTGTGCACTTAGCCTAATGCTGATGACACACAACTATACACGTCTTCCCCCGACCTTACCCCCGCTGTACTACAGAAAGCCAGTGACTGTCTGTCCGCAGTCTCCAATATCATGTCCACTCTCTATCTGAAACAACCTCTCTAAAACTGAACTACTTCTGCTCCCGCCGTCTACTAACCTCCCTAAATCTGACATTTCCCTCTCCGTGGGTGGTACCACAATAACACCCCGGTGGCAGGCGCGCTGTCTGGGTGTTATGTTTGACACCAATCTCTCCTTCACATCCCATATACAATGTCTTGCCCGCTCTTGCAGCTTACACCTAAAGAACATCTCTAGAATCCGCCTTTTTCTCACTACGGAAACAAAAGCCCTCACTGTTGCATTGATCCACTCCCGCCTGGATTACTGCAACGCTCTATTAATTGGCCTCCCCGTCACCCGACTATCCCCTCTCCAGTCCATACTTAATGCAGCGGCCAGGATCGTCCATCTGGCTAATCGGTACTCGGACGCGTCCGCTCTTCGCCAGTCCTTACATTGGCTGCCCATTCATTATAGGATCCAATTCAAAGTACTTGTTCTCACCCACAAAGCTCTCCATAGTGCGGCACCCCCTTACATCTCTTCCCTCATTTCTGTCTATCGGCCTAGCCGATCGCTGCGCTCTGCAAACGACTTTCGACTAACCTCTGCACTAATCCGTACCTCCCACTCCCGACTCCAAGACTTCTCCCGTGCTGCTCCTATCCACTGGAATGCTCTACCCCAAGAAATCAGGACTATCCACAATTTGCATAGTTTTAGGCGCTCCCTCAAAACACACTTGTTCAGAGCGGCCTATCACGTTCACTAATCAAAGTCATTCTATGTGTAAGTGTGCGTGTGTAGCCCATTCACTATCTCCATCTATCCTTCATTGTAAATACACAATTGTAAATACACACCTGTACATTCTATCTCCCTCATCTCATTGTAGATTGTAAGCTCTCACGAGCAGGGTCGTCTTATTTTGCTTTAATTATTGTACTGTTAACGTTGTTACTTATGACTTGTGTTTTGAAACTGTTAAACTGTAAAGCGCTGTGGAATATGTTGGCGCTATATAAAGATTATTATTATACACCATCACATGTTCGTTCAGGCTATGTCTTTTCTTTAGTGAACAGGAAAATTCAAAAAAATCCCGTATCTGGCACAGAGGGCCTGAAGTATTACAGCATTTGCCCCTTTTGTGCCTTGGCTTTGGCGTTTTTCGCCCGTTTCTCATTTGCACCTTTTTCGTAGATGGTTTCAATGCGTTCCTCTGCTTTTTTTTTTATGTTCGCCATTGTGGAAGTCATTTTTGGTTTCCAGATGTTTTTGTGGATTCATCATGGGCTAAAAAGTTCCGAGAAAGGATAAATACAAAAATGAGGCCATTTCTGAAAATGCGTAAAATTTATAAACTGCGAGCAAGGGTTTGAAGAATAAAATATATTTCTTTTAAAGAAGAGTTGGCACCACTATAAATAGGGTGCACATTAATTGGGGCATATGGGGATAGCATTGTGGTGCACTGCGCTGTGGAAAGCACCCATGTACAGAAGGCAAATCCATTCCTTTATGAAAATATGCGGCATGAAAAGACACGTGGATTTCTCGCCAGGCTGCGGATCAATTACACACATTTCACCTTTTCCTCAGGCAGATCTCCCACGACACCGGACCCTTAGCCACATGCACTGCAGAGGTGGGGAGAAGCTGCAGTCATCAATGACCTCGGGGTGACACCTGACCCTTATCCACATGTGCTGCAGAGGTGAGGAGAAGCTGCAGCCATCTGACCCTGGGGTGACGCCTGACCCTTATCCACATGTGCTGCAGAGGTGAGAAGCTGCAGCCATCACTGACCCCGGGGTGACACCTGACCCTTATCCACATGTGCTGCAGAGTTGAGGAGAAGCTGCAGCCATCACTGATCCCGGGGAGACACCTGACCCTTATCCACATGTGCTGCAGAGGAGAGAAGATTCAGCCATCACTGACCTCGGGGTGACACCTGACCCTTATCCACATGTGCTGCAGAGGTGAGGAGAAGCTGCAGCCATCACTGACCCCGGGGTGACACCTGACCCTTATCCACATGTACTGCAGAGGAGAGAAGATGCAGCCATCACTGACCTCGGGGTGACACCTGACCCTTACCCACATGTGCTGCAGAGGAGAGAAGATGCAGCCATCACTGACCTCGGGGTGACACCTGACCCTTACCCACATGTGCTGCAGAGGTGGGGAGAAGCTGCAGTCATCACTGACCCCGGGGTGACACCTGACCCTTACCCACATGTGCTGCAGAGGAGAGAAGATGCAGCCATCACTGACCTCGGGGTGACACCTGACCCTTACCCACATGTGCTGCAGAGGTGGGGAGAAGCTGCAGTCATCACTGACCCCGGGGTGACACCTGACCCTTACCCACATGTGCTGCAGAGGTGAGGGGAAGCTGCAGCCATCACTGACCCCGGGGTGACACCTGACCCTTATCCACATGTACTGCAGAGGAGAGAAGATGCAGCCATCACTGACCTCGGGGTGACACCTGACCCTTACCCACATGTGCTGCAGAGGAGAGAAGATGCAGCCATCACTGACCTTGGGGTGACACTTGACCCTTATCCACATGTGCTGCAGAGGTGAGGAGAAGCTGCAGCCATCACTGACCCCGGGGTGACACCTGACCCTTTACCCACATGTGCTGCAGAGGAGAGAAGATGCAGCCATCACTGACCCCAGGGTGACACCTGACCCTTACCCACATGTGCTGCAGAGGTGAGGAGAAGCTGCAGCCATCACTGACCCCGGGGTGACACCTGACCCTTATCCAAATGTACTGCAGAGGAGAGAAGATGCAGCCATCACTGACCTCGGGGTGACACCTGACCCTTACCCACATGTGCTGCAGAGGTGAGGAGAAGCTGCAGCCATCACTGCCCCAGGGTGACACCTGACCCTTACCCACATGTGCTGCAGAGGACAGAAGATGCAGCCATCACTGACCCAAGGGTGACACCTGACCCTTACCCACATGTGCTGCAGAGGTGAGGAGAAGCTGCAGCCATCACTGACCCCGGGGTGACACCTGACCCTTATCCACATGTGCTGCAGAGGTGAGGAGAAGCTGCAGCCACCACTGACCCCGGGGTGACACCTGACCCTTACCCACATGTGCTGCAGAGGTGAGGAGAAGCTGCAGCCATCACTGACCCCGGGGTGACAACTGACCCTTATCCACATGTGCTGCAGAGGTGAGGAGAAGCTGCAGCCATCACTGACCCCGGGGTGACACCTGACCCTTACCCACATGTGCTGCAGAGGAGAGAAGATGCAGCCATCACTGACCTCGGGGTGACACTTGACCCTTATCCACATGTGCTGCAGAGGTGAGGAGAAGCTGCAGCCATCACTGACCCCGGGGTGACACCTGACCCTTACCCACATGTGCTGCAGAGGAGAGAAGATGCAGCCATCACTGACCCCAGGGTGACACCTGACCCTTACCCACATGTGCTGCAGAGGTGAGGATAAGCTGCAACCATCACTGACCCCGGGGTGACACCTGACCCTTATCCACATGTGCTGCAGAGGTGAGGATAAGCTGCAACCATCACTGACCCCGGGGTGACACCTGACCCTTATCCACATGTGCTGCAGAGGTGAGGATAAGCTGCAACCATCACTGACCCCGGGGTGACACCTGACCCTTATCCACATGTGCTGCAGAGGTGAGGAGAAGATGCAACCATCACTGACCCCGGGGTGACACCTGACCCTTACCCACATGTGCTGCAGAGGAGAGAAGATGCAGCCATCACTGACCCCAGGGTGACACCTGACCCTTACCCACATGTGCTGCAGAGGTGAGGAGAAGCTGCAGCCATCACTGACCCCGGGGTGACACCTGACCCTTATCCACATGTGCTGCAGAGGTGAGGAGAAGCTGCAGCCACCACTGACCCCGGGGTGACACCTGACCCTTACCCACATGTGCTGCAGAGGTGAGGAGAAGCTGCAGCCATCACTGACCCCGGGGTGACAACTGACCCTTATCCACATGTGCTGCAGAGGTGAGGAGAAGCTGCAGCCATCACTGACCCCAGGGTGACACCTGACCCTTACCCACATGTGCTGCAGAGGTGAGAAGATGCAGTCATCACTGACCCCGGGGTGACACCTGACCCTTACCCACATGTGCTGCAGAGGTGAGGAGAAGCTGCAGCCATCACTGACCCCAGGGTGACACATGACCCTTATCCACATGTACTGCAGAGGAGAGAAGATGCAGCCATCACTGACCTCGGGGTGACACCTGACCCTTACCCACATGTGCTGCAGAGGAGAGAAGATGCAGCCATCACTGACCTCGGGGTGACACCTGACCCTTATCCACATGTGCTGCAGAGGAGAGAAGCTGCAGCCATCACTGACCCCGGGGTAACACCTGACCCTTACCCACATGTGCTGCAGAGGAGAGAAGCTAGAGCCATCACTGACCTCGGGGTGACACCTGACCCTTACCCACATGTGCTGCAGAGGTGAGGAGAAGCTGCAACCATCACTGACCCCGGGGTGACACCTGACCCTTACCCACATGTGCTGCAGAGGTGAGGAAAAGCTGCAACCATCACTGACCCCGGGGTGACACCTGACCCTTATCCACATGTGCTGCAGAGGTGAGGAGAAGCTGCAGCCATCACTGACCCCGGGGTGACACCTGACCCTTACCCACATGTGCTGCAGAGAGAAGATGCAGCCATCACTGACCCCAGAGTGACACCTGACCCTTACCCACATGTGCTGCAGAGGTGAGGAGAAGCTGCAGCCATCACTGACCCCGGGGTGACACCTGACCCTTATCCACATGTGCTGCAGAGGTGAGGAGAAGCTGCAGCCATCACTGACCCCGGGGTGACACCTGACCCTTATCCACATGTGCTGCAGAGGTGAGCAGAAGCTGCAGCCATCATTGACCCCGGGGTGACACCTGACCCTTATCCACATGTGCTGCAGAGGTGAGAAGCTGCAGCCATCACTGACCCCGGGGTGACACCTGACCCTTACCCACATGTGCTGCAGAGGTGAGAAGCTGCAGCCATCCCTGATCCCGGGGTGACACCTGACCCTTACCCACATGTGCTGCAGAGGTGAGGAGAAGCTGCAGCCATCACTGACCCCGGGGTAACACCTGACCCTTACCCACATGTGCTCCAGAGGTGAGGAGAAGCTGCAGCCATCACTGACTCCGGGGTGACACCTGACCCTTATCCACATGTGCTGCAGAGGTGAGGAGAAGCTGCAGCCATCACTGACCCCGGGGTGACACCTGACCCTTACCCACATGTGCTGCAGAGGTGAGAAGATGCAGCCATCACTGACCTCGGGGTGACACCTGACCCTTTTCCACATGTGCTGCAGAGGAGAGGAGAAGCTGCAGCCATCACTGACCCCGGGGTGACACCTGACCCTTACCCACATGTGCTGCAGAGGAGAGAAGATGCAGCCATCACTGACCCCGGGGTGACACCTGACCCTTTCCCACATGTGCTGCAGAGGAGAGGAGAAGCTGCAGCCATCACTGACCCCGGGGTGACACCTGACCCTTATCCACATGTGCTGCAGAGGTGAGAAGATGCAGCCATCACTGACCTCGGGGTGACACCTGACCCTTACCCACATGTGCTGCAGAGGTGAGAAGATGCAGCCATCACTGACCTCGGGGTGACACCTGACCCTTAGGCCTGTTTCACACTTCCGTTTTTTCAAATCCGTCAAAATCCGTTGGTTTCCGTAAAAAAACGGATCCGCCAATTTTTTGCAGGATCCGTTTTTTTTGTCCCATAGACTTCCATTAGTGGTTACCGCGGATCCATCAAAAAAACGGATCCGTTTTTTTTAAAACGGATCCGTTTGCATCAGTTTCCGTCAAAAAAACGGAAACGGATCCGTTTGGCGGACACAAAAACGGAAGTGTGAAACAGGCCTTACCCACATGTGCTTCAGAGGAGAGGAGAAGCTGCAGCCATCACTGACCCCGGGGTGACACCTGACCCTTACCCACATGTGCTGCAGAGGAGAGGAGAAGCTGCAGCCATCACTGACCCCGGGGTGACACCTGACCCTTACCCACATGTGCTGCAGAGGAGAAGAGAAGCTGCAGCCATCACTGACCCCGGGGTGACACCTGACCCTTACCCACATGTGCTGCAGAGGAGAGAAGCTGCAGCCATCACTGACCCAGGGGTAACACCTGACCCTTACCCACATGTGCTGCAGAGGTGAGGAGAAGCTGCAGCCATCACTGATCCCGGGGTGACACCTGACCCTTACCCACATGTGCTGCAGAGGTGAGAAGATGCAGCCATCACTGACCTCGGGGTGACACCTGACCCTTTCCCACATGTGCTGCAGAGGAGAGGAGAAGATGCAGCCATCATTGACCCCGGGGTGACACCTGACCCTTTCCCACATGTGCTGCAGAGGAGAGGAGAAGCTGCAGCCATCACTGACCTCGGGGTGACACCTGACCCTTTCCCACATGTGCTGCAGAGGAGAGGAGAAGATGCAGCCATCATTGACCCCGGGGTGACACCTGACCCTTATCCACATGTGCTGCAGAGGAGAGAAGCTGCAGCCATCACTGACCCCGGGGTAACACCTGACCCTTACCCACATGTGCTGCAGAGGTGAGGAGAAGCTGCAGCCATCACTGACCCCGGCGTGACACCTGACCCTTATCCACATGTGCTGCAGAGGTGAGAAGATGCAGCCATCACTGACCCCGGGGTGACACCTGACCCTTACCCACATGTGCTGCAGAGGTGAGAAGATGCAGCCATCACTGACCTCGGGGTGACACCTGACCCTTAGGCCTGTTTCACACTTCCGTTTTTTCAAATCCGTCAAAATCCGTTGGTTTCCGTAAAAAAACGGATCCGCCAATTTTTTGCAGGATCCGTTTTTTTTGTCCCATAGACTTCCATTAGTGGTTACCGCGGATCCATCAAAAAAACGGATCCGTTTTTTTTAAAACGGATCCGTTTGCATCAGTTTCCGTCAAAAAAACGGAAACGGATCCGTTTGGCGGACACAAAAACGGAAGTGTGAAACAGGCCTTACCCACATGTGCTGCAGAGGAGAGGAGAAGCTGCAGCCATCACTGACCCCGGGGTGACACCTGACCCTTACCCACATGTGCTGCAGAGGAGAGGAGAAGCTGCAGCCATCACTGACCCCGGGGTGACACCTGACCCTTACCCACATGTGCTGCAGAGGAGAGGAGAAGCTGCAGCCATCACTGACCCCGGGGTGACACCTGACCCTTACCCACATGTGCTGCAGAGGAGAGGAGAAGCTGCAGCCATCACTGACCCCGGGGTGACACCTGACCCTTACCCACATGTGCTGCAGAGGAGAGAAGCTGCAGCCATCACTGACCCAGGGGTAACACCTGACCCTTACCCACATGTGCTGCAGAGGTGAGGAGAAGCTGCAGCCATCACTGATCCCGGGGTGACACCTGACCCTTACCCACATGTGCTGCAGAGGTGAGAAGATGCAGCCATCACTGACCTCGGGGTGACACCTGACCCTTTCCCACATGTGCTGCAGAGGAGAGGAGAAGATGCAGCCATCATTGACCCCGGGGTGACACCTGACCCTTATCCACATGTGCTGCAGAGGTGAGAAGATGCAGCCATCACTGACCTCGGGGTGACACCTGACCCTTTCCCACATGTGCTGCAGAGGAGAGGAGAAGATGCAGCCATCATTGACCCCGGGGTGACACCTGACCCTTATCCACATGTGCTGCAGAGGAGAGAAGCTGCAGCCATCACTGACCCCGGGGTAACACCTGACCCTTACCCACATGTGCTGCAGAGGTGAGGAGAAGCTGCAGCCATCACTGACCCCGGCGTGACACCTGACCCTTATCCACATGCGCTGCAGAGGTGAGAAGATGCAGCCATCACTGACCCCGGGGTGACACCTGACCCTTACCCACATGTGCTGCAGAGGAGAGAAGATGCAGCCATCACTGACCCTGCGGTGACACCTGACCCTTTCCCACATGTGCTGCAGAGGAGAGAAGATGCAGCCATCACTGACCCCGGGGTAACACCTGACCCTTACCCACATGTGCTGCAGAGGTGAGGAGAAGCTGCAGCCATCACTGACCCCGGCGTGACACCTGACCCTTATCCACATGTGCTGCAGAGGTGAGAAGATGCAGCCATCATTGACCCCGGGGTGACACCTGACCCTTATCCACATGTGCTGCAGAGGTGAGAAGATGCAGCCATCACTGACCCCGGGGTGACACCTGACCCTTATCCACATGTGCTGCAGAGGTGAGAAGATGCAGCCATCACTGACCCCGGGGTGACACCTGACCCTTATCCACATGTGCTGCAGAGGTGAGGAGAAGCTGCAGCCACCACTGACCCCGGGGTGACACCTGACCCTTACCCACATGTGCTGCAGAGGAGAGAAGATGCAGCCATCACTGACCTCGGGGTGACACCTGACCCTTACCCACATGTGCTGCAGAGGTGAGAAGATGCAGCCATCACTGACCCCGGGGTGACACCTGACCCTTATCCACATGTGCTGCAGAGGTGAGAAGATGCAGCCATCACTGACCCCGGGGTGACACCTGACCCTTATCCACATGTGCTGCAGAGGTGAGGAGAAGCTGCAGCCACCACTGACCCCGGGGTGACACCTGACCCTTACCCACATGTGCTGCAGAGGAGAGAAGATGCAGCCATCACTGACCCTGCGGTGACACCTGACCCTTTCCCACATGTGCTGCAGAGGAGAGGAGAAGCTGCAACCATCACTGACCCCGGGGTGACACCTGACCCTTACCCACATGTGCTGCAGAGGAGAGGAGAAGCTGCAGCCATCACTGACCCCGGGGTGACACCTGAAGGAGACATGTCAGGGAGGAGAACAGTGCGGGAGGGCCCATGACACAGAGGGATTATGCAGCCCTGCGGCTCTATGGTAACTAGTTTAGCGGCCGGATTGTGCACCAGCGATGCGGGCGGGCGGCAGAACGCTCCTCTGACCACGGGCACGTACAGCACGGTGACTGTGAATAGTGCTCGGGTGTGAGGCGCCCAGCACTACGTAGCACAGCACCGGCGTCCTCCCAGACAGCCTTCCGTATCCCACTAATCGCCCCCACACACACGGGTTGTACGGGCAGAAAACTTACAGTCTCGGTGAGGACTTCCCTGTACTGAACTGGGGAAGTGATTACTCGTCACCCGGAAGTACTGAGCGAGTGTCACCAGCACAGCCTGCCCTGCAGCCCAGACGTCAGCAGAAGGAGCGCTGCCACCTAGTGGCTGTACACTGGAAGGACAGGGCGTCAGAAACACCAGTGAGGGGGAACTGTATGAGGCTCCTCTCACTAAGGCTGTGTGCACACGCTGCGGATTATGTGCGGATTCATCGGCGCGGATTTTGTTAAATCCGCAGGTGAAACCGCAGGTCAAAAGACCTGCGGTTTTACCTGCAGATTGCTCTGCGGTTTTGCCCTGCGGGTTTTCATCTCCTCAATAGAGGAGATGGCAAACCGCAGGAGAATCCGCAGAAAGAATTGACATGTCAATTCTTTCTGCGGATTGAAAACCGCAGATAATCCGCGCCGTCTGCACTGCGGTTTTTGATTCCCATAGGGAATCATGGTACTGTACACCGCAGCAAAAACTGCTGCGGGTCCGCAGTGGCCAAATCCGCTGCGGAACCGCAGCAAAATCCGCAGCGTGTGCACACAGCCTAATGTGTATGGCGCCTGGTTCACACAGGCGGTTTTTTGTTCTATCAGACTCCTTACATCAACCAGAAAACAATGGACAGAAATGGAGCAAGGAGCAGTGTGCATCAGCCCTGAGTGTTTCCACAGTCCCATACACGTCACCTGTCCACAGGAAGACCACTGGGGTCTGGCCGCTGGGACCTGCCAGAGTCCACTGTGTGACCGGAGCGTCAGCGAGCCTGTGTGACAGCCACCCTATTATCTGTGTGTATGGGATGTGATCACACACACTCACTACTATTGCACAGCACTCACTCACTTTGGACCCCCGTTGGGACTGGAGTTAGCCACTCCCCTCTCCGATATATTCTGGGCCCCGGCAAGCACTCATTGCCAGAGTAGCTTCATGCTGCATGGTTAGAAGATGGTGGTTTGTTGTAGTTGTTTGAGAAGGTGTTTGGTGGATTTATCTGTGACTGTTACCATTTTTTGGGTGTGTGCTAATCCCTCTCCTCCTACTCTGGTTTTACCTCATCCGCCACCCCCCGATGCATACCTCTCTCCTTTATGTGTGTATATTTGTGTTTGGTATTTTTTGTTACCACTGTTCGTATTACCTTGTTAGTCTGGTTGGTGTAATACAGTACACTACTACTCCCCTCTAACCTGGGTGGGGAAGGGTACAGACTGAAGGCAGATTCAGGAGCTAAGGCAAGGTACGTGGCCCCGGCGTCTTGACCATCAGAAGTAATCCGGGGAACAGGGCAAGCTACGGTGCCCCAAACGTTAGTGACAGGGAAGGAGCCCCTGATCCAAGGATACCCGACAACAGATGCATGACAGCATTATACTATATAGAGGCCTATGGGGAGTCTATTGTAGTATATAGAGGCATATGTGGAGTGCATTATACTATATAGAGGTCTATGGGATGTCCATTTGTCCCATTGGGGACAGGGAAGGAGCCCCTGGTCCCAGGATAACCGACAGAGTCATGACAGCATTATTCTATATTGAGGCCTATGTGAAGTGCATTATATTATTTAGAGGCTTATGGGGTATGCACTGTACTATATAGAGGCCTATGGGGAGTGCATTATACATTATGGAGACCTATGGCGAATGCATTATACTATATGGAGACCTTTTGGGAGTGTAGTATGTTATATGGGAACTGCATTATAGCATATAGGGAGGCCTATGGGGAGTCCATTTTACTATATATATGTCTATGTGGAGTGCATTATACTATATGGAGGATAATGTGGTGCGCAATATACTATATAGAGGTCTATGGGAGTGCATTATACTATATGGAAGCATAAGGGAAGTGCATTATACTGTTTCAAGGATCCTCCAACTACAGCCTGCAGGCCACATACGGCCCGCCAAGGATGTTTATCCAGTTCGCCGGTTGTTCTTACCACCTCTGCCTGTTTTGCTTAGCAACCAACTTGTGCTAAGGGGCCCTGAGTGTTAGGGACGGCGGCACGCGCTAAATATTAAATAACTGTAATGTATGCAAAATATGATGTTTACGGTTGGAACCTTCCAGAATCTCCCCTTTCCAGCTGAGTTACATTGTACATGTCAGCTCCTACAGCTTTTCTCCTTCCCCCTCCTTAACAGCCGGTGTCCGCACTGGTAATAGGACACTTCCTGCTACAATCATTTGGCTCCTCTCCACAGCTAGGAATGTTAATTAAGCTGAAGAAAAAAAAAGGGATTCTTTTGTTTGGAAGCCATGTGGCCAACCTAGCTATGAGTAACATTAAAAAGAATCCTAGTGTGCACTTCGCTCGTACCAGAGATATAATAATCACATTTCTATGATCTGAGTGGACCCAGCTTCGCTACGGTGGCTCTTGCAAAGTTCTAACACGTCCAGAAAATGATATGGATTCCTTCTAAACGGTGTGTCTGAAATACTGCATATTTGGGCTTGAATTATTGTAATCAACAAACTACAAAGAATGATACCATGTGCGTGTTTGTGCGAACTTCCTCCTACGAGATATAGTTATTCTAAGTTTTGTAGCCAAATCATAACTTGGAGAGAGGGAGGTTGGACCTCTCCAGACCGCCCCTTTCATGAGGTCACAAGCCCTAGTCTAGAGTCATTCCCTACCATATCCCAGTCAGTTGGAGCTACAGCGTCCGTGCTGACCAGAACCCAGATGAGTGGAGACGTGTGGCTCCGCCTTCTCTCCCCAGACACATGGTCTGCCTGATACCGACTACGCACATGTGAGTGTATTTTCTGTTCTTTCATCCATTTTTGTTTTATACTTGTATTGTACATATTTTATGTCTCAACTTTATAGCAACTTTTATCTGTATAATCACTGCCCACATTTTGGGAATAAATCGTAAAATTATCAGTCTGCCTTCATGCTCTAGGAAACGAACTATGCGCCTCTTTTAGATAATCGCTACTGATTTCAGGGGTTTGCCACGGACCCTCTTAATTTAACTCTGTGAATTAAGAAAAGCGTGGATGGTGGCAGCGTGGTGTGTGCTATTGATTAGGCTAGTTGGCAGGATAGAAGGGTCTTATATTGCTAAAGGGGGGCTGCGGCCTCAGCATTGATAATTCCCTTACTGCGGTAGCCTAATTGTCCGTGCACAACAAGCAGCCCGTCCGGCGACTAATTATCCTAGGTGCAGTTCCCTGACTGACCTGAGGGTAAGGGGGCGCCGGAGAGCTGCGAGTTCCAAAGTGGAACTGAGAAAGTGGGATATACATAAATCCCCGCAGTTCTTGGAAGGTTGTTAGCAGTGGTGGGGTATCCAAAATAACCCCCCTGCGGTAAATTGTTAGAGCAAGGTTAGCTTGCTGCATTTTTTTCACATGGTGCCAGTGGTGGGATAACTAAGATAAGCCCCACTGTGCCTATGACAGCCGTGTGCTGGCAGTGTGTCGCGTCCCTCCGTCCGCTGATACACCCGTGTCAGTGGTGGGATTGTGACATAGTGGTGACACAGGGTCCGCTGTCCGTCGCGTTTTGGTGTCAGCGGGACCCCCATTTGTCACATATTGGTGGCAGCGGTGGGCTGTTCACCACATATTGGTGGCAGCGGTGGGCTGTTCACCACAATAACGTAAAGTGCGTTCGCCGCCCGGGGTCCACCGTGCAGAAGGTGTTAACACTGCTGCCGGGTGCGCTGAGCGATCTCTGTTTAGTCACAGAGACTCCTAAGTGCTAAACACAAAAGGCTGAGCCTGTTAATGTCACAGGTCTCAGAGAAGTGCACGTATGGTATATGGTCACAGGAGCTGGGCCCTGGGCAGAGGGTCAGCGTCCGTCTAGACCTACCGTGCATGCGGCGCCGCTACTGCGGACGCCAAGAAGAGCTGCAGACTGCAGCGCGGTGACAGACACTGCCGCTAATCGACAATGCCCGGTAGCAGGCGCACTGTTGGACGCTAGCACTGTGGAGGATGCTAATGTGGCTAGTAGCTTGCCACTGGCTGGTGCTGACTCTAAACCTAAGTCCCTATACACACTCGTAATATCAGAGGGAGGGGATCTTAATGAGTCATTTGCATGTACATGCATCCATCATCATTCACACAGTTAGCCAATAGAGTCTATACTAGCGCATGGCCGAGTGGCCATGCAAACCTTTTATAGCCGGGACCTTCCGTAAGCTTCCAGATCCCTGAGATGGACCAATCAGATCACGAGAAGGACATGGGCATGTGACTCCCGATCTCCAATGAGATTGTCTCGTGAGCATGCCCAGTAGAACGACGGGAGGACTTAGCCTCTGGAGTGGCTTGTTTCTGAGCAGCCTGCGATGCTATTGCTGGCCCAGAGGTGGCAGCAACAGCCAGACCCACAGAGCTGGTCTGAGCAGAGCGTTGCCGGGATTGCTGTGCAGGCTCCTGAGCGGTCGGTGGAGAATGGGAGACCGCTGAATGCAAGACTCTGGATTCCTGCTGTGCAGCTGCAGGAACCCGACGCCTAACATTACCCCCCCAGGGCCCCCTCCCCCCGAGCCTCGCTACGCTCAAATGCCGCAATCAGGAGCGTGGCGTGGATGTTCTCCACTGGTTCCCAGGTCCGGACCATGACCCTTCCAGTCCACCAAATAAAACTTTTTGCCACGCACAATCCTGCTTCCCACAATGGCGTTGAGGCTTGAGAAGGGACACGTGGAAGACGTCAAAGATGGCCAAGTGTGGTGGTACAGCCAGACGGTAGACCACTGAGCTGATCCGCTCGAGGACCTTGAAGGGACCAATGTATTGCGGCGCGAACTTGGAGGACTCGGCACGCAGCTTGATATTTCGGGCAGAAAGCCACACCAAGTCTCCAGGGGCAAAAGTTGGAGCGGGGCGCTGATGTGCGTCGGCGGACGCCCTCATTCTCTCTTTAGAGGCTCGAATGGCATCCTGGGTGCGATCCCAAATGTCACGAGCCTCCACTGTCCAGTCTGCCACCCTGGAATCAGTGGAAGACACTGGCATCGGAACGGGGACGCACAGATGCTGGCCGTAATTAAGAAGGAACGGCGTCTGACCAGTGGAATCAGCCACTGCGGTATTCAGGGCAAATTCAGCCCACGGTAGTAAGGATGCCCAGTCATCCTGCCTGGCAGAGACAAAATGTCGCAGGTACGTGACCAGAGTTTGATTGGCTCTCTCAACCAACCCGTTTGTCTCGGGATGAGATGCGGAGGACAAATTGAGCTCGATACTGAGTAGACTGCAGAGCTCCCTCCAAAATCGAGACGCAAATTGGGGACCTTGGACACTGACTATTTTGTCTGGCATACCGTGCAAACGAAATATGTGCTTTATGAACAGTGCGGTGAGACCACGAGCGGAAGGCAGCCTCGCGAGTGGCACCAGATGCACCATTTTAGAAAAATGATCGGTGACCACCCAGATGACCGTGCTGCCACCAGATTTGGCAGGCCGACACCAAAATCCATGCCGACCATCTCCTGGGGTCTGTCTGCCACCGGCAAGGGATACAGTAACCCAGCCGGCCTCTGTCTAGAGGACCTGTTCTGAGTACAAGAGACTCATGCCTGAATGTTCTCTTTTGTGTCCCGAGCCATGTGCGGCCACCAATAAGACCTTGCCAGGAGCTCGGTGGTCCACTTATTGCCAAAGTGACCACCCACCCTGGACGCGTGTGCTCACGCGAGGACCTCTGGTCGCACGCGAGGAGGGACAAAGGTCTTGCCCGGCGGTACTGCCTCAAGAGCGACAGGGGCAACGGTCCTCAGGCTCTCAGTGGGGACGATTAGCCGAGGCTCAGCCTCCTCTTCCTCCGCTGAGACCACCGAGCGAGCGAGAGAGAGCATCCGTACGGACGTTCTTCTCTCCAGACAGATAGTGCAAGGTGAAGCGGAAGCGGGAGAAGAAGAGCGACCACCTAGCTTGACGAGAGTTCAAGCGCTGGGCCGTTTGTAAACGGACCAGGTTTTTATGGTCAGTGTACACTTGAAAGGGAAAGCGGGCTCCCTCCAGATGTCTCCACTCGGAAAAGGCCAATTTCATGGCCAGCAACTCCCTGTCCCCGATGGAGTAGTTTTTCTCCACCGGTGAGAAGGTCTTTGAGAAGAAGAAGTAGGGATGCTTCCGACCTTGAGCATCCTTCTGGAAAAGGACTGCTCTAGGATAAAGGGTTTATCCACATCGGGACGGTGGAGGATAGGAGCGCCAGCAAAATGGGTCTTCAGAGAAGAGAAGGCCGTGGAGACCTGCTCTGACCAAACCTTAGGATTGGCTCCTTTCTTGGTGAGAGTGAGCAAAGGAGCTACCAGTGTGGAGAAGTGAGGAATGAACTGGCGGTAATAGTTAACGAACCCCAAAAAGCGCTGCACCTCTTTCAGAGAATGGGGCTCCTGCCAGTCCATTACCGCTTGCAATTTGGCAGGATCCATAGCCAACCCCTGGGCCAAGATGATATTGCCCAGGAACGGCAAGGACTCCTGCTCAAACTGGCACTTCTCCAGCTTGGCGAAGAGAATTTGCCCGCAAATGGTCGAAGACCTTGCAGACGTCTCCCATGAGAGGTCAAATCTGGAGAAAAGATGAGGATGTCATCCAGATAGACCACCACCGAGGTAGAGAGCATATCGCAAAAGACGTCATTTACGAAGTCCTGGAAGACAGCAGGTGCATTACAGAGGCCGAAGGGCATGACCAGATACTCATAGTGGCCATCCCTGGTATTAAAGGCTGTCTTCCACTCGTCTCCCTCGCGTATGCGCATCAGGTTGTACGCCCCCCGTAGATCCAATTTCGTAAAGATACGGGCCCCTCGCAACCTGTCAAATAACTCAGAGATCAAAGGAAGAGGGTATTTGTTTTTTACTGTAATGGCGTTGAGACCTCTGTAGTCAATGCAGGGGCGCAACTCCCCACTCTTCTGCACGAAGAACCCTTCACCAGCCGATTTTCTGATAAACCCTCTTGCCAGGTTCTCCCGGATATATTGTGACATGGCCTCTGTCTCCGGGAGAGATAGAGGATACACGCCTCTAGGAGGTTCCGCGCCTGGCAATATGTCTATCGGGCAATCGTAAGGACGGTGTGGCGGAAGCGTCTCCGCTGATTTTTTGGAGAAGACGTCCGCGTACTGCTAGGGAGCGCGGAAAGATCCGCGGGCACCTCCGTGGAGGCTACTTGAACACTGCCCCTCATGGACCTTCCCTCACAGTCCTTGCTCCAACCCAGTATACTCCCCGAAGACCAATCTATATGAGGTGAATGGCAACGGAGCCAGGGAACTCCGAGAAGCACCTGGTCGATGCCATCTGGCAAAATGAACAGGGACAAGGTCTCGTGGTGAGATGGTGAGATTGAGAGCCCAAGGGGTGCTGTCTAATGGGTGACCTGAGATGGTAAAGGTGCACTGTTAACCACCCTGATGGTCATGGGATGGGGCAGTAGCACCAGCGGAATAGCGTGCTTTTGGGCGAAGGACGAGGACATGAAATTTCCTTCTGCCCCAGAAACCACCGTGACCTCTACTTCCCAGGTGGAAGCACCGCTATCTAACGTCCCTCGGAATACTGGATTGGGGGAAAAGGGCTTTATATCAGGTAGACCCCCACCTACTATCATGGTACGTGCTTGTTTTTTTGAGCGCTGCGGGCACCTGTTAGCCGGGTGACCAAACTGTCGACACTGGTAACAGCGTGCGAAGCTTCGCACCGGACTCTACTTGGGACCGGTGCGTGATACCTCCGTGGGTTCAAGAGGTACTGAGAAGGTAGAAGCCAACCTAACCTGCTGTCTGGATTGAGTTCGCTCCAACCCGCGCTCAGTATAACGGAGATCAATGCGGGTGGAGATAGTAATCAGCTCCTCCAGAGTTACGGGAACCTCCCTGGTAGCTAAAGCATCTTTGACATGCTCCGCCAAACCCCTCCAGAACACAGGGACGAGTGCCTTATCAGGCCACTCTAACTCGGAAGCCAGTGTCCAAAAACGGACGGCGTAATGGCTGACCGAGAGGGAGCCCTGTGTTAAAGCCAATAGCTGGAGAGATGTGTCGTGAGTGACCCGTGGTCCCAAAAGACCTGTTTTAGAGTGTTAGAAACTGAGCAGCGCTCAGAACCACGGGAGGCAACGGGAGGCGGGACAATGTCGGCACAGGCGTGGATGTGGGTACACGCGAGACAGCCTCTGCGACTGCCTGGGCAGCGGCCACTGTAGCATTCGCAGCTGAGGTGGAGCTCTTGATAGCCGCCAACCTGCCCTCCAGCTGCCGAATGTACTGCCGTAGCTGCTGCAGGTCCGCCATTACTAGCCAGACCCTGGTGCTAGTACAATGTTAGGGACGGCGGAACGCACTAAATATTGTCATGCTGCGATTGTCTCGGTCCGAGGAACGGATCCGATAAAAAAACGGATGATGGGAGCAGCACCATTGAATAACATTGGGACGAAGGCAATGCGATTTTTTTATCGCATTGCATTCGTCCGATTTTATCGCTAGTGTGACTCCGGCCTAAAGGTTGTGCAACCAAGTATTAGGCTGAGGGTGCCAATACTTTTGTCTGGCCCATTTTTGGAGTTTTGTGTGAATGATCAAAGTTTTGCTTTTTGCTTCATTCTCTTTTGTGTTTTTTCATTTAAGACAAATTAAATGAAGATAATAATACCAAAGAATTTGTGATTGCAATCATTTTTAGGAAGAAACTGAGTATTACCTGACAGAATTGCAGGGGTGTCAATACTTTTGGCCACAACTGTATGGGGCTCATTATACTGTATGGAGCGCTATATGGTGCCTATATTACTGTATGGAGCAATATATGGGGTTCATTATTCTGTATGGAGCATTATATGGGGTACATTATTCTGTATGGAACAATAAGTTGCTCCTTATTCTGTATGAAGCCCTATGTGGTGCCCATAATACTGTATGTATACTGTTTCGCCCCCCATGTACCAAAACCATAGCTACGCCTCTGTCTGTATGTGTATATTGTGACAGGGTCACTGGCACCGTGTATGAAGGGAGATATGTGTCACTGTGCTTATTAGATGCAGTGATGTGACTAGATTTCCTCCAGAACGCTATGTTTTGAGCGGGTTAAGTTTATTATGGGCTGGTTTTAGTGGACCTCCATAGAGCATGTGGGAGGGAAGCCACCATATCTCCACCTGCAGAGTCCTGACCGGACCTGTGTGATGTCACAGGCATGTGATCATCGGGGTGTTAAATACCTGGACATGAGAGTCAGTCTGTGTGGTGTATTGGGGAGAGGTGAAACTCCCACAGGAGCTAAAGACCTGGAGTGAAGCCTGCAGGGCAAGGACTCTGATGGATTTTATCTTTGTTTTACCTTTATGCCGGAAAGGCTCTGTTTGCATTGCTGAACCCTACTACGGTTTATGCTGTCTCTAATAATCCAGCAGAACTACTACCAGAACTGTTCCTGTGTTTATCTCGTGAAGCAGCTGAGTGAGTCAACTCCTCACATGTGGTGTTTTGAGTGTGGGTAGCGTTCCAGGAACACGCATAGAGGCTGAGGACAACTGCATGTCCTGGGTGAAAGCCGCCATTCAGAGCGAGACGTCCGGCAGCATGGAGGAGCTTGTGAAACATCTCGTCCAGGTACAGCAGCAAGATCAGCTCGCCAGTCAACAACAGAATTTGGCGCAACAGAAGACAAATAAGCTGTTAGCACCGCAGCTTCAGCAACAGCAGCAGCAGCGACAGCAGCACAAGGCGCTAACACAGCAAAAGGAGCTCCTCACCGACGTGGTTCGTGTAAGGACGGCGGTGTCCTCTTCATCTCCAGGTGATGATGCGTCCATCCGGAAAACGGTAAGACGAGCCATATAGCGTGTTGTGATGGACAGGTTTGTCCGCTACAGACCTGGGTTGCCCAGTGCGACCCCCAGAATGCAGACGACTTGGTCGGCCTGGTTGAGAGATACCAGGTTGTGGAGAAATCCCTTGGGAGACCAGACCTCGCTACTTCCCCGTACTGGGATACCCAAAAGGGGGTAGGCACACCATGGAGGGTGGCTAGACCCAAAACTGGGGCGTCCCAACCCTGCGGAGGGGTCACCTAAGCCTGTTAAGAAGGATATGGTTTGTTGGCAGTGTCACAATCCTTGACACATCGCCACCCGGTGTCATATGTCCTCTGAGCCTATGAACTGTAGCCTAGGCAGGCTCTGCTCCTACTATGCCTACCCGGCCTGCAGTGCGGACTGTCAACCCGTGAGGGTCCCCAGTCGTGTGCCGCATCCGTCCATGGGGTAATAGTTCTGGGATTATTGGACCACCTTTCAGATAAATGCTCCTACTTCTCACTTCCGAAGCCCCTTAGTTCCCTTACCTGTGACAGAAATCCCCTTTGTCACGGAGTGACTATCACGGTGTGACTCGACCCAATGGGTGGTCGGTCAGCGAACGGCGCAACACTCACAACGGAGATGGAATTAGGGAGAGGAAGGTCCTACCAATAGGGAATGAGAGTCACCACCTAAGCTCAAACCTGAGCCTGTCTCTGCACTCCCCTAACGCCCTTTGCGGGTCCTTTTCCCCTGCCACTGTCAGGATACCTCGTTCCTATTTGTCACCTAATACGGCCCTGGCTAGTGCAGTGGCCGGCAAGGAGCACTAGACTCCCCTCTGCAGGTAATAAACACGGGGAAGTGACAGACACCAAAAGGACAAGGTAACAACCGTTGGACTGCCGAATCAGCCCCCGGACACCCCAAATCCAGCCTGGAAAATTCACCAAAATGGGGGTGAAAACCATAGTTACAGAAGAACGGAGAGGAACCAGTGGACTGACCCGATTATTATAAATGTAAACTCATCCACCGGCAGGGAGGCTCACCAATCATCTTGCCGAGACGTGGCAAGACACTGCAAAATTTGTTCAAGTGACTGGTTGGTCCTCTCCGTCTGTCCGATGGTTTCAGGATGGAAGGCTGAGGACAAGGTCAAGTCAATACCCAATCTCTTACAGAAAGCCCTCCAGAACTTGGACACAAATTGTACCCCTCTATCAGACACCAAATTCAGAGGCACACCATGCAACCATACAACATGCTCAATAAATAACTTGGATAAAGTTTCCACGTTATGTAGTCCTGTCAACGGTAAAAAAAGCGCCTGTTTACTAAATCTGTCAACCACCCCCCAAACCATAGTCCTGCCATTAGAAGGAGGGAGATCAGTGATAAAATCCATGGACAAATGAGTCCAAGGTCTAGTCGGAATTGGCAATGGCACCAATTCCCCGGCCGGCCGGTCAGTTATGGGTGCTTTTAGCACGGGCACATGTTTCACAAGCAGACACAAACATGGCGATATCAGAAGACATGGAGGACCACTAGAACAGTTTAGCAATAGCTCTCCGGGTAGCTGAGACTCCTGAATGCCCACTGAGAGCAGAGTCATAAAATTTCCGGAGAACCCTCAACCGATACTGAACAGGAATAAAGAACTTATTGTCAGGCAATGATGGAGGAGCAAGAAATTGAGCCTCACGACTCTCCCGCTCCAACTCGGAGGACACACCAGCAACGACCACCCCATGCTGAAGAATGGAGGAAGGAGATTCAGGAGGTGATACCGGATCCAAACTGCAAGATAAGGCATCTGCCTTGAGATTCTTGGAACCAGGCTGAAAGGTGATGGAAAAATGAAAGCGTGAAAAAAAAAAAAAGCGACCACCTCGCCTGTCTAGGAGTTAAGCGCTTGTGGTTCGTAATCACCGTAATCCGATGAACAGCCCCCTCCAAAAAGTGCCTCCATTCTTCAAAAAACAGTTTTATGGCTAATAACTCCTGATTCCTGACATCATAATTTCTCTCCGCAGAAGAAAATTTCTTGGAGAAAAAGGCACAAGGTCTTAAGTTAGTCAAAGTGGCAGGTCTCTGAGACAACAATGCTCCCACCACCAACTCCGATATGTCCACCTGAACAATGAGTGGTTCAGACGGATTGAGCTGGACCAATACAGGAGCTGTTACGCCGCTCTCACCATGTACCTCCAGAGCGGGTGCACGCCGCCCGACATCTTCACTTTCGGACTCGCGGTCGGCGCTGGGGTCCCGTAGGGTGCGCACTTGCGCACAAACCCGCAGCCCCTACTGCACCCACACTAATTCTGACATATCTATGGTACTGGAGGACTTGACCCGGAAGTCCCGGCGCAAATCCCCTATATCAGGCTGCCTCTTCCTGTAGGCGGAGCCTGATTATCGTTTGGACTTCCTTGCTAGGCCAGCTTGGTCCCTGCATGGTCGCTCTCTGTACTCAGGTCCCCTACACTGAACTCTGGCGTGCTTCCCAGTACGCACTCTGTCCTACCTTGTACTCTGGCGTGCTTCCTAGTACGTGCTCTGCTCTACCTTGTACTCTGGTGTACTTCCTAGTATGCGCTCTGCCTTTAACACCCGGGATGGTCACTACGAATACTTGGTCATGCCCTTCGACCTCTGCAATGCTCCAGCAGTATTCCAGGAGTTTGTGAAGGACATTTTCCAGGATATGCTGTACTCCTGCGTGGTGGTCTACCTGGATGATATCCTCGTGTTTTCTCCAGATCTGTCTGCCCACAGAAAGAACGTGCACCAAGTACTCCTACATTTGAGGGAGAACCGACTTTACGCCAAGATCGAGAAATGTGTCTTCGAACAGACGTCCTTACCATTCTTAGGGTACATTATCTCAGACTGGACTACGCATGGATCCGGCGAAAGTATCCGCTGTTCTCAGTTGGCCACGGCCCCATGGGGTGGAGTCAATCCAACGGTTCCTTGGCTTTGCGAATTACTATCGGCAGTTCGTCCCCCATTTCTCCTCATTGGTTCGGCCTATCTTGTCTCTTACCTGCAAAGGAGCTAACCCTAATGCTTGGTCTTCTGAGGCAGAGAACGCCTTTCTGTCCTTGAAGCAAGCCTTCGCCACTGCTCCGGCACTTCATCGTCCAGAGGTTAGTAAACCTTTCACTCTTGAGGTAGATGCATCCTATACCGGGGCAGGTGCTGTTCTCTTGCAGAAGTCTTCTTCAGGATGTCTAGTCACCTGCGGCTTCTTTTCCCAAGTGTTCTCCCCATCAGAGCAAAATTATTCCATTGGTGACAAAGAATTTTTGGCCATTAAGTTGGTCTTGGAGGAATGGAGATACTTACTGGATGGCACCACACATCCGTTAAAGATTTTCACTGCATAAGAACCTGGCATACATCCAGTCTGCACAAAGGCTCAATTCCCAGCAAGCCAGGTGGTCATTGTTCTTCGCCCGTTTTGACTTTAAACTCCATTTCCAGCCTGGCGATAAAAACATTAAAGCCGATGCTTTATCTAGGTCATTCCAGTGGACCGATACTGAAGAGGAACCTTCACATATCATTGACCCCACCAAAACAATTACCGTGGCTCCTGTCAACCTGACTACCTTACCCCCGGGAAGAACTTTTGTGGCAGAGAGCAATCGAAAACAAATATTACGCTGGGTTCATTCATCCAAATTTGCTGGCCATGCTGGAGTCAAGAAGATTCTCTCCCTGTTATCTCACTACTACTGGTAGCCATCTCTTTACCAGGATGTCAGACTTTGTAGCCTCGTGTCCATCATGCGCCAAGAACAAGGTATCCAAACAACCACCATCCGGGCTTCTATTTCCTCTTCCAGTCCCCTCGGCTCCATGGCAGCACATAACCATGGATTTTATCACCGATCTGCCTCGTTCTTCTGGTTGTACTGTTATCCTGGTGGTTGTGGATCGATTCTTGAAAATGGCCCATTTTGTTCCTCTCCCCGGCCTACCCTCTGCACCCGAATTGGTGAAGATTTTCATCACTCACATTTTTAGAATTCACGGCTTCCCTCTACACATCTTCCTGTAGGCGGCACCTGATTATCGTTTGGACTTCCTTGCTAGGTCTGCATGGCCTCTGCATGGTCGCTCTCTGTACTCAGGTCCCCTACCTTGAACTCTGGCATGCTTCCTAGTACGCGCTCTGTCCTACCTTGTACTCTTGCGTGCTTCCTAGTACGCGCTCTGCTCTACCTTGTACTCTGGCGTGCTTCCTAGTACATGCGCTAGTATTGTGAGGAAAGAGGGAGACACAAGCGCAATATAGGGTCTTATCCCACAAATAAAGTAAGCAGTTTGACAGAAAACTGCTCACCTGGTAGTAGGTAGTTAAAGCATGTATAGATAAGGGCTGCTGCAGATCCACAAGTCGGTCACCGACTATCTGAAACAGAACTCTGCAAAGGAATACGTGGATTTCATCCATGCTGACGGGGGCAGCGTGGATGAAATCCACGTATTCCTTTGCAGAGTTCTAGTACACGCACTGCATTACCCTGTACTCTAGCGTGCTTCCTAGTAGCGCTCTGCATTACCTTGTACTCTGGTATACTTCCTGGTATGCGCTCTGCATCGCCTTGCACCCTGCGTGCCCCGTGCACACGCTCTACGCACTCCCGTTCCCAGCATGCCCCGTGTGCATGCTCAGCACAATCCTATGCCCTGAGAGCTCCGTGTGCACGCTTTACGCACTCCTGTACCCTGTGTGCCCCCCGCCTTCACCCTGCTAGATACGCTCTCTCGTGCCTCCTTCGAGCTGGTCACATGGTTCAAGCAGTCGTAGTATTTTATCTCCCTGGGTCTGCCCCTGACGCTCCCTGTATAGGGGGTGGTCCTTACTAGGTCAGCTCGCCCAAGGTGGGTTGGTATTACGACCCAGAGGGTCCACTCCAGGAGTCGTCACAGGAGCAGACATGAAACACTTTTTCAGTGAAGAAAAGGCTGCAACTGCCGGGACCGACCAGTTTTTAAGATCATCCCCCTTATGAGTGAGATCAGTGAGAGGCTTGACCACCTGAGAAAACCCTTTAACAAATTTACGATAGTAATTGGCAAACCCCAAAAAATGCTGAAGACCTTTAAGGTCTTTGGGTTGCACCCAATCAGCAATGGCCTATATCTTTCCAGGGTACATGCGAAACCCCTTAGCAGACAGAATGACCCCCAGAAAAGTCAGTTCTTGGACAAAAAAATAAACACTTCTCAGGTTTAGCGAACAACAAGTTTTCCCGTAACCTCTGAAGGCAGATGACCCATGTGAGATTCCCTATCAGATGAAAATACCAGGATGTCATCTAAATATATCACCACAAAGCGCCCAATTAAATCAGAAAAAACATTATTAATGAAATCCTGAAACACCACTGGCACACTAGTGAGACTAAAGGGCATAACCAAGTTTTCAAATAAACCTTCAGAGGTGAGAAATGCTGTTTTCCACTCATCCCCCTCCCGAACACGGATAGGATAAGATTAAACGCTCCCTGGAGGTCTAACTTGGAAAACCACTTAGCCCCAGACAATTGGTTGAAAAGATCTGGATAAGCGGCAGAGGGTAGGTATTTCTCACCGTAATCTTATTTTAAGCTCCCGAAAATCGAGGCAAGGGCGTAAGCCACCATCTTTTTTCTTAACAAAAAGAATCCAGCAGCCCCACAGGAAAGATAGAGGGATGGATGTGTGTTTACATAAACTTTCAGAGACACTCTTTCATAGCGGAACGTTCTGGGCCAGAAAGATTGTACAGACGGGCCTTGGGCAATTGAGCACCCGGAACGAGATTGATAGCACAATCATAGGACTGATGTGGTGGCAAAACCTCAGCCTCTTTTTCGGAGAAGACGTCCTTAAAATCTCTCAGGTACTCCGGAATACCCTTGTCATGATCCAGGCCAAGGTTTGTTTCTTGTTATTCTCTCCCCCGTCTGGTTGTGCAGGAGTTAACCTCTGCCTCGTGTTGGGTTCTGTGGGACTATTTCAGTCTGCTGTGGCCTGCAGACCAATGTCAGTGATAGTTCACGCTCCCAGGCTAGAGCAGCTGACCCCTTGATACCGTGTTTTGTCCTCTGCCCGTTAACTTTGATCCCACGACTTCCCTTTCTTGCCACCCCACTTGCCTTAGTGTTCACTCCCTGTGCTTGGACCTCTTGGCATGTGACCCGGCTTGACTTCTGACCGGTTTGACTGCCTCACGTCTCTGTTATCTCTGTTTCCGTCTGGTTCTGACTTCTGTCTTGTATTTGACAACGTGTATTGCTGTTTCCTCTGGTACTTCGTTCCCTCTCAGTTTCTGATTTGATTCCTCTGACCTCTCTTTTGCCACCAGGTGGTGCCTGTGCTGCTGCTCATTGCTGCTGCGCTGTGTGTGCAACCTCTTTTCCCTCACCAGCACCCCCTGGTGGAGGTTGCGCTGTACTGCACTGCAGCACCATTACAACCCTCTAGATCAGGGGTGGGAAACCTTTTTTCTGCCAAGGGCCATTTGGAATTTTATAATAGCGCTCGGGGGCCGTATAAAATTATTAATAATGATAAGCGAGTATACTCGCTCGGGTTTTCCCAAGCATACTCGGGTGTTCTCCGAGTATTTTGGCGTGCTCGAAGATTTAGTTTGTCGACAGTGCAGCCGTCTCCCTAGTGCAGCCGTCTCCCCAGTGCACCCGTTTCCCCAGTGCACCCGCTTCCCAAGTGCACCCGCTTCCCCAGTGCAGCCATCTCCTCAGTGCACCCATTTCCCCTGGGCAGCCATCTCCTCAGTGTACCCGTTTCCCCAGTGCAGCCATCTCCTCAGTGCACCCATTTCCCCAGTGCAGCCATCTCCTCAGTGCACCCGTTTCCCCAGTGCAGCCATCTCCTCAGTGCACCCGTTTCCCCAGTGCAGCCATCTCCTCAGTGCACCTGTTTACCCAGTGCAGCCATCTCCTCAGTGCACCCGTTTGCCCAGTGCAGGCTCCTCTCATCCCCCCCCAGACGCTCATTCTACACCCCCCAAGCGCCCATTACCACCCCGCCGCCACTCTTTCCCCCGCCGCTCTTTCTTCTCCCCCTGGCTCACCTGTGGCTTGGTCCGACTCTGGTCCGTCCCCTGCTGTTGCTTCTTCTTCCTGTTTGTGTGTGAGCGCGCGGTCACGTGGTACCGCTCATTAGGTTCATGAATATGGGCGCCACGCCTATGAGAGGGGAGCGGTGTCCATATTCATGATCTTAATGAGCGGTACCACGTGACCGCGCACTAACACAGGAAGAGCAGGACCATCAGAGCTGCAGTGCAGGCATGGCTGAAGGAGGTGAGTATGATGGGGGGGCAAATGGGGCCCTGCTGAGCACAATACCGCCGCACCTCTTAAAGGGCCCGCAGCCACAAAATGGGGAAAGTGGCTGCGGGCCGCACAGGATGATATGGCGGGCCGTATACGGCCCGCGTCTGGACGTTCCCCACCACTGCTCTAGATTAACGGACGACACGAGTACAGCAGAAAGACAACCTTTAGAACAATTAGGATCCCATTTTACAATATCCCGAAATTCCCAGTCAATATCTGGATTATGTAATCATAACCAGGGGAACCCCAACAACAGTCACGCTGGAAGATTGTCCGGAACAAAACATGAGATGCTTTCCTGATGCAAGGAACCCACCTTAAGGAGAAACTCCACCGAGACAAATTTAACAATATTCCAAACCAGCGGAGTCTTATCAATAGCAATTATATGAATTGGTGTTTTAAGCCTAACTGTCCCTATCTGACACTTGGACACCAAACGTGAGTCAATGAAGTTCATGGATGACCCACAGTTGACGAAAGCCAAAGTGGGTGTGAAACAATTCCCATATCAAAGTTCCACCGCCAACATTTTTTTGACATGAGGCAAAAGGTACCTGAGAGTCTGGTGACCCCCTCAATGATTACGCAAACTTGCCAGTTTGTCAGTCGGTGGACTAGAGGGGCAGTCCTTTTTCCAATGTCCAAGATTTCCACAGTAAAAACACAGTCTCCCCTCTCATCGGCGTCTCCTCTCCTCTTTAAGGATGGTGGCCCAACCTCCATAGGTTCAGTATATGGTGCCACATCAGAGTTAGCCGTAAGTAAAGGAACCTCTCGCTGTACACACCTCTCTCCCGCAACCTCCAATCCATACAAATGGCCTGAGTCATAGCCTCCTCCAAGGAGCAAGGCGGTGGGTGAAGAGCCAGAGCGTCCTTAAGATGATCCGACAGTCCTCTCCTGAACTGACACCTCAGCGAAGAGTCGTTACAGGTCACTTCGGTGGACCACCGTCTGAACTCGGAGCAATACCATTCAGCGGTGAGTTTGCCCTGGGAGAGACCCATGATTATGTCCTCTGCCACCCCAACCCGGTCTGGTTCGTCAAAAATCAGTCCTAAGGCCTCAAAGAACCTATCCACAGTCACACGTTCAGGGGCAGTAGCAGGTAACGAAAAAGCCCAAGTTTGAGGACCATCCCAGAGTAATGAAAGAACTATCCCCACCCGTTGACTCTCATCCCCAGAGGATCCAGGTCTAAGGGAGAAAAGCAACTTACAACTCTCCCTGAATGTATGAAACTTCTCCTATTCCCCGGAAAAGTATCTGGGAGCCTGACCATAGGTTTAGGAGAGTGGAGCGAGACATCTATAGGTTCCGAGTGCTTACAAGCAGATTGGGTAATAGAACCCTAAAAAGATCTAACCGTCTCAGAGAGCTATCTCTGAAGTTGATTATGGGAGATGACCAGGGCTCTATGTTCCACAGACGAATCCTGCATCCTTTGAGTCAGACTAGATGCCTGATCCGCCAGCATGTGAAGCGGATCCATAAAGAGACAGGAGTAAAGAAAAAAAACTGTTAATGGTCAGTTATAATGTCACGCTGCAGCTCCACTAGATGGCAATAAAGCGGAAGGAGGACAGCAAGTCTGCAAGAGCAGACATGCAGCGCTGCAGTGAGGCTAGCACCAGGTGGCAGCAGAGAAGTCTAACAAGCCGGGTCAAAACCTAGACTGTCACGTAGAACAAAGGGAAAAAACACGCAGAGAGTCAGCGGAGCACCAGAGGGTCAATACCAGTTGTGATAAAACACTCCGGGATCGCCTTTGCTGGGGTCAAAGGTCACGTGCGTTCAGCATGAAACTCAGGCGCAAACGTGGTCAGGTATGCCTCTATGTCATCTTCGGTCGTCATCTTCTGCCAGTACCGACTCACGTGAATCACTCTCGACTCGGCTTCCAGGTTAACCTCATGTAAGCTTGCCAGGCGCTGCGCCACCTGCTGGAGAGGCGAATGATCGGTAGCTGTCATGTCCACCAACTTCTTCAGCTGGGCCATCATCACCCGATTAGCTTCTTGCTGGACGGCGGTGGACTGTACCAGCACTTTCACCACTGTTCTCCACCACAATGTGATAAAACACTCCGGGATCGCCTTTGCTGGGGTCAAAGGTCACGTGCGTTCAGCATGAAACTCAGGCGCACAACCGGGGTCCGGGTATAACTGACACTGGGTCAGGTTTACTAAAGGTGAAAGAAATGCATAAAGAAAAAAAACATAAACCAAATCCTTGCCTGTCTGGCACTAACTAAACAAGGTACAACCTAACTACCAACTGGCGGGCTTCTCCCGTCCAGCCAAACCACAGTTGCAGTGGGCACTGCTTTCACTCACGTGTGTCTCTCACACAGACAGGCTCTCTGTGTTCCCAGGCTGAGACACTCACACAACCACCTGGCATCCTTTTATATCCGCCTCCCATTATTCATTAGTCACCAGGTGAGATACTGACCAGACTAGGCCACATAGGAAAGGTATCTGGGCGAGATATACCTGCCCTCATCCACTATTCCCACATGATTCTCACATATCCCCCCCTCTGCTCAGACCACTCTGGTCGAGCAATGACACCCGCCAAACAGTGCACTCGGGACAGGGCATCTGCATTCCCCATCTGTACCCCTGGGCGGTGCTCCACCATAAAAGTGTAGGCCTGCAGGGCAAGGAACCACCGGGTCACCCGGTTATTCCGTTCCTTGTGCAAGTGCATCCACTTGAGAGGGGCATGGTCAGTGATCAGCCTGAACTTTCTGCCCACCAGGTAATATTTGAGGGCCTCTAGAGCCCACTTAATGGCTAGGCACTCTTTTTCTACTACCGCATATTTTTGCTCATGTTTATTCAGCTTCCTGCTGAGATAGAGGACTGGGTGTTCCACTCCGTCCCTCACTTGTGACAGTACGGCCCCGATACCGGTATCAGAGGCATCCGTTTGTACCACAAATTCGCTGCGGAAGTCCGGAGTCACCAGTACGGGTTGAGAGCAAAGTGCCCGTTTTAGGCTATGGAAGGCTTCTTCAGCCGCTAAATTCCATTTAATCATGACGGAGTCTTTCCCTTTGGTAAGATCCGTCAGGGGGGTAGCGATGGCTGCAAAATTGGGTATGAACCGGCGATAATAGCTGGTGATCCCCAGAAAGGCTTGCACCTGCTTCTTGTTGACAGGTTGCGGCCAGTCCTGAACCGCTTGAATCTTATCAACCTGGGGTTTAACAACACCCCTCCCAATTACATACCCCAAATACCGGGCTTCTTCTAGCCCGATGTGACATTTCTTGGGGTTCGCGGTTAGACCTGCCACCCACAGGTCGTCAATCACAGCTTGTACTTTCTGGAGATGAGTCTCCCAGTCCAAGCTGTAAATGACAATGTCATCCAAATAGGCTGAAGCGTACTGCCTATGTGGCCTCAGGACTCGATCCATCAGTCTCTGGAAGGTCGCCGGTGCTCCGTGCAGTCCAAACGGCATATACACATACTGAAATAGACCTTCCGGCATAGCAAATGCCGTCTTTTCTCTGGCAGCCTCTGCCAGAGGGATCTGCCAATACCCCTTTGTTAGGTCTAGGGTCGTAATATACCGGGCTTTTCCTAACCAATCTATTTGTCATGTCCGCCATGTTTGTCATGTCTGCCATGTCTGTTTTGTCTCAAGAACTCCTGGAGCGATGTGCATGCACATATCTTGTCTGCTGTCCTGCATGTTCACTAGAGCAGTGTGCACACTCACCTCATGTCTGAGCTGCAGGATGCCTGCATTTCTGCTCTGCCTTCTGTGATCTTCTCGTCTTGTCTAGAGTCCCTGATCATGTGTCCCTGCCTGGATCCTGCACTGTCTGGTTCTGCAATCATCTCGTCATGTCTGGAACGCTGATCATGTGACGTTTCCTAAAGATCCAGCACTGTCTGGTTCGGTAATCATCTCGCCATGTCTAGAACTATGATCATGTGACCTGTCTAGGTTTCAGCATTGGATCTGCAGTCGTCTCGTCATGTCTGGAACTCTGATCATGTGACTGTGCTCTGTTATCCTGTGGATCTGAACCCGGAAGTGCTCCCCTGGTCCTGACCTGGAAGAGGAGGTGCTATGCCCTATATCAGGCCGCCCCTTCCTTTGCTCAGGGCCTGAGTATTGTGTGGTGTCCCTGCATGGCTGCTTGGTCTGTGGGGCGCTCCCTCTATTCTGTGCCCTTGCACTCTGCTCTGTCGTGCCTCTCTGCACACGCTCCGTGCTCGTACTCCATCTCTTGTCCCGTGCCTTGTCTTATGTTTGTCTCTTGTGCCATGTTCGTCTTTGTCCTGCTTGGACTTGTAGTCCTTCTGTTTCTCTGCCTTGCCTGTTTTTGCTATGCCTTGTTCCGTACCTTGCCTTGCTCTGCCTTGTTCCTCCCTATGGTCTTTGCTTGCTCTGCCTCGCTCTCTCCTATGGTGCTCTGTTGTGCTCCCTGGCACACGCACCCTTCCTCCTCTCTTTTCCATGTCTAGTCCCAAGGTTCTCCCTTGGCCCGGCTCTGGGCTTCGCCTACGCTCCGCTGCTAGACTCTTTCCTATTATGCTCTCTTGCACGTTTCTAGGCTAGTCCCAAGGTTCTCCCTTGGCCCGGCTCTGGGCTTCGGCCTACGCTCCGCTGCTAGCTCTGTTCTTGCTCTGATCTGCTTCCGTTCCTGGTTCTGTACTCTGCTTGAGCCCTGCCTTGTTTCTCGTCTTGTCTTCCCCTGCTCTGTTTCTTTGTATGCTCTTTGCATGCGCCTGGCCTTCCTAGCCTCCTGTTTGTGCCTCAGCCGTGCGCGCCCTAGCCGTGCCCGCCTGCTTGTGCCTCAGCCGTGCTCGTCGGTCAGTGACAGCTGTGTCGCCTGCCATGCCTCAGCCGGGTTCACTGGAGTCTTGCCCGTCTGTCTGTGCCGCAGCCCGATCAGCTAGCCAGTGCCCCAGCCGTGCCCTCTGTGCTCCCTTGCACTTCACGCTGTTTCCGCACTGTGCTCTGCGTGCTCTCTAAAGCACGCGCAGGCCCTCGCCTGCCCATGGCATACCTCCCCGTGCTTCCATAATAGTACGCGCAGGTTTGGCCATGTACCCTGTCGTGCCCTCTTGCACGCACAGGTCCTAACCTGGTCCTTGAACCCTGTTCCTGGCGTGCCTCTCTGCACGCGCAGGACTCTGCCTCGCTTGACCCTGGCGTGCCCTTTGCACGCTCAGGACTCTGTCTCGTACCTTGTGCCTTGGCGTGTCTCTACACACGCACTCTGTCTCATACCTTGTGCCTTGGCGTGTCTACACTCGCGCTCTGTCTCATGCCTTGGCGTGTCTCCACACACGCACCCTGTCTCGTCTGTGAACCCTGGCGTGTCCCCTACACACGCACCTTGCCTTGCACCTAGCTTTAAACCCTGGCGTGTCCCCTACACACGCACCTTGCCTTTCACCTAGCCTTGGACCTCGGCGTGTTCCCTATCACGCACCATGCCCAGATATCTGTTGTGCCTCCTTGCTTGGAACCTGGTTTGCCTGCCGGATGCCCGGAACCTGCCGATCGCTGCCAGAGATCATGAGCTGGATGACTGCGGCCTGACGTCCGGAGCTGATGTCCGCAGCCTGATGCCTTGATGATGTCGATCGTTGCCAGCAGTCCGGAGTCCGATGCCATTGTGCCGATACCTGTACCTAGGCGTGCCACCTGGCACGTACCATTCTATGGACCTTGGCGTGCCCACGCGCGCACCTTGCACGTTTGCTTGTTTACACTGTATGTTATCCTAATGAAGTTACCTTGCACCTACGTCTTGTCTCGTCTTGCTTCCTGCTCTTCCTTGTCATCAGACACTCGTCTAGTGTCCCCTGAGCCGGCCGTCTGGTCCCAGCAGTCGTGGTGGCTCACCCCCTTGGTCTTGCCCCTGACACTCCCTGTACAGGGGGTGGATTCTCACAAGGTAAGCTCGCCCTCGGCGGGTGGGTGCCATGACCCAGAGGGTCCACTCAAAAAATGGGCTCAGCAGGAGCTGAGTCCATCACACTATTAACTCGTCGACCCGGGGCATAGAGTAGGCATCAAATTTTGAGACCTCATTCAGTTTCCTGAAGTCATTGCAGAACCGGATTGTGCCGTCCGGTTTAGAAATTAACACAATCGGGCTGGACCAAGCACTGTGCGATTCCTCAATGACACCTAACTCTAACATTGCCTTCACTTCTCGGGAAACGGCTTCACGGCGCGCTTCTGGAATTCTGTAGGGTTTCACATGAACTGTGACACCAGGTTCCGTTACGATGTCATGTTTCATTAGCGTAGTCTGCCCGGGTTTTTCTGAGAAAAACTTTTGGTTGTGAAGTAGAAACTGCCCGACCTCAGTCTTTTGCCGCTCCGAGAGAGTCTCTGCAACCCGTACCTCCGGTACGGTATGGGAGCAGACGGGACGGGCCAGCACCGCTGACAAGGCAGACCGATCTTTCCAGGGTTTTATCAGATTTACATGATAGACCTGTTCAGGTTTCCGTTTACCTGCCTGGTATACTTTGTAGTTTACTTCACCAACTCTTTCCTTAATCTCAAAGGGGCCCTGCCACTTTGCTAGGAACTTACTGTCCACTGTGGGGACCAGGATCAGCACCCTATCTCCGGGTGCAAACGTACGGCTCTTGGCGCCCCTATCATACATTCTTTTTTGGGCTCCCTGAGCCTGCATCATGTGTTCTTTGACGATAGGCATAACAGCCGCCATACGGTCCTGCATTTGGGATACGTGATCTATCACCGTTTTAAACGGAGTGACCTGACCCTCCCAGGATTCTTTGGCGACGTCTAACAGTCCGCGAGGACGTCGGGCGTACAATAACTCGAAAGGCGAGAACCCCGTGGAAGACTGGGGCACTTCCCTGATGGCAAAAAGCAAATACAGAAGTAAATAGTCCCAGTTCTTCCCATCCTTGTCTATCGCCTTTCTCAGCATCTGCTTCAGAGTTTTATTGAACCGTTCGACCAACCCATCTGAGGGTGATACACGGATGTGCTTAACAGTTCGATTTGTAACAACCGGCACAGCTCCTTCATTACCCTGGACATAAAGGGGGTCCCCTGGTCGGTGAGTATCTGTTTTGGTATACCGACCCGACTAAACACATGCACCAGTTCCTTGGCAATTGTCTTGGTGGCCGTGTTACGCAAAGGGATGGCCTCCGGGTAACGAGTGGCATAATCCAAGATGACCAGGATATGTTGGTGTCCACGTGCAGACCGTGGAAGGGGCCCAACTAAATCCATCCCAATCCTCTCAAACGGGACCTCAATAATAGGTAGGGGTACCAAAGGGCTACAGAACCGGGGCTTAGGCGCAGAGGCTTGGCAGTCAGGACAAGACTCACAATATACACGAATATCGTGATGCATGCCTGGCCAAACAAAACAGTGTAATATCCTTTCGGTGGTTTTCTGGACACCCAGGTGACCTCCCATCACATGTCCGTGGGCCAGGTCCAGCACCTGCCGCCGGTAGGGTTTTGGCACGACTAATAGTTGCACCGTGTCTTCCCCCTTTTTCTCTATCTGATATAGTAAATCATTCTCCAGGACCATGTAAGGATATGCCAGCCTAGAGCCAGGTTCTACGGGTACCCCATTTATCACTTTTACATTTGTCCTAGCCTGAGAAAGAGTAGGATCCTTTATTTGCTCGCTTTGGAAGTCATCTTTCTGAACTTCCAAATCCGGCAAACGGGGAGGTGGACGGCTGTCGGCCTCCTCCTCTTTCCTGGTCTCCTCCGTATCTCCCGCCATGACTGAAAACGGGAACTGCAGGTCATTTCCAGCAGACTCTTCCGGGGAGACCTCTTCCAGGGGTTCGGGACCCACACGCGCCCTGGGAGAAGAATCATGTCCACTATTACCCGAGGGCATCAACTGATTCTCCCACAATTGCCAGAAGGGGGAAAATCCCAGCCCAAGATACATCATGCAATAACGCAGGGACGAGTCCCACTTTATGTTGCACAGACCCATAGCAAGTAGTAATGCATATGACCATGGTGAGGTACGAAAAGGTGTCTCCATGCACACACGTTACAGAAAATTTGTCTGATGCTCCAGTCGGGGCTGACACCAGACTAGCCTTCACCAGAGTCACCACACTTCCCGAGTCTAACAATGCCACCACATTTTTGCCATCAACAGTTAAATCACATAAGTGTTTTTCCACATCCTTTTGACCGGCATTCACACTCACTACCCGTGCAACCATAGACATGCGGTTTTTAGAGTCTGTGACGTCGCACTGCATGGGTTCAGTAGTGACCGGACAGTTCGCAGCAATGTGGCCCATCTCTTGGCAGCGGAAACACCTAACGGGCCCCTTCCTTAGGCCATAGTTCGTTACTCTCTGCCTCGCATTGCGGGCAGTCCCGGTTTCCTCCCCCACTGTCTTAGGGATTTTTCCTTCTCCCCTACTACCTGGAACAGTCTTACCGGTTCCACATGGAGATGATGAAGAACGAGGAGGGGTAGCGTCGTCTCGGAATCCTTCCGACACGGAGTAACGTTCAACCAGATCCACCAGTTGATCTGCCGTCGTAGGATTTCCATGGCTTACCCACTTCCTCAGGGCTGGCAGTAGAGCTCTCAAGTACTTGTCCATGACGACTCTCTGGATTATCTCTGGCGCTGTCAGCACCTCGGGTTGTAGCCACTTCTTCGTCACGTGGATCAGGTCGAACATCTGTGACCGCGGTGGTTTATCCGGCTGATAAGTCCATTGATGCACTCTCTGTGCACGGACAGCGGTCGTCACTCCCAGCCGGGCCAAGATCTCGGCTTTCAGTTTGTCAAAGTCCTGCGCGGCTTCAGGTTCTAAGTCATAATAAGGCTTTTGGGCCTCACCGGAAAGAAACGGGGCAATCAGGCCGGCCCATCGTGCCTTCGGCCATTTTTCTCGCACCGCCGTCCATTCAAACGTGGTCAGGTATGCCTCTATGTCATCTTCGGTCGTCATATTCTGCCAGTACCGACTCACGTGAATCACTCTCGACTCGGCTTCCAGGTTAACCTCATGTAAGCTTGCCAGGCGCTGCGCCACCTGCTGGAGAGGCGAATGATCGGTAGCTGTCATGTCCACCAACTTCTTCAGCTGGGCCATCATCACCCGATTAGCTTCTTGCTGGACGGCGGTGGACTGTACCAGCACTTTCACCACTGTTCTCCACCACAATGTGATAAAACACTCCGGGATCGCCTTTGCTGGGGTCAAAGGTCACGTGCGTTCAGCATGAAACTCAGGCGCACAACCGGGGTCCGGGTATAACTGACACTGGGTCAGGTTTATTAAAGGTGAAAGCAATGCATAAAGAAAAAAAACATAAACCAAATCCTGGCCTGTCCGGCACTAACTAAACAAGGTACAACCTAACTACCAACTCCCGTCCAGCCAAACCACAGTTGCAGTGGGCACTGCTTTCACTCACGTGTGTCTCTCACACAGACAGGCTCTCTGTGTTCCCAGGCTGAGACACTCACATAACCACCTGGCATCCTTTTATATCCACCTCCCATTATTCATTAGTCGCCAGGTGAGATACTGACATGACTAGGCCACATAGGAAAGGTATCTGGGCGAGATATACCTGCCCTGATCCACTATTCCCACATGATTCTCACACAGTCCAGAGCAGAAGTAAAAGAAGCAAGAGACAAAGTCAGATCAGAGCTAAAGCCGAGTCAGACCCCAGGAAATCCAAAAACAAAGGGAAAAACTAAGATGGGGCAGAAAGGAAGGAACAAACATGGTAACAGTCAGGAAGCGCAGCAGGACAAATCAGGGTACTACCAGAGTCAGATACTCATGCCGTAGGCAGAAAATGTAACTGACATCGCCTGCAGGATGCAGCGAGGAGAAATAGCCGACCTGAAACCAAACCAAGGCAAGGTAAAGTTAACCCTTGACATGACCAGACCAGGAAAAAGGGCAGACAGGACTCAAAAACTGGTCTGGATCATGACATCAACATTATTAACTTCTGTGAAGCACCTGGAGGTTCAAGGTGCTCAACAACAATCTAGATAAGTTTCTTGAGGGGTCTAGTCTCCAAAATGGGATTACTTGTGGGGGGGGTTTCTATTGTTTAATCTCATGAGGGGCTTTCCAAACAAGACATGACAACTGCAGAAAATTCTATCAAAATATGCGTTCCAAAACGTCACTCCATTCTTTGAGCCCTGCCATGTGCCCAAACAGTAGTTTCCCCCCACATATGGGGTATGTGCATACTCAGGTGAAATTGCACAACAAATTTTGTTTCCATTTTTTCCTACTACCCTTTTGAATATTTAAAATTTGGGGCTTAAAACATTTTTTGAGAAAATGTGTTTTTTTTTTTAATTTTCACCGCTTAACTTTATAAACTTCTATAAAGCACCTGGGGGTTCAAGCTACTCACCACACATAAACATAAGTTCATCGAGGGATCTAGTTTCTAAAATGTTGTCACTTGTGGGGGGGTTTCAACTGTTTAGGCACATCAGGAGTTCTCCAAACAGAACATAGTGTTCGCTAATTATTCCAGCAAATTTTACATTCAAAAAGTCAAATGGCGCTTCTTTCCTTCCAAGCTCTGCCATGTGCCCAAACATTGTTGTTCCCCCACATATCGGGTATCTGCATACTCAGGAAAAATTGCACAACAAATTTTAGGGTCCATTTTTTTCCCTTGCAATAATAAAAAATTGGGGTCTAAAATAAAATGTTTGTGAAAAAAAGTTAAATGTTTATTTTTTCCTTCAACATTCCATAAATTCTAGTGAAGCACCCAAAGTTTTTTTAATTTTTTTTAACTTCCTGAATGTGGATTTAAACATCTTGAGGGGTGCAGTTATTTGAATTGTTTCACTTTTGGGTATTTTCTGTCATTAAGGCCGCTTAAAGTCACTGGTAATAAATCGCTGGTCAACGTTTAACCCTTGTAGCAAAAAAATTATGTTTCAAAAATTGTGCTGATGTAAAGTAGATATGTGGAAAATGCTATTTATTAACCGTTTTGTGTGACTTAACGCTGATTTAAGGGTACAAAATTTCAAAGTTTGAGAATTGCTAAATTTTCGCCAAATTTCCACTATTTTCACAAATAAATGCAAGTCATATCGAACAAATTTCACCACCATCATCAAGTACAATATGTCACAACTAGCTGAAGAGCCCGGCGCTGCCCGGGCATAGTAACTAACTGTGGTTAGTTATAACAAATTATAATTATCCTCCATCCCATAGTCCCGTGTCCATATACCTATCATACATATCCACCATCCCATAGGCCCGTGCCCATATACCCATTATACATATCCTCCATCCCATAGTTGAGTGCCCATATACCCATCACACGTCCTCCATCCCATAGTCCCATGCCTATATACCCATCATACATATTCTCCATCCCATATTCCCATGCCCATATACCCATCATACATATTCGCCATCCCATAGTCGAGTGCCCATATACCCATCACACATCCTTCATCTTAGTCCCATGCCCATATACCCATCATACATATCCTCCATCCCATAGTCCCGTGCCCATATACCCATCATACATATCCGCCATCCTATAGTCCCGTGCCCATATACCCATCATACATATCTTCCATCCCATAGTCCAGTGCCCATATACCCATCACACATCCTCCATCCCATAGTCCCGTGCCCATATACCCGTCATACATATCCTCCATCCCATAGTTCAGTGCCCATATACCCGTCACACATCCTCCTTCCCATAGTCAACCATTATAACATCATAATGAGCGGCGGGGCTTGCAACCTGTGATGACATCAGCGTCACCATGGCAACCATTATGATATCATAATGAGGGGCGGGGCTTGATACACACACACTTTTTCCTCATTATGTAGATAGGGGCAAAATTGTTTGGTGAATCGGAATGCGCGGGGTTAAAATTTCGCCTCACAACATAGCCTAGGACACTCTCGGGGTCCAGATGTGTGACTGTGCCAAATTTTGTGGCTGTAGCTGCGACGGTGCGGATGCCAATCCCGGACATACATACATACACACACTTGAGCTTTATATATTAGATAAAACAATCTCATCATCTGTTGAAGCGTTCCAGACATAGGTGGACATACCGCCGGTTCAGCCGGTGCGGCTGAACCGGGGCCCAGAGGCTCCAGGGGGACCCTGCAGGGCCGCTAATAATGAGGACAATCTGGCTGGTTTCTCTGGGCCCGAGGACCCGGGGGGCCCCTGGCCAGATTTTGCTCATGTGCGGCAGACAGGGAGCGATCCCAGCAGCTCCACTGCCTGCAAGAGAAAATAGCAGGAACGGAGCTGCAAGGATCCGTCCTGCTTCCTGCTCAACGCCTGCGCTTCCTGTCTCTGACACAGAGAGCAGCGCCACTGGATTACATCATTCAGCAGCCGGCTGTGCCAGAGCGAGGAAGCGTGGGCGCCGGTGATGCTGCGGACAGGTGGTGGTGTGTGTGTTTTGTATGTATGTATGTGTGTAGACATGAATAGTGGTGTGTGCATGCTTGCATGTGTAGCACTGCGGGGGAATACGCAGAGAGGTCAAAGCTGCTGTCTGTGTGTCTGTAGGTGGAGGAGAGGGGAATGATGGGGGTGATGGGGAGAAGGCAATGATGGGGGTGATGGGGAGAAGACGGTGATGGGGAGAAGACAATGATGGGGGTGATGGGGAGAAGGCAATGATGGGGGTGATGGGGAGAAGGCAATGATGGGGGTGATGGGGAGAAGGTAATGATGAAGTGATGGAGAAGGCAATGATGTGGTGATGAAAAAGGCAATGATGGGTGTGATGGGGAGAAGGCAATGATGGGGTGATGGAGAAGGCAATTATGGAAGTGATGGGGAGAAGGCAATGATGGAGGTGATGGGGAGAAGGCAATGATGGGGGTGATGGAGAGGGCAATGATGGGGTGGTAGGTGAGAAGGCAATGATGGAGGTGGAAAGGGCAATGATGGGGTGGTGGAAAGGGCAATGATGGGGTGGTGGGGGAAAAAGAAATGATGGTGTGGTGGGGGAGAATGCAATGATGCTGGTGGAAAAGGCAATAATGGAGGTGGTGGGGAGGAGGAAATGATGGAGGTGGTTTAATGGGCAATGATGGGAGTGGTGGGGGAGAAAGCAAAGATAGTGGTGGGGAGAAGGCGATGGAGGTGGTGAAGAGGGGAATGATGGGGTGGGGGAGAGGACAATAATGGGATGCAGGTGGAGGACAATGGGGTGTGGGGGATTGGGATGGGAGGAAAGGGGACTTATAATGGCCTTAGGAACAGGGGGAGGAAGACATTATCGCTTATTATCACCAACACAGTCCCTTAGTATATAGTGTACTCACTTATGTCTAACACAGTCCCTTAATATATAGTGTACTCACTTACTATGTCTTACACAGTCCCTTAGTATATAGTGTAATCACTATGTCTAACACAGTCCCTTAGTATATAGTGTGCCTACTTATGTATAACACAGTCCCTTAGCATATAGTGTACGAACTTATTATGTATAACACAGTCCCTTAGCATATAGTGTACTCACTAATACTGTATAACACCATTCTTAGTTACAGTTTCCTCTTTTATTATGTATAACACCGTCCCTTATTACTTACCATCCTCTCTAGTTATATATGGTGCCATCCCTTATTATATAGCTTCCTCTGCTGTTATGTATAGTGTAGTGCTGTCTCTTACATAGTGTATTCTTGTTTTGTTATTCACAGCGCTCTCTTTTATTACATAGTCCCCTCTCTTTTTAGATATAAAATGACTGCTGATCGAGGAGCCAGTGACCAGACTACCAGTACATCAGCTCCTCCATTAGAAAGGAAGCTTTCCCATGCTCCATTAGCCATCATTGCATTATACAGCTAACAAAACAGGATGGTATGTAATAAAAAAACAGGGCTCTATATAATCCAATATGTAAGGGATGGTATTGTACATAACAAGAGAGGGTAATGTAAAAGGGACAGCAATATACATAATAAAGGAGACTATGTAATTAACGCGCCCACCAGGGCCGTGGGGTACCCAGAATCGGACTGGACAGTTCTATGGGGAGATCACGGGAACGTGATGTTTCTGTGGCCCTGGCATAAAGTAGAGCATAGTTATGTGGTGTTTAATTGTGACACCACCCGTGGTGTTCAGCAATGGGTGGTCGGTGCTGCGGTTTTGGTCCACTGAGGCTGATGGTGGCGTAATGGACCAAAGCGACCGCCGCTGAATCTCCACCTGAGTTGGGATTCTCTTCCCCCCTTAGTGAACCTCAGCCAAGCTCTGTTTACCTTTATCGTTGTCAGCAGCTGCTCTCCAACGAGCTGGATCGAGCTCCTCCTGGTCTCCAAGTCGGGACTTCACAATCAAGCGCAACTCCAGCTTCACTTCGCCTGCTGACGTCAGAGCGTGGGGCAGGGCTTCACTTTGTGCTCTTTCTGGCTCCGCCCACGACGGCACGCCCCTGTCTTCTTGCGCGCACTGTGTGACGCAGTTATGTCAGTGATTTTGAAAATTCAATCGCTCACACCGTGTGACGCAGTTATGGCAGTGATTTGAAAGCTCATTAAAGTCTCTAGCACACAATTTAATAACGTCTCTGGCACAGAGTAACCAGCAATGCCCGGCTCTGAAAATCCCATTTGTGATACCAAAAGGAAGTGCCCACCAGGGCCGTGGGGTACCCGGAATCAGACCGCACAGTTCTATGGGGGAAGTCAAGGGGCCATGATCCGTTTTCGTGGCCCTGTCATAAAATAGAGGATAGTTATGTGGTGTTTAATCGTGATGCCACCCGTGGTGTTCAGCAATGGGTGGCCAACGCTGCGGTTTTGGTCCACTGAGGCTGATGGTGACACAGCAAAGATGGTTCAACTCCCCACGGGTAGAGCAGGGCCCCAGGGCAAATATATTTTATTGTTCAGATGGTGGTGAACTTTGGGGTGTAGAGAGTAAGTGAAGGACACAGAGAGGTGCAGTTTTCTTTACCTTTTACTTCAAAGTAGATGCAATCTGGGGTACCAATTACAGATGATGGATTGAGTCCAGCTTGCCTGAAGGCGTTCAGGGGATCCACCCTGCCAGGTGGGCTTTGGGACCTTCCTTCTGCACTCTGGTCCCTTCTGCTTTTAGCTAAGCTGCGGCCGTCTCCTGCGTGATGATTTCTAACCTGTATGGCAGACAGCGTGAGCCTATATCACAGGCACTGTCCTTTTCACTGTCAACCCCGGGCTCTTGGTCTGCTGCCGTGCCTTCAGGTGTTCGGTGTGGCCAGGGAGCTTGAAGTCCCCTGCCCTCCAGATTCGGCTGACATGGCATACAGCACCCACCCAGCCAAGGACTCTGGCATCCCTTTTTATCAGCGCTCAGCACTGGGGTCAGCTATACACAATTTTAGTTCCCCTGAGCCCTTGTCTCTGCTTCTGTCCCTTCCCTCTCCACAAACCAACTGCCAACTCTCCTCCCTCACTGTCCTGTCACTAGCTCCAACTGGCTCCCGTTTCCATGACCACTCTCTTGTTTACTCTCTCAGCTGACTTCTTTCTGACTCACTAACCCCACGTGCTGGCCAGAATTTATAAGGAAGCTCCTCTTTCTGGCCTGGAACAGGAATTGACATGCACACTGTGTTACCTGGCATGGGGACCCCCCTGCCTCCAGGCATGACATCACCCCTTAGAGGGAGGCAATGTCACCATGTCAACCGGACCCTGTGGTGCCACATTCCACCCCAGTGAAGTTCCCGGACTGAGGTAACATAACAAGAACTGTTAACAACAACACTAATTAAAATCTACAAAGTCTTAAAAATGTAAAAATTATCAAAACCTAAAAAAAAACAATAACAGTTACTGCAGCGACCAGTCCTTACGCTGCCGTCCAGGAATTGTCTTTATCCTTGGTTTGGTTGGTGGGAACCGCTTTAGCCCACTTTGTGTGTCGTCCCTGGGCGTGGCGACAGGGCACCCTGTAGATGGGCCTGGTTTTTTGTCCACGCCGGCGTTTTATTTTCAAGGCCAAGTTGAGGTAACTATTTACAAATAAAGTCCTGACCACACATAGTCCTGTGGCCCAATTGTCCTTCAACTGGTTATTACGAATACTTAAAAAGTTCATGCAGTAAGTCTCTGTAGGCTTTCATGCTTATTGTTTACAACTATATATTCTTATTAACTTATTTACATTATGTATTCTCTATAACGGACAGGGATCTGACCTCTGGAACTACAAGTGTATCTACGCAGTACAGGTATTGCCGATGACCTGACCTGTTCTCTAGTGTCTACTGCTGGTGCAGCGAGTGCACTAGTCACTACACTATATGTGGACCTGTGTAGTATTGGTATTCTGGACTGCCTTCTCCTGACTCTCAGACTCACCATGAGACTGACAGATTCGACGCTAGCAGGAGGCAGATTTCCGCATTCCACTGCAGATGTGGCATCTGTTACTGGAGCCGTTTCATTAAGAGTCTCTGCTTCATCCGGTGCAGTAGGCTGGTGAAAGGTTAGGACTACGATAGCTTGATTCACTTGTGTCCACGACCGAGGAAATTCTCCAAGGATAGTATGGATCTTCTCTTCCACCTCTGTGTGCCGAGGGGTGTCTTGGACTTCCTCTTTGTCTTTCAGCTGATCAGGGCACACTTTTAGATGATCTCTTGAGACTGCCTCTGATGTTTCTCCTCCATCCATGCTGATGAGGAAAACCTTGGTGTTATTAAAGTCTGAAGGTATAACGGTTTATGGCTCAGCCTCCCACTGGTCATCTAGTTTGTGAACTCGTCTTTCTTTTGAGAACTTGTTCTCCTGGTGTCAAGGGAACTGCAGGAGCATGTTGATTGTAATTCCTTTCCTTGCCTCTGTCTTGCCTGGGACAAACTTTTCTCCACACATTCTTGCACTTTGCTGTATTGTTGCTGCAGCTCCGTATCCCAGTCTGGATCTGGTAATATTGTCTCAGGTGTTAAGACTCCCATGTCCAAATCAATGGGTAACTTGCCAGGTCTTGCCCTCATCAGGTAGGCTGGGGTGCAATTGGTGGAGTTTACCAGTATATGATTATATAGATCTACCCGATCTGGCAATTTCTCTGGCCACTGGTTTCGTTCTTCCAGAGGTAAGGTCTTCAATAGGTCAATTACCACCTGGTTCATCTTCTCACATATGCCATTTGTCTTTGGATGGTACAGCATCATCCTGATTTTCTTGCAACCGTACATGTTACAGAACTCCTGGATCACTTCTGCCTCAAAGGCTGGACCTTGGTCGGTGAGCACTTGTTTAGGGTAACCGTGCAGTCTACAAAAGTCTTGTTGAAATGCCTTGGCTGCTGTCTTTGACAGGCACGACTACCAAGACCATTAAGTAATCGTCAACGATGGTCAGAGCGTAGGTGTAGCCAGTCCCACTCAGAGTCAACTTCACGTGATCCAAGGCTACCAATTCAAGCGGCTGTTTCGTGATGATTGGCTGTAATTGGGCTTGCTGGCTGTTACGGTCTTTCCTGCGCAGGTTGCATGGGCCACATTCTCGGCACCACTTCTCAATGGCTCTCCTCATGCCAACCCAGTAGAATCTTTCACGAACTAGGACCTCCAACTTCTTCCACCCAAAGTGTCCTGCTCCATCGTGGTACACCTCCAAGGCCATTGGCGCATCCCGCTTTGGGATTACCACCTGCCAGACCCGTTTGTGTGTGCATAAGTTGATGTTCCTCTGACACAGTTTACCCTCATAGATGAACAGCTTGCCGCTCTTCTTCCATAATTGCTGTGCTTCCTGTGGGGCATCTGGACCAGGGTGTGAATCAGCTTGTGTCAGCAACTCCTTTACTAGGCGAAGGGCTGGGTCACTATCTTGTATCTCTGCCCACTCATGATGGGGTAATGGGTTCAACGTAGCCTCTTGTACGATATAGCGATTGTTCCTTACTCCTTGGGACCACTGGGCCACAACTGGACGATGGAAGGCTGGTAACTTGATTTCTTCTGGATCTTCTCCCCTGTCTGGTGAATTGGGCATCCTGGACAGTGCATCAGCATTATCGTTCTTATGTCCCACTCGGTACTTGATGGTAAACTTGTAGTTGGACAGCCGGGCCATCCATCGCTGCTCAGATGCACCTAGCTTTGCCGTTTCAAGGTGGGTTAACGGATTATTGTCTGTGTAGATGGTAAACTTGCTGAAGCTAGGTAGTGCTTGAAGCGCTCCGTTACCGCCCAGACTATGGCGAGGAACTCCAGTTTAAAGGAGCTGTAGTTGTCATGGGTTCCTTTCAGTGGGACGAAGCTTCCTGCTAGCGTAGGCAATCACTCTCTCTCTGCCTTTCTGCACTTGTGACAGCGCTGCTGTCAATTCCACGTTACTGGCGTCAGTGTAAAGTACAAATGGTTGGTCATAGTTAGGGTAGGCCAGGACCTCATCTCCTGTGAGGGCCATTTTCAACCTGATGAAGGACTCTTCCATCCTTTTGTTCCACTCAAACAGAAGACTCTTGTTCTTGGCCTTCTTGGATTGGCCCACAAGAATATCTTGCAGGGGTGCCGCTATTTTGGTGAAGTCCTTGATGAATCTCTGGTAGTAGCCTACCAACCCAAGAAACTGCCTTACTTCATGAATGGTGCTGGGTCTTTGCCTGTCCCGGATAACGGTGACTTTGTCAGGGTCTGGTGCCACACCTTCTGCGCTTACCATATGGCTTAGTTAGGCTACTTTCACACTTGGGTTTTTTTGTGCTGTGCACCGTGCGCAGTGCAAACGCACATAAAAAACGCATCATGCGTTTGTGTGCGTTTAAAAAAAAAAAAAAAAAGCATGCGTTTTTTTTCACATTACCATGCGCACGTATGGACACCCATAGACTATAATGGGTGTTTGGCTGCAAAAAAACGCATTGCGTGCGCATGCATTTTTTTGGGGCAAGTCGGACGCACAAAAAATGCAACAGGATGCATTTTGTGCGCCCGAGCACACACTAAAAAAAACGCATGCGTATACAAACGCGTACAAACGCATGTGTATGCGCACCCATGGAAAAGATAAGGGAAAAAACACATGCTTTTTTGCGCTAAAAAAAAAGCGCAAAAAAACGCAAGTGTGAAACCAGCCTTACTGCACCTTGCAATTCAGACGGTGACATTTGGACAGCTTTACTTTCAAGCCATAGTTGGACAGGGCTTCGAATACCTCGGCTAGGTGCTCCAAGTGGTCTTCGTAGGTTTTGGAGAAGACGATGTCATCAAAGTACAGCAGAACGGTTTCAAAGTTTTTATGTCCAAGGCAGCATTCCATTAACCACTGAAATGTTCCCGGAGCATTGCTAAGCCCGAACGGCATGTAATTAAACTCACAGAGGCCCATTGGTGTCGTAAACGCTGTCTTCCCCTTGTCTGCCTCTGCCACGTGAACCTACCAATACCCACTGGTGAGATCTAGTAGAGAAATACACTGCTCAAAAAAAAAGGGAACACTTAAACAAAATATAACTCCAAGTAAATCAAACTTCTGTGAAATCAAACTGTCCACTTAGGAAGCAACACTGATTGACAATCAATTTCACATGCTGTTGTGCAAATGGAATAGACAACAGATGCAAATTATTGGCAATTATCAATACACCCTCAATAAAGGAGTGGTTCTGCAGGTGGGGACCACAGACCACATCTCAGTACCAATGCTTTCTAGCTGATGTTTTGGTTACTTTTGAATGATGGTTGTGCTTTCACACTTGTGGTAGCATGAGACGCACTCTACAACACACACAAGTGGCTCAGGTAGTGCAGCTCATCCAGGATGGCACATCAATACAAGCTGTGGCAAGGTTTGCGGTGTCTGTCAGCGTAGTGTCCAGAGGCTGGAGACACTACCAGGAGACCGGCCAATACACCAGGAGACGTGGAGGTGGCTGTAGGGCCGCTACCTCCGCCTTTGTGCAAGGAGGAAAAGGAGGAGCACTGCCAAAGCCCTGCAAAATGACGTCCAGCAGGCCACAAATGTGCATGTGTCTGCACAAACAGTTAGAAACCAACTCCATGAGCATGGTCTGAGGGCCCGACGTCCACAGATGGAGATTGTGCTCACAGCCCAACACAGTGCAGGATGCTTAGCATTTGCCACAGAACACCAGGATTGGCAAATTCGCCACTGGAGCCCTGTGCTCTTCACAGATGAAAGCAGGTTCACACTGAGCACATGTGACAGACATGACAGCGTCTTGAGACGCCATGGAGAGCGAACAGCTGCCTGCAACATCCTTCAGCATGACCAGTTTGGCAGTGGGTCAGTAATGGTGTGGCATTTCTTTGGAGAGCCCGTACAGCCCTCCATGTGCTCTCCAGAGGTAGCCTGACTGCTATTAGGTACTGAGATGACATCCTCAGACCCCTTGTGAGACCATATGCTGGTGCGGTTGGCCCTGGGTTCAGGACAATGCCAGACCTCATGTGGCTGGAGTGTGTCAGCATTTCCTGCAAGATGAAGACATTGAAGCTATGGACTGGCCTGCCCATTCCCCAGACCTGAATCCGATTGAGAACATCTGGGACATGTCTCGCTCCATCCACCGTGATGTTGCACCACAGACTGTCCAGGACTTGGCGGATGCCTTAGTCCAGGTCTGGGAGGAGATCCCTCAGAAGACCATCCGCCACCTCCAGCATTATACAGTAGGGAGGTCATACAGGCACGTGGAGGCGAGACACAATACTGAGCATCTTTTCCTTATCATGAGGCATTTCCACTAAAGTTGGATCAGCCTGTAATGTAATTTTCCACTTTGATTTTGAGTATCATTCCAAATCCAGACATCCATGGGATATTCATTTTGATTTACATTGATAATTGTTATGTTTTACTGTTCTGAACACATTCCACTATGCAATGAATAAAAATTTGCAACTGGAATATTTCATTTAGAGATATCTAGGATGTGGTATTTTAGTGTTCCCTTTATTTTAGCAGTGTAGTTAGCGGTTCTCAGTGCTAGTGATTCCTCAATTCTAGGTAATGGGTAAGTGTCCTTATGTGTAATGCTGTTAATCCGCCTGTAGTCTACACACACTCATAGTACCATTTTTCTTTTTAACGAGGACTAATGGAGCTGCCCAGGGGCTACAACTATTTCTGATTACCCCAGCCTCCTTCATCTCCCGTATCATACTCTTGGCACATTGATAGTGTGCTAGGGGTACAGGCCGGTACCTTTCTTTAATGGGCAGATGATCTCCAGTGGGGATATGGTGTTGGACTCCTTTTGCCTGCCCAAAGTCTAGAGGATGTTTGCTGAAGACCCGTTCAAATTCTCGAGCCACCCAGTAAGCCCCATGCTTTTGGTGCGAAGGGGTGGAGTCAGTGCCTACGTGTAGCTGCTGACACCAATCCTCCAGCTGCCCTTCAGAGCCATTGTCTTCCACCTGGTCAGACAGAAGCAAGGGTTCTGCTGCCTCTAATGCATTGTTACTGACAGTGAACAGCTTTTAGCAAGGGTAACATAGTTTTGAAGGCTGAAGGAAGACCTTATGTCCATCTAGTTCAGCCTATTTTTAGTGCAGCTGTTCTGCATTGTTGATCCTGGGGAAGGCAAAAAACCCACAGAGTAGAAGCCAGTTTTCTCCATAGGGAAAAAAATTCCTTCCCTAAGCTGGGTCAACCATCTACCTATAATATTATTCGTAACCTTCTATACTGTTACTCACAAGAAAAGCATCCATTGCTTTCTTAAATTCATTCAGTGAGTTGGCCATCACCACTTCCTCAGGAAGAGAATTCCAGAGCCTCACTGCTCTTACTGTGAAGAACCCTCTTCTATGCTGGTGCAGAAATTGTCTTTCCTCCAAACGAAGAGAATGCCCCCTTGTTCTTGTCACAGTCCTTGGTACAAACAGTTCATTGGAGAGATCTCTGTATTGCCCTCTGATATACTTGTACATATATATTAGGTCTCCCCTAAGTCTTCTCTTTTCTAGAGTAAATAGACCTAATTTTGATAACCTTTCTGGGTATTGTAGTGAACCAACTCCATTTATCATTTTAGTAGCCCGCCTTTGAACCCTTTCAAGTTCAGTAATGTCTTTCTTGAGCACCGGCGTCCAAAATTGTACACAATACTCCAAGTGTGGTCTGACGAGTGATTTGTACAGAGGGAGAATTATGTTTTCATCTCATGTCCCCAGACCTCTTCTTTTTTTTCTCAATTATTTTTATTGAGGTTGAACAAGAAAACAAGTCAAAACAATGACAACCATAGTTACAACCACCATATATATCAAATCAAATCAATCAAATTTATTATCGCCAAGTACATATTACATATATACAAGGAATTCTTTGTGGCAAAGAGGCAACATAATATATAACAACAGATACAACAAGTAACATCTAACAAGACAGATACAGTATATAGTCTACACATGACGATTTAATTGTTGAACAGAGAGTGGATAGAAGCTGTTCATATGGCGGTTGGTGCTGCATTTGGGGACTCTGAAGCGACGTCCTGAAGGGAGTAGTTGGAATGAGGAGTGTCCCGGGTGAGAGGGATCGGATGAAATTTTCAATGCGTGGGATCGAATACTCTTATCATAAAGATCCTGGATTTTAGGCAGGGGGGAACCTATAATTCTCTCTGCTGTTCTGAAAGTCCTTTGTAAGCGGAGTTTGTCATGCGCAGTGGCTCCCCCATACCAGACTATCAGAGAGGAACAAATCACAGATCTGATGACAGCATTAAAGAATAAGATCAGCAGATTCTTAGACAAACCATATCTTTTCAGCTGACGCAGGAAGAACATCCTCTGTTGTGCTTTTCTTATAACAGCATCCACGTTTTTCCCCCATTTAAGATCATGAGATGATAACACCAAGGAATTTGGTCTCTGTGACCCTAAGAACCACCTCGTCATGGATGTAGATTGGAAGTATCTCATGTTGATCTTTCCTAAAATCCACAACCATCTCAGCAGTTTTTTTAGTGTTGAGTACAAGATTATTGGCTTTACACCAGTCACATATTCTTTCCACCTCACTCCGATACAAGTCTTCAGCATTTCCCCTGATGAGACCAATCAGTGTCATATCATCGGCAAATTTCAAGATTTTTACTGAGTCTGCTGAAGAGATGCAATCATTCGTATAGAGAGAAAACAGTAACGGGGACAAAACACACCCCTGAGGTGCCCCGATGTTTGTGACCAAGGTGTCCGAAGTGAATGGTCCAACTTTTACACTCTGTATCCTGGCTGTCAGGAAGTTATAAATCCACAAGCATAAGTTAAGAGGGACTCCAAGAGCTACCATTTTCTTATGAAGTAAATTCGGATCAATGGTATTGAACGCTGAGCTAAAGTCCATGAAAAGAATCCGGACATATGAGTGCAGTTCATCTGTATGATCCAAAATGTACTTCAGTGCCAGATTGACAGTGTCGTTTGCCGAACGATTCTCCTTATAGGCAAACTGAAGCGGGTCCCATAGCTTCTGCGTGAATTTTATCAGGTGGGACATCATAATTCTTTCAAAGACTTTCATAGCTACAGATGTGAGTGCTACTGGTCTATAGTCGTTCAACTCAGAGGATCCCACTTTCTTGGGGACAGGGATAATTGTGGAATTTTTCCAACACTGAGGTACAACGCACTCTTTCAGTGACACATTGTATATATTTGTCAGTATAGGGGCAAGCTGGGTAGCACATACTTTCAGACACATTGGAGATACACCATCAGGGCCAGGTGCCTTTTTGACCTTAAGTCCCTTCAGGATGTGTGTCACCTCTGCCTCGGAGATCACTACTTGGGTGTTGCACAATGAATGATCTTTATATGAACAGACTGAGGAGCTTAGAGATGAATAGCCACTGTGTGTAGAGCTTGCCTCAAATCTGCAGTAGAATTCATTTAACTCTGCTGCCAGACTTCTGCTGGGGTTCACTATAGTGGGGTGGCTTTTATAATTGATGACCTCTCTTAATCCTCTCCATGCAGATCTATTATCTTTTGATGAGAACCTTTCCTCCAGAATCTTTGCATACTCGTGTTTGGCTAACTTGATCTCTTTAGATAGCGAGTTCCTAAGTTTCTTGAATTCAGTAATATCGCCTGCTTTATAAGCCTCCTCTTTTCTCTTACGGATCAACCTGACTTTATTTGTAAACCACGGCTTGTTGTTTCCCCGAAAGTGGACAGATTTGGATGGAATAAACGTGTCTTCACAAAAACGGATATATGAGGACACTGCATCAACCCATTCATCCAGACCCGAGCATGTTTCCTGGAATACCTCCCAGTCTGTGCATTCAAAGCATGCTTGTAGTTGCAATTTTGCCTCCTCAGACCATGTCTTCTTTGTATAAACTGTAGGGTTGGATGTTTTCAACCTTTGCCTGTAGGCTGGAATTAAATGAATTAGACAATTATCTGAAAAGCCCACTGCTGCTCTCCTCACTGCCCTGTAGGCCCCTTTTATGACTGTATAGCAGTGATCAAGCGTATTCTTCTCTCTCGTGAAGCAGTTTATATATATATATGAAACTAGGGGAACGAGAGGAGAAAATAAGGAGCAGAAAGTGGGGACCGACAAATGGAAAACAGGAAAGGAAGGGGTGAGGGGAGGAACAGGCATTAGTGGCATCGATAGAACTATGTGTAACAACAAGTACACATAATAAGTCTCAGTGTTCTGCAGTACAGTAATATATTCCAAAAAGGAAAAACAAACAACATCCAATATCTAATATCCGGCATCTTAATTATATACGGCTAAGAAGGCTGGAGCGGGGGCCCCAGACCTCTTCTAATGCATCCCATGACCCTATTTGCTTTGGTGGCAGCTGCCTGACACTGGGCACTCCAATTTAGCTTCCTATTGACTAAGATGCCTAAGTCTTTTTCCATGTCTGATTTTCCCAGCAGTTTCCCATTAAGTAAGTAATTATAGCATGTGTTTCTCCTTCCCATGTGCATAACCTTACACTTATCTGTGTTAAACCTCATTTGCCATTTTTGTAGTTGCAAACTGTCCTCGTTTGTGTTAACTACCTTACATAGTTTTGTATCATCTGCAAATACTGATATTTTACTGTGTAAGCCATCCACTAGATCATTAATAAATATATTAAATAGTAGGGGGCCCAATACAGAACCCTGTGGTACCCCACTAGTAACCCTGGCCCAATCTGAGTATGCACCATTAATAACCAATCTTTGTTTTCTATCACTAAGCCAGCTACCTACCCATCTACACACTTTTTCCCCTAGCCCAAGCTTTCTCATCTTACTTACCAATCTTTTATGTGGGACAGTGTCAAATGCTTTAGAGAAGTCGAGATAAATGACATCCAATGATTCTCCTTGGTCCATTTGAGAGCTTACATCCTCATAGATGCTGATCAGGTTAGTTTGACAGGAGCGATCCTTCATAAATCCATGTTGATATGGAGTTAAACATTTATTAACATTGAGATATTCCATCCCTTACAAACCCATCAAAAATTTTACCCACAACAGATGTTAAGCTTACCGGCCTATAGTTTCCAGGTTCCCTTTTACACCCCTTTTTGAATATTGGTACCACATTTGCTTGCCGCCAATCAAAAGGAACAGACCCTGTTTCTATAGTCTTTAAATATAAGGAATAGAGGCCTGTCTATCACATTACTTAACTCCCTTAATACCCAAGGGTGAATGCCATCAGGGCCTGGTGATTTGTCAATTTTAATCTTACTAAGGCGGTTCTGCACTTCTTCCTGGGTTAGGCAGGTAATACTTAATGGGGAGTTTACATTATCACTCTGCATTTCCCCTGGCAAATCCTTTTCCTGTGTTAACACTGTTGAGAAAAAAAGTATTTAAAGCATTTGCTTTTCCCACATCACTCTCTATGATTTCACCCTCATTGTTCTTTAAAGGGCCGACACCATCAATTTTAATCATTTTACTGTTTATATAATTAAAGAATAGTTTGGGGTTTGTTTTACTTTCCTTAGCAATGAGTCTCTCAGTTTCCACTTTTGCTAAATGTATTTGTTTTTTACACATTTTATTTTTTTCTCTATAACTTTTTAATGCTTCTTCATTGCCTTCTTGTTTTAGCTTCTTAAATGCCTTGTTCTTGTTATTTATTGCCCTTTTTACATCCTTATTTAGCCACATTGGTGTTCTCCTGTTCCTAGCACTTTTATATCTGTACGGTATGGCTAGCTCGCAGTGGGTGTGTAAACTGTTTTAAATATATCCCATTTATTTTCTGTGCTCCTATTTTTGAGGACATTGTCCCAATCAATTCGGCGAAGGTCCTCTCTAAGCTGATCAAACTTTGCTTTCCTGAAATTCAGCGTTGTTGTAACCCCCTTCCAGGGCACCTTACTGAAGGACAAGTGGAATTGTATTATATTGTGGTCACTGTTCCCTAGGTGCCCATCGACTCGTACTTCTGTTATTCTATCTGGCCTGTTGCTTAAAATTAAGTCCAGAAGGGCTGTCCCTCTAGTTGGGCCCTGCACAAGTTGTGACAGATAATTATCCTTGGTCAATGACAGAAATTAGTTTCCTTTCTGAGATACGCAGGTTTCAGTTTCCCAGTCTGTCGGGGTAGTTGAAGCCCCCATAATAATCACCTCATTGTGATTTGCAGCTTTGTCTATTTAATACATTTTCAGTGGTTTCTGTTATATTTGGTGGCTTATAACAAACCCCTATGAGGATTTTATTACTTTTCCCTCCTTGTATCTCCACCCATAGAGACTCTACCTCTTCATTTCCCTCTTGTATATCTTCTCTTAGTGTGGGCTTTAAAGTGGACTTTATATATAGACAGACTCCACCCCCTTTCCTTTTTTTTACGATCCCTCCTAAACAAATCATATCCTTGCAAGTTAGCCGCCCAGTCATAGCTGTCGTCTAACCATGTCTCAGTTATTCCTACTATGTCATATTTTTCCTCATATGTTACCAACTCCAGATCTTCAATCTTATTGGTCAGGCTTCTTGCGTTGGTCAGCATGCAGGAATGAAGTTTTGCTTCCTTTTCCATAGCTTCCTTCTGAGTACCCTGTCTTGGGTCCTCTTTACCACATCTAGTATCCTTGATTAGTTTGTCCTTCTGCTGCATGTTCTTGTCTACTCTTTTTCCTCCCATCCCCTCTTCTTCTAGTTTAAAGGCCTCCTGATGAGTGTGGCAAGTCTTCTGGCGAATGTGTGTTTCCCAGATTTTGTGAGGTGTATCCCATCTCTTGCGAGAAGTCCATCGTAGAGGTAATTCACGCCATGGTCCAAGAATCCAAATCCTTGCTGCCTGCACCACCGTCTTAGCCAGTTGTTCACCTCTAGTATCCTATTCCATCTTCTGATGCCATGACCATCGACTGGGAGGATTGATGAGAAAACAACCTGTACGTTCCGTTCCTTTATTTTCTTCCCCAGAATTTCAAAATCTTAGCAGATAGTTGGTAGGTCATTTCTTGCCGTGTCCTTTGTGCCTACATGTATCAGTAGGAAAGGGTAGTCGTCCATGGATTTGAGGATAGTTGGTATCCTGTTGGCCACATCCTTGATTTTTGCTCCTGGGAGGCAGCATACTTCTCGTGCGGTTATGTCCGGCCTGCAGATAGTTGCCTCCGTGCCTCTTAGTAGTGAGTCGCCCATAACCACCACTCTTCTTTTCTTTCCGGACACACTGCTTGTTGCTCGTGAGTGTTTTTGAGTGTCATTTGTTTCCACTTTACTGGAAATGGACCTCTCTCTCCCCACAATTCAAGATGCGTATTGGTACTCTCCCCTTGCGGACATCAACTACCCCTCTGGCTGTCAGGATAGTGGGCGCCTATTATCAGAGTACATGGGTTCTACCAGGGCTTGATAATCTTGACCCCTGAGGCCTATTGCTGCGCGACACCAAATTAACATGTCACCTCTGGGAGGTACTGCAATGGGGAATGGATCACTCACTCTGACACTGCCGACTTCTCCGCCAGATAGCTCTACCTGTTGTCTCTGCATCAGGGCTCTTATCTCTTTTTGCAGGAACCGCTGCTGACTGGAGCAAGCGGTCTCGGCTACCTGTTGTAACAAAACAATAATTTCTCCAAGACAATTTTCAATTACATTAGTGCAGTGTTTCTCAACTCCAGTCCTCAAGACCCACCACCAGGTCATGTTTTCAGGATTTCCTTAGTATTGCACAGGTGATGGAATTAATGCTTGAGCAGGTGTTGAAATCACCTGTGTAATTGTTAGGAGTCAGATTCCGGCCATTGCTAGGCAGGAATCTAGACCCTCACATGCTGCGATCTCCTGCTCTGTGTTTAATGCAAAGGAGATTGCAGAGGAAATTGCTTTACAGCAACTCTCCCCGGAGGCTAAGTCCTTCGTCCCTTCTTCTGAGCATGCTCGTGGGATAACCTCCCATTGGAGTTCAGGAGCCAGGTACTCAGGTCCTGCTCCTGATTCCATTGGTTCATCGCAGGGCTCTGGAGATTTCCGGAAGGTCCCGTTCACTATAAAAAGTGTGCATGGCTGTTCCGCCATGCGCTAGTATTTCATACTTGCTGCTGTATGTATGGTGATGGATGCTTGGACTGGTGACTGACTTATTAAGAAACCCCTTCTCTCTGATAATACGATTGTGTGTTTGGGTTCAGCCAGTAGCAGCGCTTGCGCCAGCGCACTTACTCTCCATCTACCTCAGCAGCTAGTGTCCTGCATCGCGCTTGCGATATAGCGGTGCCATCTCTGCGGCACAGGTTTTGCCGCGCTTGCAGTCTTGTTGGGCGTTAGCAGTTGCGACGTCACGCACCTTATTTTACGGTAGGTCTAGAAGTAGTCCTGCTGTTTAAGGCTACTTCTGTGACTTCTAATACCGTGTCTGGATCGCTGTTAGTCTGTGACCTTGAACAGACTCAGCGTTTAATTTATGCCTGCAGCTCCGTGAATTTAACCGAGCTGCTTTGGTGCACTGGGTACAGTTAAACCCTTGTGCACATTACCGCCGTAGTGTTCTGCCTCTTTTAGCAGCGGTTTTTCCATCCACCGCACGGTGGACCCCGGGTGGCGAAGGCACTTTATTTATTTAGTGAATAATAAAGTAACTTGGCACTCAACTGAATGATCCTTTTGAAAATAAGTTTTTATTGTGGCAGTCACAAAGGACGTTTCGGCCTACAATTGGCCTTCGTCAATCTGACGAAGGCCAATTGTAGGCCGAAACGTCCTTTGTGACTGCCACAATAAAAACTTATTTTCAAAAAGGATCATTCAGTTGAGTGCCAAGTTACTTTATTATTCACTTGGGTCTGGGTAACCTACTTGTGCACCTTGTAGTAGTGCCACGCTATACTTTACACGTTTATTTATTTAGTGTCTTTCGCCACTCCTAACAGTAATGCTAAGGATATCCTGAAAACTTGATCTGTTGGTGGGTCTTGAGGACTAGAGTTGAGAAACACTGCATTAGTGCCTAAAGTGATCATAGGATGACAGTCTTGTTTGTCAATATCAACTATAATCAAACCTTGCGACTGCAATTCTAATTGGCTAATCTTGATGGTCACCTCTTTATATCCCATCTGAGGCAAGGGCTGACGATTGCTAGCAAGGTCTTTATTTGGGCTGTGAGTAATGTCTGAATAAGCCCAGTACCGCTTAAAGAGGACATATGGCATCATTGTCACCTGTGAGCCGGTGTCCAGCAAAGCGTTCATTGGGAATCCATCAAAAACGACAGGCAGGACAGGCCGTCCTCCTACGTATTTGTCTCACCAACTTGGTAGTCTTACTCCTGAGGGTTGGCCCTTTGCCGCAGGGGTTGCTTATTTAAATAACAGAATCTTGCCATCTGTCCCGCCTTGTTGCAGAGGCGACAGATGGGTGTCATAACGGCTATCTCTCCCTCTGGTCGGTGGGATTCTCCTCTGCTGTCGCCACAGGACATCATCTGAACTGGAGGCTAGCTGGATCTTCTTCTTTGGAGCCACTTGTATGGACTGCACAGTTTTTGTGAGTGCAGCCACACTTTTAGTCAGTTCCTTGACCTGGAGACATAGGTCTGCAGCAAAGTCATCATCTTGGGTCGGCACGTCTGTCTCAATAGGGGTCTGGGGAAAGAATGCTGCCTCCTGCTGGTATGCACTTGCTGGGTGCCTAGAGGGCTCTGTGCCACTGGGATTTGGATCACACAGCACCTGTATGGCCCTATCTTTTAAAGGGAATCTGTCACGCTTTTTTTGCCCTATTGGTTGCCGGCATAGACAGCGGGGGCTTATCTACAGCATCCTGTAATGCTGTAGATAAGCCTCCGATGTAACCTGAAAGAGAAGAAAAACATGTTATATTATACTCACGGAGGTGGGCCGTCCCGTCCGGTGCCTCCCTTCTTCATGCGATGTCTTCTTCTCCCGTCCTGTAATGGCTCCGGCGCACTGCTCTGCCCTGTTGAGGGCAGAGCAGAATTCTGCAGTGCGCAGGCGCCAGACCTCTCCTGACGCCTGCGCACTGCAGGACTCTGCTCTGCCCTCAACAGGGCAGAGCAGTGCGCCGGAGCCATTACAGGACGGGAGAAGAGGACGACATCGCATGAAGGGAGGCGCCGGACGGGACGGCGACACCCATCGGACCGGACCGCCCACCTCCGTGAGTATAATATAACGTGTTTTTCTTCTCTTTCAGGTTACATCGGAGGCTTATCTACAGCATTACAGAATGCTGTAGATAAGCCCCCGATGTCTATGCCGGCAGCCAATAGGGCAAAAAAAAAGCGTGACAGATTCCCTTTAAGTGTGCAAAGTCTTGGTCAGACACATAATATATATACACATATATGTGTGGCTATATATATGTAGCTTTGTCGCCATAAAAGGAAGGGGGCCCAGACACATTTCTTGCACAGGGGGCCCCTATCTGTCAGTGTCTGCTTCTGGTTCAAGAGTTATAACAGAATTGTAAAATTTTACCTGTTCAGGAAGGTGAAAACAGGTTTTGGGGTGAAGGGGGGGTGGGTAGTGTGGAGTTCAGCCCACTGCATCTAGGGCTACACAGCAACATTGGGTAGGTTACCTCTAATAATGGTGAACGCGGTGACAAGGCAGAGTCTAAAAAAAAATCCAAATGGTGCTTGATAATGGTGCTGTCACCAATGGCACTCTGCAGTAAGGGTGGCACAGCCAAGTCCGATAGGTGATGCGTGACCCCATGAGTAGTGTGCAGTATAACTACCACTGCATTTAGAGCTATACAGCAACACTGGGCGGGTTACTTCTAATAACGGTGAATGCGGTGAGAAGGCATAACCCAAAAACTCCAAAACAGGCCAGAATTTTAAACACAGGTCACAGGCATCCATAGACCTCAATGCAAGTTATATACGACTGATACTTGATTGCAATCTGTGTTTTTAATTTTACGTCCAGTTTGCCAATCTGATGGTCCAGGTACACTACGTGATTGTCAGAAAACAAGGCTTCCTGTGAACACACATTTGCCAATAATCGAGTAGTCACAGGCTGCCAATTACCTAACAAACGAGGAAAACACTGATTTGCTGGGTGACATGATTTCCAGCACTGCATATCTGTTGGGGTCTGTAAGGAGCTGTGCTGTCGAGAACAAAAGGCAGATCAATGCACACCTGAAGAACGGTCTGCTTGTGGGAACAGAGTATTACATGGCTGGTAAATACCTACTGAGTGGTGACTGTTTAATGTCACCAGCTGTGCAGACTGAGCATAAAAGTGACCAATGAGCGCAGGATCTATTGAGTGGAGGATCACCCCCTGGCAACCGTGAGGAAAACCCCCACTGACCACCGAGCAGAGAATCCCACTGACCGCTGATCAGAGAACCCCACTGACCACCGAGCGCAGAAACCCACTGACCAAAGGACTCCGCTAACTAATGAACGGAGGACCCCCCTAACCGGCAAGAAGAGGACCACACTGACCTCAGCGAAGGACCCCCACTGACTGCCGAGCGGAGGACCCCCACTGACCGCCGAGCGGAGGACCCCATTGGCCACTGAGCGGAGGACCCCATTGGCCACTGAGCGGAGGGCCCCCACTGACTGCCGAGCGGAGGACCCCATTGGCCACTGAGCGGAGGGCCCCCACTGACTGCCGAGTGGAGGACCCCATTGGCCACTGAGCGGAGGGCCCCCACTGACTGCCGAGCGGAGGACCCCATTGGCCACTGAGCGGAGGGCCCCCACTGACTGCCGAGCGGAGGACCTCACTAACCGCAGAGCGGAGGACCCCATTGGCCACTGAGCGGAGGGCCCCCACTGACTGCCGAGCGGAGGACCCCATTGGCCACTGAGCGGAGGGCCCCCACTGACTGCCGAGCGGAGGACCTCACTAACCGCAGAGCGGAGGACCCCATTGGCCACTGAGCGGAGGGCCCCCACTGACTGCCGAGCGGAGGACCCCATTGGCCACTGAGCGGAGGGCCCCCACTGACTGCCGAGCGGAGGACCTCACTAACCGCAGAGCGGAGGACCCCATTGGCCACTGAGCGGAGGGCCCCCACTGACTGCCGAGCGGAGGACCCCATTGGCCACTGAGCGGAGGGCCCCCACTGACTGCCGAGCGGAGGACCTCACTAACTGCAGAGCGGAGGACCCCATTGGCCACTGAGCGGAGGGCCCCCACTGACTGCCGAGCGGAGGACCTCACTAACTGCAGAGCGGAGGACCCCATTGGCCACTGAGCGGAGGGCCCCCACTGACTGCCGAGCGGAGGACCTCACTAACTGCAGAGCGGAGGACCCCATTGGCCACTGAGCGGAGGGCCCCCACTGACTGCCGAGCGGAGGACCCCATTGGCCACCGAGTGGAGGGCCCCCACTGACTGCTGAGCGGAGGACCTCACTAACTGCAGAGCGGAGGACCCCATTGGCCACTGAGCGGAGGGCCCCCACTGACTGCCGAGCGGAGGACCCCATTGGCCACTGAGCGGAGGGCCCCCACTGACTGCCGAGCGGAGGACCCCATTGGCCACTGAGCGGAGGGCCCCCACTGACTGCCGAGTGGAGGACCCCATTGGCCACTGAGCGGAGGACCCCATTGGCCACTGAGCGGAGGGCCCCCACTGACTGCCGAGTGGAGGACCCCATTGGCCACTGAGCGGAGGGCCCCCACTGACTGCCGAGCGGAGGACCCCATTGGCCACTGAGCGGAGGGCCCCCACTGACTGCCGAGCGGAGGACCTCACTAACCGCAGAGCGGAGGACCCCATTGGCCACTGAGCGGAGGGCCCCCACTGACTGCCGAGCGGAGGACCCCATTGGCCACTGAGCGGAGGGCCCCCACTGACTGCCGAGCGGAGGACCTCACTAACCGCAGAGCGGAGGACCCCATTGGCCACTGAGCGGAGGGCCCCCACTGACTGCCGAGCGGAGGACCCCATTGGCCACTGAGCGGAGGGCCCCCACTGACTGCCGAGCGGAGGACCTCACTAACTGCAGAGCGGAGGACCCCATTGGCCACTGAGCGGAGGGCCCCCACTGACTGCCGAGCGGAGGACCTCACTAACTGCAGAGCGGAGGACCCCATTGGCCACTGAGCGGAGGGCCCCCACTGACTGCCGAGCGGAGGACCTCACTAACTGCAGAGCGGAGGACCCCATTGGCCACTGAGCGGAGGGCCCCCACTGACTGCCGAGCGGAGGACCCCATTGGCCACCGAGTGGAGGGCCCCCACTGACTGCTGAGCGGAGGACCTCACTAACTGCAGAGCGGAGGACCCCATTGGCCACTGAGCGGAGGGCCCCCACTGACTGCCGAGCGGAGGACCCCATTGGCCACTGAGCGGAGGGCCCCCACTGACTGCCGAGCGGAGGACCCCATTGGCCACTGAGCGGAGGGCCCCCACTGACTGCCGAGTGGAGGACCCCATTGGCCACTGAGCGGAGGGCCCCCACTGACTGCCGAGCGGAGGACCCCATTGGCCACTGAGCGGAGGGCCCCCACTGACTGCCGAGCGGAGGACCTCACTAACCGCAGAGCGGAGGACCCCATTGGCCACTGAGCGGAGGGCCCCCACTGACTGCCGAGCGGAGGACCCCATTGGCCACTGAGCGGAGGGCCCCCACTGACTGCCGAGCGGAGGACCTCACTAACCGCAGAGCGGAGGACCCCATTGGCCACTGAGCGGAGGGCCCCCACTGACTGCCGAGCGGAGGACCCCATTGGCCACTGAGCGGAGGGCCCCCACTGACTGCCGAGCGGAGGACCTCACTAACTGCAGAGCGGAGGACCCCATTGGCCACTGAGCGGAGGGCCCCCACTGACTGCCGAGCGGAGGACCCCATTGGCCACTGAGCGGAGGGCCCCCACTGAGAAATAAATGATGGAATAACAGAGAGGAGACTCAGCAGAACAGGCCCTGAGCAGTGACCCCCCGCTACTACACTGTGTCGTCTGGTGCCAGTGCTGGAGCTCTAGCGTCTTTATCGCGACACTTCCCAGGCACGACATTGCGCGCTGTCCCCGCTCACAGTACTGTCGTGTCGCCCCCGCTGCAGGGAGGCCGCCTCCCGGCATGCACCGCTCCTCCCATCTCCCCTTTGACCTCTGCTGATGTGCTAAACATCCGGGCTATCTGTACTAGAGAGGGAAGATGGCGGCGGCAGTGCTACCTGCTGATTGGATAAAGAATTGGGAAAAATCCGGAAAAAACGACTTGTAAGTTGCAGTTTCGGGCTCCGATGTTCGCTGCGGGACGGGAGGGGATTGAAACCGGGATGAGAGAGGAGAGGTGGGCGGGACGGAGATATCCGGGCGGCTTGGCCGAGCAACGTGAGAGTGTGGGGAGGGCCGGATGGGACACGGCGGAAGGCAAGCTGCTGGACTCCGGCCGTGTGCGCGGCTCCTGGGCGGAGGGGGCAGCCCGGCAATCCACGAACGCCTCGCTTTGCCGTAGGCCGTCGTATATACGCGGCCTGCGCTCGCTTTGCAGCGGTTGATCGTGCTGACCAATCAGGTCTCGGCTTTCATACTTCCGTAGCGGGTTTGCTGATAGAAAGCTTGATCTGAATGGTTGCTCCACTTATGGACGAGGCGGATTATGTAATGTGCGGCCCTCGCCGTGAGCAGGGCCGGGGTCTCCTGTGCACAGGGCAAAGTTCGGGCTTCCGGAGGGCTGACATGGCGACCTGCTCGGAATGTGGTTCTATCCCAGTGTCACATCCAGCAGTGTTCCCACAGGCAGCTGTGGATCCTGGCCTGTCACAGGCACAGAGCCATCGGGGTACTGGCTGGGTGTGTGCTCCCCTGGCGTGTCGTCGATGCTCTGCCCGTAATACGCAGGCTGATCGGAGACGTTTCTTCAGGTTGCATTACACCATCCGTTTTTTAGCTCCCCCCCTCACAGAGGAAAATTCAAACTGAGCGCAGGCACAAGTTCTCACTTTACGTTTTTTTTTTGTCGCTTTTTTACTTATATTCGTTGAAGTTTTTCGCTTGCATTCTTCAAAATAGTTTGTAGTTCAAGAATTTGACGCAAAGTAAAAAAATTGTTCTTTAATTTTGTGTCTAACCAGTTATTATGACTTTTAAACCCCAAAAGACTCAAATCCTAAAAGGTATTCTGTCGTCAGGTCTCTGCCACCATGAGATCCTCATGATAAAGGGGCAGAGACCTGATTCCAGCTGCTTCTTTCTGCAGTATGGATAAATCCGTTTTCTCTGCTGCAGACCTAGCAGTCATCTGAATGCTGAGCTCTGTGTAACCCCCTCTGGCTGCTTTCTGCCTATGCACAGTGTACGTGGAAAGCTGCCAATCAGTAATGGGGCTCTGCAGAGCTCATGAATATGGAGGACTACATGGCAGCAGGATTACTAGTCTCTGATATTATCAGAGCTGCAGCTAGAAGCAGTGTCTCTGTGTCTACATTGTGCTGCCCTCAGATTAGGTGGCTAAAACCCTGTGACAGATTCCCTTAAAGTCACAAAAGTACTCCAGACTGAAAAATCTCAAGCCAGGAGGAACTGGGGTGAGCTTTGCCACCACCCACCATCCCCCCAAAAAAGGACATTTGGTAAAAATAGCATTTCATGAATCTGTCTTGCACATCTGGGTAAGAAAAATTGTCACGAGGAAAAAAATAAAGTATTTTTTTTTTTTTTAGTGACTTTAGCATTTGCTCTTTATTCTTTAAGTGCAGAAACAACCATGAAGAATTCTGGCCAAAATTTCAATTTTTGTAACTTTTCCATAAAAACAAAACCGTTTAAATTGAAAACTTTTGGCTTTAGTGGCTGCCCATGTGGGATCTATAACTTCTACTTTCTGCTTGTAGCTTTCAAGGGGTTCTCCATTACTACTCATCAGTTCTAAAGTGGCCCCAATAAGATAAAAAAAACCGTTCCCATTGGAGCAGCATTCTGTGTCTCCCAGGTGCTCGCACATCAGATCCCATGGGCCCCCTCCTGATGTGATCGCAGGGAGTCGATGGGTTTCTACGGCAGTGGAGGGGCGGCTGAAGGCTGTTATTAATCCTGTGAAGCTCATCCAGAGTCTGGACTTCATAAGAGAACCCAATATACTGCAATATACTAGTTTGAGCTAGCAGATTCCTGCAGACTTACATTCTCTAAGAAGACTTAAAAAAAAAAACCAAAAACAAAATAAATAACCCCCTCCCCCATTCCTGAAAAAATAAACACATTTGGCCATTGCTGTGTCTGAAAAAGTCAGATCTATTAATATATAAAACTATATAAACTGCACTAAGCTCTGGAAAAAAGAGAAAATCCTGATTTTGAAGTTTTTTGGTTCTTCACTTATCTAACCCCCCCAGTTAAAAGGCATCAACATGGTATCGTTATAAATTGCGGCTCCGTACAGGTTCATCAATAGAACAATACAAGGTTCAGAATTTTAAATCTATATATAAACATAGAACATAAGTTTGATATTGCGATATTTTATGCTAAGTTGCATAATTATATCGCAAAATCATTTCTACTGCATATTAAATATTGTAAATAGAGTGGATTTTTTTTTTGGTCATTTTCTACTTAGAATGTTTTTTTTTTTTTTTCATTACTTTAAAATGAATGGTGCCAAGCATAACTATAACTCTTCATTCTTAAAAACAGGCCCTCATACTTTTTTTTTTTTTTTATTTTAATAGAAAGTAAAAAATGTTATGGCTCTTACTAAAGGAAGGAAATAACGAACACACAAAAAAAGATTAAAAAAAATACCCATTTTCTTAAAGGGATAAAGAGATTTTGCAGCCAAACAGAAATACAAGTAAATTTGCTTTATATAACATTTTCCAGAACTTACATAGTTCTGTATGACCTGCTGTGTCCTGGGTCCCGGCTATCCGGCTACTGGTCTTCTTCTGCAGGACACTTTGTGCCTCCCCTAAATTTAGTTTTGGTTGGTACTTGAGTGCTTATTTTGGGACTAGGCCTACAATGAGGCCATTTGCCAAAAAATGCATTTCTGGAAACCAATCCAAGTTTTATCATAGTTGCCCATTTTTATGATAGTACTAGCTGAAGAGCCCGGAGCTAACCGGGCATAGTAACAAACTACGGTTAGTTATAACAAATTATAATGATATACATATAAAGCTGAGTGTAGAGCCCCAGCCTCTCCACATAGCCACATTCACTATAATATCCCATGATCCAGAGCTACCGGACTACTACTCCTAATATCCCACATTCCATCAGCCAGAGCCACCGGACAACTACCACTAATATCTCACATCATCCCATCAGCCAGAGCTACCGGACTACTACCCCTAATGTCCCACATCATCCCGTCAAAGCCACCTGACTACTACCCCTAATATCCCACATCATCCCATCAGCCAGAGCCACTGGACAACTACCACTAATACCTCACATCATCCCATCAGCCAGAGCCACCGGACTACTACCCCTAATATCCCACATTGTCCCGTCAGCCAGAGCCACCGGACTACTACCCCTAATATCCCACATCATCCCATCAGCCAGAGCCACCGGACTACTACTCCTAATATCCCACATCATCCCGTCAGCCAGAGCCACCTGACTACTACCCCTAATATCCCACATCATCCCATCAGCCAGAGCCACCGGACAACTACCACTAATTCCTCACATCATCCCGTCAGCCAGAGCCACCGGACAACTACCACTAATACCTCACATCATCCTGTCACAGCCGCCGGACTACTACGATTAATATCCCACATCATCCCATTAGAGCCACCGGACTACTACCCCTAATATCCCACATCATCCCGTTAGAGCCACCGGACTACTACTCCTAATATCCCACATCATCCCATCAGCCAGAGCCACCGCCGCCAGACAACTACCACTAATATCCCACATCATCCCATCAGCCAGAGTCACTGGACTATTCCCCCTAATATACCGCATCATCCCATCAGCCAGAGCCACCGGACTACTACCCCTAATATCCCACATCATCCCATCAGCCAGAGTCACTGGACTATTCCCCCTAATATACCGCATCATCCCATCAGCCAGTGCCACCTGACTACTACCCCTAATGTCCCACATCATCCCGTCAGCCTGGAGTCAGAACCAGAGCACTGAGTGGAACGGTCCTAACTTCCATACCGGGGATTCCTTTAAGAGAGGCATGGCATCATAACCAGAGCGATGAGTGGATTTCCCCTGACTTCCATACCAATGATTCCTTTTATAGAAGCCTGGGGTGAGAATCAGAGCGCTGAGGGATTTACCCTAACTTCCATACTGGAGATCCCTTTAAGAAAATCTGGGATCAGAACCAGAGCGCTGAGTGGATTTGCCCTGACTTCCATACCAATGATCCCTTTAATAGAAGCCTGAGGTCAGAATCAGAGCGCTGAGGGATTTGCCCTAACTTCCGTACAGGAGATCCCTTTAAGAGAGCCTGGGGTCAGTACCAGAGCATTTGAAGGCAATTGCCCTGACTTCCATACCGGGGATCCCTTTAAGAGAGGCAGGGGGTCAGAACCAAAGCACTGGATGGATTTGCGCTGCCTTCCATACCGGAGATCCCTTTAAGAAAGGCCTGGGGTCAGTACCAAAACACTGAGTGGATTTGACCTAGCTTTCATACCACTGATCCCTTTAAGAGACCCTGGGGTCAGAACCACAGAGCTGAGTGGAACGATCCTAACTTCCATAACGGGGATCCCTTTAAGAGAGGCCTGGGGTCAGAACCAAAGCGCTGGATGGATTTGCCCTGACTTCCATACCGGAGATCCCTTTAAGGCTAAGTTCACACGTAGCGGAACTCCCGGGGAAGTTACCGCGGGAATTCCGGAGTTCCATTCCGCGGGAAAATTGCATTTTAAATTCCCGCGATTTTCCCGCGGAAAACTAGAGATTTGCAAGCATAATTAGTTTGCAGAATGCTAGTGTTTTCCAACCGATCTGTAGCATCGATTGGAGAACTGATTGACAGGTTGGTCACACTCATCAAACACAACTTTTTACTATTGAGGCAGCCTATCCAGCATCAGTAGTAAAAATCTAATGTTAAAAATAATAAAAAAAATAAAAAATCGTGTTATATTCACCTTCCGATGTCTCCGCGATGCTCCGGCAGATTCCGTTCCCAGTGATGCATTGCGGCAATGACCTTTGATGACGTCGCGGTCTCGTGAGACCGCTACAGTATCGCGAGACGCGACGTCAGCAAAGGTCATCGCAATGCATTACTGGGAACGGGAGCTACCGTGTGTATCGCTGAAGCCTGGGGACGCTGCGCGGGACATCGGAAGGTGATTATAACCCGATTTTCTTTTTTTATTTTTTTATTTATTTATTTTTTTTAAGTTCTACTTTTTACAGGGATATGGTACCCAGAGCCCGGAGGAGAGGAGACTGTCCTCCGGGCTCTGGGTACCATATCCCTGTAAAAAGTAGAACTTAAAAAAAAAAAAAAAAAAACCGTGGGTACCATCCGCACATGTTCTGCTTACTTTTCGCATGGTGGGCACAGCCACATGCGGAAAGTAAGCAGAACAATGCATTCCTATGTGGGCGGAATTGCCGTAATTCCGCAAAATAATGAGCATGCTGCGTATTTTTCCGCGATGCGATTCCGCTGCAGGAAAATCCGCAGCATTAGCACAGCATTGCGGAATCCCATAGGATTGCATGGGATGCTGTTTTTTTGCGTTTTCGCGGCAAAATTTAGCGTTAAAAACCGCCGCGAAAACGCAAAATAACCGTGACGTGTGAACGCAGCCTAAGAGGGAAGATGTGCCTATGGGATGGAGGATGTGTGATGTGTATATGGGCACGGGAGGGAGGGATTCATTTCTGTCATGTGCTCTGTGCTCCTGTCTGGGGGGCAGACAATGGCTGGGAGCTTATGTTCTCGGGGATGCTAGCCCACCATGTCAGAGTCTGCTGAGGTGTTGTCAAGTGAGAAAACTTATAGCAACCAATCACAGCTCAGCTTCTTTTTAACTAGCTCTGGTGAAATGAGAGATGCTTAGTGATTGGTTGCAAGGAAACCTGTTGCTCATAGCAACTAATCACAGCTCAGCTTCTTTTGAAAAGCTCTGGTGAAATGAAAGATGCTTCGTGATTGGTTGGTGATACACACACACACACACACACACACACACACACACACACACACACACACACACACACACATGCACTCAGTTTTATATAGTTTTGGTAAAATTTCTTACAAAGCTGGAAGTGACTCATCGCTGGAATCAGGGTCTCTGTCTCTACATTACCCTGCTCTCAGATTAGTTGACAAAATCCTGGTGAGAGATTCCCTTTAAGGCTGTGTGCACACGCAGCGTTTTTTTTTTTTTAGCGTTTCCACTGCGATTTTAAACGCGCGATTTCGCAGCGGAAATGCTTAAAAAAGCATTCCATGCAATCCTAATTGATTCCACACGTGCTAATGGTGTATTTTTTACCGCTGCGGAATCGCTTCGCGGTAAAAAACGCAGCATGTTCATTAATTTTGCGGAATCGCGTGCAATTCCCCATACATACCCTTGAATTGCAAAAACGCATAAGAAAACGCATGTTAAAACGCATGACAAACGTGTTAAAATCGCTTACAAAAGCGCGTGAAAAACCAAAAACCGCATGCGTTTTTCTGGCAAAGGGTAAGCGTTTCTCAGGAATATTCTGCTTGAAAACTGCAACGTGTGCACATAGCCTTGATGTGCGATGTGATAGACTCCATTCACTCCAATGGATCTGTCAGGTTTCTGTGCTTCATGCTGTGCTGTTTTTTCTTTCTGTATTTGTTCCTGATATTGTCTGTGACACACATGTGAACTTTGCCATAATAGTTTCTAATCGGAATATAAAGATGACCTGGTCACCGAGTAGCCCTATAACTGGGGTCGTGCTGCTCTTCTGATATGTTTGTATTAGCAAATATGTTCCCAATTAGTTTGGAACTTTTTTTTTTTTTTCCTTAGGGTTCTGCCTTACACAATATCTGAATTCGTCCCAGAAGTATAATTAACCCCTAATGGCCAATGGGTTTATTCATATGGTACCACCGTAAAAAGGTTCTGCTGCAATTTCCATGCCCCAGTTTTAATCCTACAGCCAGGGCCCAGTTTATTGCTCTCTTCAGCTGTGGTCACTAGGATGAGTCTAGCCACCACGATCAGAACCGCGGCAGCTTGGCTCTGCTTCTGCTCTCAAGTCTTCTCTCTTCATTTGATTTTTGAGGAAAAAAAAATGTAAATGATAAAAGGACAAACGATGCCCATTTGTGTGTACATTGGGATACATATTAATGCAAGTTACCATGTATACTTTTGAAAGGTTTATTCCACGTTTATCTTATGGTCTGTAATGTCAGGTCTCCGATGCTGCAGGATTCTTTGGTTGCAGTTGTTACCGCCTGTCGACAGCAGCAGTCAGTCCCTGAGCTCAGCAGCTCATGCCATCTACATCGATGGTGATTACACTATCAATGCGATGCCACCACTACAGCCAAACAGACACCGGGGAGAATAGCTAACTAACACTCATTTTTTTTATTTATTTATTTTTTTTAAATAAATGGGACAGTGACTTTAGGGTATGTTTCCACGGGCCGGATTGCATCAGGAATTGCTGCGGATTGGACGCTGCGTACAGCCGCAGTGTCCATTCCGCAGTGTCCAGATGTTACAGCATAGTGGAGGGGATTTTATGAAACCCCGCCTCCACTATGTGTGCAGGGACGCCTCCGATGGCCCTGCATATCCGGACATGCGGTGCGTCATTGACCGCAGCATGTCTATTTATCTTGCGGAGATGCTCCACCTACACAAGATAAATAGCCCAGTCTATGGATATGATGCGGTGATACTGCATGTGTTCAATGAACACATGCGGTATCACTGCACGTACAAAAGGGGGCGGCGCGGGGTTTCTGCAGCAACCAAAGCACCAGCAATCCGGCCCATGGAAACATACCCTAAAGCCAAGAATCCAAATCCAAAGAAGGTTTGTCTACAACATTTCATAATTGTGTTGACAGGTTCAGGATGTTGGTAAAATGATAAATATTACGTAGTCCCCTGCTGGGCCAGCTTCATTGGTGACTGTTGTAGCCAGGGCTGTGGAGTCGGTAAGCCACAGTTGCGACTCCGACTCCTGGATTTTATCAGGCTCCGACTCCGGCTCCGACTCCTTCATAAATGGCCAATTCATAACAACAAATTTACTGTTGTAAAATATTAAACATCGTGCTTATTCAGTTTCTCACCATCATATAAGTAATCAGACCACTTAGAGCAAAAACTACATTTATTAGAATACAATTAGAATATAGCAAATAACTTTTATAAGCTTTTCTAAACTGTAAGTAAATATGCAATAAACACTTTTATGCAGTTAATAAGAAATCTATAAATTTGTCCTCAGAAAAAGTATTGCCTCTGTCAGATCCTCCTTCATGGATGCCCTCAAATCTGATCTAATTATTTTGAGAGCAGAGAACAACCTCTCTACACTAACTTGTGTTGGTGGCAAAGCAGTAACCACTCGGGCAACATCTCTGACAATGTCAGGATACAGAGGAATCGCTTGTTGCACTGTTATTTTTGATGAACGGTCAAATTTCTCAATTTCTTTTAGTGCACATGAAAAATTCTGCTGAAATGTACTGGCTGTGTTCCTTGATGGGGATGACTCTTCTATGCGGGAACGCTTTGCACGGTCCTTGTGATCCAAATATTTTTTGAAATTAAATTCTTCATCAGTTGATGATGAGGGTGAAGATGTGGCAGGACGACCAAATTCTTCTTGTTCCTCCTGACTGTTCTGCAACCCTTTCATCCTTACTGCTATTTCAAACAGAGCTTCTTTTCCTTTACTTAGCTGTTGATCATCTAGAAGAATCCGATGCATTGGGTCTACATAAACAGCTGCCAAAAGAATGTTATTTTGTAATAGTAGCTCCTCTCTCCGTTTCATTGATGTAGCAATGCCACTTGCAATTAACCCTCCTCTTTGGGACAGGCGAAACATCAGGTTCTTCCACTCCTTTAAGAAAATACCTGGAGTTAAGTCCTCTGCTTGTAATTTTTTAGTCACTGTAAATGGGTGCTCTAGCAATTTTTCCAGCTCAGTCACCTGATTCCACTGACTTTCATTTAGCGTCAGTTGAGGGTTAGCCATGTCTACAAGAAAGGTTTTCAGTTCAACCAAGCGCTGAATCATTAAGTAAGTACTGCCCCATCGTGTGGCTTGATCAATAATTGCCCCTTTTCCAGCACGTCTCTTCAAAATTGAGTCAACTTTAGGGGTTCTGGCAACAGTAGCCAATTTTCTCACCTTGCCAATCAGTGCAGCAGCATGTCCTTCTTGCAGACTGTCTCTTATAGCCAGCTGTAGCGTATGCACAACACAGCGCATGTGATGAATGAAAGAACATATTGACACAGTTTCAACAAGATCATCTAAACTATCATGTTGCTGTTCATCTGAAGCAACTTCAGTTTGCTCCTCAGTTACAATACTGTGTTCCTCTATTTCAAACATTTCTGTGTCTGTGGACCCAGAATGTTCTTCTAGCTGCTGGTCACCATCATTACTCTCATTCATTAGCTTAATAGTACTTATCATATTTGAAGCATTGTCAGTTACGACAGAAAGAACTTGCTCTTTTTTAAGTTCATAGTCTTGCAGAACCTTTTCCACCAAGACCTGGAGAAACTCACTGGTGTGATGAGATTTGGTGTCTTTTACTGCCAATGTCTTGGTAACCATTTCATTTTTGTCACAAACAAATCGGACATTGATGGCAAAATAGTTCACTCTGTGATGTGTGCAGGCATCCATTTTAAGAAACAGAAAGCGTCCCTTGAGAGGTTTTTTAAGTTCTTCCTTTTGTTTAAAAGCTTCTTCGATTACTAATTTTCTAATACTCTCTCTCCAAGCTTGCGGGCCATTTCCCCATTCAGACACATAAAAGCTGGTCATGAAAATAATGAAATAGGCACACTATCCTTTACAACAAGCTCTATGATCTGTTTTTTAAATGTATCTACTGTCATTGTCGCAGTAACTTTGTCACTGACAAAATATCTTGCAACTGATGGCTGCAAAGTTCTCTGCTACTTTGGCTGGAAGAGCTGGGCACTGGTTCATTGGTTTGGATGCAGTCTTTCTCATCCACTGCTTTCAGTACTTCTGGATGAAAGCGCTGTAAATGTCTCTTTAGATTAGAAGCTCTGGTAGGAGCATTTTTATCTTTGCCTGAATATGCACTCATCTTGGCTTCACAGCATTTGTTTTCGTCTGGATCATTTGTCATACACTGACAGACATAATGTTTTCTATCTTGAGTGATGGTGAAATGTTCAAATACAGCTGATTTAATGTGATGCTTCTTTGACATTCTCAGGTTTTTAATTCTGCATTCACAATCCAAATGACAATTGTTTTTCCTAAAAACAATTGTACAAAATTATTGCCAGGTCGTACAACTGATATATTGGTCAGTAATACTGTTATTATTCCTCATGTACTCACAGTTAACTGATGCAAAGTTTGTTGAAAGGATAATACTTCTTACAGTCTTCCTCTTCTGAGTAGCAGGCAGCTGTGAGATGCTTGGAAGACGCACACCTAGTATGATCTAGTCTAGAGGAGGAGCTTTACTACTAAGAATTTGCAACACATTTTCACTTTCAGTTTCATACATTGTAAGTAGGGGGGTTGGGGCAGCATGAGGTTAACCAAGTATAAGATTAGATAAGTGCAGTGGAGAACAGTGACACACAAGAAGTAAGAAATGTCTCTATCTCCAGCAGAACTGCTTATCACTGTTGTTCATAGTTTGATAGAACATATATATTTGAGTAACATTTATAAAATTCATATGAAAGTTCAATTATGAAATATTAACACATTTTTTTTAAAGCTGGAGTCGGTACATTTCTACCGACTCCGACTCCAACCAAAACTAACTCCGACTCCACGACTCCGACTCCACAGCCCTGGTTGTAGCCACTAATGGACTTCTGTGGCTGAGTTTTGTCCGAGCCGGATTTTCAATATTTATTCCGATTCTTATGAAACTTGACTTCTTTAGCAAGCCAGCAGCCACTCATTGTCTGCGGCGGTCACTTGCTACAAGAGTAGGCAGGAGACTGGTGAGGACCACAATACTGAATATGGAGGAGCAACGCAGGTCCAGCAGAAGAATAGGATATTTTGGTTTTGTACCACTACACTGGACCCAATAGCACATTCGTGAATTGTAGTGGACAACTCCTTTTTAAAAGCAGCTTTCTGATTTTCGGACAACCAAATTTAACCCTGGCAGAGGTAACATTTTTTTTAAAAACAGACAGACTGAGCTTTAGTCACCCTCCCGTGGCTACAGCGCTGAGATGTATAACGCCAGTTTTCATGAATGTGTTTTTCTTACAGTCTTTCTTTGACATCTTTGATGCGTGCTTTCTACTTAAAATGTCTTTTCTCCGCAGTGTGCAGTTGTGTCGCAGCCTCAGTGAAAAAGGACAAGAAAATGTGACATTTAAAGGTAAATATTTAGCAGGTGTTTTACATGGTGGCATCGGGGTATAGTCACTTGGGGCCACATGCTCCTGGTAATTGCTCGTTTCCATAGTGTCTCGGCCTACATGATGGCTTCCTCAGCTCGCTCTCCTTTCCAGAAGGACTTGGCATTTATCAGTACAGGAAAGAATATTCCACCTTCCCTTCAGATAAGGTTTATTACCAGAGATTTGCTGTTCTGCTCTTTGCATTAAGCCGATAAGATAAGAACTGAACACAACTGATGTAACAAGGGCTTTCCCCAAATTCATCACAAAATGCACTTTTACTGACAACCACAGTCTCGGGATTATGCGTCCTCTTCATGACTGGCAGCTTTAGTACCGTATATACTCGCGTATAAGCCGAGATTTACAGCCCATTTTTTTGTGCTGAAAGTCCCCCTCTCGGCTTATACGCGAGTCATATACCGGGGGTCGGCCGGGGATGGGGAGCTGGGGGTGTCGGAGATCATACTCACCTCTCCTGGCATGTCTCTGCAGCCCCCCGTGCTTATTCCATCTTCTCGGCGCTGTTCTTCCTGCTTTCAGCGGTCACGTGGTGCTGCTCATTACATATGCGCATATGTAATGAGCAGCACCACGTCACTGCAGGAAGAACAGCGCCGAGAAGATGGAACAAGCACGGGGGGCTGCAGAGACATGCCAGGAGAGGTGAGTATAACGGAGGGAGCCATATTCACCTGTCCCCCGTTCCACCGCTGCGTGTCGCTCTGCTGTCTTGCTTCCTCTGGTAGTGACGTTCAGGTCAGAGGGCGCCATGACGTAGTTAGCAGGCGCCCTCTGCCTGAACAGTCACTGCAGAGCCGGCAACGCTGAGGAGCAGCAGCTGCAGCAGTGACAAGGTGAGTATATAGTTTTTTTTTTTTTTTTTATTGCGGCAGCAGCATTGTAAGGGGACACTAATCACCGTGCAGCATTACAAGTTGCCACTAATCACTGTGCAGCATTGCAAGGGGCCACTAATCACTGTGCAGCATTAGAAGGGGCCACTAATCACTGTGCAGCATTAGAAGGGGCCACTAATCACTGTGCAGCATTAGAAGGGGCCACTAATCACTGTGCAGCATTAGAAGGGGCCACTAATCACTGTGCAGCATTAGAAGGGGCCACTAATCACTGTGCAGCATTAGAAGGGGCCAGTAATCACTGTGTAGCATTACAAGGGGCCACTAATCACTGTGCAGCATTACAAGGGGCCACCAATCACTGTGCAGCATTACAAGGGGCCACCAATCACTGTGCAGCATTACAAGGGGCCACCAATCACTGTGCAGCATTATAAGGGGCCACCAATCACTGTGCAGCTTTATAAGGGGCCACTCACCGTGCAGCATTATAAGGGGCCACTCACCGTGCAGCATTATAAGGGGCCACTCACCGTGCAGCATTATAAGGGGCCACTCACCGTGCAGCATTATAAGGGGCCACTCACCGTGCAGCATTATAAGGGGCCACTCACCGTGCAGCATTATAAGGGGCCACTCACCGTGCAGCATTATAAGGGGCCACTCACCGTGCAGCATTATAAGGGGCCACTCACCATGCAGCATTATAAGGGGCCACTCATCACTGTGCAGCATTATATGGGGCATATGTTATTATGGAGCATGTTATAGGGCCACCATTATTCACTATGAAGCATTATTAGGCATATTTTTGTATGGAGCATCTTATGGAACCCGTCATGAACTTTATGGAGCATTATATGTGGCCATCATAAACTTCATGGAGCATCTTATGGGGCCCATTTTATTTTTGAAATTTACCAGTAGCTTCGGCATTTTCCATCCTAGGCTTATACGCGAGTCAATAAGTTTTCCCAGTTTTTTGTGACAAAATTAGGGGGGTCGGCTTATACACGAGTATATACGGTACTTAGTAGAGGCCCCTTTGGCTTTTCTGACCTGCTGCAGACATGATGTGTAGCCAGACATCATCTTTCGGCAGCGTTCACACATGCACACTTACAGATTTCTCACTAGAGTTTAGGACAAGTAGATGAGCTGCCTGTAGAAGCAAAGATCATTGTTATGTTCATGAAAATGAAACAAGAACTCTGATGTCACATATAATCCAGCCTAATTCAAGAATCTTTTGCAGAGAAGTCACTCTTTGGGATTTTTGGTGCTGCTGGGTGTGCTCGTACTCATGGCAGACTGTGCAGGAGCTGCCTGCTTATGTCCATGGAGTAGACTGCTCCCTTCATCAAGACAGTCCACTACATTCTGTTAGTCTCTGTGTGGACAAGAACTATCACATGAGATCCAGTTGGTGCATGTGTGACCGGACCCCAGTTGTCAGGCCTAGAGGGTGTGGCTGGACATTAATAAGATCTGATCATGTTGCTTGGTAAAAGGTCCTCTCATTTAGCTCTCTCGTCTTCGCATGCTGCTCATCTCATACAGGACTGGGCAGCTCCGAGCAGGCCGGTCACCAGTACATGGACAATGGTATTACTGGTGACTAAGCTCAGGGCGTTATTAACCATTGTCAGTGATGGCAACAATTGCTGGACTTCTAAAGCCTCCGGTTTATCTCTTGTGTGTTTTGTTGTGGTTTTTATTTTAATCCATTTTGTTTGTGCGTTATTTACTATACATTTTTCTATATCTTGTATATTTTTTTCTTTCATGCGAATGACACCAATGTGTTTTTCTGTGTATTAGATATCCAGCAGGCTCTTTATGAGCTTGCCTGTCACGTAATTAAAGGAAATCTGAAGCAGGATCAAGCTGCCGGAGTGCTGACCGATATCATAGTAAGTGACTGTGTCTGGCGTTAGTTCAGTCTACACAGCTGTCTGAAAGTGGGGATAGAAACATGAATGTCACGTGAGATTGGGGTCTATTGAGCAGTGCAATGTAGTGATGGGACTTGGGAGGAGACCTGATGAAGAGGGGATGTTTGGCTGGCTTCGATTATAGGGAAAGGAGAATAGTGCATGTGAAATGCCTGTGGGAATAATTAGGGGTGAGGAAACGGGTGATGGTAAAAAGGAGGGTAGAATGAAGCAGGTGCTGGATATAATGGAAGAGGGAAGAGAAACCAGAGCTGAATTGAGAATGTAGTTGTGCAAATGTTAGATAACGTGCAGATGTCGTAGATGAAAGATAGGTAAATGGAGTGTAAGGACTCTTGTATTGGGTATAGGGACAGTGAGCGATAAGGGGAAAGAGGCATGTCACTAAGGACTCTTTCACAAGTCCTGATATAAGGTTGATGTATATTAACTTACTCAAGAACAGGAGCACAAGTAGGTGGATGGATGGTGCTTCCCCCTCACCCCAACGCACGTTTCGCCGTTGCTTCTTCCGGTGAAGCGACGGCGAAACGTGCGTTGGATGGAGGGGGAAGCGCCATGATTCACCTACTTGTGCTCCTGTTCCTGAGTAAGGTAATATACATCAACCTTATACATAACTATAGGCGCAGTATTTCCTAGGTATTTATCAGTGCTTAGGTGTCTTGCTTTACCTGTGCCTTATTTCTTGTAGAGTCTCCTAGAGTGTACATCATTATTTAATTCTGAGGTGCTATACCACTAGCAATTTTAGAGATGTTGGCCTCGATAATGGATTCCTTTATTACACATAATTAATGGGTATACAAACCTACTGCGGGCAGGCAATCAGGTTTAATTCTAAATAGAGTATTTGTAACCAGTGTATTAAGTGAGCACAGTCATACTTCCACTATCATTAATGGTAAACACTTCCGCTTTCTGGGCACTGTGCTTTTTTATAGTTGTTTCTTATGTGTATTTTTTTTATTTAAAAATGTAATAAAAATTTGTTTTTATCTATCTATTTCTGGTTCTCTTCCTCGGCAATGATAATGTAAGCCTAGATTTGTGTGTGTATATGGACAAGTGTGCAGCCCCACAGATTATAATGGGTGTACATGTGTGAAAACTGTCACCACACCTACGGGAGACACTGAGGGAGGCCTAAGGCTGTATGTTAGTACTGGTATACTTTATAATCTAGTAGTGATAGGTTTCAGTCTGTCTAGAAAAAAATACAGGGATACATTAGGTTACATATAGAATGGCTGTTTGGTATGGTAACAACAAGTGAAGAATTGTGTATGGGGTCGTCCCGTCTCATTCCTGATGGGTGATATTGGGGGTAGAGAAGATTTTGGCTTTTAGAATTTCAACGGCTGATGCTTTTGTTTGGTGGAGAGTTAATCAGCCTCCAGAGGAGTCTGATAATATCTGCAATCCAACCCACTGACAATAGTTCACACTAGAGAAACTTTCTACTCCATTTCATTGTCACAAATACACATTGCCTGTATATGGGTATGTTTTATATCTGACACACATTGACTTGCAGAGACCAGCAGCCTTCGGCACTCCAGGGTTGTGAGCCTACAGCTCCCAACATGTCCTGCTGTCAGGGAATGCTGAAGGTCGTGTTTTCACAACCACCAGTATTGCTGACACTCCGACTCTTTCTGTCGATGCCGCTGATCTCAGGGGAGCGATTCTTTTAAGCCCTTTTTTTGTTTTTGTTCTCTCTGCCCTTTCTAGTGCTATAAACAATGTAAAGACTCACTTACAATGTAGGTGGATTGTTAGTGGGTTTGGTGCAGATTTCAGGATGGGAACGAATCAGAAATAATTGAGGTGGAGGTTGTTTGGCACTAGCTATTAGTATACTAGCACATATGTTCTCCCATGTATGGAGCAAATCAGCCAACAGCAGCGCTACTTGGTGGCGCACACCTTAGATCAAATAGAAAATGTTGCTTGCCAATACTGCAACATGTGGGCAAGGAGATAAAGCAGGACAACGGCCATTTCGCGCTGTCACGCCGCTTTTATAGTTCAAATCATTTGGACCCGTACAAGTGCCTTCACAGCATGAAACGGTTGTTGTCTCGAACTAATCAGAAATCCTACTCAAATCTGCAGTGTGTGAACTTAGTCAGATTCCACACAGACTCCATTCCGATTAGTTCCAATGAGTGAGGCTTTCCTCTTGTAGCCCCGCAGAAGGATCCATAGTGGGTAATACGTGTTGATCTGTCAACGTGAAGCTTTAATTTGTTTCTAAGTGTTCTTATGTCAAATGTTTTTTCTTTGTGTCCAGGACTTAAGAGAGGACATGCCATCCATACTAGCGGATGTCTTCTGTGTTTTGGGTAAGTGTTTAGAGATGAATAATAAATATCTTGAAAATTAGTCCAAAATGTTTCTAACATTGTCATTATGAGGCTATAACTGTAGGCCATGTTCACACATTCAGTATCTGTAAGCCAAAACCAGGAGTGGGTGATAAATCCAGAAGTGGTGACGTGTTTCTATTATACTTTTCCTTTGATTATTCCACTCCTGGTTTTGGCTTCCAAATATTGATTTAAAATACTGACTGTGTGATCTTGGCCTAACAGAAACCTAGAGTAGGATCCCCAGATAGCTGAGCAGCAAGGTTCTTATTGTATTGACTTTCCCATAGACCACAGTCCATGGTTTATAAAAAACATCCCCCAACCCAATGATTTTTGTGGTTAGACTTCTTATATTGCTTTTACCACCCAAAAGAGGTTTTGGGGAGGATTCACCCAGTATTTAGAGTGGGTGAGAGATCTGTATGTAGCTCCTGATCTCAGCCGAGAAGTGTGCATGGTTGTATCCAGCATGGCCAATGCTCCCTGCACTCAGCCACCAGTAAGGCCATGTTCACACTATATTTAGGCGTTTGTGTAACGTATGTGTTCAGACATATCGACTAAATGCTCATACAGATATGGCATCTTAGGAACTCGATAGTGGTACGCAGTGAAAAACCTATGTTAAGCATTGGCTTTTTTTCAGTTTGTGTATACATTAATTGCATGCCTAAACTCTGATTTGAACGTTACCAATAGTTGTGGAGATACAATAAGGGGTTGACCAAGTAGTGCAGTGTTCCCCAACTCCAGTCCTCAAGGCCCACCAACAGGTCATGTTTTCAGGATTTCCTTTGATTTGCACAGGTGATGCAATTATCACATTGGCAATACTAAGGAAATCCTGAAAACATGACCTGTTGGTGGGCCTTGAGGACTGGAGATGGGGAACACTGAAGTAGTGGACAATCCCTTTATTACATGAAATGGTACCTCATATAAAAAAAATAAAAACAGCAAATACTTCCTTTGTGGGCTGACGATGTGTCTGCAGACGCTCACCTGAAATTGTTAGGTGAGCACTGCAGCCAGTCTGCACCTGCAAGTGGGCTTCAGTGTTTGTATCTCATCGCAATGTCACTCGAGCGCCTGCACACAAAACGCTGACATCTCCGCATCAGCGTCAGTCCAGGCAGCGTAAGAGAAAAAGTTAGAGGCACTCTTTGTGTAACACCGTGGCAACAGGTAAGGGCGAGTTGGTTGCTCATCTGGGCAGGTCGAAACTATTCAGGGAGTGATGTATATTCAAATCATGGCTGCTGCTCCAGACGCTGTACTGACACCAAATGGAGAGAGGACATGACAAATGAAGGAGAGAAGAATGCGCTGGAACCCAGGTGCTGCCACTAACAGAGGTTAATCCAGGCAGTAAAAAAAACTTCCATTTTATTGCAACATGTTTCGGAGTAGAACCTGCTCCTTCCTCATGCATAGCAGAAAAGGAATGCCTCCTCCCTTATTATGGGTCGGAGGTGACGTTCAAAACACTTGTCATCCCTTAGATCACCAACGACTCGTTTAAATTAAGAATTTTTGAATACAAAAATATGCAGAAAAAAACAGCAAAAACCTTACATAAACACTACTCAAAAAATAAAGGGAACACTTAACACAATGTAACTCCAAGTCAATCACACTTCTGGGAAATCAACTTGTCCAGTTATGAAGCAACATGTCTCCTGCTGTTATGAAAATGGAACAGACAACAGGTAGAAATTACAAACAATTAGCAAGACACCCCTTATAAAGGAGTGGTTCTTCAGGGGGTGAACAAAGACAATTTCTCTATTCTCATACTTTTGGCTGTTCTTTTGGGCACTTTTGCGTTTTGTCATTGCTCTCAACCCTAAAGGTACTGTACAGTAGCATGAAGCGGTGTCTACAACCCACAGAAGTTGTTCAGGTAGTGCAGGTCATCCAGGATGGCACACCAATGCAAGCTGTGGCAAGAAGGGTAGCTGTGTCTATCAGTACATTGTCCAGAGCATGGAGCAGATACCAGGCGATGTTGAGGGGGCCGTAGGAAGGTAACAACCCAGTAGCAGGACTGCTGCCTGCTCCTTTTTGCAAGGAGGAGCAGTGCCAGAGCCCTGCAAACGATCTCCAGCATACCACTAACATCCATTTGTTAGTGGTCTGCCAGTTGTTACACTGGCTGCCCATTCATTATAGGATCCAATTCAGAGTACTTGTTCTCACCCACAAAGTTCTCCACAGTGCAGCACCCTCTCACATCTCCTCCCTTATTTCTGTCTATCGGCCTAACCGACTGTTGCGCTCTGCAAACAACTTTCGTCTAACCTCTGCATTAATCTGTACCTCCGACTTCATGACTTCTTCCGCCTAGTGCCAAACTTCTGGAATGCTCTACCCCAAGAAATTAGGACCAGCCACAATTTGCATAGTTTTAGGCTCTCCCTCAAAACACATTTGTTCAGAGCAGCCTATCACGTTCCCTGATCAAAGTCATTTTGTGTGTATGTAGCCCATTCACTATCCCCCACTCCCCACACCTGTACTTTGTATCTCCCCCACCTCATTGTAGATTGACGAGCAGGGTCTTCTTATTTTGCTTTAATTATTGTATTGTTAACGTTGTTACTTATGACTTGTTTTTGAAACTGCTAAACTGTAAAGCGCTGCGGAATATGTTGGCGCTATATAAATAAAGATTATTATTATTTATTATTATTATTTATTTAAGGGGTGCAGATCTCGCTTCTAGACCCCTCATTTACATGGAGAATGGAGTTTGGCAAACCAGGTTGTCTCTGACCCCAGAATTGAATGGACAAGTGCAATGAGAAGTGTGACAACTGATGAACATTCAGGGCTTTTACTTTGCTGTTTTTCCCCTTCTTTTTTCTTAATAGATATTGAAACAAGCTGTTTGGAAGAAAAATGGAGGCGAGATCATTTTACCCAATTAGTCTTATCTTGCTTGGTAAGATTATCTTACATCTAGTTTGGTTTGTGTATTGAGAATAGGGCGCAACAGGGATTGATCTGTTTTCTAAATCCTTAAAACAAAAGTGCTCTAGTTTAAAATGTTGATCATATGAAAAAGAAAAAATGTTTCATTACCCCTCCTCTCCCAAAACCATTGACATTTTCTGCAGCCTCATAGGGATAATTGGGCTAAAGTGCTGCTTTATGACCAGTGTCCAAAGGACCCTAGATAAGAATTCCTTACCTCTGATCTAACTGTTAAGAATGATATATGATACCATAAAGTTTTTGTTTTAGAGGGACTTGTCACCCGATTCATGCCGCCCAAATAACGGACAGTGTGTATCACAGCCTGGCTGCACGATTGCAGCCAGGAATATTTTTTTTTTTCTTTGCATTTCAAAGAAAATCTACCTAGAAGATTCAGCTGAGGACCAGAGCCGAGACTATTCCTGTTCGGCCACGGACAGCTTTTCTCAGCACTGCTAGAGGTTATTGACAGGTCTCTCCTGTAGGTGTACATGGTATGTGTTGTGATCTCATCTCTGGATATAGTTACCGGACTGGACCATCTATATATAGTTTCTCTGAAACGCAGGACTGTTCCAGCCCCCAAAATTCTACCTGGCTGCAATTGTGTAGCTGGACTTTAATTCATCCTGCCTGTGGTTTGGGCATCCTGAATCAGGTGACAGGTTCCCTTTAAACTAATAGTCTGTAGCCCTTGTGCCTGATGTTTGCACTATGACAAGCTGTACAGCGGAGTTTACGATTTCCTGGAAAATGTCTTTTTGCGGTGGAATATTTGCTTTGTAACATTTACTCTGTGTTTTTAACAGTATCTAGTATCAGACACTATTCTAAAGGAGCGTCTGGATCCTGAAACACTGGAATCGTTAGGACTCATCAAGCAATCCCAGCAGTTCAACCAGAAATCTGTAAAAATAAAGACCAAACTTTTGTGAGTAGATGACTCAGTTCGTATGTGTGGCATCTGTTATACAGGCGTTTTATGAGCTGTGTTGGACCCCTGAAGTTTCTGGTCAGTAATCTGCCTTATGCAGGACAGACATTAGTTACCTGAAGCTGTGTGGTCCTGGATGGTTTCCTCTTCTGTCCATAGACGTGAATCTTCGGCCCATCACTGCTCCCGGCAATTGTAGTGATGAGCGAGCATGCTCAGGTGCGCAACACTTGTCTTCGGCGTGCTAAAAATATTTTGAGCTGCATGTCTCGCCGTTGTTAAGACAGCCATCGCACATGCAAGGATTGCTTAATAAACAGGTAATCCCTGCATTTGTTGCGGCTGCCAAACAGCGGCGAGACATGCAGCCGCGGGGACTCAAACATGTTTTTCGAGCACGCTGAAGACACTCGGTTAGCACACGAGCATGCTCACTCATCACTAAATCGTTCCTGTTTGATAATATTTTGTACTACCGGCTATATTTATTTTGCAGACATATACATTTGTGCTCAAAAGTTTACATACCCTGGCAGAATTTTTGCTTTCTTGACCTTTTTCAGAGAATATGAATGATAACAACGAAACTTTTTCTTCATACATGGTTAGTGGTTGGGTGAAACCATTTATTGTCAAACTATTGTGTGTTCTCTTTTTAAATCATAATGACAACCCAAAATGACCCTGATCCAAAGGTCACATACCTCATTTCTTAATACCTTGTATTTCTCCCTCTGTCAATGACAGCTTGAAGTCTTTTGCTGTAGTTGTTGATGAGGTTCTTTATTTTCTCAGATGTTAAAGCTGCCCACTCTACTTGGCAAAAAGTCTCCAAATTCCTGTAAATTCCTGGGCTGTCAAGCATGAACTGCATGCTTGAGATCTCTCCAGAGTGGCTCAATGATATTGAGGTCAGAAGACTGAGATGGCCACTCCAGAACGTTCACTTTGTTTTGCTGTAGCCAACGACAGGTCGACTAGACCTTGTGATTTGGATCGTTGACATGTTGGAACGTCCAAGTACGTCCCATGTGCAGCTTCTGGGCTGATGATTGCAAATTTGCCTCCAGTATTTGCTGATAACGTGCTGCATTCATCTTTCCTTCAACTTTGTCCAAGTTTCTTTTCCCTTTGTACCTCACAAATCCCCAAAACATCAGCGATCCACCTCCGTGCTTTACAGTAGGAATGGTGTTCATTTCATCATAGGCCTTGTTGACTTCTCTCCAAATGTAATTTTTATGGTTGTGGCCAAAAAGTTCAATTTTGGTCTCATGACTCCAAATTACCTTGTTCTAGAAGTTTTGAGGCTTGTTTTTGTGCTGTTTTGCATATTATAAGCTAGATACTTTGTGGCATTTGCGCAGTAATGGCTTTCTTCTGGCGACTTGACCATGTAGCCAATTTTCTTCAAGTGCCTCCTTATTATGCATCTTGAAACAGCCACACCGCTAGTTTTCAGAGAGTCCTGTATTTTAGCTGTTGTTTGTTTTTCTTTACATCCCAAACAAATTTCCTGGCAGTTGTGGACAAAATATTTGTTGGTCTACCTGACCGTGGTTTTGTTTTCACAGAGCCCCATTTGTTAATCACAGATTGAATGCTGCTGATTGGCATTATCAATTCCTTGGATATCTTTTTGTATCCCTTTCCTGTTTTATACAGTTAAACTACCTTTTCCCATAGATCCGTTGAAAATTCTCTTGCTTTCCCCATCACTCACAATCCAGAAACGTCAGAGGCTGGATGAAAGATGCAAGAGTCTGTCTGGATCCCAGAAACTCACTCAGCTTTTATGCACACACACTGATTGCAATCAAACAGGTCACAGTTGAGGATGTTACCTTTAGTAGCCATTTGTGTCAACTTCTGTGCATGTTATCAGGCCAAAATCACCAGGGTATGTGAACTTTGATGAGGGTCATTTGGATGTTTTGGGTTGTCATTATGATTTAAAAAGAGAAAACACAGTAGTTTGACAATAAATGGCTTCACCCAACTACTAACCATACGTGGAGAAAAAGTTTTGGTTTTATCATGCGTATTCTCTGACAAAAGGCCAAGAAAGCAAATATTCTGCCAGGATTTGTAAACTTTTGAGCACACACACATCTTATAGGAACAGGTTGAAGAAATGATTGGAAATAATTGTGGCAGTATATTTTCGTGTCATATTGCATCATTCCGTAGTGTGAAATAGACCTACACCTGTGCTGTATGAGCACCTTGGTCTAACCTGTGTATCCCAATGCTGTTTTTGTAAAATACTTGTGGTGCAGGCGCCTTCATGACATTTACCCCATGTGCTCATTGAGATTTAGACAGGCAGAAATTTCTGTGACTGGAGCTAGTTCCCGGCCTGAGTGAGTGAGGCCTTCATAGTATGGCTTAATATTCTGTGGTAGATCGGCTCACTTGGCTGCACACGGAGGTAGACACGGTTAAATTGTGTCTTTAAGAACTTCCTTTGGTTTATTATAGGCAGCATAATCCAAGGGGGGGGAGGGTAGTAAAGAAAATACAGCCCTCTGGGGAAAAAACAGGAAAACAATACAAAATGGTGGCAAAACAAACATAGGCATGTGATCGGGGTCCCTCCCACTCACAGCTGGCAGAACACACACTGTTCAGCTTCTTTAGTCCATTCCACACTTTCCTGCAGTGCTCCTTCTTCAGGGTCACACACACAGAGCTCTTTCCTTCAGCCATTTAAGCCCAGACCATGTGACTCCTCCACCACGTGACCGATCACCTGACTGTGACATCACCAAGCTCCTGTCAGCACATAGTGGTGCTGATTCTGTAGGTGGAGATATGGGGGGGACACTCTATGAATGTCCCCTAAAAACCAGCCCGTAAGATACGTTAACTTAATCCTTGCAACACTTACTATCCTGGAGGAAATAAAACTCTGGATTTTATATCACTGATGCCCCTAGGCGCTAACCTGATCAAGGTGACATCACACAATATTAGAAAAGCATGTAATCCCAGCTGCAGCAGCTCCATGGGGACTTTTGCAAGTCACTGTATGGCCAAACATGACATGTGGCAACTTCTCGGAAAAATGCTGTACATTAACTCCTTTCTGACATGGGACATACTATGATGTCATGGGTCGGGTCCCGTCTTAGACCTGTTTCACATTTCAGTTATTTGACGTCAGTCAAAATCCGCCAGGTTGTGAAAAATTAGATCCGTTTCCGTTGTGGCACAAACGAATGCCACCGGATCCGTTTGTGACTGAAATTTAAAGGAGAGAGAGTGAATTTTCTTCGGGGCATGCTCAGTGTTAAAAAGCGGATCCGTTGCCGGATTCCGTCAATTAACGGTTGGCAACGGATCCGCCGCCCATAGACGACCATTATAACGAATGGCGGATCCGTTGCTATCCGCTGTTTTGACGCTGACAGAAAAAGTTTCAGTGTCCATCCACTCAAAACCATGCCAAAATTATGGCGGATCCGTCAAAAAACGGATCCAACGGATGACCATCCGCCGCTAAAAACCAGGGGAAGAGTCTTGAGGAGATCATTTGCATATTCCCAGTGCCTTCTGGGATAAGTGAAGAGTTTAACTTCGGCGCGCGAATTTTGGCTCATCTTTCATCGTTTTTAAGAAATCTCAAGATGGAAGAGGCCAGGAGCCATTTGGTGAGCTGCATTTCTTGCTACATGTTCACAGATTTACCAGTGGAAAAGCCAAACTTCACATGCCACAAATGCAAGCTTGTGTCCCTGTTGGAAGAAAAGTTGCAAAATCTTGAAGAGAGGTTAGCTACGTTGAAGATCATTAAGGAAGGTGAAGAGTTCTTGGACAGAGCAGAATTATCTCTTCATGTTACAGAAAGAGAAGAAATTCGAAGTGCACCTGAAGAAACAGAGGAATGGAGACATGTGACCCAGAGAAGCAGGAGGATCAGGAGGCAGTCAGCACCCATACTGCTCAGGAACCAGTACCAGGCTCTCACGCAGGAAAACGATGAAGAAATACATCAGGATAAGACTTTGCCAACAAACAGCAACCTTGTACGCCTTCAGAGTCCTCCTGGATGGAGAAAGAAAAATGTTGTGAAGAAGAAACGGAGAGTGGTGGTCATGGGGGATTCCCTGTTGAGAGGAACAGAGGCCGCTATCTGCAGACCGGATATAACTTCAAGAGAAATGTGCTGTCTTCCAGGAGCAAAAATTAAAGATGTGTCTGACAGGATATCGGGACTCTTCAGACCTACAGATGACTACCCATTCCTGCTACTACATGTGTGGACAAATGACACCGCAAGAAACGACCTGGAAACCATCTGCAGAGACTTTGAAGACTTAGGCAAGAAAGTGAAAGAACTGGGAGCGCAGGTGGTCTTCTCTTCCATCCTCCCAGTGGATGGCCATGGAATAAGGAGGTGGAATAAGATTCTGCAGGTGAACAACTGGCTACGTCGATGGTGCCGTCAGCAACGATTTGGATTTCTGGATCACGGAGTGAACTACTTATACGATGGACTACTTGCTAGAGATGGGGTGCACCTTACGAAGACTGGAAAGCATGTATTTGGAAGTCGCCTTGCTACACTTGTAAGGAGAGCTTTAAACTAGAACAACATGGGAAGGGAAGCAAAAGACCAGAAAAAGCCATACACCTGACAAATGCTATTGAGGACTCTGCTATTAGAAGTGGAAAGGAAGAACAAAGACGAAAGAATCTAATTAATAAAAATATTGGAGAAAGAGAAACCAATCACAAACTAAAATGTTTCTATACCAATGCACAAAGCATGGGCAACAAACAAGGAGAATTGGAACTACTAACACAGGAAAAGAAATATGATGTCATTGGAATCACTGAAACTTGGTGGGACAATACACATGATTGGAATACAAGACTAGAAGGATACAACTTATTTGCAAGAAACAGACTTGATAAACGAAGAGGGGGTGTCGCATTGTATGTTAGAAACGCGTATATCTGCACAGAGATTGAAGCTTCAGAGACTGGGAGTTCTGTGGAAACTGTTTGGGTAAGAATACAAGGACAGAACAATGGAAAGGACACCATTGTAGGCATTTACTACAGGCCGACTGTGCAAGCTGAAGATATGGATGAACTCTTTATGCATCAAATGGCCAAGTTCTCCAAAAAATATGACATAGTTGTCATGGGAGATTTCAACTATCCAGACATTTGTTGGGAATCTCTCAAGCAAAACTAACAGGTCAAGGAAATTCTTATCCTCTCTTGCTGACAACTTTATCTTCCAAAAGGTAAGGGAGAAAACAAGGGGAACTGCTACCTTGGATCTAATCCTTATAAACAGGGAGGAAATGGTTGAGGAGGTAAAAGTGGCTGGGACCCTAGGAGGTAGCGACCATGCTATTTTAGAATTTTGGATAACTAGAGGAGGAAGACCTGTGAAGACTCAGACGTCAAGGTTAGATTTCAGAAAGGCAGATTTTAAGGGATTCAAAAAGAGAATTGGAGGGATCCAATGGCTGGATATCCTAAAAGACAAAAATGTCCAGGAGGGATGGGAAATCTTGAAAAATGAAATTCTCAAAGCACAGTTGTTAACAATTCCGAAAAGAGGGAAGAATAGGAAGCATTTAAGGAAACCAGGATGGATGAACACAGAACTTAAGCACATGCTAAAAAGGAAGAAAAAAATGTTTATAAAATGGAAAGAGGGAGGCATATCTAAAGAAGAATATAATGCTGTCTGCAGAACCTGCAGGGCACAAATCAGATTACTAAAGCTGAAAATGAATTGAGGCTTGCAAGAGATGTCAAAAGCAATAATAAAGGATTTTGGGGATATGTCAAAAGATGTTATAGGATTTTTACAGGATGAAAATGATGAAATGGTAAGACAGGATGTTGAGAAGGCTGAACTTTTAAATTCCTATTTTGCATCTGTTTTCTCTCAGAAAGGAAATGTAACATCAACTGTTATTCACTGTCCTATTAAGGGAATAGAAGAATCTAGGATATCTATAAACAGAAAGATAGTGAGGAAACACTTAGCTAACCTAAATGAATTCAAGTCTCCAGGTCCAGATGAATTACACCCCAGAGTACTGAAGGAGATAGCAGAAGAAATTTTTGAACCCCTCTCCATAATCTTTGAAAATTCTTGGAGAACAGGAGAAGTGCCAGAAGACTGGAGAAGAGCAAATGTTGTTCCTATCTTCAAAAAGGGGAAGAAGGTGGACCCAGGCAACTATAGGCCGGTGAGTCTGACTTCTATACCAGGAAAGATCTTTGAACAAATTATTAAACAACATGTATGTCAATACCTGGATAAGAATGAAGTGATTAAACAGAGTCAGCATGGGTTTGTAACTAATAAGTCATGTCAGACTAACTTAATTTCCTTCTATGACGGTATCACTGATTGGGTGGATCAAGGAAATGCTGTAGATATAGTATATCTTGACTTCAGCAAAGCATTTGACAAAGTCTCTCATACTATCCTTATTGAAAAAATGACTAAGTATGGAATGGACAATGCAACTGTTAGGTGGATTCATAACTGGCTTAGTGATCGGACCCAAAGAGTGGTCGTAAATGGCTGCACATCCAGTTGGAAGAATGTCTCAAGTGGGGTACCACAGGGCTCTGTCCTGGGCCCTGTATTGTTCAACATCTTTATCAACGATTTAGATGAAGGAATTGAGTGTAATCTGATTAAATTTGCTGATGACACAAAGCTAGGAGGGATAGCTAATACTAGAGAAGAGAGAGAGAGGATTCAAAAAGATTTAAATAAACTGGAGAAGTGGGCAGCAACTAACAGAATGGTTTTTAACAGGGAGAAATGCAAAGTACTACATCTGGGCAATAAAAATGAAAAAAGCATATATAGAATGGGAGGAATAGGGCTAAGTGACAGCACATGTGAAAAAGACTTGGGTATACTAATAGATCACAGACTGAATATGAGTCAACAGTGTGATGCAGCAGCAAAAAAGGCAAATGCAATTCTAGGATGTATTAACAGAAGCATGCAGTCTAGATCACGTGAAGTCATTATTGCCCTCTACTCCTCTTTGGTCAGACCTCATCTGGAATATTGTGTCCAGTTTTGGGCACCACATTTTAAAAAAGACATCAACAAACTGGAACAAGTTCAGAAAAGAGCGACCAGAATGGTGACCGGTCTGCAAACCCTGTCTTATGAGGAAAGGTTGCAGGATTTGGGAATGTTTAGTTTGCAAAAGAGAAGACTGAGAGGAGACTTAATAACTGTCTACAAATATCTAAAGGGCTGTCACATTGTAGAAGGATCAACTTTATTCTCATTTGCACAAGGAAAGACTAGAAACAATGGGATGAAACTGAATGGGAGGAGACACAGATTAGATATTAGAAAAAACTTTTTGACAGTGAGTGATCAATGAGTGGAACAGGCTGCCACAAGAAGTGGTGAGTTCTCCTCCAATGGAAGTCTTCAAACAGAGGCTGGACAGACATCTTTTAACGAAAATAAATAAAAGGAATATTTTTTTTAACTATCTTCCTGCCTGAGATCGCTGGAGATTACTGTGCGCTTGGACTTGTATCCGCCAGGGCGGCTCCGTGCGACGGTGGTGGTTCCTGCTATCCGAAGGACGCTAAGGGGTGAGCTGAAACATTTTTTTCATACGGATTGGAGGTATGGGGTCGGGTCCCTTGTCCCTGGGAGAAGCGCTGACCTAGTGTCAACGCCGGTACATCGGCACCCCGTTGCGCCCCCCCCCCCCTGTTCTTCCCTTCATCCGGCGCTGGCAGGCCCAGAAATTTAGTCCCCGGCTTTTTGGCCAGACTAGGCCGCAGTTTACATAGCGCCGCCGCCCACGTCCTTGGCGCTTGTCGCTCTGAACGAGAAGCGCCCTGCTAGTCTCGGGGGCCATGTCTTTCACCTCAGCCTGCTCTGTGACGGCTGCGGGGGGGGCGCGCACTGACTGACAGCACCTGACGACGTTGCAGGGCCACCGCTATTCCTCCTGGGGACACAGCATCAGGACCGTGGGTAAGCTTCACCTGCCTTCAGAAGAAAGCTTAACCCCTTCTCTGCACATTCACATCATCTGCAGCCCAGACTCTGCCTGTATCCCTTTTGGGGCACTATGTCTTAATCTAAGGAATCCAAAAGGGTTACTAAGAAGCACACTGTGTTCTTTACCTCTTGTGCCATTTGCAAGACTGCCTTGTCCAGTGCCCAAACTAATCCATTATGCACGGATTGCGACCCGGTTTGTGCTCAAACGCCATCCGCCTCCGCTGCCACCGGGCCTTCTGAATTTAGTCCCCTTGAGTGGGCTGCGTCCCTGTCACGGTCTGTGGAGTCACTGACCAAGGCTATAGACTCCCTCCGGGACTCCTCTTTAAGTCAGAACGTGCCAGCAGGGGCTGTACTCGTTCATGGGGTGGTCAGGTCTCTAGAAAGCGGACCCATGACGCGTCCCCAGTCACGCTCGCGCTTGAGCATCTGCGAGCTCTGTCTCTCGCTCTCCCTCTCCCAATGTTCGCAGCGAACATGACTCTGACATATCAGTACCCACAGAATCCCCCAAATGACCAAGAGTCACTTGATTCTCTTATAGAGTCAGTCAACAGGATTCTGAAGTTGGACGAGGAGAATATTCCCGCTCCGAAACATGTTGTATCTTTTAAAAAGACTAAACGTGTGCCCAGGGTATTTGCCAGCCATCCAGAGTTTAAGGGCATTGTCCAGAGACATAGGGACCGGCCACATAAACGGTTCTCAGGTCAAAAGCCTATTGAGGCTAAATACCCTTTTGCTCCAGAACTAATGAAGGATTGGTTACAGTCCCCTTCTGTGGATCCTCCTATATGGCGTCTTGCTTCCAAAACGCCCCTATCTGTTTCTGAAAGTTCTTCAGTCAGAAACCCCTCTGATCGTCAGATTGACTACCTTGCTCGCTCAATTTTTGAAGCTTCAGGAGCGGCACTCTTTCCATCTTTCACGGTGACTTGGGTGGCTAAGGCTATGGCCGCTTGGGCAGAGGTGTTAGTTACTGCCATCCAGGATAGCAGTCTTCCTCCGGAGGCAGCCAGCGTCACCAGTCCGAAAGTCCATGCAGGAGACTTTGTAGTGGACGCTTCGTTAGATGCCGCCAATTGCGCTGCACAGGCAGCCGCAAATGCAGTCTCCATTAGAAGGGCCCTATGGCTCCACGACTGGCGGGCAAATTTCATTTCAAAAAGATCAATGACTTCTCTGCCTTATCAAACCGGTCGTCTATTTGGAGAGAAACTGGATCAGCTCATTTCTGACACTGCCAGGGGGAAGAGTAAATTCCTTCCCCAACAAAGGCCCGTCCGGGCGTTTCGGAATCAACAGCAGACTCTCTTTCTGCTCTTTTGCAACAATTCCAGTTGGTCCTCCACAACTTTCTCTTCTGGATCAGGTCGGTGCCCGCATGGAGACAGCGGTTCCCAGGTCTCATACAGACCTAACCGCACCTGGAAACCCAGGCCAAGGGCATCTGGATCTAGGGGAGCCAGATCCCATAGATCCTCTACACAATGACTTGTTGCGGTATCCGTCGGACACAGACAAAGTAGGCGGTCGTCTACTTTCATTCAGTGAGACCTGGCTCGCGGAGCCGGTGCTGGAGAAGACTTTTCGAAGTTTATCTTCCAACCCAGGCGAGAAAGTGTATTTACTGTGATATCTACGGATTCATCGCAAGCTGGAAGGCACGGACCTTTGATCTTTGAATTGGGCGGCGGATTTTCTAAGTCACCTGGGCATCGCTTCAGGAGAGTCGTCTCTTCATCCGGAAGTTTTTCAACAGATTTGCCATCGCTGAGGGACTCCGGATGTGGATCTCATGGCCTCAAGAGTAAACAACAAGGTCCACGGGTTCATTGCCCGATCCATGCGCTATCGGAGCAGACGCCCTCGTTCTGCCTTGGCACCAGTTTCGACTTTTGTACGTTTTCCCCCTCTTCCCTTGCTTCCAGGGGTCATCAAGAAAATAAGAGCATAAGGGGGTACCAGTGATCCTAGTCGCGCCGGATTGGCCGCGCCGGGCATGGTACGAAGAACTAGTCCAACTTATCGCCGACGTTCCCTGGCGACTTCCAGATCGCATGGATCTACTCTCACAGGGCCCGATTACCACCAGAACTCCAGGGCCATGTCTTTGACGGCATGGCCGTTGAATCCTGGATTTTAGCACAAGCTGGTTTCTCTCACGAGGTGATCTCCACCATGATTAGTGCTAGGAAGCCCGTGTCGATGTGCATTTATCACCTCACCTGGAAGATTTTTTTTTTCTCATGATGCAAGGACCATTGTCGTTCCCCTCTGGTGTTCTCCTTCCCTTCCATATTGGAATTCTTACAATCCCGATTAGAGTCAGGTCTCGCACTTGGCTCGCTCAAAGGTCAAATTTCAGCTTTGTCAGTCCTATTCCAAGGCAAAATTGCCACCAAATTGCAGGTGAAGACGTTCATTCAGGGAGTTTCCCATGTGACTCCTCCCTATAAGAAGCCATTGGAATCATGGGACCTTAACTTGGTCCTTGGAGCCTTACAGGAAGCCCATTTCGAACCACTGCAGAAAGTACCACTAACTTATCTCTCTTGGAAGGTGGTCTTCCTAGTGGCAATTACATCAATCAGACGAGTTTCGGAATTGGCGGCCCTGTCCTGCCGTCCTCCGTTCCTGAATTTTCATCAGGACAAGGCAGTTTTGAGGACGTCCCTGTCTTTTCTGCCCAAAGTCGTTTCTTCTTTTCATCTCTATGAGGATATTGTTTTGCCTTCATTCTGTCCGGCACCAGTCCATTGTATTGAAAAGGCCCTCCACACCCTGGATGTGGTTAGGGCTCTTAGACGGTACATCTCGCAGACGGCTCCCTTCCGCAGGTCAGATGCCCTGTTCGTACTTCCAGAAGGGCATAGGAAGGGTCTAGCCGATTCAAAAGCCAAACTAGCCAAGTGGATTTGCTTGGCTAATCAGGAATCCTACCGTGTCAGGGGCACGCCTATCCGAGCAGGGATCAAGGCGCATTCTATTCGATCAGTGGGCGCCTCTTGGGCCATTCGGCACCAGGCGTCGGCAGAACAGGTCTGCAAGGATGTGACTTGGTCCAGCTTGCATACTTTTACAAAACATTATCAAATTCACTCTCAGGCCTCTGCGGATGCAGCTCTTGGCCTGCGCATTCTGCAATTGGCAGTACCACAGTGTTAAGCCAGTGGTACATGGGGTATTAGCAATTGTATTGCTCCCTATCCAGGGACTGCTTTAGGACATCCCATGGTCCTGTGTCCCCCAATGAGGCGTAGGAGAAATAGGGATTTTTGTGTACTCGCCGTAAAATCCTTTTCTCCGAGCCAATCATTGGGGGACACAGCTCCCACCCTGTTAGCCTATTGGCTTCTTGTCTCGTTCTTAGGTTTTGACATAGTTTATTGTTCCTTGTTTAATACTCCTACTGCTTTTTCACCGAACTGGGGAAATCTCAGCCTGCGAGAGGGTGTATACTGCAGGGGAGGAGTTAATTTTCTCTGTGTTCACTTAGCGTCCTCCTAGTGGCAAGCAGCATAACACCCATGGTCCTGTGTCCCCCCAATGATTGGCTCGGAGAAAAGGATTTTACGGTGAGTACGCATAAAAATCCCTATTATTATTATTATTATTATTATTATTATTATTATTATTATATATATATATAAGATATTGCTGCGATCCACGTAAAAAAAAAAAAAAGAGAAATCTATTATATACATATGCACACACCATTCTGGCATCACTGTAATCGTGATGACCTGGAGAAACATGGCTACAAGGCATTACCATACAATAATACTGTAAAACCAAACCACTCTCACCCCCCAAAAAATCAACAATAGCGGAATTTTTTTTTTCTTATTCTTGCTATCTCTCTGCCTTAGGAACTCACCCCCCCCCCTCAATTTTACAGTACATTACATGGTAAAATAACTGATGCCTTCATAACCACGTCTTTTCGGCTGACAAAACAAGCCCTTCTATGGCTGTAAGGATGGAGTAATCGCCCGGCCATAAAGGCGTTACATTAGTGGGCAACCATGTAACATGTAAAGCACAGAGCAGCACTATATACAAAAACAATGAGTCCGGGTGCAAAAAAAAAGGCCCCCCCAGTACCAACCCTTGTATCCAGAGATCCAAAGAAAATAGGAGCAGCACACCGTCATAAGTGAAATAAAGCTATTGTATTTTAGCCCATAATAGCGACGTTTCTGTCCTGAGCTTGAGAAAGGTCTGCACTCAGGACCGAAACGTCGCCATTGTGGGCTAAAATACAATAGCTCTATTTCGCTTATGACGGCGTGCTGCTCCTAATTTCTTTGGATCTCTACATGTCGAGGAAGGTATAAAATACAGAGGGAGGCTTTGCTGTTACTGTCCCTTTTACTAGGAATACATCATCGGTTAATGACATGTTGTTTAACTTTTTAACCTTGTTTCTTTTTGGTAGCATACAATGATTATTCTACTTTGTGCCAGGAGCAGAAGGAATCCTTTCCACGGAGCTGAGCTGGCAATGGTGGTGATGTCTGTTGTTTTCTGCTGTTTACAGTGCATCTCTGCAGGCGAATGTCGTCTGATTGTCTGGCAGTGCCCCCTGGCAGTGCCCTTTTAGCGCATTTCAGCAGATGGGACAGACAGATCAGCAGTCCCAGTGCTTGGCACGTGCTGCAGTCAGTGGTTCTCTGTGTTTCCCATTTTGTTTCCTTTGTCCACTTTGCTGCTTTACAATCAGATTTCTGGCGTAACCGTTGGCTTTCTCATATTTATTGACATGAACGTCCTGATTTTTTTTTTTCTGTTGCAGTTATAAACAGCAGAAATTCAATTTATTAAGAGAGGAAAATGAAGGATATGCGAAATTAATTTCCGAGCTCGGGCAAGATCTGTCTGGGAGTTTAACAAGTGACTTAATTCTGGAAAACATCAAATCCTTAATCGGTATGGCAGGTTTCTTCATAATACTCTTTGGTTTTCATGAACGTTTATAGGCGATGTTTAACCGTTTGTTTGCTCGTAAATTACAACCTATGTATAATGGCTCAGACCATCTATTTCTGCATTTCTTACATTATTTTAGTATCATTTTTGTTTTTAGTATATCTGATATCAGGTTGTCCGATAGAGAAAAAATCCTGTATAAATATCAGTCTTTAAACCCTCTCCCTTTCTCGGGGGTGGCGCTGCAGTCACTCACCCTGCTTCTATCACCACCACTCTCTGCTGACGTACTGCTTCAGGTGGGTTGATAGAAGCTGCGAGAGGGGTGACAGCAGGGCTTTCCACGTGCTGACGTCTCATTTGAAAATCCCCAGGGAATGTTGCGACTCAAAGGGAACGTCACAGGCGTTAAAGTAGGAAAACATATAAGGATTAGCTGTATGTAGAGAGCAGTAAGGTATTTTCACATTTCAAACTTGCTGCTTTTTATGACCCACCGTATTAAAATAGATGATGTATCATTAGCATGAGTAAATATAATAATCTTTGTAATATATTTATGTTCTTTGCATTCGCACACACTCACGCGCACACGTTTCATTTCTGATCATCTCATCATTTACTCAGGAAAAACAAAAAAAAAAATCCATTTTGAGAAACAAGATAAATTATCAACTTACCAAGGGATCACATATAGAGTTGAGCGACTTTTGGTTTTTTAGGGTTGCGTTTCGTTTCGTGAAACCCGACTTTTCCAAAAGTCGGGTCGAGCAAGATCGTCCGATTATAGGGAAAAGTCGGGGTCGTCCCGAAACACGAAACCCAATGTAAGTCAATGGGGAATAAAAGTCGGCAGTGAGAGGAGGACAGGAAACACACCTACAGTGCCCATTTGAATGCCAAAAGCATCAATTCTTCTTACTTAAGCTTGTCAACCTTAATTAACTTCATAATACAAGTTACGCACTGAAAAATGGGGGTTATTTGGCTAAAGTTGTGGGGGGGGGCTGGCTCCAGGTTTTCATGTGCACTGGGCGAAAGAGCGCCCCTTTAACACATATCACAACTCATCATGCTCCGATACGGCAGAGAAATAGCGGTATAGTACAATGAAAAATACCTCACTTTTTACATCTCATGGCGAGGCCCATCTATTTCTCCATACAGAATCATTGGTCCCATATAATGTTTGAAACAGTATATGATGAGCTCCACATAATGCTACAGTATATGTTGGTCCCCATGGATGAAGCTCCACTGTCTTATGGGCCCAAATAATGCTCCAAACATAATGGGCCCCATTTCTAATGCTCTAGTGTATAATGGGCCCTGTAAATGCTGCTCCAGTGTCTGATGTCCACCTTTTGGAATGTTCCAGTGTATGGTGGGCCCCATCTATCATTCTCCAGAGTAACGTGCTCCCCAAAAATTGCTGTCCCAACATTGAAAACAATCAAATAAGTCTCCTCGCTAGGGAATCCCTGTACTAGTCTGGACTCCTCGTCGTCCCCATCTTCCATCTCACTGCACAGTATTTCAACCTTGCAAGTGCTGTGATCCTGAGCAAGCAGGGGGGGCCCACTCGTTGGCGACGGCACTGGCACAGGGCCCCTGATAGTACGGTGGTGTGTCTGATGGAGGGTGGGCCGAACCTGCACTTTCATCTGCAGCTTCCTCTTTGTCACCGTGTAAGATGGAACTGTATATGGGAAGGGTAACCTGAGTTTCATCAGGGTCAGATTCAGGCCATGTAGCGTGCGAGGGGAATGTAGTGGTCTGGGTCAATGTACCAGCAGATTCATCGAGCAGTGACTGGGCATCAGTGCACTTGTGTCGCCCCCAGGAGTACGGTCGCCACAGTGACATTACCTTCCTCCTAGGGAGTGTGATGTCATGCTTGGGAGCAACGAAGGATCTCTCTAGCAGGTTAACTGATTGGGCGGCGTTATTCCCACGAGTCATGACCCTCCAAACAGCGTTCATGAAGGCAAATTGTTTGTTTTACGTGGGCAGTATGGTTGCAAAGCTGAACCTTAAAGGAATGTCCAGAAGGGCACCACCAGGAGTGGAGCTTACGGTTAAATTCGACTCCACCTGGGAAACCTCAACCATGCCAGCTACAGAACAGATGCACACATTGCAAGCTTAATTCCGTTAACGAACGAGACTCCGTCATGCCCCGCGGTCCGAGTCCGGCTTACTAGAGGGACACGTGAGGCTCTGGAACATGAGATTGGCCAATAACTGGTGTGTCATGCCCTTACATGTCCGTGGCTGCATGTGCGCTACACTGAAAAGGCCAGCGTTTGTCGCTTACAGGTGCAGATAACCCGCTGAACAACGTTAGTGATGGGGATCACTGATTACAATTATTACCCGCGAACAATGATTTCCCAGTAAGTGCAGGTCAACTGCAGTTCCGGAATTAGGCCTAACCGTCATTCCTGAAAAAATGAAAAACTTACGTGTGCAAACCACAGGTGCTGTAGCTTGCTTAACAGCTCGCCAGCCGTTCTCACGCCCAGTATGGATTACACGTGATTGCACAAAGGTTAGAAAGGGTACCGTATCCCCAGATAACATGTATGGATAGCGTACACATTCAAAATATATGTCTCAGGAGGCAGGCTCAGACGGTGTTAGGCCCAGTATGGATTGCACGTGATTGCACAAAGGTTAGAAAGGGTACCCTATCCCCGGATAACATGTATGGATAGCGTACACATTCAAAATATGTCTCAGGAGGCAGGCTCAGACGGTGTTAGGCCCAGTATGGATTGCACGTGATTGCACAAAGGTTAGAAAGGGTACCGTATCCCCGGATAACATGTATGGATAGCGTACACATTTAAAATATATGTCTCAGGAGGCAGGCTCAGACGGTGTTAGGCCCAGTATGGATTGCACGTGATTGCACAAAGGTTAGAAAGGGTACCGTATCCCCGGATAACATGTATGGATAGCGTACACATTCAAAATATATGTCTCAGGAGGCAGGCTCAGACGGTGTTAGGCCCAGTATGGATTGCACGTGATTGCACAAAGGTTAGAAAGGGTACCGTATCCCCGGATAACATGTATGGATAGCGTACACATTCAAAATATATGTCTCAGGAGGCAGGCTCAGACGGTGTTAGGCCCAGTATGGATTGCATGTGATTGCACAAAGGTTAGAAAGGGTACCGTATCCCCGGATAACATGTATGGATAGCGTACACATTCAAAATATATGTCTCAGGAGGCAGGCTCAGACGGTGTTAGGCCCAGTATGGATTGCACGTGATTGCACAAAGGTTAGAAAGGGTACCGTATCCCCGGATAACATGTATGGATAGCGTACACATTCAAAATATATGTCTCAGGAGGCAGGCTCAGACGGTGTCAGGCACAGTATGGATTTGACGGCCCAGATTACACAGCGGAGGAGCAGGAAGAGGTAAAGATTGCAAATGCTGGGGCCCTGCCCAAGCAAGGGGGGCCCACTCGTGGGCGTCGGTACTGGCACTGGGCCCCTCATAGTACAGCGGTGTGTCTGACGGCGGGTGTGCACCACCACCGTCAGAGACACTTGATTGAACTATGAGGGACCCTGTGCCAGTGCCCGCGCCCAAGAGTCGGCCTACCCACCTGTCCAGGGCAACGGCACTCGCACGGTGTCGTGCGCTAGGTGGTGACCCCGGCCATGGGGGGGGAGGCAGCACAGTTAGGGAGTTTTAGAAAGTGGCATATGTTGATGTTGGACATTCAGCTGATGCAAAAGGCGAAATAGGTCAAGTCCCAGGAAGAGGTGGACCAAAGCAAGCCATTTTTCTGTCACCCTATGTGTCATCAGGGGAAGGTGGGACAAAATCCTTGGAAACCCATGCATGGTTCATTTTAATGAAGGTTAGATCATCCACATTTTGGGTTGACAGACGGGTCCTTTTTTCTGTCAGGATTGATCCAGCTGCACTGAAGACTCTTTCCGATAGCAGCACACTTGCAGCTGGGCAAGCGAGCTCCTGTATGGCATATTGGGCCAATTCAGGCCAGGTGTCCAGTTTAGCGGCCCAATAGTCAAAGGGGAATGACCTGTGTGGGAGAACATCGATATGGGAGGAAAAGTAGTTTGTAACCATGGTTGACAACTGCTGTCTCCTGTCACTTTTCATCGATGCAGTATTACCAGTTGTTTGAGCGGTATTTGAAAAATCAGTCCACAACATTGTCATGAAACCCCTGTCTCCAACGCCACTTCTGCTGTGTGCACCACGAACACCTCTGCCAAGCTGCCCCCGGCCCGTACGGCTCGTGTGAGAACCATCACCGCTGCTGTGTGCGGGGAATGCCTTAAGCAACCGATTTACCAGAGTTGCTTGTTTATTAGCCAATATTAGGTCAAGGTTCTCCTGTGGCATGATGTTTTGTAATTTGCCTTTATAGCGTGGATCCAGGATGCTGGCCAACCAGTAGTCGTCATCGTTCATCATTTTGGCAATGCGGGGGTCCCTTTTTAGGATCCGCAAGGCATAATCTGACATGTGGGCCAATGTTCCCGGTGTCAATGATGCACTGCGAGTGCTGGTTGGAGGAGCACTTTCTGGCAAATCCACATCCCTCCAGTCACGCACAAACCCTGTATCAGACCTTGCCACGCCAACATTTTCACTTGCCCCACGAGATGCATCCTCCTCCCCTAAGTAATCATCCCCATCATCATCCTCCTCCTCCTCTTCTTCCTCCACCTCGTCCAGGAGAGGTCCCTGAGCAGACAATGGCTGAATGTCATCAAGGATTCCCTCCTCCTCTTCCTCCTCATCAACTGGCTGCAGACGCCTGCTCCTTAAGGTGCGTCAAAGTTTGCATGAGCAGACGCATAAGTGAGATGCTCATGCTTAGGATGGCGTCGTCTGCGCTTACCAGCCGTGTGCATTCCTCAAAACACTGAAGGACTTTACAAAGGTCTTTCAGCTTCGACCACTGCACACCTGTCAACTCCATGTCTGCTCTCAAAGTGCCTGGCCGTGTATCCTCCCACAAATGCATTATGGCCTGCCTCTGCTCGCACAGCCGCTCCACCATGTGCAGGGTGGAGTTCCACCTTGTTGCAATGTCGATAATGAGGCGGTGGTTGGGAAGGTGGAGCAATCGCTGCAGCTTCTGCATACGAACGGAGTGTACAGGCGACCGGCGGATGTGCGCGCACAGTCTTCGCACCTTCTGGAGCAGGGCTGTTAACTCAGGATAATTTTTGAGGAAGCACTGCACCACCAGGTTCAAGGTGTGAGCCAAGCAAGGTATGTGGCTGAGTTTTGAAAGGGCTATGGCTGCCACAAAATTACGGCCGTTATCACTAACTACCTTGCCTGCCTCAAGATGTACACTGCCCAGCCATGACTCAGTTTGTCGCTTCAAGTACTCGGCCAGCACCTCGGCGGTATGTCTGTCGCCCAAACACATCATCTGCAACACAGCCTGCTGACGCTTTCCACTAGCTGCTCGATAGGGGGACACATCGTGTGCAACAGTGGCAGCTGCAGATGGAGTGCTCGTACGACTGCGCTCTGTGGACGAGCTTTCGCTTCTGGAGGAGGAGGAGGAGGAGGCGGGTGGAACGCCTACAGCCAACTGTTTCCTATACCGTGGGCTAGGCAGCACTGTCCCACCACCGCTGTCCCCTGTGGACCCTGCATCCACCACATTAACCCAGTGCGCAGTGATGGACACGTAACGGCCATGGCCATGCCAACTGGACCATGCATCAGTAGTGAGGTGCACCTTTCCGCTCACTGACTGCTTGAGTGCATGGACAATGCGGTCTTTCACATGATGGTGGAGGGCTGGGATGGCTTTGCGAGAGAAGAAGTGGCGACTGGGTAGGTCATAGCGTGGTACTGCATAGGCCATGAGTTCGCGGAAAGCTGTGCTTTCCACCAACCGAAAGGGCATCATCTCAAACGAGATTAGTTTGGCAATGTGGGCGTTCAAACCCAGTGTACGCGGATGAGAGACTGAGTACTTTCTTGACCTACTCATAGTGTCTGGGAGGGTGAGCTGGACTTGAGAGCTGCATATGGTGGAAGTAGCGGTGGACAGGGCGGACTGAGAGAGGGTTGATGATGGTGATGGAGTTGGTGTTCTTTCTGATGGCCTAGAATCAGTCTTTCGTTGATATAACAGTGGGATTCCCTGACTGCTGTGGCCTTGCAACGACACCTCAACATTTGCTGCTGTGCTAACTGGTGGGCTTACAGTGGGGGAAACAATGTAGCGTTGCTGACTACCTTCGTTGTGATCAGTTGCACATGTGGCACTTGAGGTTTGGTGTTGTGTCCACGCTTGCAAGTGCATGCTGGTTAAATGTCTATGCATGCAACTGGTATTCAAATTTTTCAGATTTTTCCCTCGGCTAAAGGTCTTTGCGCACTTCTTACAGATAACCTTGGCCTGATCATGAGGATTTTGTTCAAAAAAGTGCCACACTGCACTCTTCCTACTTTGGCAGACATTTTGCGGCCTAGCACGCTGTGATCTTTTGACCCTCTGGACAAGCTGTCCAGCAACTCTTTTGATGTTTGGAACCTGTCTTTGGAGTGCTCCGGGCCTGCCAGATAACAGCTGTTGCGATGTCGATGTCTGCTGTGGATGCTCCTCATCTGAGCTATTGGAAGCAGCACCCTCTTCCCCCAATGGATGCCAATCTGGGTCAACAACTGGGTCATCCATCACCTCCTCTTCTATGTCATGTGCACCTTCCTCTGTGTCACCGTGTATGGTGGTTTAGTGTGCAGGAAGGGGCACCTGAGTCTCATCAGGGTCAGAATCTGGCTCTGTACACTGCGAGGACAATGTAGTGCTCTGAGTGAATGTACCAGCAGAATCATCCATCAGCGGCTGTGCATCAGTGCACTCCATGTCAGATTCATCTTGGCCTAGGTAATTCACCATTTCACTTGATAATCCAGGCATGGTATGTGAAAACAGCTCCATGGAGTAATCAGTAGTATGGCCTGCGTCATCCTTCAATCTTGGTTGGGGTGAAGGACACAAGGAAAGGTGTGGTTCATGAACATGAGCCTCCAATGACGACTCAGTGCTTTTACTTTTTACAACTGAAGAAGAGGAGGCGATAGAGCTGGAGGCTGAGTCAGCAGTGTAAGACAAAACTTTTTCCTGATGCTCTGGCTTTAAAAGCGGTTTGCCAACTCCTAGAAAACTAAGCGTTCGAGGCCTTATGTAGCCAGACGATGACGCAGGCTCAACACCTCCTGTATTCGGTCCTATTTTGCTCTTGCCACTACCATCAGATCCACCACCAACACCATCATTACCAGCTGCCAACCCCCGCCCAATTCCACGGCCTCTTCCACCAGCCTTCCTCATTTTTGGTAGAAATGTAGACAAAATCCAACAAACTATATAGTATGTAAAACAAGGTACAAGGTGTCTATAGGACAGGGGAGATTTTGAATTTCTGCACACACTTTTGGACACTGGACACTTTTGGATTGTGTGAGGCCCAATGAATATCTGAGCACTATGAGACAGGCTCGATGGCACAGCTGTGACCTAAGTGACTAGAGGATAAGTGAGATTTTGAATCTCTGCACACACTTTTGGACACTGGACACTTTTGGATTGTGTGAGGCCCACTGATATCTGAGCGCTATGTGACAGGCTCGATGGCACAGCTGTGACCTAAGTGACTAGAGGATAAGTGAGATTTTGAATCTCTGCACACACTTTTGGACACTGGACACTTTTGGATTGTGTGAGGCCCACTGATATCTGAGCGCTATGTGACAGGCTCGATGGCACAGCTGTGACCTAAGTGACTAGAGGATAAGTGAGATTTTGAATCTCTGCACACACTTTTGGACACTGGACACTTTTGGATTGTGTGAGGCCCACTGATATCTGAGCGCTATGTGACAGGCTCGATGGCACAGCTGTGACCTAAGTGACTAGAGGATAAGGGAGATTTTGAATCTCTGCACACACTTTTGGACACTGGACACTTTTGGATTGTGTGAGGCCCAATGAATATCTGAGCGCTATGTGACAGGCTCGATGGCACAGCTGTGACCAAAGTGACTAGAGGATAAGGGAGATTGGATTGCTTTTAAAAAAGCAGTTTGCGGAGCAGTGGGTAAACAGCAATGCCAGCCTGTCAGGAAGCCTTAAAAGGCAGCCCAACAACCAACACTACTGATACACCACAATATAGCCTCCCCTTGCACTGCACACACAGTGACTGGTGTGTTGTGCAGGCCAAATTGCTATCGGCAGCAGAAGCAGTTTTTTTTTTCTTCTCAGCAGGACAAAAAAAAAAAAAATTGGGCTTGCTTTTAAAAAAGCAGTTTGAGGCCCAATGAATATCTGAGCGCTATGTGACAGGCTCGATGGCGCAGCTGTGACCAAAGTGACTAGAGGATAAGGGAGATTGGATTGCTTTTAAAAAAGCAGTTTGCGGAGCAGTGGGTAAACAGCAATGCCAGCCTGTCAGGAAGCCTTAGAAGGCAGCCCAACAACCAACACCACTGATACACCACTATATAGCCTCCCCTTGCACTGCACACACAGTGACTGGTGTGTTGTGCAGGCCAAATCGCTAGCAGCAGAAGCAGTTTTTCTGTCTTCTTCCCTGCCTAACGCTCTCCCTACAGAATCAGCAGCAACCTCTCCCTATGCTAAGATCGGCAGAAGTAAGATGGCGGTCGGCGTGCACGCCCTTTTATACCCCCTGTGACGCCCACCAAAGCAAGCCAATCACTTGCATGCCCTTCTGAAAGATGGTGGTGACCCGTGCCTATGTCATCACGTTGCCCACAGTGTCCGTGGATCCTGATTGGCTGAAAAAGAGCGCAAAACAAGCTTTTGAAACGCAACTTTGGCGCGTAAGTCGCCGACCTCGTGGCCGACCTCATCCTAGGGTCGGGTTTCGTTTCATGAAACCCGACTTTGCCAAAAGTCGGCGACTTTTGAATTTTTTCGACCCGTTTCGCTCAACTCTAATCACATATAGAACTTGAGGGGGGAAGAACTAGTAAATGTTTTCTATCACACCAGAGCTGGATTTACAGATACATTGCTCAGCACTGTTTGATAATGTCTTTTAGGTTGCTATCGAATATAAAATGGAGCCATGAGAGTAGGATTCTTTGTGGGGTGTATGGGAGACACAGCAGCTAGTCTCCATGGTTTAATTCAAGACAGGTGAAAATTTCCAGATGAAGCCTCTAGAGGGGAAAACTGGTGGAAAATAATGGATATCAATGAAATAATTTCCAGAAATAGTTCTACTGCTCATCCACAAACACACACAACCTGATATTCTGATAAGTCATTAGTAATGACAAGTTTAAGGCTAATGGAATAGTGGAATAATCTAGTTGTTGAGTTTGGTGCATGGATGGGATGTAAGGAGGAAAGGGAACAAGAGGACTCGCTAGTGTAAAGTAGATGGCCTTCATCAGTTCAGCAACATCACTGCTGATTTTTATTCGATTTATCTGTTCCATCTTTTGTATGTTGAAATTGCTTAACCTTTTTAGGTTTGTTATTGCCATGTTCATGACGATGAGATGGTTGATGATGAATCTTAATTGGAATGTTCCGATAGTTCATTGTGGTTTTATCTGGTATATAGAAGTGGCGCCTTCATATATTGCAAAATGTCAGCCAATTTGAAAATTTCAGCATGAAAAAACCCCCAACTATTTAATGCGTACGAGTGCAATAAAACTCTTCACCAATAAATAATAGAAGCATCAGGATATTTTAATTCATATTCCGACAACATTTTTTTATGGAAAGTAGGAAGGCGGTGTCATCAACTGCACTGCTGATAAGGACTCAATAGCAGGATAAAATCAACGGGTTTTATTATAAACCTTATAATAAAATCCGTTGATTTTATCCTGCTCTTGAGTCCTTATCAGCAGCGCAGTTGATGACACCTCCTTCCTACTTTCCATGTACCCTGGGCACATTTGTGACCGGTGTGCTGCAGCAGCTGTAATACGTACTTATCTCATGTTGCTGTTTGCAACCACATCAGGTGAGTGGTCTCCCTACTTAAGGGGCCTTTACACATAACGATATCGCTAGCGATATCGCTAAAGCGTCAGCGATTTTGTGACGCAGTAGCGATATTGCTATGTGTGATACTTACCTCCGACCGGCTCCCCCGCTGTCTGTCGCTGATCGCGCAGCTCCATTTCTCGTCGGTCGCTTCCTGCTGGCGCCGACGAGCGACGCATGGACGCGGGCGGGAGGACGTCAGGATCACCGCATCTGAAAGGTAAGTAACGACCGCTGCTTCGTCGCTACATCGCTGTGAGACCTGCCTGTGTGGCAGCTCACTAGCGACCATTTAGCGATGCAACACCGTTCCTGACCAGGTCGGATCGTGGTCGGGATCGCTGGTGCATCGCTAAATGTAAAGGGGCCTTTATTCTCCCTTTATCACCAGATAAGACCCTATTACGCCCTTTTTGTCTCCTAGTTCTTTCTCGAAACCTTTTTAATATAATTCTCAATGTAATGCCCCATGGAGTAAAATATCTCATGCTGCTGCCCTGAATGAATAATTGCCACTCGCTGTGCTTCCTGCACAAAATGTGTCTCTCACACTGCCCCTCTCCATAATGTCCCCTTTAGGCCACGTTCATCCATTCAGTATTTGGTCAGTATTTTTATATCCATATTTATAAGTCAAAATTTGGAGTGGGGGATAAATGTAGAAGTGATGACGTGTTTCTATTATACTTTTCCTCTGATTTGTTCTTCTCCTTGTTTTGGCTTACAAATACTGATGTAAAATACTGAATTCATGAACATGGCCTTGCACTGCTTCTCTCCATAATGTCCTGCCCCTCTCCATAATGTCCCACCCCACACAGCCCTTCTCCATCTTTCCATATTGTCACACCCCAGACTGCCCCTCTCCATAATTTACCCTCACAGTAACACCAATCCCCTCCACCCCTCCTATAATAGGCAGGATATTTAATCCTTGGCTTCTCCATTGAGTGCTTACTGTTTCCTGCCATGTCTTCACGACCTCCTGGGCGCCACTGACCGCAATATTATGAGGCCAGCGGTGTGATGACATCATCACGCTGCTGCACATTGGGGCGGGGACTGATGAGTAGTGATCTGCCCCTGTCCCAGCAGCGAAGTGTTCAAATGTATTCACGTCTGAAAGACTCAAACACATTTGAATTCAAGAAGATGAGAACCGGCGTTGCCCGGTTCTCCGTGGGCCGCAAAACATCCTTTGATGGGCCGTATGTTGTGCAGGCTTGGTCTACACTGCTGATTCATGCAAAATTCTTCTAGTTTCTCGTACATGGACTAATAGTGTTTTTTTTTATTTCGTTCTAAGGATGTTTTAACTTGGATCCAAATAGAGTATTGGACATTATATTGGAAGTATTTGAGTGCAGACCAGAGCAAGATGATTATTTTGTATCATTAATTGAATCTTACATGGGTATGTGTGAACCTCAGACGCTCTGCCATATCCTTGGATTCAAATTTAAGTTTTACCAGGTAAATCATAATTTTCTCTCCAAATAGGGGACGACATTAGCTGATGTTCATTTTTTCTCTTCTTCATATGGACCATTTGTCTTTGCAGGAGCCTAATGGAGAGACACCTACTTCTTTGTACAGAGTTGCTGCTGTTCTCTTACAACATAATTTAATTGAATTAGAAGACCTCTATGTTCATGTAAGTAAACAATGAGAAACCTCTCCTGGCTTGTGTCGTGATGGTCTCTTAGGGGATTAGAAGTTGGATAGTGTCACAAAAATTGTTTATCGTTGATTATCAGATCTTCTAGTTTGAGCTTCAAATAGTATAAAATTGCCCTTTTGTCAGTTTTTGATATTTACTATGTTGTACATCTTTCCTTCAGCTTCTGCCGTTGGATAGCAGCATTCTGGAAGAACACAAAAGGGAAGTTATAGAAGCAAAACAGATTGTAAGAAAGATGACATTGGTGGTTCTTTCATCTGATAAGTCAGAAGACAAAGAGAAGGAGAAAGAAAAGGATGAAGAAAAAACAGAAAAGGTAAATGTGAAGGATTTGAAGCTAAAAAATTTTTTTGATGAATTAAGTTATCTATTTTGCCTTTTTTGAAAGTTTTACAGCGGGTTTATACACCAACAATATACATTTAATCAATACATTTTGGAATAATAATTCCACAATTGGATGTGTTTAAAAACACTGCTGTGCTGTGTACTGCTGTGTACTGTGTAATGGCTGTGTCTGACCGTACAGGAACATGTCCTGATCATAACAGAGCTCCTAGGCAGGGGGGGAAGCAAAAGAGTATACAGGCAGGACAGCAGGGATTACAGCTGATTCTTTCTGTGAGATAAAACAGAAACTAAGCAAGACAACAAGGTGAATCTTGTACGTTACTGGGGATAGCTGATCAACCCACTGGACCTCCATAGTTGTTTCCATAATCCAGTTATAGTCTGCTTATCTGATGTTTCTAGCATTCTGCTGGCTTATATCGCAAAAATATGGCATAGATGGAGACTAGAGGGGGGGCAAAATCCCCATAAAATTCTGTAAGCAAAATAAATGCTATAGAAAAGAGCAAGAATAAAATAATTACGAGAGAGTCCTTGGAAGAGATACTAAGTACTTGATGACCTAAAAGATGAGCCAGTGTTCTAGGACCGATCATTGTGGTCTCCCATTAGCAGTTATGGGGATATATGCCCACAACGTGGGGAATAGCTGTACTTACCACTATCAGGAGCTAAGGAAGAAACATCCTTCAGGGAGTGTAGTACTATGCTGGGGCCACAGTCAGAAGACGGAGCAGCTCTGTAATTGAGCAGTTCCATCCGCCAACACAGAGAACAGCTGATCGGTGGGCATGCTGGGTGTTAGACCCTGATAGAATGAAAAAGTAGTGGACAACCTCTGTTAAGGAACAGATGACCGTTAAGGCTTCTGCATAGTGTTCCATTACAATCCAATGCTCATAGATGACCAAACTGAGCCTACAAGATGAAGTGCTCACTCTATTTTTCTTTAAAAGTGGCACAATACTCTCTTGACAAGGCTTATGACTTCTGCATTGCCCAACAACTGGTCCTCACGTGAAGGTAAATTACATTATACTGTAAACTGTGACTAGCAACAAAGAAAGATAGAAAGTTATGCCATGTGCTTTGTAGAGAATAATAGTTACAACTTATATAGCAATTAAAATGTAAGGTATAAGGAGAGAAAAACCTGGCCTACTCTCAAAGGTGACCGCAGCACTTGTTTCTCTGACATGTCCTTCAAGATGCTGAGGAGTCAGAACTGAAAGCAAAGCATCAAGGAGGGTCTTGGAGGTCTCTGGGACTGCGGATCAACCACTGCACTTTTTAGGTGGGGTTTCCGTAACCCAGTTAGTCTGCTCATGTGACACTTTCTAGATTCCACTGAATTAACCTGTTTATGTGAGATATTAAAGTTGAGCCGCTTTTTTGTTTATTGATGCAGGACATTTATAACATACTAGCTGAAGAGCCCGATGTTGCCTGGGCATAGTAACTAACTGCGGTTAGTCATAACAAATTATAATGATTACCGTGTACACTCGAGTATAAGCCGACCCCTGTATAAACCGAGGCCCCTAATTTTGCCACAAAAAAACCTGGGAAAACTTTTTGACTCGAGTATAAGATTAGGGTGAGAAATGCAGCAGCTACTTATAAATTTAAAAAATAAAAATAGATACCATTAAAAGTAAAATTACTTGAGACATCAGTATGTTAAATGTTTTTGAATATCCATATTGAATCATGAGCTCCATACAGTTCATGATGGGCCCCATAAGATGCTTCATACAAAAAATATACTCCATATAATGCTGCACAAATGTTAATAATGGCCCCATAAGATGCTCTATATTAAAATATGGCCCATTTAATGCTACATAAAAGGTTAATGATGACCCCATAAGATGCTCCATAGAATATAATGCTCCATAAAAGTTGATGGCCCCATAAGATGCTCCATAGAATAATATGCCCCATGTGCTGCTCCATAAAAGTTGATGGCCCCATAAGATTCTCCATAGAATAGTATGCCCCATATGCTGCTCCATAACAGTTGATGGCCTCATATGCTGCTGCATAAAGGTTGATGGCCCCATAAGATGCTCCATAGATATATATGACCCATATACTGCTCCAACAATGGTTGATGGCCCCATAAGATGCTCCATAAATATATATGCCCCATATGCTGCTCCATAAAGGTTGATGGCCCCATAAGATGCCCCATATAATGCTGCATAAAGGTTGATGGCCCCATAAGATGCTCCATAGATATATATGCCCCATATGCTGCTGCGATTAAAAAAAAAAAAGACATACTTACCTCTCGTCGCTGGAGGACAGGTGCCGGTGTCCTGAACAGGCGGGGACACCGGCGCACTATGGGGGCCAGGTGCCGGTGTCGCCACTGGCTCAGGGCCCCGCACATCCAATATTCACCTGTCCCTGTTCCGCTGCACGCCGCTCTGTCTTCCGGGTCTCTGCAGTGACTGTTCAGGCAGAGGGCGCGCACTAAACGTGTCATCGCACCCTCTGACCTGAACGTCACAGCCAGAGAACGCGGAAGACAGAGCCCCCCCCCCCGTCCTCACCGTCATACTGACCCCCTCCCGGCGCGGTCTCTGCACTTCTTGCTTCTCAGATGGTCTCCGGCGCCGGCAGCTCCTTCCAGTGTTCAGCGGTCACATGGTACTGCTCATTAAAGCAATGAGAATGTGCTCCACGCCTATGGGAGTGATGGCATGGTATGCATATTCATTACTTTTTTAAATTCCTTTATTAAACTTCGAAGCAAGAAAAGGATGTAATGTACAGCATACATATTTGCATGTGGTTATGGACATTGTACAGAGCAGACATATTACCGCCTTTTTATTTTTTTAAAATACTAAACAAAAATTGAACACTCTTACTGATTTACGGGTAATATATGCGTAATCCCCCAAGCATATACAAAGAACAACAGGCTATATATTATAAGCATGTACATCAATCATATCTCACAAGCCTTTATCATGTCGCTCAGATAATGCAGATTGACTATAAATTCCTAGACTAAACTACATCAACCATTTACTAATTCGCAGCCCACTGTCTTGCACTATATTGTCTCACATGCAATATCTCCATTCTACAATGTAAGATGAGAAGAATTCCACTTCTCCTAGATCTTTTCAAATTTCCCCAGGCATCCCCTGTTTTGATATAATGTCCGCTCGTATGGAACAATCGTGTTTACCAGGTCAATCCAGGTTCTAAGAGAGGGACATGAATTACCTATCCACCGTAGTGCCAATACTTTCCGTGCCATAAACAGCGTTTCACGTAGAAAAATCCCAACATGGTGACCCCAAACCTCCTCCTCCCATACCCCAAACAAGCAGACCAGTGGTTCAAGAGGGGCAGGAGTTTGCACCAGTGATAACAAGAATAACGTCACCGTTTTCCAGTAATGATGGATAGTGGGACATTGCCATACCATGTGGATAAAATCTGCATCTGGTGAGTGAAATCGCAAGCATTCTGATGACTGGAATCGACCCATCTTAAAAAGTCGTATCGGAGTCAAATGTGATTGGTTTATTATATACAGCTGTATCATTCTATTATTAATAGATGGTGATACTCCGATCGGAGACTCCGGGATCTCTTCCCACTCCTCTCCCTGCATATTAGGGATGAGTCGCTCCCACTTCCCTTTAACAGAGCTTATGGCAGATTCTGCTCCCACCGACAGCATGTACGTATATAAAGAGGAGATAAGGCCCTGGGGACCCTGTGAGTTAAGGATTTCTATCAAAGGTAGGGACGAAATGGCACGGCCCACACTCATACACCTTATGTGCGACTGAAGAGCAGATCTTAGTTGTAAGAAGCTGAAAAATTGAGATCTCGGGACATCATGTTTAGCCTGTATCGGCTCGAAAGACATTAAAATCCCATGATCGTACAGGTCTCCTATCAGGGAGACGTTATGTTGAATACAAAAATCAGTGGACGGGTGAGTTAGCAAAACCGAAAAATAGGCATTTTTCCATAGGGGTATTTCAGCTATGATATCCTTAAATCCAATCACCTTCTTAATTTGCCTCCATACTAATCGTGCCAGACGGAGCAAGGGCAGTAAACGAGGGACACTAGGCTTCTCCAACTCCAGGAAACCCAGTGGGCAATCAGTTCTTGCAGTGTGGAGCTAGTGACTTTCAGAATTAGGGAGATCATTACCCGGCATCCATTTACTTAGGGCTTTAGCCTGTCCAGCCATATAATATGGGAAATAAACTGGTAACGCCGCCCCACCTCCCTTTTTTGGTCTCTGTAGAGTGGACAATTTAAGTTTGGGTCTGGTTTTCCCCCATATAAAAGATGTGACCTGGGAATTGAGGTTCACAAAATAGGACTTGGGTACCATTACAGCACTGTGCTGAAGACAATAGCTAAGTTTGGGAAGTAATATCATTTTAATCAGGTTGATGCGTCCAGCCACAGGCAGCGGTAATTTGCTCCAGGTTGCAAATTTAACTCTAACCGGTTCCAGCAATGGGTAGATGTTAAGGTGTAAGTCGAGTGTGCTGCTATGGGATATGTGAACACCTAAGTATTTAAAGCTAGATACAATGGTCAATGAGGAGAGAACCTCAAGTTGAGGCATGGGATAGGGGTAGCAGGGCAGACTTTTACCAATTTATATATAAGCCCGAATATTTACTGAATCTATCTATGGTGGCAATCACGTGAGGCAAAGTTACCTCCGCCTCGCCCATAAATATCACCATATCATCTGTGTATAAACCTATGGTATCTACCTGACCCGCTATATCTATACCCCTGGCGGGTCCCCCTGTGTAATGAAAAGGACTCAGATATGGAATTGTTCACGATAATGCAGGCTTTGGGTTTCATATATAGTGTTTTAACCCATTTTATAAACTTATCACCAAAGCCATACATCTGCAGGCATGTGGAGAGGAAAGGCCACTCGAGAGAGTCAAAAGCCTTGGCAGCATCTAACGATGCCAGTGCCCATTTGTTGTCTGGCATTAGAGAACTATATTGGACTATTGACTGGACTCTTCTGATATTAATTGAAGTGCTCTTACCAGGCATAAAGCCTGTCTGGTCAGGATGTATGAGGTTCAGTATAATCGAATTTAATCTGGTGGCGAGAATCTTAGTAAAGATTTTATAGTCCACATTAACTAACGATATGGGATGATAGGAGCCACATTCCAAAGGGTCCTTCCACTCCTTCCTAAGCACTATGATATTGGCCTCGTAAAAGGATTCAGGCATAGATTCCCCCTCCCATATTCCCCAAAATACCTTTATCAGAAGTGGCGTTAATATGTCTCTGTACTTCCTATACAGTTCAACAGGGAACCTGTCCGGCCCAGGGACCTTCCCAGAGGCCATGTCCGTTATGGCATTCTCTATCTCCTCCACAGTGAATTCAGTGTCCATAAAGGCTCGCTGATCAGGATCTAAGGTAGGGAATGTTACATCTGACAAGTATTCCAAACACTCCAAATTATCAGACCCACTTTTAGATTCATATAATGACTTATAATAATTACAAAAGCAGCCAAGAATCTCCTCAGTTGAAGACACCAACGAATCATCCGACTTCCGGATCTGCAATATTGTATTAGAAGTATTATGTTGGCGCACCAGGTAGGCCAAAAGTTTACTTGCTTGGTTTCCCAGTTCAAAATAAGACTGGTGAGCAAAGAATAATTTTCGCTTAGACTTAGCGTCTATGTGCTGGGTGTGTAATCGCTGGGCAGCCAACCACTCAGTCCTATTGCCATTAGTTCGGTTAGCTATGTATGCAGCCTCTGAATCTTTCAATCGCTGTTCCACCAAATCATCCTCTCTTGAGGTTACCCGCTTAATATAAGAAATTGTGGAGGTCAAGCAGCTCCTCAGATATGCCTTAAGGGCAACCCAAAATAAATTAATATCCTGAGGTTCCTGATGAGACAAAATGAAGCAATGCAGTTGATCAATTGTTCTATCGGGGGTTACTATCAGTTTCAGCCAAAAAGGGTTCAACTTCCAAACCATCCTGTTATTTAATTGCCCATACTTGAGTCTGACGATGACCGGGCTATGGTCTGAGATCCCTCTACTACCATGCTCCACACCATCCACCCACATCGCCAGACCTCTGGTTCCAAATATGTAATCTATGCGCGATAGGGAGCACCTAGTGGATGAGTGGCAGGTATACTCTCTCAACTCAGGGTGCCGCACTCTCCACAAATCTAGCCACCCGCTACCCTCCATAAATAACAGTTGGGTTGCTGTCGGCGAAGGAACCCCCCCCCCAGCTACTCCATCATCCAGTCTCAATTTATCAAGACGATTATTCATAACCATATTGAAATCCCCCATACAGATAACTTCCGCGTCCGGATAATTTAGGGCGAAACTCATCGCCTTCTGGAGAATGGACATATTAGCCGGAGGCGGATTATAAACACATTTATTGATGCATATACGAAGACAAAACGACCCTCAGGATCCCTCCAAGTCTCCCTGGCTTCCCATCTAACATCTCTGTGTACCAACAGTGAAACCCCTCTCGAGTAACAAGTGTGGAATGCATGAACAGACCATTGTACCCAAGGCTTCTGCACGCAGCGGGCTGTATCCCTGGTCAGATGCGTCTCCACCAAGGCCACAATGTGAGGGTGGTAATGTCTAATCTGCGAGAAAACTTTTATCTTTTTCCGGGGGGGGGGGGGTTTATACCTCACATTCCATGTCATAAATATCATTTCAGACCCCATATTTACTCCACTGGATATGGCCTACATCAATACCCGAGCAAAACTTAAAGACACCACACATAAACTGAAATTGCTGTCGGCTGCGAATTATACCTAAAGAACAAATAAAACTATTATAAAAAAACATCAAAGTGAAAAAGCAAACAGTACGGGAGCAAAGTTCTGCTCTCCCATCACGAAATAGACACGGGGATACCATCACTGAGCTCAGTGTCCGGTATTGTTGGTAGTCCGAACGCCCGTGGAAAAAGCTCCAATCAGACCATCAATAAAAAAAAAAAAAGAATTCTGATTAACAGTAAAAAAAAATTAGGATTCCTTCGCCGCAGACCCTTTGTGGGACCGTAACCACTCAGCCGCCTCCGTCGAATCCGTAAAAAATATAGAAGAACCCTCATGGACCACCCGGAGCCTGGCCAGATAGATCATTGAGTACACAACATTCCTCTCTCGGAGCCGCTTCTTGATTTCCATGATTTGTGCTCGTTGTTTCTGGAGTTCCATGGAAAAATCTGGAAAAATTGAGATCATGGCATTGTTGAACTTGATGGGACTTTTTTGTCGAGCTAGACGTAGAATCACATCTCTGTCCCTGCAGTTGAGGAGACGCCCCAAAAATGGTCTATGTGGGGTTCCAGGAGGAAGAGGTCTTGTAGGAACCCTATGAGCCCTTTCCACAGCAAATGTTGGGGAGAATTTGTCTCCCAGAGAAGTTTTGAGCCAGTCTTCTAGAAACTGTTCCGGATGTTGACCTTCCGAGCGTTCCGGCAGACCAATAACTCGGATGTTATTCCGACGCATTCTATTCTCCAGTTTGTCTGCTTTTTGCCTCCATGTGTTCACCGAGCCCGCCGCTTTCGTAAGCTTGGCTTCCATGGGTGCAATGGTGTCCTCTACCTTGGACACCCTTGTCTCCACCTCCATAATGTGCTCTCTCATGGCCTGTATATCTTGCCGAAGACGCCCCACCTCGGTATACACGTCCTCTATTTTCTCCGTAAGTGATGTCCTGGTTAAGGAGATGGCCTGCATCAGTTGCTCAGATGCTTGCTTGTGGGTTAATTCCTTCTGCTCACTCTCCTCTTCACCCTCAGAGGGACGGTTTTTATGTTGAGTCTGTGAGGGGTTATTTCTGAGGGACCATATTCATTACTTTAATGAGCGGTTACACGTGACTGCTAAACACAAGAAGAGCTGCGGCGCCGGAGACCATCTGAGAAGCAGGGAAGTGCAGAGACCGTGCCAGGAGGGGGTGAGTATGATGTGAGAGCCGCCGGCTCCTGCGCTCCCCATCTCCCGCCTACCCCCTGGGACAATGAGGAAAAGTATAATAGAAACACGTCACCACTTCTGTATTTTTCTCCCACTCTTGGTTTTGGCTTACAAATACTGAGGTAAAGTACTGACTAAATACTGACCATGTGAATGTGGACTTATACACAGCCTCCACCTGCAGCGCCACACTCTTCTCTAAACACAGCCGCATACTGGCAGCAGGACCTCGCTACTCTCATTTCCCCCCCCCACATGTCTGATTTTTCCCTCAATCCTGGCAGCTAAAGGACCTGTGATGATGTCACGATCATGTGACCAGTCACATGCTTGGGAGGAGGAGTCAGGCGCAGGGCTGTGCTGGAGTAAAAGTGTCAGCTCGTGTCACAGAGCAGGGCGTTATATCACATCAATTGGGGAAGTATAGTATCCCCGTATGCATGGGATCAGAGGGTCCCTGCAGCAGAGCTGTGTGTACATTGTATGTGAGGCCAAGCTGTGCGTCACAACTGTTGTTAGGTGTTGCTGGACCAGGGTCTCTCTACCTGTGGCTATGCGGAGTGGGCGGGGCTTTGTGGACTGGGTGGTGCTCGAGATAGATAGATAGAGATATATATATATAATATATATAATATATATATATAAATATTATACATACATACATACAAATGTTGGAGAGTAGTTGACAACTTGCTGATCAGTGGAGGTCTGACCGACAGGACCCCCATTTGACTTTACTTTGAAATACTCCGTCTGAATGGAGAGGGGGGTTAGATATGTGCACCCCTGCTTTTTAACTTTCTATGGAACTGCTGGAGACCGATTACTACATCGCTTTGATATTTTCGACAGTTACATAGACAATGAGGGGAGGAGAGGTGCGCATGTCTGGCTATTGCTCTATTTATATGGCATATGTTAGAGCCCTGAGCAGTGGTAAAGAGATGCTGCATTGCAAAACCATGTCCATTTTGCTTCTAATTCACGAGTGTCATCCATTCTCCATTCTTACAGTTGTCTTCCTAATGGCAACGGTTATATGCAAACTTAATCCCAGTTATACACGATCCATTTGCCTGTAGCGTTTTATGCTTGTAGTATTATTCTTAGACTTTTTCCTTAAGTTTTCTTTTAAATTGGATTGTGCAAAATGATTTCATGGTTTGTTTAGTTTAATGTCGTGAATGTAAATAAAATTGCAAAACGATACTCAAGCGGCAGCACAAATGAGCAGAACCAAAACCCTAATTCATATTTTATTGTTGAAAGCCGCATAATTTGATATGCTCAGCGGTGAAATTATTAACTTACAAAGACTGTTCATTACTTCTAAACATCCCAGCTTGTATATCACTTGTGCTGACATGTTGTTTTCATGCCCTTTTTAGTTTTCAGGAAAGTCGTCTTAAATAGTTTGTAAAAGTTTCTTGTTTGTGCGTTTTCTTTTTTTTTTTTTTTTTTAATGTATATAACCTTTTGATCAGTACATCTATTTTGGCATAATCTATTTAGCCTTTAATCTCTGTTTGACTGGGTAATTTGGAGTGGAGTTTAAGAGTTGTAAAATAAATAATTAAATAAATTGGCTCCCGTGCAATTTTCATAGCCTGCAGAGGGAAAGCCCACGGCTGGGGGCTGATGTTAATAATCTGGGACAAGGGACAATACCCCTTAAGGTATCCAGGCTATTAATAACAGCTCACAACTATTTGCTTAGGCCTGTTTCACATTTCCGTTTCTTGACGTCAGTCAAAATCCGCCAATTTTTGAAAAAACGGATCCGCCAACAAAGTGGCGGATCTATTTTTTCCCCCCCATAGACTTACATTAGTGGCGGATCTTGACTGATGGTCGTCCGTCCCCACCCGTTTTTTGACGGATCCGCCAAGATTTTAGCGTCTCCCGGGCGGATGAGACGGACCCTGCAACGTTTTTTTTCTTTGACGGTCCGCTAGCATGCCCGGAAGCTTTACTCCGGGAAGCATTTCAGCCATGAAATGCCGTACAGGAAGCGCGAAAATCTCTCTCTCTATCTCTTTCTATCTCTTTCTTTCTCTTTTTCTCTCTTTCTCTCTTTCTTTCTTTCTTTCTTTCTTTCTTTCTCTCTCTTTTTCTTTCTTTCTCTCTCTTTTTCTTTTTCTTTCTTTCTTTCTCTTTCTTTCTTTCTTTCTTTCTTTCTTTCTTTCTCTCTTTCTTTCTCTCTTTCTTTCTCTCTTTCTTTCTCTTTCTTTCTTTCTCTCTTTCTTTCTCTTTCTTTCTCTCTTTCTTTCTCTCTTTCTTTCTTTCTCTTTCTTTTTCTTTCTTTCTTTCTCTCTTTCTTTCTTTCTTTCTTTCTCTCTTTCTTTCTCTTTCTTTTTCTTTCTCTCTCTCTCTCTCTCTCTCTCTTTCTCTTTCTTTCTTTCTCTCTTTCTCTCTCTTTCTCTCTCTCTCTTTCTCTCTCTTTCTCTCTCTTTCTCTCTCTTTCTCTCTCTTTCTCTCTCTTTCTCTCTCTTTCTCTCTCTTTCTCTCTTTCTCTCTCTTGCTCTCTCTCTTTCTCGCTCTTTCTTTCTCGCTCTTTCTTTCTCGCTCTTTCTTTCTCGCTCTTTCTTTCTCGCTCTTTCTCTCCAGACCGCGGTTCCTTTAACTTTTCCCTGCATGCCGACTCCAGCGGATCCGTCAAATACAGTCATATGTAAAAGTTTGGGCACCCCTATTAATGTTAACCTTTTTTCTTTATAACAATTTTGGTTTTTGCAACAGCTATTTCAGTTTCATATATCTAATAACTGATGGACTCAGTTATATTTCTGGATTCAAATGAGGTTTATTGTGCTAACAGAAAATGTGCAATCTGCATTTAAACAAAATTTGACCGGTGCAAAAGTATGGGCACCCTTATCATTTTCTTGATTTGAACACTCCTAACTACTTTTTACTGACTTCCTGAAGAACTAAATTGGGTTTGTAACCTCATTGAGCTTTGAACTTCATAGCCAGGTGTATCAAATCATGAGAAAAGGTATTTAAAGTGGCCACTTGCAAGTAGTTCTCCTATTTGATTCTCCTATGAAAAGTGGCATCATGGGCTCCTCAAAACAACTCCCAAATGATCTGAAAACAAAGATTATTCAACATAGCTTTTCAGGGGAGGATACAAAAAGTTGTCTCAGAGATTTAACCTGTCAGTTTCCACTGTGAGGAACATAGTAAGGAAATGGAAGAACACAGGTACAGTTCTTGTTAAGCCCAGAAGTGGCAGGCCAAGAAAAATATCAGAAAGGCAGAGAAGAAGAATGGTGAGAACAGTCAAGGACAATCCACAGACCACCTCCAAAGACCTGCAGCATCATCTTGCTCCAGATGGTGTCACTGTGCATCGGTCAACAATACAGCGCATGCATAACGCCTTTTTGTATGACCAAACAACTCAATCTTTGTTTCATCAGTCCACAGGACCTTCTTCCAAAATGTAACTGGCTTGTCCAAATGTGCTTTTGCATACCTCAGGCGACTCTGTTTGTGGCGTGCTTGCAGAAACGGCTTCTTTCGCATCACTCTCCCATACAGCTTCTCCTTGTGCAAAGTACGCTGTATTGTTGACCGATGCACAGTGACACCATCTGGAGCAAGATGATGCTGCAGGTCTTTGGAGGTGGTCTGTGGATTGTCCTTGACTGTTCTCACCATTCTTCTTCTCTGCCTTTCTGATATTTTTCTTGGCCTGCCACTTCTGGGCTTAACAAGAACTGTACCTGTGTTCTTCCATTTCCTTACTATGTTCCTCACAGTGGAAACTGACAGGTTAAATCTCTGAGACAACTTTTTGTATCCTTCCCCTGAAAAGCTATGTTGAATAATCTTTGTTTTCAGATCATTTGAGAGTTGTTTTGAGGAGCCCATGATGCCACTCTTCATAGGAGAATCAAATAGGAGAACTACTTGCAAGTGGCCACCTTAAATACCTTTTCTCATGATTTGATACACCTGGCTATGAAGTTCAAAGCTCAATGAGGTTACAAAACCAATTTAGTTCTTCAGGAAGTCAGTAAAAAGTAGTTAGGAGTGTTCAAATCAAGAAAATGATAAGGGTGCCCATACTTTTGCACCGGTCAAATTTTGTTTAAATGCAGATTGCACATTTTCTGTTAGTACAATAAACCTCATTTGAATCCAGAAATACTCACTGGCCACTTTATTAGGTACACCTGTCCAACTGTGTGTTAAGACTTAATTTCTAATCAGCCAATCACATGGCGGCAACTCAGTGCATTTAGGCATGTAGACATGGTCAAGACAATCTCCTGCAGTTCAAACCGAGCATCAGTATGGGGAAGAAAGGTGATTTGAGTGCCTTTGAACGTGGCAAGATTGTTGGTGCCAGAAGGGCTGGTCTGAGTATTTCAGAAACTGCTGATCTACTGGGATTTTCACGCACAACCATCTCTAGGGTTTACAGAGAATGGTCCGAAAAAGAAAAAAAATCCAGTGAGCGGCAGTTCTGTGGCCGGAAATGCCTTGTTGAGGTCAGAGGAGAATGGGCATACTGGTTCGAGCTGATAGAAAGGCAACAGTGACTCAAATTGCCACCCGTTACAACCAAGGTAGGCAGAAGAGCATCTCTGAACGCACAGTGCGTCGAACTTTGAGGCAGATGGGCTACAGCAGCAGAAGACCACACTGGGTACCACTCCTCTCAGCTAAGAACAGGCATCTGATGGCTAATTTCAGCAGGATAATGCGCCATGTCATAAAGCTCGAATCATCTCAGATTGGTTTCTTGAACATGACAATGAGTTCACTGTACTCAAATGGCCTCCTCAGTCACCAGATCTCAATCCAATAGAGCATCTTTGGGATGTGGTGGAACGGGAGATTCGCATCAGGGATGTGCAGCCGACAAATCTGCGCCAACTGTGTGATGCCATCATGTCAATATGGTCCAAAATCTCTGAGGAATGCTTCTAGCACCTTGTTGAATCTCTGCCACGAAGAATTGATGCAGTTCTGAAGGCAAAAGGGGGTCCAACCCGTTACTAGCATGGTGTACCTAATAAAGTGGCCAGTGAGTGTATAACTGAGTCCATCAGTTATTAGATATATGAAACTGAAATAGCTGTTGCAAAAAACAAAATTGTTATAAAGAAAAAAGGTTAACATTAATAGGGGTGCCCAAACTTTTACATATGACTGTACTTGGATCCGGTGATATACGTTTGCCACACGACAGACGTATCTGTATTTAACAGATTTAAAAAAACATAGGGTCTGCCTATAAATTCAAACCAGCAAAGGCTAAACAGAAAGCTCAGCTGTAGGTTGATATTAATAGCATGAGAAGGAGTCAGAGATGGTCACCCTCCCACCCCCTCCCTCCAGCCTTCCAACATCAGCCCTCAGCCACCCAAGATATAGTGCATCCAAAAGATGTGCCAAATCTGGCACTTAGCCACACTCTTTCCACTTGCCCTGTACTGGTGGCAAGTGGGGTTTATATTTGCAGGGTTGATGTCACCTTTGTATTGTGAGGTGACATCAAGCCCACAGGTTAGTAATAAAGAAGTGCCTATAAGATGCCTATCCATTACTAATCCTATAGTTATATTGTAAATTAACACACCGCAAGCAAGAATAAAGTCCTTTATTTGAAACAAAAACAAAACGTCATGTTTAACACATTTATTTAAAAATAAAAAAGTTATATTTGCCTTTCACCTATTCCATTGAAGCCCTTGTCCCCTGTAAAAAAAAAAAAAAAACTGAAAAATAATAAACCACCATAACCCTCACCTGTCCAACATACTGTCCCACGCCGTAATTCCATCTTAGCGATACTGATTTACAACCTGCATGGTGCCAAGATGCGACCATCCAGGCTGAAGAGCAGAAAAACTGGGATCAGCGAGAATTGTACCGCTTCTTCCCAGGCGCCAGTGGCTGAATACATCTGAATCCCATCATTGTCTCTTGCTCAAGCTGTCATGGTAAATCCGCTTTTTTTGAGGCAGCAAAGAGTTTATTATAGCCGAGCTTTGTGACCATGTAATTTCTTGGCTATTCCTCTCTTTCCATAATACATGGCTTCAGTAAGAAATGTCTGGAGTTGCACACTTCCAAATGAGTTGAGAGCAAGCACCTCTTGGGACAGAGTGGGAGCGGCGGCTCCATGTCACCATTGATATATTTTTACTACTTGCTCCATGCAGTCCTGTTCTCAAAGTCATCTCCTCAATAGGTGGATAAATGTGCCCTACCTATGGCATGGCACATGGGAATTTCCTCCAAGTAATCAGGCCATAATGTACTTAGACGTGGTGTATTGGGCGCTACATTGTAAAAATAGCTGACTGACTTTGATGTGGGGTCAACTCACAGACAAGGAATTGAAAGGGAGCAAAAGATTCAGTTTCCCAATTTTCTCTTGAGTGGGCCAGTGCCATTTCTCCAGGCTTTTGTAGAAGCAACATATTGTGGCATCCGCTAATAACAGATCCATTGCAATTATTTATACCGGACACTATTTGCTCTTGCTCTGTTAATTTATTATCAATTAAAAAATAAAATGACAAGGACATACGAGGGAAGATCGTCTCTTTCTGGATGAAACAGGGATGATTGTAGTTACTCATCTGAACCCGGCCTAAGGCCTTGTTCTCATGTTCTAGAAACACGTCCTCCAATTGCCCACTCCCCAAAAAAAACCCCAAAAGCAATTGTGTTCCTGAGATTTTTGAATCCTAATACCTTTTGCAGTACCGAAAGCGGCTTTTAATTTGCATAAAAAAATACAATGTGTGAACATAGCCTACGCCTCCCCATTGTAACATGGGGGGGGGACATGCCCCCCCCCCCAAAATACTCAGTTCTACAGCATCCTTAATCCCACAGTGACCTCTGATGGAATCGCATTCACGTTGCTTGAAATGTTACCCACAACAGATGTTATATGTGGAAACCCGTAGGATTTCCACCTCATGAGAATATGGCTTGATGGTTACAAGTACTGTAAGAGATTTGTGACTGCAGCCTTGCCTGCTCTGCGTGCTCGTTGCTGCTTTACTCATTATGGCCTAATTTATGTTTTCAGACTCCTGACAACCAGAAGCTTGGATTATTGGAAGCTCTGCTGAAGATTGGAGACTGGCACCATGCTCAACACATCATGGACGATATGCCTCCTTTTTATGCCACATCACACAAGCCTATTGCATTAGCACTTTGTCGTCTCGTCCATGTCACAGTGGAGCCCCTGTATCGAAGGTACGTTCACTCGTCCTCTAATTATGGAGTTCGGAAGTTATGTCATGGTGGCTATTCCACTGCCAGGTAAGCGGGCCTCATTACTTATGTGGCGGAATAATGAGGGTGTATAATAACCAAATTTCTTGTTCGCCTTATTGGGGGACACAGAGACCTTGGGTGTATGCTGCTGCCACTAGGAGGCTGACACTATGCACAAAAAAAGGTTAGCTCCTCCTCCGCAGTGTACACCCCACCGACCGGCAGATAATTCCTCAGTTTAGCTTAGTGTCAGTAGGAGGTGGACACGGGTCTTTTATTAGACCCATATCTACCTTGTCGTGCGTCGTTCCTTTTCAGGTTCTACGGAGGGATACAGAGTGAAAAGTCACATCTGTACTCCCACATGGAGTCTGCAAGTACGGCGTGTACTGCCACCCCGTATCCTTGCAGTTCTCCGCGGCAGGACCAGCCAGACGGACGCCGACACAAAGACGTGCCAGCGACTCCAGGGGTCCTTGTCGCCAGTCTCCCTCCCACTCGCCTACCAGAGCCTGTCGGTTGGATGAGACGCAAGACTTCTTCAGACAGGTAACGGATCGTGGATGGGTGAGTATTTTTTTTTTTTTTTTTTATTTATTTACCTGGCTGCCCATTCCCAACGGTCGCCTCTTCAATGGTCACAGGGGAACCCCGGTTGTAGGCGCTGCGGTCGCTCGCAGTCGCCACAAGGCTATAGGCAGCTCAATCTTGCTGGGCACCCCCCCTTCCCTCCCCCCCCCTTCTGGGGACAGGGAGCACAGGGTTTTTTCCCATTGGGAGCGGCTTGCGACTGCGGCGTCCCACTTTTTCGGACCTCCGCGCCGACCCCCTGCTGACAGGCGGCCGCCGCAACTAATTTAGGCCCCGGCTTCAGTTCGGGCCTACCGCTGCGTCGCGGCCACGCCCCCCCGCCCCTTTCTTCTAAGCGGGCTTCTCTCCCGCTCTTCCCAGGCCCTCCCACCGCCTGTCCTTCACCTGCCCAGCCTGTTATTGGCTAGAGGGCGGTGAATTGTTAACCCTGCGTGGTGCTCCGCCCTCCCTCCTCTCCTGAACGCACGCTTTTTCTCAGGAAGGCGCCATTTTCCCAGCCTGTTAGCCGGGCACCAGCTCCTAGCATCTTCTCCAGCTGGTTTTTTTCAGGAGGTCTGTCGGCCGGATTTTGCTCTGACCTGCATCCACTGACAGGTCGCAGAGCGTCGCTTCTGGGGACACCGGACCGTGAGTAGCTCTGCACTGCAGACTGACCCTTCTCCGCCCTCGGTCCCCCAACCTTCCGGCATTACCTCAGCTTTTCACTATGTCTAACTCTAAGTCTGATCGTACCCGCTCTACCGCCCCCCCCTGCACTTTAGTCAAGTACTTTGCATGTTCTTCGTGCAATCGCAAACTTCCCTCAGGCCAGTCCACTCCCCTCTGCCTGGATTGTAGCAATCCAATCCAGCCTGACGCCGCTCAGGAGCCATCCATAGCCCCAGTGGTGAGTGAGCCCCCCATGCCGGACTGGGCCTCCTCGCTATCTCAATCAGTGGCAGACCTCACCAAGGTGTCTCAGTCCCTGGTGGCCATTCTTGATAAGTTGCCCCTGGACACTTCGGCAGGGCCAAGCAGGTCCCAAATTGTTCCATCTGAATCAGCCAGCGGTAGTCGCAAAAGACCCAGGCAAGATTCCCAGCCGGAATCCTCTCCTAGTCCCATCTCACCGCATAGCCCTTCTCACCAGCCTCCCTCTCAGGCCTCCTCTCCCGAGTCAGGGGAAGCGCTTTCGGACAGGTCATCTGAGGGGATTTTAGAGCTGGATTCAGACCAGGATGCAAGCATGAAGGTCACAGTGCAGGACCTCATTGCTGCGATCCATCATAGCTTCGATATTGCTGACTCCCCTGCGAAATCCTCAGATCAGGAGGTTTCGTTCAGACGGGCAGAAACTCCTTCCAGGGTTTTTCCTTTCCATTCTGAGTTTGGGAAAATTTTTACCAAGGAAAGAGAGGATCCGACCAGACGCTTTCAAAGAGGAAAACGTCTCGGCATACTCTACCCATTTGCTAAGGAGCTCACGGACAACTGGTCGGCCTCTCCCTCAGTCGATCCGCCCGTGTCCAGGCTATCCAATAACACGGTTCTCCCGCTTTCAGGCGTGGCGTCCCTAAAGGATTCTAATGACAGGATTATAGAATCCCTGGCAAAGTCTGCCTTTGAAGCGGCTTCAGCGGCGGTGTGTCCAATCTTTGCTTCATCCTGGGCAACAAAGGCCATAGCCACGTGGGCAGACGACCTTCGTCAGGGCATCTTGGATAAGGCGCAACCGGAGCATTTGGCCGATCTCGCCAATCAGATCTCCCATGCTGGGGACTATCTTCTCTCCGCTTCCTTGGATGCTGCATCCTGTGCAGTTCAGGCGTCAAGCAACGTTGTTGCAATTCGACGTACAATTTGGCTAAAGGCATGGCAAGCGGACTTGTCTTCTAAAAAGTCCCTCACTAACCTGCCTTTTCAGGGGGTGCGCCTCTTTGGGTCCCAATTGGACCAGATTATTAAGGACGCCACCGGAGGCACGAGTTCACTCCTCCCTCAGTCCAAGCCTCGCAGACCCCCTCTAAGGCGTCAGTTTCGACCCTTTCGGACTTTCCGCCGTTTCAATACGGCGGACAACTCCTCCAGCCAACAGAGACCGCAGGCTCGCCAGGAGAGAAAGAAAGTTTCCTTCAGACCCACTCCTTCCTGGCGACCCCACTCCTCCCAGGGCAGACCGTCCAGATCTAGATCTGGACGGTCTACTTCAGCATGACTATCATCGGGCACGCGAGGGGCCTTTCCAATTGGGAGGTCGACTTCTTTCCTTCAGGGACGTTTGGCTGGCCGCCGTGGAGGACGCCTGGGTCAGGGAGGTCGTATCCTCAGGATACAAGATAGAGTTCGTCTCTCTCCCACGGGATCGTTTCTTCGAATCCCGGCCTCCAAAGGATCCAGCCTTGATCCCGGGGTTCTCTACGGCTATTGCCGCTCTCGTCAGTTCCGGGGTGATTGTGCCCGTTCCCGAATCGGAGCGCTTCACGGGGTTCTACTCGAACCTGTTTGTAGTGCCGAAAAAAGACGGCGCAGTTCGACCCATCTTGGATCTCAAGCTGCTCAACAAGAAAGTCCGCCTTCGCCACTTCCGCATGGAGTCGCTTCGCTCGGTCATCGCCTCCATGGAGGAGCAGGAATTCATGTGCTCAATAGACATCCAAGATGCCTATTTACATGTTCCAATTTTCTCCGGACATCAGAAGTTCCTGCGCTTTGCGATTCGACAGCACCACTACCAGTTTGTCGCACTGCCCTTCGGTCTTGCCACCGCTCCCAGAGTCTTCACGAAGATCATGGCTGCGTTGATGGCTTTGTTGAGAGTCAGAGGCCTCGTTCTTTTCCCGTACCTAGACGATATTCTGATCAAGGCTCCCTCATTCCAACAGGCTCACCAAAGTTTGTCAATCGTCCTGGACACTCTTTCCAATTTCGGGTGGATCGTCAACAGGAAAAAGTCCTGTCTGGTTCCTACCCAACGCCTGGTCTTTCTAGGTCTTCTGTTCGACACTCGTCGGTCAAGGGTCTTTCTCCCACAAGAAAAGATTCTCTCTCTGCAGCAGGAAGTACAATCGCTGCAGACCTCGCGATTCCCATCCCTCCGTACAGCCATGAGGGTCCTGGGAAAGATGGTGGCGGCGATAGAGGCAGTTCCCTTTGCCCAATTTCACGCCAGGCCTCTCCAGCAGGCCATTCTATCGAAGTGGAACAGGTCGCCTCGGTCCCTGGATCGCCCTGTCCATCTTTCTTACCGGATCAAGCGGTCTCTCAACTGGTGGTTGTCGTCACCTCTCATTCTATCGGGTCGATCCTTCCTTCCCATTCACTGGCAGATAGTAACCACAGATGCCAGTCTCCTCGGTTGGGGTGCTGTGTTCCGCAACCACACCGTTCAGGGTCGATGGTCGGATCGGGAATCAGCGCTGCCGATCAACGTTCTGGAGATTCGAGCGATCCATCTTGCTCTGGTCCACTGGGAAAGGCTCCTCAAGGGACTGCCGGTACGGATTCAGACAGACAACGCCACAGCGGTGGCATATGTCAACCGCCAAGGGGGAACACGGAGTGTCTCAGCCCTGGCGGAGGTGTCCAAGATTCTTTGTTGGGCGGAGATTTCCGTTCCGACAATTTCCGCGGTTCACATTCCCGGCGTAGACAACTGGGCCGCCGATTTTCTCAGCCGCGAGGGTCTCGCGGCGGGAGAATGGTCCCTACATCCGGAAGTGTTTCATCTGCTCTGCCTTCGGTGGGGAACCCCGGATGTAGACCTCATGGCGTCTCGCCTCAACAGGAAAGTCCCACAATTCGTGTCCAGGTCTCGGGACCCTCTGGCAGTGGGCGCCGACGCCCTTGGCCGTTCCTTGGTCCCAGTTCGAACTTCCCTACCTGTTCCCTCCTCTTCCTCTTCTTCCCAAGCTGTTGAAGAAGATCAAGGCAGAAGGACTTCCGGTCATTCTCATCGCCCCGAATTGGCCCAGAAGGTCTTGGTTCGCGGACATTGTCAACCTTCTCGCGGACGCCCCCTGGAAGCTTCCAGACAGAACAGATCTGCTGTCTCAGGGTCCGATATGCCACCCCAATTCTCGGCCGCTCAATTTAACGGCGTGGCTGTTGAGACCGAGGTTCTGAAACGAGCAGGATTTTCCGACCACGTAATTCAGACCATGATCCGAGCCAGAAAGCCATCATCTTCCAAGATTTACTACCGTACTTGGAAGGCCTATTTCACTTGGTGTGAGACCAATGACGTTGCGCCCATGTCCTTTTCGCTCCCTTCAGTCCTAGCGTTTCTTCAGGCAGGATTGGATGCGGGGCTTGCCCTCAGTTCCCTGAAGGGTCAAGTTTCGGCGCTGTCCATTCTGTTTCAGAAAACGTTGGCTTCCCGTCCTCAGGTTAAGACCTTTCTTCAGGGCGTGGCTCACACGGTCCCGCCGTACCGGGCGCCCGTGGATCCATGGGATCTTAATCTGGTTCTTGAGGTTCTGCAAGGTCCGCCCTTTGAACCCCTCAGGGATATTTCCCTTTCTCTCCTTTCTTGGAAGGTAGCCTTTCTGGTGGCCATTACCTCCGTCCGGCGCGTGTCGGAATTGGCAGCTCTTTCGTGCCGCTCTCCCTTTCTGGTTCTCCACCAGGATAAGGTAGTTCTGCGGCCTCCGCCCTCGTTCCTTCCGAAGGTGGTGTCCTCGTTTCACCTCAACGAGGATATCGTGCTACCGTCCTTTTGTCCGAATCCAACTCATCCCCGAGAGCGGTCCTTGAACAAGCTGGACCTGGTTAGGGCGGTAAGAGTCTGTCTAGGACGACTTCCTTGCGAAAGACAGAGTCTCTTTTCATTATCCCTGATGGAGCGCGGAAAGGTCACCCGGCGTCAAAGGCCACCATTGCTCGCTGGATCAGATCGGCTATCCTGGAAGCCTACCGTGTTAAGCGTCGCGGAGCCCCTCCGGGTATCAGGGCCCACTCTACTCGGGCAGTGGGTGCCTCCTGGGCGGTGCGCCACAGAGCTTCCGCACTGCAGCTTTGCAAAGCTGCAACATGGTCATCGGTTCACACGTTTGTGAAATTCTACAGAGTCCACACCTACGCTTCGGCGGACGCCAGCCTAGGTAGACGGATTCTGCAGGCCGCGGTGGTGAGTCCGCTGGCCTGATGGAAGTTTGTTTCCCACCCCAGGGACTGCTTTGGGACGTCCCATGGTCTCTGTGTCCCCCAATAAGGCGAACGAGAAAACAGGATTTTTGGGTTGCTTACCGTAAAATCTGTTTCTCGGAGCCTTCATTGGGGGACACAGCACCCTCCCATGTTTTACAGCTCCTGTTCTTACTTTGGTTGAATGGTTACAGTTGAGTTGTTTATGTTGTCAACCTATTCTGTTACTTCTCCTACTGCTTTCTCACTAACTGAGGAATTCTCTGCCGGTCGGTGGGGTGTACACTGCGGAGGAGGAGCTAACCTTTTTTTTGTGCATAGTGTCAGCCTCCTAGTGGCAGCAGCATACACCCAAGGTCTCTGTGTCCCCCAATGAAGGCTCAGAGAAACAGATTTTAAGGTAAGCAACCCAAAAATCCTGTTATTACTTCCACCTCTTTAATCGGTAGGCGCTTATGGATCTATCCCTGAGAGAACCCACCAATTTCTAGTTCCACGATTAAGCAATGCAATGTTGTTGAGACCAATTAACAATGTCGATATTCTTTGTTTGGGAAAAAAAACACCAGTGAAATAGATCTCAGAAAATGGGATTTAGGGCACAAATAGACGGCCGTACAATATGGATGATGGTCATGTCAATGCTCAGACTGGCCGGCAGCTCTTCTGACCCGAGCATGGCAGCTTGTATTTCTATGCAGCGGGTCATGCTGACGTGAGGAAAGCCTTCGGCCAGTCCGACCATTGACGTGATCGTCGTCTGTGGTTTTATATGGCCTTCTGTCTACTCCTTTACGCTGTGAGACCTTATAATCAAGAGGGACTTGTTCATGAACATAGGCTCAGTGATTTAGCACTGGGGTTAAATCCCACCAAGGACAACACCAAGTAGCTTCGGTACACCTCGGAGTCTGTATGTTCTCCCCATGTTTCTGTGGGTTTCCTCTGGGTTTTCCGGTTTCTTCCCACACTCCAAACACATACTGATAGGATATTTAGAGTGTAAGCCCCAATGGGGACAGTGATGTTCATATTTGTAAAGCGTTGAGCAATTAATGGTGTTATATAAATAAATAAAATAGTCTATTATTCACTTTTATTTATTTTACTCACTTATATTCACTTTGTATCTGTAATGCCGCATATGGTGGAGGCTGCTTGGGGCTCTTACGATATATAAGGGGCTGTGGGGGGCTCATACGATATACAGAAGGGGCTGTACTCGGGTTCAAATGATATATAGAGGTATGTCAGCATACTTAATTTTGCTCAGTATTAAGTGATGCAATTTTTATCAATAATAATATATCGGTATTAATATTGAGTATAATTCATTCCGTCCTATTGGTTTGGCCCTCCACAACAGTCACGGTCTCTCATGTGGCCCTTCGGGAAAATTAATTGCCCACCCCTGTGCTAGGTGATTTCAGAGGAGAGAGAAATTAAATGTGACTTTTTTTTTTTGTGGTCACCATTATTTGGTGAATAACAGCGATCGCAACACTAGGGTTGGTAAAAACCGACCTGAATCATGTCCTCTGGGGTGTCTTCTAGCTCCGGTAGCCGAGAGAAATTCCAACGCTGGGGGGCACTAGAACCTTATTTCTCAGTGCCGTTAAAAAGCGGCACTGAAGAAAAAGTACCCTTAACTGCCGCTGTTAAAAGGCGTATCGGCAGTCGTTAAATTTATGATACAAATGTACGTCGAAGGTTGTTAACCAGTTAAATTGACCTGTTAATCCTAAAGGTTCACACACTTTTGTCACACAGACATGTAAATTTAGATCATTTTGCGCAATAAAAAAATTGAGTCTAAAAAAAAAATATTTTTTATCTCCTTCGTTTTATTTGGTTCTCTCTACGTTTAGGACTTGTGTGGAATCTTGAAATGTTTTATGTAGTTTTTGGTCAAATTTTTGCAGAAATGTGGAAAAACCTGAAGGATTCACAAACTTACAACAGCACCACTTTGTATCGGAATGTGTGTGTTGCCATATCTTCTTTTTTTTTTTTTTTTCTCCATTAGTGACCGATCACTTTCACTCTACTATACTAGGGGGTGGGTAGTTATTTCTTCCAAGGGGCCATATGAGAGATTCAAGATGTTGAGGAGGGCCAAACTTAATTATTTATTACCATGGTTTCATATCCCAAACTATTTATATGCTCATGTTGCTCTTTCAAAGACAAGTAAAGCAGTACCTTTACATGGCCAATCCGTTACTGAGAAATCAGCACTTACATTTTCAGCTTCATTTTCATATCCATTTTTTTGTAGATCTGATGCCTCAGTCACTTCAGCTATATTCTCCGCCCAGTGCCTGCGCCACCTCCTGCTTCACTAGCCGCTCCTATGCCTGAAGTCACACCGCATAGAGGTTGTCGGTCATCCAGGAATAGGCGGGACCTTATGATGAACCCCGCAGTCCCCCATACAGTATGAAGGGCCCCCCACATGACTATCATGTCTCCTCTGTCCCTCACACAGTATGACAAACAACCCCCTCGCTAATATTATTTCCTTACAGTCTGTTAAAGAGTATGATGGCCCCCCCCCCCACACAAATACGACAGCTCGTTACACAGTACGATGGCCACCTCAACACACGCAAGTGTGATGACTTTACAGCCCGTTGCAAAGTGTTTTGGCTCTTTGCACAGTATGATGTCCCCACAGCCCCTCACACAGTATCATAGCCCACCACAATCCCCTTATACAAGTACTCACCTCAACCCACTCTCTCCGATGCAATGTTCCGCTCTGTACACTGTGTTAACTAAATCTCCGCATAGCCGGCACAATCTGGTTATGTCATGTCGCTTAGCATAGACTCTGTTGCATAGGATAATGTAACAGCGAGCCATCAGATTCCTGTTCTGTAATTGTATTCACTGGTATCTACACCCGAGGATACAGATACCTTTTTTTATTGAGATGCCGGGCAAAGGGTGGACTTTAAGGTGCAGGACACAACTTTATGGTTGTCCTGCTCTGCAGGATAGGAACACCCAAAGGGTGTTATATACAATAAATATGTACACACAAATTATTTTTTCTACGCATGTTTTCCTGCACAATGTCCATATCAAGGATGTGTCAGTGACAAGAGAAACTCTAGGGTATGCAGAATTAACCACTAGAGTATCAAAGAATGTGCAAACCCTAAATGTATATTTTTGGAAGATTTCATATTTAATGCATCTTTTACATTGTCTAGGGTGGGAGTGCCCAAAGGTGCCAAGGGGTCTCGTATTTTCTCTTTGAGCAACAAGAAAGCCCCCAAACCAATGGAATGCTTTGACGACCTAAGAAGAGATGTTTTCAGCATGCTTTGTTTCCTTGGACCACACTTATCACATGATCCCATTTTGCTGGCAAAAATTGTCAGACTCGGCAAAGCCTTCATGAAGGAGGTTTGTGTCTTGCCTTTAATTTTAATGGTTTCTATGAATAATGGCTTCACTTTTCCTTATTGTTAGATTGGAGAATCTCCTAAGTGTTCATGATTATAGAGGAAACACTTTATCATTTTGTAAAATGTTAAAATCCTCAGGATACGTCAGTATTACCTGTTATGTATTCACAATGCAAAGAGGTTACAACACGGAGGACCGTGAAACCAAGCACAAAACCCCACAAAGAGAAAAAGGTCCTCCAAAGACACTTGATAAAAAGGTAATAATGCAAAAAATAAAAAGAGGTGGTTAACCATACAGAAACTGGACAGTAGCTTGACACTGGATGAACATGGGATATAAGTGGCTGCTACATGAATCAAAATAAGCACAACACATGACAAAGCATGCAAATTTGTGCGTGATAGTTACAAAACATTATATAATGTGCGAGTGCAACAATGGAGTAGAAAAAATTGGTCACATATTCCACACAGCTAAAGGTATATGATATGTGTAAAAAATACTAAATATGCTGGTACAATGATAGAATAATTACATATTTATAACTAAAATAGTTAATTATTAATCCCCATATACTCAGAATTAGTCATGTGTTTCACAAAGCTTGTGGTATGCAGATGCAAAAGGAAGGATTAATACATAATGTAATTTCAATAAACACAATTAAAATGCAAACATTGCTGGTCTTTCCATAGTTGATCCTCTCACAGGGAACCAAGGCACTTGATAAAAATTAATCAAAAGCTGATATAAAGAGAGAGTCAAGTGTGGAGAGTGCACCTCATGACAAACTAAATAAGCAGTTCATAAGCCACATAGATTATATTTACCCAGGTTTGGAGACCACCCAGTGTCCAAGGGAAATCACACACAAATTTGCATGCTTTGTCATGTGTTGTACTTATTTTGATTCATGCAGCAGCCACTTATATCCCATGTTCATCCAGTGTCAAGCTACTGTCCAGTTTCTGTATGGATAACAGTCTCTTTTTATTTTTTGCATTATCAATAAAATATATACCTTTTTATCAAGTGTCTTTGGAGGACCTTTACCTGTTATGTAGTCAGTGTGGGGGAGTGAGAAATGACAGCTCCTAGAGATGAGATTTGGAAGTGTTTGTAATAATGCTTTACTCATCTCTGCTGTATCGCTACACAATAACTGCAGAGGTCAGTGAGGAGGATGTGGTCTTTTCTCCTGCACGGCGCTGCCTGCTTATGATTGATCAACCTCATGCAGGGGAAGAAGTAGACACCCCCAGAGACAAATCTATAATGCACAGTTGCACTAAAATATCATTTTTTACCTAAAATTTACAAGCTAATATCTCCGGAGAAGAGAAATTACGAAATTACGAAATAAAAACTGCATCTTACTCAGTCCTGCAGCCACTAATTCAGAATTTGGCCAGTTTAACATGAACATACCGGAGAAAGGTCTTATTTACATACACAAACCGAGTAGTTCTATATTCAGTGACCCTTTGTCAGCATTTCCTTCTCCCATACAATATATATGACTACAGTGAAAAAGTGCCACCGTTACTGTGACTTTATTGTTTGCAGTGCAGACATTTCTAAAGCGACTCCCCATAATATTGGGTATTTGTAGATCGTACCTGTTTGACCTCTGTTCAATTAATAATGAAAGCGTTTCACTTATGAAAGCATCAGCTGAATTTTATATATTTTTTTTTTTTTTATTTCTTCACAGTTTCAGTCTGATTCTAGTAAAAATGAAGATAAGGAGAAAATGGTAAGCTCATTCTTCAGATCCACAAAGTTGATAGATGATTGTAACAAGCTAATGTCTGCTAAAACGACAAGAATGAGACGTTTTAGTTCTAACATACAAAGGCTTCCACACTGTATATCATTCCATGGGATACACACACGACAAATACTGTCATTTTGGGAAGAAGATTCTCATGATGTGCTAGGAACTTCGAGGGGGCTGGGTAAAGTGCTATCAGAAGGTGACCACCCTCCGCCTCTGGCGAATGGATGTTGTGATCCTCCCATCACTCGATAAGATGGTCAGACTGGCTGAATGTGCACTTGCCTATTTCCTCTTACTGACATTTCTCCTTCGCCTCATTGGGGGACACAGATACTGTGGGTGTATGCTTCTGCCGCTAGGAGGCTGACACTAAGTGGGGAAAAAAAGAGGTTAGCTCCTCCTCCGCCGTATACACCCTCTCCCCTATTGCTGGCGGAAATCAGTTTTTTGCTTAGTGTCCATGGAGGCACACGTTTGGTCTTTTCTCCAGACTTTTTTCGTCTTTTTCCCATGAAGATGAGACAGGGGCAACGGATCCTATTGAAACGGTCCGATTTCCCCAAACCAACAACGGGCGAGCACGTGCGAATGTCCCTCCGCGTATCCTCTCCCGCGTCGTGGGACACAGTGCCGGACTTAGCCCTGACCACCCCTAGGTATTGAAACCATGGGCTGTACAGAGGCACAAGACTAGTCCGTGCGGCCCCCACTGCTCTACCAATGCTTAGACTGCGGTGCTGCAAGGTGGGCGGACGGTCCCTCTCCTCACCCCCTGAAGGGGTTAGATGGAGCTAGGGTGCCTGCACCGTCCTATTTTTTTTATCAAGGCCCCCTCACATACCTGCGCTGATGCTGAAGAGGATCAACGGTGAGGAGAGGGTCTGGGAGGGCTCCTGCAAAGATCCGAGGGCTGGAGCCCCAGCTGGCGGAACGGAAGCCACCGGCCATGCAAGGCAAGAGTGGCTGGATCCGTCAGGCGCCGCCGCACCGGTTAGTAGCGCCATGTTTTGTCAGCGCCGTTGAACCGCGCCCCCCCCCCCCCCCCCCCCGTTCGCGTAGGGGAAAAATTGACGCCGCTGCCGGAAGTCCCGCCCCTGGAGCTGCGTGTCACTTCGGCAGCCCGCCCCGCACTGGGCGGCGGCGAAGAAATTTAGGCCCCGGCTTCGGAGCACGGCTAGGCAGCAGAACGAAAGCACCGCCCCTAGAGCGGTTTTTACATACTGGCTCACTCCCACAGCTGGTGGCGCGCGATTTGAAGAATCAGCCAGGACGGGGGGGCGCAGGACTGGGGTAAGTGCTGCCCGAGAGGCCACGCTACAGGGAAAATGAGGTGCTACCTCCTCCCCACATCCCCAGCAGCATACAGATACAGTATGTCCAAAAAGGCAAAGATGCACACGTTCTTTTATGCTGCATGCATCTCTTGTCGGGCTGCGTTTCCGCGGGCGCAGAGCAAGCGATTATGCAAAGCCTACGAATCCGAACGCGTGCATGAGCCCTCCCCTGCGACCGCGACTAATGTGTCAAATCCTCCGTAGTGGGCCTGATCACTGTCACAGTCCATGGCGTCGCTTACGAGAGCAATAGAGTCCCTTCAAGCCCCAGATAGGGGGAGGGACGATGGCTCGCCAGCCTCAGAGGGAACCTCCACCTCACAAAAGCTTCCGGCCTGCAGGGGCCGCTCTCACTCCAGGCAGAACCGAAGGAAACAAATCCACACGGTGTCGCCCTGTCCATCCGGTGCCTTGGCATCCGTAAGCTCTGCTTCTCGCTCCCCGTTACCAGTGGTTGATAGCGAGCAGACCTCAGATTGCAACCCAGACGAGCCCCTTGACCTGGACACTCCAGGGTCACGTGAAACAGTGGACAGCCTCACAGAAGCCGTCAATTAGACCCTGGGGATTGAGGATGATCCCGCAGCGGCTACGGGGCATAAAGTGGCATTTAAGCGAGTGAAGTGCCCGCACAGAACTTGTTCCTCTCACCTGGAGTTTGAGGACATAGTGCAGCGGCACATAGAACGTTCAGACAGGCATTTCTCAGGTCAAAAGGCACTGGAAACAAGGTATCCGTTTGCTCCGGACCTCCGTAAAAGATGGATGGAATCCCCAATGGTGGATCCTCCGGTTTCGCGCCTAGCCACTAAGACCCTGCTATCCGTCCCTAGTGTGTCCTCGTTTAAGGATCCCACGGATCGTCTTAGGCCTGTTTCACACTTCCGTTTTTGTGTCCGCCAAACGGATCCGTTTCCGTTTTTTTGACGGAAACTGATGCAAACGGATCCGTTTTTTTAAAAACGGATCCGTTTTTTTGACGGATCCGCGGTAACCGTAATTGAAGTCTATGGGACAAAAAAAAACGGATCCTGCAAAAAATGGCGGATCCGTTTTTTTACGGAAAACAACGGATTTTGACGGATTTGAAAAAACGGAAGTGTGAAACAGGCCTTATACAGAGCTTAGCTCGCTCAGTATATGAGGCGTCAGGGTCAGCACTCGCTCCCTCGTTCGCAGCAACTTGGGTAGCCAAGGCTATGATATCATGGTCAGAGACATTATACAAGGTTGCGCAGGAGCAGGGATGCAGAGATTTTGGAGGTCGCAGGTCAGATGGCGTCAATGCGTCTTTGGATGCAGCCAGTTGCTCGGCATTTGCTGACGCTAATGCAATTTCGGTCAGAAGAGCCGATTCTTCTTCTAAGAAGTACTTGACTTCCCTGCCTTATCAGTGCGGCCGCCTATTTGGGGAGAAGTTGGATCAACTTATCTCCGACTCCACAGGAGGAAGGAGCGGGTTTCTCCCTCAACAAAGAGTCAAACCGCTTTTTCGTCACCCGTTTCAGGCACGTTCTCGGGCCTTTCGCAACACCGGGTGGACTACAGCAGCCATTTCCGCCGCCCCCAACCAGGATAAGGGAGCGGCAGGTCTCATATAGAGCCAACCCATTTTGGAGATTGCGTACTCAGCAGCCCAGATCGAGGGGATTAAAGATCGTCGGCCAAATGATTCGAGGCCTTTACCAGATGACACCGGCAAGGTGGGCGGCCGCCTACTCTGGTTTTTTCCACGTCTGGGCCAATGTTGCTCACGACGCATGGGTAAAGGAATTGGTGGCCTCAGGTTACAAAATAGAATTTGTCAGATACCCGCCAAGACGGTTTTTTCTTTCCAGGCTTCCCAGAGTGGATGCCCAGGCAAGGGCTCCATTGGGAGCCATCAAATCGCTCCAGCACAACGGAGTCATTGTTCCAGTACCGGAACACGAAAAAAATCAGGGGTTCTATTGCAACCTTTTTGCGGTTCCCAAAAAGGACAGGTCTGTCAGGCCTGTTTTTGGACCTGAAGCTTCTGAACAAATTCATCGGGATCAGACATTCCCGGATGGAGTCTCTCCGGTCAGTCATATCGGCCATGGAGCAGGGAGGATACTTGGCTTCAATAGATATCCAGTACGCATATCTGCATATTCCCATGTTTCCTCCTAATCAGAGGGTTCTACGCTTCGCCATCAGCGATCTACGTTTTCACTTCGTAGCACTACCCTTCTGGCTAGCCACGGCCCCAGAGTGTTCACAAGGGTTATGGCAGTCGGCATGGCCATACTGCATTCTCGAGGCATAGTCGTTCTGCCTTATCTGGACGACCTCTTGGTCAAAGTCCCTTCAATACGGGCATGCGAGGACAATGTCAATATCACGCTAGATACTCTTGCCCCCTTAGGTTGGTTGGTCAATGCGAAGAAGTCATCCCTTCTGCCAGCTCAAAGGATCTCCTTCCTAGGAATGATTCTCGACACTCACCGAGGGTTGGTAATTCCCCCTCAGGAAAAGGTGCAAGCGCTCCGGCAGGGAGCTCGGACACTTCGGCAACCAGTCTCTCATACCATCCGATCCGGGTTGAGGAGTCTAGGGAAAATGGTGGCAGCAATGGAAGCGGTACCATTCGCCCAGTTCCATCTTCGCCCCCTGCAGCACGCCCTTTTGTCAGCTAGGGACAAAAATCCCTTCACGCTCGATCGGCAGTGCCGACTGTCTTTTCAAGTCAGGCAGTTGCTCAGATGGTGGTTAACCAGTTCCTCTCTGACCCAGGGGAAACCTTTCCCCCAGACCATTGGGGTGATGACAACCGACTCCAGTCTCCTCGGCTGGGGAGCGGTGTTTCGCCACCACACGACCCAGGGACGGTGGGTGCCACAGGAGGCACGCCTCCCGATGAACTTATTGGAGATATGAGCATTTCGGATGGCTCTGCAAAAGTTTCACCACTTTCTAGCGGGCCGCCCCGTCCGGATTCAGTCGGCCAATGCCACGGCAGTGGCTTACATAGATCACCAAGGGGGCACCTGCAGCCGAACAGCCATGCGCGAGGTGGGGCACGTTCCGCAGTGGGCCGAAGCAAACCACTCGGTGTTTTCGGCTGTCCACATCCCGGGCGTGGAAAATTTGGCGGCAGACTTTCTCAGCCGGCAGGGTCTTGCGTCCGGAGAGTGGTCTCTACATCCCGAAGTCTTGCGGCAGATTTGTCAGCTGTGGGAAACTCCGGATGTGGACCTGATGGCGTCCAGAGTGAGCGCCAAGGTGCCCACATATGTCGCTCGGGCCAGGGACCCGCAGGCAATCGCTGTGGACGCGTTGGTTCTGCCATGGAACCAGTTTCGCCTCCCATATCTATTTCCCCCACTGCCACTACTTCCGAGAGTCATCAAGAAGATCAAGACGGGAGGGGTCCCGGCGATTCTGCTGGCCCCGTCGAGCATGGTATGCAGATCTAATGCAGCTGCTCGCCGACGTTCCTTGGTGCCTACCAGAGCGCCCAGATCTACTTTCTCAGGGACCGATTTGCCACCCCAACTCAGGGGCCCTGCGTTTGACAGCATGGCCGTTGAATCTTGGATTCTAATCCAGGCAGGGTTCGGGAGCAAGGTGGTCGCTACAATGGTTAGCGCCCGAAGCCTGTTCAGCACGAATTTACCACCACACCTTGAAGGTGTTCTTTGCTTAGTGTCGAGGCCGTGGTGTCTCTCCACTGAGATTCTCGATCCCCAACATCTTGACCTTTCTCCTGTCGGGCCTAGACTCGGGCTTAGCCCCAAGTTCCCTCAGGAGACAAATGTCGGCCTTATCCGTTCTGTTCCAGCGCAGAATTGCTACCAATCTGCAGGTGAAGACCTTCATTCAGGGAGTCTCCCACTTGGTACATCCCTATAAGGCGCTGTGAGGTAGCGCTGTCATTCAAGGTTGGGGGACACTCGCTTGGCAGCAAATCACATCCGGTACGGGTTTTCCATAAAACCATATCAGTCCGTGAGGTTTATTCACCATCATAAACCACAGCAGCAGTATACAACAGCGTAGCGACCATGATATAGCTTCACATTACAGCATAGCGTCCATTAAACAGGTTATTTAGCCCCAGGGTTATCTCACCCACGTCAGGGTTCCCATATGGCTGTTTCTCCAGGCTGCAGACATCCAGTCACTCCTCAGGGACTCTCAGACACTGGCCGCCATTACACACACAGCCGCTCCACAGGCTGTTAGTGAGGAGATCCTTCTCCTCACCGGACCTTCCAAACTGGACCAATCAGGTCCCAGCATTCACCCCTTGTGACCTACCCTGGCCACCTTATATGGTCCGTAGCACGCCCACTGGGTCACATGGCTATGACCTCATCACAGGTCCTTCACACACTTACAAAGCCTTTTACTATAGGCGTTTTCAGACACACCCCTGGGTGGGTTTGTAGGTAACCAGAACCCGCCCATCTCTCTAGTTACGTGAAGACTTCTCCCTTACACTTAGAAACAACACCTCAGCAATGATATTGCTGATCACACATACACAAGTCTCCATCTCAAAGCCACCCACTTTGAGATACATAACTATCCTTCAGGATTCTGCCACTCATCCGTTCTCTTGGGACATCCACACAGCGCCCCCTATTGGACACAGTGGTCATTACACCACAGCGCCTATGGACGCTTGGGACATTAACCTGGTCCTAAGTATTCTGCAGGAAGCTCCATTTGAACCGCTTCAGGATTTCTCCTTGAGGTACCTTTCCTGGAAAGTGGTGTTCCTAGTGGCCATCACTTTTATCAGGCGGGTTTCGGAACTGGCAGCCCTATCCTGCCAAGCCCCGTTCCTCACTTTCCATAAGGATAAGGCGGTGCTCAGACCAGCCCCCTTCTTTTCTGCCGAAAGTCGTGTCCTCTTTTCACATTAATGAAGATGTTGCCTTGCCTTCATTTTGTCCAGCACCGGTGCACCGTGTGGAAAAAGCTCTTCACACGTTGGACCTGGTAAGAGCCCTCCGGAGGTACGTGTTGATGTCGGCAACCTTTCGTCAGACGGACACGCTGTTCGCGCTCCCCGAAGGGCGCGGGAAGGGACTCGCTGCCTCAAAGTCGGCCATAGCCAGATGGATCGTTTGACTATTCAGGAGTCCTACCATATTAGAGGCACGCCGATTCCAGCAGGGATCAGAGCGCACTCTACTCGGACAGTGGGCGCCTCTTGGGCGCTTCGGCACCAGGCTTCGACGGAACTGGTTTGCAAGGCAGCAACATGGTCCAGCCTGCACACAGTTGCCAAACATTATAATATTCATGCTCAGGCCTCGGCGGATGCGAGCCTGGGTAGAAGGATTCTCCAAGCAGCGGTGGCGCACCTTTAAACAAGAGGTGCATGTAGCTTGGATCGGTGAGTCAATCTCCCACCCAGGGACTGCTTTAGGACGTCCCACGGTATCGGTGTCCCCCAATGAGGCGAAGGAGAAGCATGGATTTTTGTGATAACTCACCGTAAAATCCTTTTCTCCGAGACGCTCATTGGGGGACACCGCACCCACACTATTAGCCAGTTGGCTCTTGTTTTGTTTAAATTTATATGCATTTACTGATTTGATATAAGGGTGGTGTTTTGGACGTGTTGTACCTGTATTAAGGCTGATTTTGTTGTCTACTGCTTTGGCACCAAACTGATTTCCGCCCGCAGTAGGGGTGAGGGTTATACGGCGGAGGAGGCGCTAACCTCTTTTTTTCACTTAGTGTCAGCCTCCTAGCGGCAGAAGCATACACCCACAGTATCTGTGTCCCCCAATGAGCGTCTCGGAGAAAAGGATTTTACGGTGAGTTATCACAAAAATCCATGCTTCTCGTTCGCCTTATTGGGGGACACAGAGACCATGGGTGTATGCTGCTGCCACTAGGAGGCTGACACTATGCACAAAAAAAGGTTAGCTCCTCCTCCGCAGTGTACACCCCACCGACCGGCAGGGAATTCCTCAGTTTTAGCTTAGTGTCAGTAGGAGGTGGACACGGGTCCTTCATTGGACCCATATCTACCTTGATGTGCGTCATTCCTTTTCAGGTCTTAGGAGAGATACAGTGTGAACAGTCACAACTGTACCCCCACAAAGAGGCTATGAGTACGGCGTGTACTGCCACCCCGTATACTCATAGTTCTCCGGGCGGACCACGGGCTCAGCACAGGTGACGTGCCAGCGAATAAGGATGGTCCTTGCCCCCTGCGTCCCACCCACTCGCCCACCAGAGCCTGTCGGTTGGACGAGGCGCGAAGACGGAGAAGATGAACAGACAGCGTGGGATACAGAAGGTACCTTTATTGGACCGGAACAGGAAGATCACAGAGACGCCTGGTTGCGGCGCCGAAGTAGCGCCGCAGGTTATCAGCTGCTTGCGCCTCCCAGTCGCCGCATCTCTTTTGGCCCCAGTTGCGGTACGGGCCTTCTTCACCCCACCGCCGGTATCCTTGCGAGGGTTGCGTCTGGGATCAGGGCTATGGCGGCGTCTTCTTTAGGGGCGGGCGCGGCTGCGCCGCAGTTCTTCCGCGCCGCCCCGCTCTGACAGGCGGCCGCCGTGTCAAATTTAGTCCTCGGCTTCAGTTTGGGCTGTCGCGGCCACGCCCCGTTCAGTCTCATTGGCCGGCCCGTTCCTAAGCCCTCCCACCGCCTAATCAGGCTTGTGGCTGGGAAGGGGGGGCGGGTTTTCCCTCTGGTGGAGGCGATTAGCTCCGCCTTTCTTCTTGCACAGAAACCGCGCTTTTGCTTCCTCACATCGGGCTGTCGCCATCTTTGCAGCCTGACAGCCGGAGACTAAAAGCAGAGGCCAGCGCTCCCTGTCGGTCCCTGGCCAGTTGCAAGAGCCTAATACATCTCTTTCGGGGTCACCAGACCGTGAGTACTTCTGCAACTGCAGACTGACACCCTACTCTGCCTTTCTGTCCCCCAACCTTCCGGCATTTCCGCAGGTTTTCATCTTCTCTTCCTTCACCATGTCTAATTCTAAGTCTGATCGTGGCCGTCCGCCAGTCCCCACGGGCACCCTAGTCCAGTTCTTCGCGTGCTCCTCTTGCAATCGCAAACTTCCCTCAGGTCAGCCTACTCCCATCTGCCTGGACTGCAGCAATCCCGTTCAGCATGACCCCGTCCAGGAACCACCTATTGCGCCACGTGAAAGCGAACCACCCATTCCTGGCTGGGCCTCGTCTCTTTCACAATCTGTGGCAGACCTCACCAGGGTGTCTCGGTCCCTAGTGGCCATTCTTGATAAGTTGCCCCTGGACACTTCTGCAGGGTCCAGTAGGTCACAAGACATTCCATCTGAGCCAGCTAGCAGAAGCCGCAAAAGGCCTAGGCAGGATCTCTGGCCGGAATCCTCTCCTGGCCCCTCATCTGCACCTAGTCCTTCCCAGCAGTCGCCCTCCCGTGCCTCCTCACCCGAGTCAGGTGAAGCATTCTCAGATATGTCTTCTGAAGGGATTGTAGAGCGGGAATCTGGCCAGGACGCGGACATGAAGGTTACAGTACAGAACCTCATTGCGGCGATTAACCACACCATCACTCTGACTCCCCTGCGAAATCCTCAGATCAGGAGGTTTCGTTCAGACGGAAGGAAACACCCTCCAGGGTATTTCCTTTTCATTCCGAGTTTGGAAAGATTTTTACCAGGGAAAGAGAAGCTCCGACCAGACGCTTTCAAAGAGGAAAGCGTCTCGGCGTACTGTACCCGTTTGCTAAAGAGCTCACGGACAACTGGTCTGCCTCTCCCTCGGTGGACCAGCCCGTGTCCAGACTTTCTAATAACACGGTTCTCCCGCTTTCAGGTGTGGCGTCTCTAAAGGATTCTAATGATAGGATTATAGAATCTCTAGCGAAGTCTGCCTTCGAAGCGGCTTCGACGGCGGTATGCCCAATCTTTGCTTCATCTTGGGCAGCAAAGGCCATAGCTACTTGGGCAGAGGATCTTCGTCAGGGCATCCTAGAGAAAGCATAACCAGATCGATTGGCCGATCTCGCCAATCAGATTTCCCATGCGGGGGATTATCTGCTCTCTGCTTCTTTGGATGCCGCATCCTGCGCAGTTCAGGCGTCAAGCAACGTAGTGGCAATCCGACGTACAATTTGGCTCAAGGCCTGGCAGGCGGACTTGTCTTCAAAAAAGTCTCTTACTAATCTGCCTTTTCAGGGAGTGCGCCTCTTTGGATCCCAATTGGACCAAATTATTAAGGATGCCACCGGAGGCACGAGTTCTCTCCTGCCTCAGTCCAAGTCCAGTTTCGACCCTTTCGGGCTTACCGGAGACCTCCTCCAACCAACAAAGACCGCAGGCACGCCAAGATAGGAAGAAGGTTTCCTTCAGACCCACTCCCTCATGGCGATCCCACTCTTCACAGGGCAGACAATCCAGATCCAGATCTGGACGGTCCATATCAGCATGACTATCCTCGGACTCCCGAGGGTCCATTCCAATTGGGAGGTCGGCTCAGTAGAGGACGCTTGGGTCACGGAGGTTGTATCGTCAAGATACAAGATAGAGTTCGTCTCTCTTCCACGGGATCGTTTCTTCGAATCCCGTCCTCCAAAAGATCCAGCCTTGATCCCGGGGTTCTTTGCGGCCATCGCCTCTCTCCTCAGTTCCGGGGTGATTGTGCCGTTCCCGAATCGGAGCGGTTCACAGGGTTTTATTCAAACCTATTCGTGGTGCCGAAAAAAGACGGGGCGGTCCGACCCATCTTGGATCTCAAGCGGCTCAACAAGAGAGTCCGTCTTCGCCACTTCCGGATGGAGTCGGTTCGTTCGGTAATCGCTTCCATGGAGGAGCAGGAATTCATGTGTTAAATAGACATCCAAGATGCCTATCTACATGTTCCCATTTTCTCCGGACATCAGAAGTTCCTGCGTTTTGCGGTTCGCCAGGAACATTACCAGTTTGTCGCGCTGCCCTTCGGTCTCGCGACCGCTCCCAGAGTCTTCACGAAGATCATGGCTGCGTTGATGGCCCTGTTGAGGATCAGAGGTCTCGTTCTTTTTCCGTACCTCGACGATATTCTGATCAAAGCTCCCTCTTTTCAACAGGCGCGCCTAAGTTTGACGATTGTCCTAGACACACTTTCCAATTTCGGGTGGCTCGTCAACAGGAAAAAGTCCTGTCTGGTTCCTACTCAACGTCTTGTGTTTCTGGGCCTACTGTTCGACACCCGTCGGTCAAGGGTCTTTCTCCCACAAGAGAAGATTCTCTCCCTGTAGCAGGATGTACGATCGCTGCAGACCACACGATTTCCGTCCCTCCGAACAACCATGAGGGTCCTGGGAAAGATGGTGGCGGCGATAGAGGCAGTTTCCTTTGCCCAATTTCACGCCAGATCTCTCCAACACGCGATTCTGTCGAGGTGGAACAGGTCGGCTCTGTCCCTGGATCGTCCTGTTCGTCTTTCATGCCGGATCAAGCGGTCACTCAACTGGTGGTTGACGTCATCTCTCATCTTCTTGGGGCGGTCTTTTCTCCCATTCACTGGCATTGTGACAACGGATGCCAGTCTCCTCGGCTGGGGTGCAGTGTTCCGCAATCACACTGTTCAGGGTCGTTGGTCAACTCAGGAATCAGCTCTGCCGATCAACGTCCTAGAGATACGAGCGATCCATCTGGCTCTCGTCCACTGGGAGAGGCTCCTCAGGGGCCTGCCTATCTGGATTCAGACAGACAATGCCACAGCGGTGGCATATGTCAACCGCCAAGGAGGGACACTGAGTGTCTCAGCCCTGGCAGAAGTGTCCAAGATCCTCCAGTGGGCAGAGATTTCGGTACCGCCAATCTCCGCGGTACACATCCCCGGCGTAGACAACTGGGCCGCCGATTTTCTCAGCCGCAAGGTCTCGCGGCAGGAGAGTGGTCCCTACATTCGGAGGTATTTCTTCAGCTTTGCCGTCGTTGGGGGACACCGGACGTAGATCTGCTAGCTTCTCGCCTCAACAGGAGAGTCCCACAGTTTGTATCCAGGGCTCGAGATCCTCTCGCAGTGGGCGCCGATGCTCTGGCCATTCCTTGGTCGCAGTTCGAGCTCCCCTACCTGTTCCCTCCCCTTCCTCTTCTTCCCAAGCTGTTGAAGAAGATCAGAGCAGAAGGGATTCCAGTTATTCTCATCGCCCCGAATTGGCCCAGATGGTCTTGGTTCGCGGACATTGTCAACCTTCTCGCGGACGCCCCCTGGAAGCTTCCAGACAGAGCAGACCTGCCGTCTCAAGGCCCGATTTGCCACCCCAATTCTCGGCAGCTCAATTTAACGGCGTGGCTGTTGAGACCGAGGTTTTGAAACGAGCAGGATTCTCCGGTTGAGTAATTCATACATGATCCGAGCCAGGAAGCCATCATCTTCCAAAATTTATTACCGTACTTGGAAGGCCTATTTCACTTGGTGTGAGGCCAATAACATCGCGCCCATGTGCTTTTCGCTCCCTTCCGTTCTGGCGTTTCTTCAGGCAGGGCTTGATGCGGGGCTTGCTCTCAGTTCCTTGAAGGGTCAAGTTTCGGCACTGTCCATTTTATTTCAGAAGACGTTGGCCTCCCGCCCTCAGGTCAAAACCTTTCTTCAGGGTGTGGCTCACACGGCTCCTCCGTACCGAGCGCCCGTGGATCCATGGGATCTTAATTTGGTTCTTGAGGTTCTGCAAGGTTCTCCTTTTGAACCTCTCAGGGTTGTTTCCCTTTCTTGGAAGGTAGCTTTTCTGGTGGCCATCACTTCCATCCGGCGCGTGTCGGAATTAGCGGCTCTTTCTTGCCGCTCTCCTTTCTTGGTACTTCACCAGGACAAGATAGTTCTACGGCCTCCGCCCTCTTTTCTTCCGAAGGTGGTGTCCTCCTTTCACCTCAATGAGGATAATGTTCTGCCATCCTTCTGTCCGAGTCCAACTCACCCTCGGTAGCGGTCCCTGAACAAGCTGGATCTGGTCAGGGCGATGAGAGTCTATCTGTCTAGGATGACTTCCTTGCGAAAGACAGACTCTCTTTTCATCATTCCAGATGGGGCGCGGAAAGGTCACCCGGCTTCCAAAGCTACTATTGCTCGCTGGATCAGATCGGCAATTTTGGAGGCCTACCGGGTTAAGCATCGAGTGACCCCTCCGGGGATCAGAGCGCACTCTACCCGGGCAGTGGGTGCTTCCTGGGCGGTACGCCACAGAGCCTCCGCGCTACAGCTTTGCAAAGCTGCAACCTGGTCATCGGTTCATACGTTTGTGAAATTCTACAAAGTCCACACCTACGCTTCGGCGGACTCCAGCCTAGGTAGAAGGATTTTGCAGGCAGCGGTGGTGAGTCCACTGGCCTGATGGAAGTTTGTTTCCCACCCCAGGGACTGCTTTGGGACGTCCCATGGTCTCTGTGTCCCCCAATTAAGGCGAACGAGAAAACAGGATTTTTGGGTTGCTTACCGTAAAACCTGTTTCTCGGAGCCTTCATTGGGGGACACGGCACCCTCCCATGTTCTACAGCTCCTGTTTTTACTTTGGTTGATTGGTTACAGTTGAGTTGTTTGTTCTGTTTTCAATCTATTCTGTTACTTCTCCTACTGCTTTCTCACTAACTGAGGAATTCCCTGTCGGTCGGTGGGGTGTACACTGCGGAGGAGGAGCTAACCTTTTTTTGTGCATAGTGTCAGCCTCCTAGTGGCAGCAGCATACACCCTTTGTCTCTGTGTCCCCCAATGAAGGCTCCGAGAAACAGATTTTACGGTAAGCAACCCAAAAATCCTGTTTTTGTCATTGCTGCTTTTAATCTTTCCAATCTTCATTTACCATAGGAAGTCCTGTTCAGCTGCTTTCTAAGCATCACAGATCAAGTTTTATTTCCATCATTAACATTAATGGACTGTAATGCCTGCATGTCGGAGGAGCTCTGGGGCATGATCAAAACCTTTCCATACCAATACAGGTAAGATATGGTGTGCTGAGTATTGGAAGAGATACATTGGCTTGCTCGGTTTTGAAATGTATTAGAAATCCTGCTTTGGCATAAATGACTTTTCTATGTGCCATGTTGCAGCTGATTCTTTGATTCCTTCACTCACAGAAGATATATGAGCGTATTCTCTATGTCTGCCTGTTACCAGCACATCTTTTCATTCAATGGGTAGTCTGTGTTGTTGCATAGATGAGTTCTGCTTTGTGTAGTGGGCTAATATTGTTTTTCCCAAATGACCATAAGGACGGCTCTCTATATGTAAATTGCCAATAAAGCTTATTTAAAGGGCGAACAAACTTTTTAAATCAACTCTTGCTGGGTCTCTTTAGTGATGTTTTTTCTGTACCACAACCTCTTGATATAGGAGATGCCATTCCTAATAACGTGGACAGGGCTACAATGCCTTTGGTGCTTTGCAATGTGCCATGACCGTGCACTACAGATTAGTACCCTGTATTTCTCTGTTGCAGCCCCTATATAAAGAATGACCTTTATCCGTACATCTTACTTCGTCAACCTTTTAGACAGTAGATAAATGGTCACTATTTATAGGGCCCATTGATGGAGCACTTTGTTCCTGCCTTTCCATATACTTCAGAGTCCCCTTATTTCCAACTGGTGCAAATGAAGTGTCAGGTACAGCACTTAATGATAGTGACAGCATATCAATATATACAGTGGCTTGCCAAAGTGTTCACTCCCTTTTGGCTTTTACCTATTTTGGTACATGACAACCTGTGTCTTAAATATATTTGTAATCTGATTTGTGTGTAATGTATCAGCACTAAATAGTCTATGTTGGAGAAGTGAGAAAAGTATATGCATAAATTACATTAATGGGATCCAAAAACTAAAAATTGGTATGTGGATATATATTCACTCCTTTTGCTATGAAGCCCCTAAATATTTCTGGTGCAAGCAATTACCTTCATAAGTCACATGTATAGTTAAAGAACGTCCACCTGTGTGCAATATAAGTGTCACATGTCTGTCAGTATATACACTTAACCTTTTCTGAAAGGCCACAGAGACTGTAACACCTTTAAGCAAGTGGCCCCACTAACCAAACATCTTGAACACCAAGAAGATCTCCAATCAAGTCAGACAAAGTTGTTGAGAAGTACAAGTCAGGGTTGAGTTATAAAAAAAAATAATAAATAAATAAATTTAAAATCCCAATATGTGATGATCCCTGGAGCACTATCAAATCCATTTATCAAATGGAAATAACATGATGCCACAACAAACCTGCCAAGAGAGGGCCACCCACCAAAACTCTGAGCCTGGACAAGGAGGGCATTAATTACGGTGCTGCAGCGTTCCCAAGCAGAGACTGGAATATCTATCTGTTCAACCACAATAAGCCATACACTCCATAGTGGTGGCCTTTATGGAAGAGTGGGCAGAAAAAAAGCTTGTACTTACACACAAAAATTGTAAGGCTCATTTTGAATTTGCCAAAAGACTTGTGAGAGACTGCCCAAATGTATTTATGAAGATGCTTTGGTCAGATGAGACGAAAATTGAACTTTTTGGCCACCAAGGTAAACACTGTGTCGCGCCAAACCAACACGGCTCATCACCTCATGAACACCATCTCCTCAGTGAAACATGGTGGTGGCAGCATCATGCTCTGGGGATGTTTTTCAGCGACAGGGAAAATAGTTGAGGGGAAGATGGTTTGTGCAAATTACAGGGATATTCTTGAGCAAAACCTGCTTAGTCTGTCAGTGATTTGAGACTGGGACGAAGGTTTACTGACCCAAAGCATAGGGCTAAAGCAGCACTTGAGAGTTTTAAAGGGAAACATGTAAATCTTTTGGTGTGACCTAGTCAAAGGCCAGACCTTAATTCAATTGTGAATCTGCGGTCAGACTTGAAGATTGCTGTGCAGCAGAGGAAACCATCTAACTTGAAAGAGCTGGAACAGTTTTGCTCTGAGGAAGGGACAAAAATCTCAGTAGGAAGATGTGGAAAGCTCATAGAGACCTATCCAAAGGGACTTGCAACTGTAATTGCCTCAAAAGGAGGCTCTGCAAAATACTGACTTTTGTGGGGTGAATAGTTATGCACTCTTAAGTTTTCAGTTATTTTGTCCTATTTGTTGTTTTTTTTCTAATAATAAATGAAAACCAAATGTTCACAGCTGTAGGCATCTTCTTTATGTGAACTGGTGCAAACCCTCAAAAAAATTCCAGGTTTTGAGGTTTAAAAATATATAAAGTGCTCTCAGTGAGAGAAACAAAATAGGAATCTTGTGGGTATGATACCTTTTAATGGCTAACAAATAATAGTGAATGTTGTTACAAAGCAAGCTTTCGGGACTGCTTATGTCCCTTCATCAGGCTGATAAGCAGTCCCGAAAGCTTGCTTTGTAACAACATTCACTATTATTTGTTAGCCATTAAAAGGTATCATACCCACAAGATTCCTATTTTGTTTCTCTCACTGAGAGCACTTTATATATTTTTTTCTACTGGCTAACGGTACCAAACCACTTTTTTCGTTTTACTAAATTGAGGTTTAAAAAAACACAAAAAATGGTGTGTGTGTGGGGGGATTTATGAATACTTTTGCATGCCAGTGTACAATGCTTGCCACATATGCAAATACCCCCCCTTTTTTTTTTTTTTTACAGTGTCTGTCACATGCATGGGACATCCCCCCCCCCCCCCCCCCACACACACACACACACTTTTTTAGTGCCTTACACCCCTACCATTTTTGCCGTATCCTGGGACCCCATCCCAGCCTGTCCAGCATAATCTAGTACCTTTTTTAAGGTCCGTTGGTTAAAAAAAAAAAAAAAAAATTCTCCTATTTCACACTTTTTATTTTCTATCATAAATGAGGCATATAAATAAGTCTGTTAACTCCAGTTTTCTCCTTGTATTTTATTTCCAGATATCGTCTTTATGGACAATGGAAAAATGAAACCTACAATAATCATCCATTGCTTGTAAAAGTTAAAGCACAAACAATTGATAGAGCCAAATACATAATGAAGTAAGTATTACGGTGCTTGATTTAGCGCAATGAGAGATTTTTACCTTTTAACATTCTGCTCCTTTGTATTAATTTACCTTTCCTGTACTGACCTGAGGCTTGTAAAGATTGTCATCAGTTTAACTATTGTGCCGAAACCAACATATAAGAGTGCTACCGCTATTTGCCGTATGGTTACTTGGAGCCATTTGGGCGTTGCTGGAACACAGTTTTTATGACCCATTTATCAGGCTTTTGACGTCACTAAATGTTGAGCCATAAACCGGTGTTTGCACTGTTCAGAAGGAAAGAAGTCTTTCATTATGTGGCCAGGAATGGTGCACCAGTGAAGCAAGGAAAGGTGCATTGGAGCCAGCTGCAACGGTGAAGCTAGGAAAGGTGCATTGGAGCCGGCTGTAACGGTGAAGCTAGGAAAGGTGCATTGGAGCCGACTGCAATGGTGAAGCTAGGAAAGGTGCATTGGAGCCGACTGCAATGGTGAAGCTAGGAAAGGTGCATTGGAGCCGGCTGCAACGGTGAAGCTAGGAAAGGTGCATTGGAGCCGACTGCAATGGTGAAGCTAGGAAAGGTGCATTGGAGCCGGCTGCAACGGTGAAGCTAGGAAAGGTGCATTGGAGCCAGCTGCAGTGTTGAAGCCAGGACAGGGGCATTGGAGAAAGGTGCATCGATGAAGCCAGGTCATAGGCATTGGAGCAAGGTGCATCGATGAAGCCAGGACAGAGGCATTGGAGCAAGGTGCACTAGTGAAGCCAGGGGCACAGGAGCCAACTGCATCGGTGAAGCGAAGACTGGTGCATTGGAGCCAACTGCATCGGTGAAGCGAGGACTGGTGCATTGGAGCCAACTGCATCGGTGAAGCGAGGACTGGTGCATTGGAGCCAACTGCATCGGTGAAGCAAAGACTGGTGCATTGGAGCCAACTGCATCGGTGAAGCGAGGACTGGTGCATTGGAGCCAACTGCATTGGAGCCAACTGCATCGGAGCCAACTGCATCGGTGAAGCGAGGACTGGTGCATCGGTGAAGCAAAGACTGGTGCATTGGAGCCAGTTGCATTGGTGAAGCGAGGACTGGTGCATTGGAGCAAACTGCATCGGTGAAGCAAAGACTGGTGCATTGGAGCCAACTGCATCGGTGAAGCGAGGACTGGTGCATTGGTGCCAACTGCATTGGAGCCAACTGCATCGGTGAAGCAAAGACTGGTGCATTGGAGCCAGTTGCATTGGTGAAGCGAGGACTGGTGCATTGGAGCCAACTGCTTCGGTGAAGCGAGGATTGGTGCATTGGAGCCAACTGCATCGGTGAAGCGAGGACTGGTGCATTGGAGCCAACTGCATTGGAGCCAACTGCATCGGTGAAGCAAAGACTGGTGCATTGGAGCCAGTTGCATTGGTGAAGCGAGGACTGGTGCATTGGAGCCAACTGCATCGGTGAAGCGAGGATTGGTGCATTGGAGCAAACTGCATCGGTGAAGTCGGGACAGATGCACCTGGCATAGAGGGTACCACTGAATAGCACGAGCAGCTAGTGGTGCCATCAGAAGCACTGCCGGTGGATAGGAGTGTGATAAAAGCAGGGACATGTAGTGACTCTTGACACCTCAGCCGTCCAGCGCTGACTGCATGGCCTCAGGGAACTGTTTTCCATATAGTGTGTGCTGTTTTCTACATTGGTTTTCAGTATAATAAAATTGTCTCTAGGCTTGCAGATTTATAAAATTACATACTGAGCTTTTACTTGCCCTCCCTGGGTCCAGCAATGCCTCTCTGCCACGGCTCAGGTATTTATTGATTGGCTGCAGCTGACAGACCACACAAACTGCTGAGCCCAGTGATTGGCTGCAGTGGTTATGAGTGTAGAAGACCTAGCATCACCACTACAACCCATCAGCAAAGACCTGAGCAGCATCGCTAGACCCGGGGAGGATAACTAAAAACAGTTATTTTTAGAAGTCTGTGCCTATGGAGTAATGACATTTAATGCATGAAAATGTGGCATGGTTACAATACTGTTCATAAGCCCTCGAGCACCTTGGTTTAATACCATTAGTCAGGCGCTGTTTATTTTTATATTGTTTCTTGCCGTTACCAGTTCCTGTGATAGGTTTTCATGTCTTAACTTACAAGGTTTTTGCAGCTGCTGTTTGCCATTGAGAGCTGCTGATTAGCTTACTGGTAAACTAGTATTCCTAAGTACTTACTGAGCAGGTGTTAAATGGGCTACCTGCACTATTGCTGCAAGCAGATGTGCAGAGGATACACCAGTTTGTGCCCACCCCATCCTTCATACACTTCGCGAAAACCTATATTAGTCTTGTTGGACCGCTTCGCTCTCCTCCATTATGGTCGATCTATTTGTTTAGTCATCATAGCCAATAGTGGGTATACACGGTGTTCCAAATTATTATGCAAAAAATATTTCCTCGTATTTTCTCTAAATTACCTATATGAATTGCAGTCATTGTTATTTTCCAGTCATCTAATATTCTAGTATAATTGCAATGTTTTTGAACAAACAGCCTATGAAAACAGTATATTTTTAAAAATAAGAAACACTCAAAATGCATGTTCCAAATTATTATGCACAGCAGAGTTTTCAACCTTTTTATTTTTAACAAATAAATGGTTAAATGTGAAATTATAAGCATTATCAGCTTATTGCAAAATGAAATCAAACAGTTTTCAAGTCAAACCTTTATTCTAGATGATGTTACATTTGCACATAGGACCCCTTGTTCGAAAGAAGCTTCTGAACTCTCTCGTCCATTGAATTTGTCCGTTTTTGGATGGTTTGTGCTTCAATTGTTTTGCATGTGGACAGAATCCCCTCCCAGAGCTGTTGCTTAGATGTGAACTGCCTCCCGCCATCATAGACACTCCTTTTGATGATGCTCCAGAGGTTCTCAATGGGGTTGAGGTCAGGGGAAGATGGTGGCCACACTATAAGTTTGTCCTCCCATAGCAGCCAGAGATGCAGATGTGTTATTGCAGCATGAGACGGTGCATTATCATGCATGAAAATGATCTTGCTGCGGAAAGCACGGTTCTTCCTCTTGAACTATGGCAGGAAGTGCTGTTTTAAAATCTCCACATAGATTATGGAGTTCATCTTTACCCCTTCAGGGATCCTAAAGGGGCCGACAATCTCTCTCCCCATGATTCCAGCCCAAAACATTACTCCACCTCCTCCTTGTTGGCGCATTAGCCGTGTTTTCATGGGGTGTCCATCAACCAGTCATCCTCCACTCCATCCATCTGGACCATCGAGCGTTGCACGCCACTCATCGGTGAACAAAACAGTTTGGAAGTCAGTCTTCATGTATCGTTCGGCCCACTGGAGCCATTTCTGCTTGTGTGCAGTGGATAGTGGTGGTCGACAGGATGGCTTACACACAGCTGCAAACCTCTGAAGGACCCTGCATCTTGTTGTTCGGGGGACGTTGGAGGCACCAGCAGCTTCAAAAACTTGTCTGCTGCTATGACAAGGCATTTTTGCAGCTGCTCTTTTAACCTGATGCAATTGCCTGTTGGAAAGAGTCCTCAATTTTTTCTTATCAGCACGCACACGTGTGTGCTGGGAATCAGCTGCATACATCTTGATTGTGCGATGATCACGATGAAGTGTCTTGGCAATGTTGATTGTAGTCATGCCTTGACCTAAATACTCCACAATTTGTTGCTTCTCAGCAGCCGACACATCCTTTTTCTTTCCCATTTTGGCAAAAAATATAGGCTGCTTAATAATGTGGAACAGCCTTCTTAAGGCCTGTTTCACACTTCCGTTTTTGTGTCCGCCAAACGGATCCGTTTCCGTTTTTTTGACGGAAACTGATGCAAACGGATCCGTTTTTTTAAAAACGGATCCGTTTTTTTGACGGATCCGCGGTAACCGTAATGGAAGTCTATGGGACAAAAAAAACGGATCCTGCAAAAAATGGCGGATCCGTTTTTTTACGGAAAACAACGGATTTTGACGGATTTGAAAAAACGGAAGTGTGAAACAGGCCTAAGTAGTCTTGCCTTTATTTGGACACACCTGAAAAACTAATTTGCACAGGTATCTGCAATCGCTTTCAGTGATATAAAGAGCCCTGACACACATCACCATCAATGAGTTTAAATGACAAACAAAAAAATTCTAACCTTATCACTCCTAAACTCTTTTTGCATAATAATTTGGAACACAGTTTATATTCGGCAATCTGCTGACTTTTGTCTCAGTCCTGAGAAAATAAAACCTTTTTTATAATTTTTATGATCCTCTAAATAGTTTATTTCTGTAAAACAAGTGTTACAATAAAAATGACTGAAATGCCTTCCTAATGGCTCCCGGATAGAAAACCACTAAAGAATAACCTGAAGCTTCGATTCCGTCGGCCCCCTCTCTGCACACATAGAAATGTCTCCGGTGCTTCTAGGCAATGGTCGTGTTATATTCCTTTGTAGGCGCTGCTATGAAACATTGCAGTGTCTGATAAATGAATGCACACTGCAGTCCTGTCCTCACCAAGGCAGAAACGGCACACTTACCGGAGAGTTATAGACTGGAGACAGCACCTGCTCTTATGGACTTCCCTAAAAGAAATGTAATGACTTCAATCACAGATTGCTGCGAAGCAATTATTTCCCGTGCTCAAGAGATCCTTAGCTCCTTCATTAAGCGCCAGCCTCATTACAACCCATCTTTCAGTAGTTACAGAAGACTTCCCATTTTCCAAGTCTTGTACGTTTTATAGGCAATCGACAAAAAAATATTTTTATTACCTGTAACTGTTAACGGAGACTTTCTGGGTTATGATAAGATCTTCACTCGCCGAGGCTCATAGTTTTGATATATAGAGAGGGAGCTGCAGTAATTTGCCCTTTTGTATGTTTCTCCAAAAGCTTCTGTAGTTTTTAGTTTTATGGATTTCTCCCCCTTTTTCTATAACGTTACACTTCCACTTGTGTGTGTTTACGGCCAATTACATTGGTAATAGCACTTATAAACCATTGTTATATGCGTAGCAAATGTTCATTTTTTTTCCCCCCCTCTTATTCCTTTCAGACGTCTAACTAAAGAAAATGTGAAGCCATCAGGACGGCAAATAGGAAAGCTAAGCCATAGTAATCCGACCATTTTGTTTGACTATGTATGTTTATTTCTTACGTAATAAACTACCTGTGTGTCTGTAGATCTGTATTGGCAGTGTGATTGTCGGAAGCCTGAAAAACATCCTGGTTAGTCTAGATATCTGCTAACATCCCTTTTAAATTTTGTTATGTCCTATTCATCTTTCAGAGACTTAATAAGACCCTCTTGTCTCTCCTTACCTATACGTTCTAGTAAATGATTGCATCCCCCATAGTATAACCCTACCGGAGCCATGTGTGGCGCTCTTCCTCGGTTGTTCCTATGAATAAATAGACATCTGGGTGTTACCAGTTGTGGGTGCATCTGTATAAAACGCTCACCCGGTCCAATCAGTGCTGCTAGTGTCCAGTTATAGGGACATACCCCTTAGACATGGGGAAAAGGTAACATCAAGTTGTTAGTTTATCCAGAAATTCCTTGCAGGAACAATAGACTATTCCCCAAAAATACAATTCAGAAGTGTTGTGTTCTCGTAAATACATCCGCTCTAAGGTGTGTCCACAGGGAATACCGACATGGATTCAAAGGTGTGCAATGGTCGCAAAGGGGTAAAATCCACTACCTAAATTGCCATTCTGCTGATTGTAAGAAAACGTAGAGTAGGTGAAAACTCATCCAGCTTGGTGGTCCTGTAATCATAATTTACAACTGCTTGGTTTCATCCCAGTGTGGGGAAATCTATCAAAACTGGTCATCTGACCAAACTGATACCTGCATTTTTTTTTATTAACCATGTTTTTTGGACTGTAAGACACACATAGGTTTTAGAGGAGGAAAATAGAAAAAAAAATTGAATAAAAAATGTGGTCAATTCTGTACTAATATCTCCTATCTTGGTATGCATGGCCCCCTCATCACTATCCTGGTATGCATTTTATTTATTTTAATCATTTATATAGCGCTATTAATTCCACAGCACTTTACAGATATTATTGGCACTGTCCCCGATGGGGCTCGCAATCCAAATTCCCTAGTCTTTGGTATGTGGGAGGATACAGACAAGCCGGAGGAAACCCACACAATCACGGGGAGAACATCCTTGCAGATGTTGTCATCATTATTATTATTATTAATAATAATCTTTATTTATATAGTGCCAACATATTCTGCAGCGTTTACAGTTTAACAGTTTCAAAACACAAGTCATAAGTAACATTAACAATACAATAATTAAAGCAAAATAAGAAGACCCTGCTCATTGGTGGGATTTGAACCCAGGACCCCAGCGTTGCAAGACTGCAGTGCTAACCACTGAACCACCGTGCTGCTCATAGCATGGCCCCTCATCCTTACATCCCTATCCTGGTATGCATGGTCCCCTCATCTCTATTTTGGTATGCATGGTCCCCTCAATCCTCATTCTGTTATGCATGGTCCCTTCAATCTCCGTTCTGGTATGCATGTTCTCTTCAATCTCCATCCTGGCATGCATGGTTCCTCATCCCTATCCTGGCATGCATGGTTCCTTATCCTGGTATGCATGGTCCTCTCAATCCTTATCCTGGTGTGCATGGTCCTCTCAATCAATATCCTGGTATGCATGGTCTTCTCAATTCCCATCCTGGGTATGCATGGTCATTTCAATCCCCATCCTGGTATGCATGATCTCCTCAACCCCCATCCTGGTATGCATGGCCCCCCTCAGAAAAACATTAAAAAAATTAAACCATTCTAATTACCTTTCCTGTGCTCCCTCTCAGTGTCCTGTTCTGATGCCGGCAGCTGATTTATGCTTGTAAGCAGCGCATGGCAGTGAAGTCATGCAAGCAGAGGACAGCTCCCCATGCCCGGACTATGGGTGTGTGGAGCAGTGAATATTCATTGATTTATAATAGCAGGCAGAGTAACCTCAGCCACAGGCTTCCTGCAGCGGCCGGGTGATCACGTGTGCTCGCTACTAAAGTGAGTGAATATTCACTGCTTTCCATTTCCATGAGTGTGGAGAGCAGTGAATATTCATTCTCATTAATTGCATGCACATGTGAGATCGCCTGGCACATGAAGTAAGCCGGCGGCTGCGACTACTGTGCCTGCTATTAAGGATCAATGAATATTCACTGATCTTCATGCCCATGGGCGTGGAGAGCATTGAATATTCATTCCCTTAAGTATCGGGCACATCGGGGCTCAGCCGCTGCAGGAAGCAGGCGGCTGTGGCTAACAGCGTTTCCGCTATTAAATAGAAATAAATATTCACTGTTCTCCATTCCCATGGGCATGAAGTTCAGTGAATATTCATTTTTCTTTAGCAGCGTGCGCAGGTGTTAGCTGCAGCAGCCGGCTCCTCCCTAATGTGACTTGCTGCTCTCCCCATCAGGTAAATCTGGACTATAAGACCCCCCCCCCCATTTTCCTCCAAATATTTTCTTATAGTCCGAAAAATATGGTAATATTAAGATGGAACAGTCACCAGATTTTTACAGTATAAATGGCACACGTTAATAAATAGATCTCTTAGACCTAATTAGGCCGTTGTGCTTACTTTGAAAATTCATGTCCGTATGGGTGTATAATCCTTTTGTAATGACTCCTATTAAATTGGGTATTTCATGAGTTCAGCTGGAGCTAGGCTTCTAAAATATTCAGTTTAAAAATGGCACTTTACCTTTTGTCTCCCTTGAAATATTGAAGTATGTGAATGTAGTATTTTGTGCCGATGCCTCCTTATTATGCTCCAGCCTAGTAATGGAGACCTAGTATAAGTCCCAGTCAGTATACACAATCCTGCCACTGATCCACTCACTAGAGAGGACGTGGTGGTCATCATGGATGAGGATTTGGATCCAACTATAGAATAACACAGCAGATGTTGTCACAGGACACAAAAGCAGATCTGGGTTTCTATGTGTCTTTTTTTTTTTTTTTTTTTCTTTTTTCCCCAGATACTCTCACAGATTCAGAAGTATGACAACTTAATAACACCGGTTGTAGATTCTCTGAAATACCTCACTTCTCTGAACTATGATGTCCTTGCATGTATCCTTTCTGTAACCCCTCATAACACGCTCCAAATATTCCAGGGTATACTTTGCATTACTGCAGTCGTCATGTAGTCGGTTCATCATCGTGGAGTTCTCTTTTATTTTATTTTTTTTTTTTTTTAAAGTGTTTTTTTCTCTGTTAGCTTTACATAAGAAAACACAAAAAAGGTCTTTTTTTTTTTCCCCTTAGAGATGTCTATAATTTAAAATTGATCTCTTAAAATGAGTAGACTGGTTTTGGTGTGAGATGTCAAAGGTCCTGTGAAAGTGATGGTTCGGCTTGCACTAGTAGGATGTGTATATACTGTATGTGTGGTGTTATATACAGGCTTCTCTTTAACTGTACGCCAGATTGTATAATTGAAGCACTTGCAAATCCCGAGAAGGAGAAGATGAAGCATGACGACACCACAATTTCCACTTGGTTGCAGAGTTAGTATCCATTTTCTTTCTTAATTCATGGGGTTCCTCTGTCTCATATTTCTGTAGGTAAGTTATGGCTGCCAGAGGATATGGTGCATGAGTCATCATCAAAATATGACAGTTGGTATACATCCCTAGAGTCGGGAAGGAATTTGCCCCTAAAATCTGCCAACAAGCCCCCAATAGTTGCCTGATACTGGCTCCAGGAGTGGACAGATATTGGCAATGTGACAGAGCAGGTCAACCGCTGCCGAGTGTGGCAGATCAGCTCCTATTCCTTTCAGTATATATTTTTATATTCCAGGCTTGGCTAGCTTTTGTGGAGCGATTTTTAGAAAATATCCCATTGAGTTGGCTGGACTTATGCAGTATGTAGCAAATCAGCTGAAGGCTGGTAAGAGGTAAGTGATTTTCTGTTAAGTGTGGCTTATGTTTTTTGTATTCAGTTACCTTTATCCAAGCCTTTCTCTGATGGACAATAAATGTGTTCTTAATTGGGGTCTTGCCATGTAAGCCCCCTTCACTTATCAGGAGGAGCCGATCTCCTCTTTCACAATTCAGAAAAGGAGACCACAGGTTTGGCTTTATCCCTTGTAGAGTTCTCCATTATGCGAGACGCCGACCAAGCCAAGTGTTTCCTTCCTCCCATAAATTCCAGTGACGATGGCAGCACTTGCTCAGCACCACTCCATGCCTTTATTTCCTTACCTAGAGGATGGTATGGCCACACAGTGCACCATCTCTAGTCCTTACACTGCTATATTACACACCTCTAGTCCGTAACATGCAAAAATACGTATGCGCAAGCCACATACTTGGGGGGATCCCAATTGTGCATACCTCATTTAGAGCATATAGAAGCCAGGTCTATGCCCCCTACTAGTGTAGGACTTCCCCAAAGGGCATAGTAATATCTGGAAAGGTCTCCTGTTTGCTTTCCCCTAATACGAGTTGTGTAGGAACGATGGGTATGAATGACTTTAAGCTTTATTTGTTGCACTTCTGACTGTGCACCTAATGCGGCACATCAAAGCATTTTTCTCACCCTCACATTTTCATTTCAGCTTTGATTTACTAATTCTAAAAGAGGTGGTGCAAAAAATGGCTGGCATTGAAATTACAGAAGAAATTACAATGGAGCAGCTTGAAGCAATGACAGGCGGAGAGCAACTTAAGGCTGAGGTGAGAGATCTAATGTGACACCTGCTGATCCTTATTTCTAGAGCACAAAAAGATACAGCTTCATGCGCCTTTCTGTATTATACCTGTCTGCTCGGCGCTCCGTGGGATATTTTAGTGCAATCCACTGCGTGCGTTGTGATTGGCATTCCAGCCTGTTATTAGCTCTTTGTGTTAGACTGCACTCTTCTGGTGACCCAATAAATATTCTACCACACAGATTATATTCCATTACTTGTTTACAGTTGGGAAAAATGTTATAGGACTACAAATATATACATTATGCAACATATAGACTACGTACAAATAAAGCATACCCTAATATTATTATCATCATCATCATCATCTTGGAGTCCTGTTGTACTCCTGAAAGAGGTTGTCCACTACTTTTACATTGATGGTGTATCCCACATATCTCAAACTCAGCCCACAAGTCGAGTATATTTTGGCCCTCGACGCTGGGTGGGTCCCCCTAGCACAGAGATGGCGAACCTATGGCACGTGTGCTAGAGAGGGTACACAGAGCCCTCTCAGCTGGCATGCAGCCTCGCCTCACTGCTCCGGAGCTGCAGCTTCCTTCCACTCACTTACTGAGAGGCGCGGCCGTGGAGCTGATTATGTCATCCAGCCGCTGCCGCGCCGCTCAATTTGTGAGAGGAAGGAAGCCGCTGGTGTGTGTGTCCGGTGGTGTGTGTGGCCGCTGGTGTGTGTGGCCGCTGGTGTGTGTGGCCGCTGGTGTGTGTGATGGGGAGAGGGGAATGATGGGAGTGATGGGGAGAGGGGAATGATGGGGGTGATGGGGAGAGGGCTAATGATGGGAGTGATGGGGAGAGGGCCAGTGATGGGGAGAAGGCAATGCTGGGAGTGATGGGGAGAGGGCAATGATGGGAGTGAGGAAGAGGGCAATGATGGGGTGATGGGGAGGAGGAAATGGTGGAGGTGGTGGAATGGGCAATTTCTACATTTGTACATGAAGGGGATCATGATGGGGCATATTTCTACATGAAGGGGATCATGATGGGGCATATTTCTGCATGAAGTAGATCATGATGGGACATATTTCTGCATGAAGGGGATCATGATGGGGCATATTACTACAAGAAGGGGATCATGATGGGGCATATTACTACAAGAAGGGGATCATGATGGGGCGTTTGGCACGTGTTGGCACTTCGTCATAAATAATTGTGTTTTAGGTTGCAGTTTGGGCACTCAGTCTCAGCCATCATTGCCCTAGCATAAACTGTGTTCCAAATTATTATGCAAAAAGAGTTTAGGAGTGACAAGGTTAGAATTTTTTTGCTTGTCATTTAAACTCATTGATGGTGATGTGTGTCAGGTCTCTTTATATCCCTGAAAGCAATTGCAGATACCTGTGCAAATTAGTTTGGCAGGTGTGTCCAAATAAAGGCAAGACTACTTAAGAAGGCTGTTCCACATTATTAAGCAGCCTATATTTTTTGCCAAAATGGGAAAGAAAAAGGATGTGTCGGCTGCTGAGAAGCAACAAATTGTGGAGTATTTAGGTCAAGGCATGACTACAATCAACATTGCCAAGACACTTCATCGTGATCATCGCACAATCAAGAAGTATGTAGCTGATTCCCAGCACACACGTGTGCGTGCTGATAAGGAAAAATTGAGGACTCTTTCCAACAGGCAATTGCGTCAGGTTAAAAGAGCAGTTGTAAAAATGCCTTGTCACAGCAGCAGACAAGTTTTTGAAGCTGCTGGTGCCTCCAACGTCCCCCGAACAACAAGATGCAGGGTCCTTCAGAGGTTTGCAGCTGTGCGTAAGCCATCCTGTCGACCACATCTATCCACTGCACACAAGCAGAAACGGCTCCAGTGGGCCAAACGACACATGAAGACTGACTTCCAAACTGTTTTGTTCACCGATGAGTGCCGTGCAACGCTCGGTGGTCCAGATGGATGGAGTGGAGGATGGCTGGTTGATGGACACCCCATGAAAACACGGCTAAGGCGCCAACAAGGAGGAGGTGGAGTAATGTTTTGGGCTGGAATCATGGGGAGAGAGATTGTCAGCCCCTTTAGGATCCCTGAAGAGGTAAAGATGAACTCCATAATCTATGTGGAGCTTCTAAAACAGCACTTCCTGCCATGGTTCAAGAGGAAGAACTGTGATTTCCACAGCAAGATCATTTTCATGTATGATAATGCACTGTCTCATGCTGCAAATAACACATCTGCATCTCCTTGTCCCCGGGAGAAGCGCTGACTTAGCGTCAGCGGCAGTACACTGGCACCCGGTCGCGGGGAGGCCAGAAATTTAGCCCCCTGCTTTTTCGGCCTGCTAGGCCACAATTTAAATAGCTCCGCACTCAATAGCACCGCCCCCTCCCCGCCCCCCGACCTACGCTCCAACGCCCCTCGCAGCCGCTGCTGACGGGCCCTCCTGTGTCTGGTACCCCTGAGTGGGCTGCGCCCCTGTCACGGTCGGTGGAGTCTCTGACACAGGCTATATTCTCACTCCGGGAGGACTGTCTCTGGAAAAGCGGACCCATGGCGCGTCCCCCAGTCGCGTTCGCGCCTCAGCATCAGCGACTCCTGTCTCTCACTCGCCCTCTCCTGAGGTTCACAGCATGCATGACTCTGAATTCGTATCTGTCGCATCAGCCCCTCAGAATACCCCATCTCATCAAGAGTCGCTTGATTCTCTTATAGAACCAGTCAACAGGATTCTGAAGTTAGATGAGGAAAATATTCCCGCTCCAGCACTCCCTATCTCATTTAAGGAACAAGCGTGTGCGCTGGTTATTACTCTGTCGCCTCATTGGGGGACACAGAACCATGGGTGTTATGCTGCTGTCCACTAGGAGGCGACACTATGCATAATCTGAAAAAGATTAACTTTGGCTCCTCCTCTGCAGTATACACCCCTGGACGGCGTCAGCCTTCTCCAGTTTTTGCTTAGTGTCGCAAGGAGGCACACCTTTTTTTTCCGTTCTCTTTTTCTTTTTCGTCAGGAACAGATGAAGAAAAGTGGGTCTCCAGCGAGACTCCCGACATGGCTCCTTCCTTGGCCCCCTTTTTTAGGGGTGCCCGGTTGAAGTTGAGATGGCTATTCCCCATGTCGCTCCTTCCCCAGTCCTGCGGGTACTGGTCCGAAGTTGAGTCCCCCCTTCCTTCCCCAACCCCTTGGGGTCTGGGTTGAGGTTGAGGCGAGGATGAACGCACCCTCCCTAATCCCCCGCAGGGGGCATTAGGTCGAGACGCCTCAGGTAGGGTCGGAGAATAGGCATCATTCCGCAGCTTCCAGGGACCCCAGACCAGCTGAGGGATCCTGTTGGGGCCGGGGGAGGGTGCGGACCGGTATGGCACAGCAGAGACAGGGCTTTTCTGCGTCCCTGTCTCTGCAGCAGAAACGGCTCCATAGCGCTCCAGGGGCCCCCCATACAAGAACCGCTTCCCCTGCTACCCCCACCGCTATCCAGTCGACCATCCTGGGGGGGTTTGGTAGAAATCCGGCCCCCCCCCCCCCCCCCGGACTACCGCGCCGCTCTGGAGCCCTCCTGGGCATCAGACCTCTAATTTAGACCGTGGCTTCGGCCTAGCCGAAGCCGTCGCCTTTTCCCCGCCCCCCGGATGACAAAAATGACACGCTGGAGTGTCATAGAAGGGGAGGATTGAGGCAGAAAGGGCGCGTTTTTTACACAGCCCAGCGCGCCCTTTTCAGCTCTCCGCCCCCTCCTCCCTCTCCTCAGCGTCCCGGTGGCCATCTTTTTTTTGGATGAGATCCAGGAGAGGAGCATCACAGCGGTCTCCGGGGGGCACAGAACTGGGTTCTGTCGGCGCTGGACCTAGGGGCACACCGGTGGGGTAAGCTCACAGCTGGGTTCTCATTACTCAGCTGTGAATCCATACTTCCTAGAAGGCTCTCTGTGGGTTCCCTCTGCGTAGCCACCCCTGTACGATCCCTGATAGCCAGCCTCTGTGCACTATGCCGGGTTCAAGGAAGAGAACCAGGCAGGAATGTTTCTATGCATTCTGCACAGCCTGCAAAGCCACGCTCCCTAGTGGCAGCACGTATCCGCACTGCCGGGACTGCATCCAGAACTCTGGGTCAGAACCCCAGGGAGTCCCTACTGACGCTTCAGTGTCAGAGGCCACGCCGGAATGGGCAACTCAGATGTCACAGTCTATGACACAGTCCATAGACAACCTAACTGCCACATTGCTGCAAGCTATGCAGAGTCGGGCCCCGGCTATGGACGTTACACAGCAAACGGACAGCTTGTCTCAGGAACATGCTGCTTCCGACTCTCACAGACGTAAGCGGACCCACAGGTCTCGATCACCTGAGTCGTCCCCCTCCCAGGGAGAGACAGCGTCATTTCAGGTCTCCTAGGCAGTCCCCTGTCACAGACAGACAGTGCAGTTTACCACAGAGATCCCCCACCACAGAAGACCCCCGCCCCAGGTCTCCCTCCAGGGATCACCTTAGCGAGGCACAGGATTCGGAGGGCATCTGTGACTCCGACTCAGATAACGAAACGAAGAGGTCCGTGGTACCTTCTCCCCCTAGCAATACAGCGCTAGTTGAGGACATAATCTTTGCCATTCATCGGGTGCTAAAAATTCCAGAGTTGGCCCCGGAAGTCCCAGAACATAGGATTTGCTTCGAAAGTGTTCAGAAACCACCTAAGGTCTTCCCTAATCACCATGAGTTTGAGAAAATACTTACCAAACAGTTTGCGCAGCCTGAGAAAAAATTTGCTAATCGCAAATATTTGGAAGCGAAGTACCCCTTCCCACAGACAGACACCAAACAATGGACAGATCCACCTGAAGTGGACCCCCCAGTTTCTAGGCTAGCAGCGCAGACCTTACTCTCTCTGCCAGATAGCTCAACCCTCAGGGACGCAGCAGACCGGCAAGTAGAATGCATGGCTCGTTCTATTTTCGAAGCGGCAGGCGCCTCTCTGGGCCCTGCGTTTGCTTCAGTTTGGGCGGCCAAGGCCATCCTGGCTTGGGCCAAAAAACTACAGGAGGGTCTTCAAGCTTCAAATCCCGAGCTCTCGGACCAAGCGGTCCAGATAGCAGTGGTAGCAGACTACATGCTTCATGCAGCCCTGGATTCCGCAAGAGGTGTAGCGGGAATAGCATTAAACGCCATCACGATCCGACGCATCCTCTGGCTGCGAGAATGCAAAGCGGATGCGGCCTCAAAGAAGTCCCTCACGCGACTTACGTATCTTACTGGAAGACTTTTCGGCGAAAAGTTGGACACAATGATAGCCAATGCCACTGGGGGTAAGAGTACCTCTCTCCCTCAACTAAAACCGAAACGCACGTTTAAGCGAAGAAACCAGACGCGATTCCGATCCTTTCGGAATTCCTCGGGCTGGTCCGTCTCGCGCCCAGCGCAAAACCGTAACCGCTCTCCACTCAGGGACAACCCACGGACGCAGCAGCGACCGGACAGGTCTTGGCAGTCGAAAGCAGGCCAAGCGAAACCCAAGGGAGGAAAACCTCAGAACTTTGCTTCATCATGACTCACGAACTCCGGAAGACACCCCACCAGTAGGCGGCCGACTTTCACTCTTCCAGCAAGTCTGGCTGCCTATTACAGAAGACAGGTGGGTCAGGGAAATAGTGTCTCCCGGATACAAGATAGAGTTCACTTCCGCTCCACCGAACCGGTTCTTCCTTTCTATTCCTCCAACACCACCAGACAAGGCTCGTGCTTTCCACCAAGCGGTCTCCTCTCTCCTTCAAGCAGGAGTTGTGGTGCCGGTTCCCGCGAACGAGAGATTCCGAGGGTTCTACTCAAATCTGTTCGTAGTCCCCGAGAAAGGAGGCAGCGTCCGACCCATACTGGACCTAAAACAGCTCAACAATTACGTACGGGTCTGTCATTTCCGCAAGGAGTCCCTCCGGTCCATCATTGCATCCATGGAGCAGGGAGAATACCTTGCCTCCATAGACATACAGGATGCGTATCTGCACATACCAATTGCTCCCGCCCACCAAAGGTTTCTCAGGTTCGCGGTCAACCAAAACCACTGCCAGTTTGCCGCCCTTCCGTTCGGACTTGCCACGGCTCCAAGAACGTTCACCAAAGTCATGGCGGCCACCATGGACGTTCTGCACTCAAGAGGCATTCTAGTCATCCCGTACCTGGACGACCTCCTCATCAAGTCTCCCACTTTCAAAGACTGCGAGGTCAGTGTCTCAATCACAATAGACACACTGAGTCGCCTGGGATGGCTAGTCAACCTACAGAAATCGTCGACTATCCCAAGTCAGACTCTAACATTCCTGGGGATGTTATTCGACACCTCCAGGGGCCTGGTGCTCCTTCCCAAGGACAAGACACTGGCCATCCGTCTGGGAGTTCGCACACTCCTTCGCAGTCCTCCTCGATCTCTCCGGTTTGCCATGAGAGTCCTCGGCCGGATGGCAGCAGCAATAGAGGCAGTGCCATTTGCCCAGTTTCACCTCAGGGTCCTGCAACTAGCCATACTCAGATCTTGGGACAGGAATCCCTTCTCCCTCGACAGGGAGTTCAGGTTGACGTCGTCAACCAGGAGGTCCCTGCATTGGTGGCTCAAACCAACCTCGCTTACACGAGGGAAGCCCTTTCTCTCAGGACAATGGAAGATCCTGACTACCGATGCAAGCCTGACAGGCTGGGGGGCGGTGCACCTACATCACAGGGCACAAGGCAAGTGGTCACCGAGGGAAGTGACATTGCCCATCAATATTCTGGAAATCAGGGCCATCCTCTTGGCACTGAGAGCCTTTCATCACTTGCTTGCAGCCTCGCACATACGGATACAGTCGGACAATGCCACGGCTGTGGCATACATGAACCACCAAGGCGGGACCCGCAGCGCCCAGGCGATGAGAGAAGTGGCGCATATCCTCCGCTGGGCGGAAGACACGAGGTCGGTACTTTCTGTGGTCCACATTCCGGGTGTAGAAAACTGGGAAGCTGACTTCCTCAGCAGGCAAGGAATGGACTCGGGGGAGTGGTCTCTCCATCCCAAGATTTTTTACCAGATCTGTCAATGCTGGGGAACCCCGAAGGTGGAGCTAATGGCATCCCATCTCAATACCAAGGTCCCCAATTTCATGGCCAGGACACACGACCCCCGGTCGCTCGGAGCGGATGCCCTGGTCCAGGATTGGTCCCAGTTCCAACTCCTGTACATTTTTCCACCCCTCCCCCTAATCTCCAGGGTCGTGAGGAAGATCAAGCAAGAGGGAGTTCCAACCATCCTCATCGCGCCAGACTGGCCCAGACGTACATGGTACGCCGACATCGTTCAACTTACAGCAGACGTCCCCTGGCGTCTACCCGACCGTCACGACCTTCTGTCTCAAGGTCCGTTCTTCCATCAGAATTCAGGGGCTCTCAATTTGACGGCATGGCCCTTGAAACCTGGATTCTAACCCAGGCTGGTTTTTCACCGGCAGTCATTGCAACTATGATCAGGACAAGGAAGCCTGCCTCCGCCAAGATCTATTACCGTACCTGGAGAGCTTTCTTTTCTTGGTGCGAATCTCATGGACAAGTCCCACTCCCTTATTCCCTCCCGAAGGCACTAGGTTTTCTTCAATCGGGCCTAGACGCCAAGCTATCCTTAGGCTCGCTTAAGAGTCAGGTGTCGGCGCGTTCAGTCCTTTTTCAAAAGCGCATTGCTATTAAACCGCAAGTAAGGACTTTCATCCAGGGAGTTTCCCGATTGGTTCCTCCCTACAAACGTCCGCTGGATACGTGGGACCTCAATCTGGTCCTGACAGCATTGCAAGCTCCACCCTTCGAACCTCTTAGAGGAGTTCCACTCTCCATTCTGTCTCAGAAAGTGGTTTTTCTAGTGGCGGTCACCTCGTTACGCAGAGTGTCGGAATTGTCAGCACTTTCCTGCAGACGGCCTTTTCTAGCCTTTCACCAGGACAAGGTGGTTCTCGGCACGGTACCATCCTTCCTTCCGAAGGTTGTGTCCAACTTTCACCTCAATAAGGAGATTTCACTGCCATCCCTTTTCCCGGTTCCGGTTCATAGAGTGGAGAAGGCTCTGCATACGCTTGACCTCGTCAGAGCATTGCGGATTTACGTGTCCAGGACTGCACCTTTCCGGAAGTCTGATTCCCTCTTCATTCTTCCAGAAGGTAGTTGCAAGTGACTGCCGGCTTCCAAGGCTACCCTTGACAGGTGGATCAAGTCCACCATACATGAGGCCTACCGACTTAACAGTTCCCCTCTTCCGGCCGGTATCACGGCACACTCTACACGGGCAGTAGGGGCCTCCTGGGCCATTCGGCATCAGGCTTCGGCACAACAAGTGTGTAAGGCGGCCACTTGGACTAGCCTACACACGTTTACGAAACACTACAGTGTTCATACCCAGTCCTCAGCGGATGCGAGCCTGGGTAGACTGGTTCTGCAGGCGGCAGTGCCCCAAATTTAGGGACCTGCTAGCACATTATTCGTCCATTGCTTCCCACGCAGGGACTGCTTTGGGACGTCCCATGGTTCTGTGTCCCCCAATGAGGCGACAGAGTAAAGGAGATTTTTGTGTACTCACCGTAAAATCTCTCTCTTAGCCTCTAATTGGGGGACACAGCTCCCACCCTGTTGCCCTTATGGGCCGTTGTTTACGGTTGAGTTCTCATATTGTTCTTTGAGCTCGTACATAGTAGCCTTCTTACAGGCATGGTTGTTATTTGGTTACGTTCCTCCTAATGCTTTTGCACAAAACTGGAGAAGGCTGACGCCGTCCAGGGGTGTATACTGCAGAGGAGGAGCCAAAGTTAATCTTTTTCAGATTATGCATAGTGTTGCCTCCTAGTGGACAGCAGCATAACACCCATGGTTCTGTGTCCCCCAATTAGAGGCTAAGAGAAAGAGATTTTACGGTGAGTACACAAAAATCTTTTACCAGCCGTCCAGTAAGATGGGGATCGGCCACATAAGTGGTTCACTGGGCAGTAGTTTACTCTGGCTAAATACCCTTTTGATCCAGACCTAATGAACGGTCCATTACAGGTCCCTCCCGTGGACCCTCCTGTACCGCGTTTTGCTTCCACAACGCTCCTATCTGTTTCTGAGGGTTCCTCAGTCAGAACCCCTCCGATCGTCAAATTGGGTTACCCTGCCCTTTCAATTTTTTGGAAGCTTCAGGAGCGGCGTTTTTTTCCATCCTTCGCGGCAGTTTTGGTCACTAAGGCATGGCCACTTGGACAGAAGTCCTGATTACTTCCTTCCTGGGCACCAATCTTCCTCCGGAGACAACCACTGTCGCCCGCCAGATGCTTAACGCAGCAGACTTTGTAGTAGACGCTTCTTTTGATGCCGCCAATTGCGCGGCTCAAGCTGCCGCTCATGCGATCTCCATTAGAAGAGCCCCAGGGCTCTGTGACTGGTGGGCGCATGCCACATCTAAAAGATTGTTGACTTCTCCCCCCTTTTTTAAGTGGGTCGTCTTTTTGGAGAGAGGCTGGACCAGCTCATTTCTGATACTACCGGAGGAGAAAAAGTAAATTCCTTCCTCAACAAAGGGCTGTTCGGCCGTTGCGCAACCAACAGCCAACGCCTTTTCGATCTTCTCGCAACAATTCTGGTTGGTCCTCTCTTTCGGGTCAGGTCGGCCTCCGTGCGGAGTCAGAGGCTCCCAGATCTCATACAGACCTAACCGTTCTTGGAAACCCAGGCCTAGGGCTTCTGGATCTAGGGGAGCCAGATCTCATAGTTCTACCCAATGACGACAAGTGGGCCAGGGAGCTGGTGTCCTCCGGATACAAGATGGAATTTTCTCCACCCCCCCCCCCCCCTCCAACTCGGTTTAATCCTTTCCTCTCCCCCCAAGAAAAAGACAAGAGCCTTCCTTTGGGCTGTTCAGGCTCTGTTAAGGGTCGGAGTCATCATTCCGGTCCCTTATCACGAAAAGTTCAGAGAATTATATTCAACCCTTTTTGTGTTTCCAAAAAAGGACGGGACGATGTCACCCATTCTGGATCTCAAACTGTTAAATCAGTTTGTCAGGGTACGGCGATTCCGAATGGAATCTCTCCGATCAGTTGTTGCTTCCATGGAATAAGGAAAGTTCCTAGCATCCATCGACATCAAGGACGCTTACCTTCACATTCCGATCTGCCCGTCCCTCCAGCAGTTTCTGCGTTTTGCCATTCACAAGGAATACTGTCAGTTCATGGTCTTGCCCTTCGGACTTGCCTCCGCCCCCGGGGTCTTTACCAAGGTCATGGCGGCTGTCATGGCCATTCTCCACTCTCGGGGAGTCGTGGTGTTACCGTATCCGTATGACCTGCTCATCAAGGGTCCGTCGCTTCCAGCCTGCGAGGAATCCATGGATAACAGTACATACGCTTTCTCGCCTGGGGTGGAAGATAAACTTTGAAAAGTCTTTTCCAAAAGCGGCTCAGCAGATTTCCTTACAACAGGCAGCGCGACTGTTTACTCACTCTATTCGTTTCGAAATGAGAGTTCTAGGAAAGATGGTGTCAGCGATGGAAGCAGTTCCATTTGCACAACTCTATCTCTGTCCCTTACAACACGCGTTGCTGTTAGCTTAGGACAAGTACCCATTCTCCCTGGACCGTTGGATCCCTCTGTCCCTGCGGGCAGGCAATCCTTCAGGTGGTGGACACTGAGGTCCTCCCTGAATCAAGGGAGGTGGTTGGTAGTAACCACCGACGCAAGTCTCCTCCGCTGGGGAGCCGTCGTTCGTTGCCACACGGAACATGGTCATTGGTCAACCCGAGAGTCAGCCTCCCTATCAACGTTTTGGAGATGCAAGCGATCAGATTAGCTCTACGGAGTTTCCACCGTCTCCTCGCAGGTCTCATCAAGTTCCAAGCAGACAACGCCACTGCTGTAGCATATATCAACCGCCGGGAAGGTACCCGGAGCAGAATGGCCGTGCACAAAGCGAGTCACATCCTCCATTGGGCCGATTGTAGAAAATTGGCAGATTTTCTCAGTCGCCAAGGCATTGCCTCGGGGAAGTGGTTTCTTCCTCCGGAAGACTTGTAATCATTGGGGGACTCCGGATGTGGATCTCATGGCCTCAAGACTAAACAACAAGGTTCATCTGTTCATTTCCCGAGCACGTGATCCATGCGCCATCGGAGTGGACGCCCTAGTTCTGCCGTGGCACCGGTTCTGGCTCCCGTACATGTTCCCTCCTCTTCCCTTGCTTCCGAGGGTCATTAAGAAGATCAGAGCAGAGAGAGTACCAGTGATCCTTGTTGCGCCAGATTGGCCGAGCATGGTATGCAGAACTAATACAACTAGTTGCCGACGTCCCCTGGCAACCTCCAGATTGCATGGATCTACACTCGTAGGACCCGATTTACCACCAGAACTCCGGGGCCCTGTCTTTGACGGCGTGGCCTTTGAATCCTGGATTTTAGCACAGGCTGGGTTCTGCCACGACGTGATTTCCACCATGACTAGTGCTAGGAAGCCTGTGTCCATGTGCATCTATCACCGCACCTGGACAACCTTCTTTACGAGGTGCAAGGATCATGGTCAAGTCACCTCTGGTGTTTTTTCCATTCCGGCCATATTGGAATTCCTTCAATCTGGTTTAAAATCAGGCCTCGTGCTTAGCTCACTCAAGGGCCAAATTTCGCCCTTGTCAGTGCTTTTCTAACGCAAAATTGCCACCAAACTTCAGGTCAAGACGTTAATTCAGAGAGTTTTCCATGTGGCATCTCCTTATAGAAGGCCATTGAAATCTTGGGACCTTAACCTGGTTCTCGGGGCCTTACAGGAGGCTCCTTTTTCGAACCGCTGCAGGACGTGTCACTGTCCGTCCTCTCTTGGAAGGTGTTTTTCTAGTGGCAATTACGTCAATCAGACGAGTTTTGGAATTGGCAGCTCTGTCATGCCGTTCTCTGTTCCTGAATTTTTCATCAGGAAAGGGTAGTTCTCAGGACGTCACCGTCCTTCCTGCCCAATTTCGTCTCCTCTTTCCATCTCAACGAGGAAATTGTTTTGCCTTTCCTTTTGTCCGGCGCCAGTCCATCGCATTGAGAAGGCCCTCAACTCCCTGGATGTGGTTAGGGCGCTGAGACGGTACATCTCACGGATGGCTCCCTTCCACAAGTCAGATGCCCTGTTCATGCTTCCAGAGGGGCATAGGAAGGGTCTAGCCGTGTCAAAGCAACGCTAGCTAGATGGATTCCCCTGGCGATTCAGTAGTTCTACTGTATCAGGAATGCGCCGGTCCCTCTGGGGATTAAGGCGCACTCTACCTGGTCAGTGGGCGCCTCTTCGGCCATTCGGCACCAGGCCTCAGCAGAACAGGTCTGCAAGGCTGCGACTTTGTCCAGTCTGCATACTTTTTACAAAATATTACCAGTTTCATTTTCAGACCTGTCCGCAAGGCTGCGACTTGATCCAGCCTGCATACCTTAACAAACATTGCCTAATTCATTCTCAGGCCTCTGCGGATGCAGCCTGCAATCGGCAGTACCTCACTGTTGACTCAGTGGTACATAGGGTATTAGCAGATGTATGTTCTCCACCCAGGGACTGCTTTAGGACGTCCCACCCAGGGACTGCTTTAGGACGTCCCACTGTCTGTGTCCCCCAATGAGGCGTAGGAGAAATAGGGATTTTTGTGTACTCACCGTAAAATCCTTTTCTCCGAGCCATTCATTGGGGGACACAGCACCCGCCCTGTTTAGCCTATCGGCTCACTGTAGCATTCTTAGGCTTTGACTTAGTTATGGTTATTATTGACTGTTTATGCTCCTACTGCTTTTTTCACCGAACTGGAGAAATCTCAGCTAGCGAGAGGGTGTATACTGCAGGGGAGGAGCTACCTTTTTTTCTGGTTTACTTAGTGTCCTCCTAGTGGCTAGCAGCATAATACCCAATGTCTCTTTGTCCCCCAGTGATTGGCTCGGAGAAAAGGATTTTACGGTGAGTACACAAAAATCCCTATTTTTTTTAAATATCAAGGTTGGCCCACGATTTTATCCAAGCTTTTAATTTTGTCCCTCTGTATTTGAGTTCAACTTCCCTGGCCCTTCCTTAGGATAGGTCAGCAATATCTGATTGGCTGGGGTCCGACACCCGGCACCTCCCGCCGGATCAGCTGTTATTTTGTGTTGGTGCCAGCTGGAGGTACTCGATTGCCGAGCTGCTCCGTCTGCTTGATCTGAATAGGAGGCAGATGTGCAATGCCCTGCGGCAGCCACTACAAATAGATGGAGTAGTTCGTCGGCAAGTGAGTACTTATGGCCAGCGGCCGCCGATAACCGCTAATTGGCAGGGGTGCCGGTTGTCGAACCCGGCTGATCAGACATTGATGTCCTATCCCAAGGATAAGCATTCATTGTAAAAGTAGTGGACAACCACTTTAATCTCTTCCCAACATTGGACGTATCTCCATACCTCCTTAGGTTCTATACCCACACTCTACCTGGTAGTACATTATATGGTAAAATGAATGTTGTCTTTCAACACAAGTCGCCCCGCAAAAAACATGCCTAATACAGCTACAGTATGTTAATGGAAAAATAAAAATGATAGTTTTTAGAGGAAAGGAGGAAAAAAATAAACTTGTTTGCGATGGGAAGAAATTCGTATACTTGTCCTTTCACATAAATCAAGTAGAAATGCTAAACCTGTTTTCCGTGCAGATAGTACTAAAATGTGTCCTGGAAGTTTCCTGATTAACATGATCTGTAGTTTGCCATCCATTCTAATTTGTGGTTTCTTTTTTTTAATCCTCATTCTGCCACCACTATAGGTGCTGGAGCTTTCCTTCCCTTTTGTTCCCAGTATTCATTTGTGTGTAAATATCTTAACGACTTGGCCTGGACAGAAAGAGCACTCTTGTTGGGCCTATATACAGAGAGACAAAGTCCTATCCCCTACGTCTTATAATGAGTCTTGGCATCTCTGCTGATAGGTGGATGGATTGCACTTGACAACAGGCAGACAGACAGAACGCACCTGTGACCTGCATTTTGAAGTTATTTTTGGGGAGATTTATAGATCGCCTATTTAACCCACTGTCTATGAATGTTGTCTGAAATATCCGCAGTCCTTTCATTGGGGGTAAAACAAAAAACTGCTCTGAAAGGCAGCTATTTTATCTTTACCCCCTTCCAAAAGAGTACAGTGTCAGGCCAGGCAACTTGCCCTTCACTCAGAAGATTTTGTGTTCATGGCTGAATGAAGACACTAAGGAAATGAATACTTTTGTTTGTTAAATTTCTTGGTTTTTTGCAAACTGAATTTTTTTTTTTTACCTTCATCAGTAAAGGAGCCCTGCACTATTTGCTGGTGAACATGTGAAGGCTAGATCTAGCATGGCATGGTACAGATATTTAGGAGGGCTATGGACAGTGGTTTCCTGGGGAGAATCTCTGCTTATTTAATGCGAAGAGCTGTGCTGCCAGCTTTCACAGCAGTATATCTGAGGCCTGCAGTGCCAGCTGACACAGCAGGACACATCCATTCATCTCATCTGATTGTGTAGATCAGAGCCCTGCTGTCTACTTCATTTATTGATTGGGAGGCTTTGACAAATAACATGGCAGCCTTCAGATAAGCAGTGAGGTCTGAATATGGCAGGGAGAATGCATTTTAACCCATTTGTAGAAACTTTGATCCCAAGTTAAAAATGCCTTAAAGGATCCTGCTCAGTCTTCTATGCCAAGCCTTAAAGGGGATTTTGGTTAGAATGTTCTTGTAATGGACAGAGAGGTGTTAAAATATTAAAATCAGTTGATAGCCACCCTCCAACTTATTTCAATGCTGTCTTTCTGCCACTGCTTTGATCTTTTCTTACAGTCTGCATTGGTGACATCATGATTGCAGCTCACCGCTGCAGCCAATCACTGACTTCAGTGGCTGTGTATGTGTAACTGCTGCTAGCCGCTGAGGTCAGAGATTGATTGCAGCTTCGTGCAATGTACTCATGATGTCCCCATCGTGTGGTCCAGACGGGATTGCCATAGCTGGAGGTGGGGTGGCTACTAAAGGTACCTGTCTCCAGTATCTTTGTTATATTTTGAACCTCGGGCTAGTGTTCATGTCTCCTGGAGATGCGTAATTTAAATATTATTACTCTGTCGCCTCATTGGGGGACAGACACAGAACCATGTTATGCTGCTGTCCACTAGGAGGCGACACTATGCATAATCTGAAAAAGATTAACTTTGGCTCCTCCTCTGCAGTATACACCCCTGGACGGCGTCAGCCTTCTCCAGTTTTTGCTTAGTGTCGCATAGGAGGCACACCTAAAGATTTTTTTTTTTCCCAATGGATTACAGATGAAGAAAAGTGGGTCTCATGCGAGACTCCCGGCATGGCTCCTTCCTCGATCCCCTATTATGGGGTGCCCGGTTGAAGTTGAGATGGATATTCCCCATGTCGCTCTTTCCCCAGTCCCTCGGGTACTGGTTCAAAGTCGAGACCCCCCCCTCCTTCCCCAATTCCTTTGGGTTCTGGGTTGAGGTCGAGGCGAGGATGAAGACCCCTGATGGTGACAAAAGCACCCTCCCTAATCCCCCTCTGGGGGCGTTAGGTTGAGACGCCTCAGGTAGGGTCTGAACAAGGCAGCATTCTGCAGCTCCGAAAGCCGGGACCCCAGCCCGCTGCGGGCTCCTGTTGGGGCCGGGGGAGAGTGCAGACAGGCATGGCACATGCAGACACAGGACTCCCTGCGCCCCTGTCTCTGCGGCAGCACCAGCTCCATAGCGCCTCAGGGGGACCCCTCACAGGGCCCCGTTCCGGCTTCTAACCCCACCGCTATCCTGCCTCTTAACCCAGGGGGCTCTGGTTCAGATCCGACCCCCTCCCGGACATCCGTGCCGGCCTGGAGCCCTTCTGGGCATCAGGTTTCTAATTTAGACCGCGGCTTCGGCCTAGCTGAAGCCGCCGCCTCCTCCCTGCCCCCCGGATGACGAATATGGCACTCTACAGTGTCATGGAAGGGGCGGATCGAGACAGGGCGCATTTTTACATGGCACTGCGCGCTCTTTTTCAGCTCTCCGCCCCCTTCTTCCCCCTCTTCGTCCTCTCGGAGGCCATTTTTGCTGCAGCAGATGGCATCTGTGGCATCAGCAGCAACGTCAGCCAGTCTCCGGGGGGCACAGGACTGAATCGTCGGCGCTGGACCTAGGGGCACACTGGTGGGGTAAGATTACAGCTGGGTTTTCGTTACTCAGCTGTGAATCCATATTACCTATAAGGCTCTCCTATAGGTGTCCTCTGCGTAGCCACCCCTTTAGGGCCCTCTGCATAGCCAGCCCTTCTGCATTCTGTGCAGTATGCCGGGCTCAAGGAAGAGAATCAGGCAGGACTGCTTTTATGCATTCTGCACAGCCTGCAAAACCACCCTCCCCAGTGGCAGCACGTACCCTCACTGCCGGGATTGTATCCAAAATACTGGGTCAGAACCCCAAGAGGCCCCTACCAATGCTTCAGCGTCTGCTACCATGCCGGAATGGGCCACTCAGATGTCGCAGTCTGACGCAGTCCATAGATAACTTAACCTCCACACTACTCCAGGCACTGCAGGGTCATGTCTCGTCTATGAGCGTTACCCAGCAAAGGGACAGCTCGACTCAAGGACATGCCGCTTCCGACACTCACAGACGTAAGCGGACCCACAGGTCGCGTTCATCTGCGTCATCCTATAGCACACGGTCATCCCCCTCTAGGGACAGACACCGTTGTTCCAGGTCACCTAGACCGTCCCCTAACAGAGACAGACAACGCAGATCTCCACAGAGATCCCCGACCACAGAAGTCCTCCACCCCAGTTTGCCCTCCAGGGAACGTCTTAGCGATACGCAAGATTTGGAGGGCATCTGTGACTCCGACTCAGACAACGAAACGGAGAGATCCCTGGTCCCAGGCGATACTTACTAAGCAGTTTTCGCAGCCTGAGAAGAAATTCACCAATCGCAAATATTTGGAGGCAAGGTACCCCTTTCCACAGAAGGACACCAAGGAGTGGACAGATCCACCCGAAGTGGACCCCCCAGTCTCTAGGCTATCAGCACAGACCCTCCTCTCACTGCCAGATAGCTCAACCCTCAGGGACGCAGCAGACCGGCAGGTAGAACGCATGGCTCGTTCAATCTTCGAAGCGGCAGGGCCCTCTCTGGCTCCCGCGTTCGCTTCAGTCTGGGCGGCCAAGGCCATTCTGGCTTGGGCCAAACAATTTCAGGCTGGCCTCCAAGCTTCAAATCCTGAGCTGTCGGACCAAGCTGTTCAAATAGCAGTGGTACCAGATTACATGCTTGCAGCCCTGGATTCCGCAACAGGTGTAGCGGGAATAGCATCAAACGCCATCCCGATCCGGCGTATCCTCTGGCTGCGGGAATGGAAAGCAGACGCGGCCTCAAAGAAGTCACTCACGCATCTCCTGTACCTGGGTGGCTTTTTGGTGAAAAGTTGGACACATTGATATCCAACGCCACTGGGGGTAAAAGTACCTCTCTCCCTCAACTAAAGCCTGAACGCGCGTTCAAAAGGCGTAACCCAAACTCGATTCCGATCCTTTCGGAATTCTTCAGGCTGGTCTGTCTCGCGTCCAGCACAAAACCGTAACCGCTCTCCGCAGGGACAACCCACAGGCGGCGCAGAGGCCGGACAGGACCTGGCAGTCGAAAGTGGGCCAGGCAAAGCCCAAAGGAGGAAAACCTCAGACTTTCTCCTCATCATGACTCACAAATTCCGGAAGACACCCCACCCGTAGGCGGACGACTTCTACTCTTTCAGCAAGTCTTGCTGCCTAGTACAGAAGACAGGTGGGTCAAGGAAATAGTGTCTTCCGGATACAAGATAGAGTTCACTTCCAGCCCACCGAACTGGTTTTCCTCTGTGTTCCCCCAAAACCGCCAGACAAGGCTCGTGCCTTCCACCAAACTGGAGAAGGCTGACGCCATCCAGGGGTGTATACTGCAGAGGAGGAGCCAAAGTTTATCTTTTTCAGATTATGCATAGTGTCGCCTCCTAGTGGATAGCAGCATAACATGGTTTTGTGTCCCCCAATTAGAGGCTAAGAGAAAGAGATTTTACGGTGAGTATACAAAAATCTCCTTTTTTCAGGCAAAAATGCATATAATAGGCAAATATTTGCATATGTGATACATGTACAGATCCGAAAGATTGTGCTATTTCATGATGCATACAATACATGCAATCCAAAAAAGTACAATAGCACAAATTAATGCAGATGTGCCGGCATGATCCTAGGAATGACACGCCCAGTAATGGCAATGCACAACCCATTATAGTTACATAGGTTGAAAACAGACCTAGGTCCATCAAGTTCAACCTTTCTTCAGCAATTATACATTTTGTCACCAAATTATTTTTTAAAAGCGGTCAGTGTCATTACTACCTCCTATGGTAAGGCATTCCACAGTCTGACTTCTCTAACACTAAAGAACCCTTTCCTATTTAGCTGCCAGAACCGCCTTTCCTCCACCATTAATGCGTGCCCCCTGTTCCTTAGTATGGTCCTTGGAAGGAATGTCATGCGCTAGTCCTTTGCATCGACCATATATATATTTATACATGTAAATAAGATCTCCTCTAAGATCTCTTTTTTTCTAAGCTAAACAAGACCAACTTTTCCAATGTATCATTCATGTGAGAGGTCTTTCATCCCATGTAATAATATAGTTGCCGCCTTTGAACTGACTCTAACTTCTGAATATCCTTTTTAAAATGTGGAGCCCAAAACTGGATCCCACATTGTAGATGTGGCCTCACCGGTGATTTATAATCGTGTGATTTTATCTCCTTTAATACACCCTAAAATCTTGTTTGCTTTTGCAGCTGCTGCCTGACATTGAGTCCTGCTGCTCAGCTTACTTGTAACAGAATACCCAAGCACTTCTCCAGTTCTGTAGTCCTGAGTATACTTCCTTTTAATGTATATGCAGCAATAGGATTACTCTGTCCTAGGTGCATTACTCTACATTTATCAACATTAACCCATTATGATGATGTGTCTACAACGGTGTGCCTAGTTTTTGACTACGCTTGCCTACGCTCTCTCCGGTCATGCCGCTGAGGGGGCAGATTAGGCTCTCGCACATCGTGACTATTTCTCAACTGCTATTTGAGAACGTGGCACCATATTTTTCATGGGTGTACTATAAGGCTGGGTTCACACGTGGCGTTTTTTTCGCGTTTCCGCGGCGGTTTTTACAGCGCGATTTTGCCGCGAAAACGCGAAAAATAAGCATCCCATGCATTCGTATGGGATTCAGCAATGCTGTGCTAATGCTGCGGTTTGTACTGCGGCGGAATTGCTGTGCGGTAAAAAACGCAGCATGCTCATTAATTTCACGGAATCGCGGCGATCCCGCACCCATAGGAATGCATTGTTCTGCTTACTTTCCGCATGTGGCAGTGCACACCATGCGAAAAGTAAGCAGAACATTTGCGGATGGTATCCACGGTCCGGAGGAGAGGAGACTGTCCTCCGGGCTTTGGGTACCATATCCCTGTAAAAAATAGAATGTAAAATAAAAAATATTGTTATTCTCACCTTCCGACGTCCCCGTGCAGCCTTCCCGCCTCTCCACGCTCCCGGTCCCAGTAAGCCTTTGCGAGCGATAACGTCCGTTCTCGCGGGATCACGAAGTCTCGCGGTCATTTGCGCGACGTCATCGTGAATTACCGCGAGACGTCGCGATCCCGCGAGAACGGACGTCATCGCGGTAATTGTCGCAAAGGATTACTGGGACCGGGAGCGTGGAGAGAGGCGGGAAGGCTGCGCGGGACGTCGGAAGGTGAGAATAACAAAATATTTTTTTTAATTACTATTATTTACATTCTATCTTTTACTAATGATGCCGCATAGGCGGCCTCAATAGTAAAAAGTTGACACTCGTCAAACACTGTTTGACGAGTGTGCCCAACCTGTCATTCAGTTCTCCAAGCGATGCTACAGATCGCTTCGAAAACGCTAGCAATTCGGCAAGCTAATTACGCTTGCAAAATGCTAGTTTTTCCACGGGAAAATCGCAGGAATTTAAAATGCGATTTTCCCGCGGAATGGAATGCCGGAATTCTCGCGGTAATTTCCGCGAGAGTTCCGCTACGTGTGAACCCAGCCTAAGATCATTAATTTCACCTGTTATTAAATATCAGGTCATTATTATAAATAGTGTCAGGAAAATATGAAGTTTTTCCTATTGCCCTAAGGTACACATACAGAGCTCCTGCTGCCCTACCGCCATTTTGGTTTGTGCAGTGTAACACCGTGCTTCACAATGCAGCCTCGCAGCTGCAAGTCCACTGCCTCTGTGAAATTCTATCCCCTCTCCCCCTCCTTTCAGCAGTATGTTCACTTTTAATTACCAGACCAGCCTTGAGTGGTTTCTTCCTCCCAAGATTTAGATTCCCTTTTGTCTGTTCCAGGTCGAATTTATTAACACACAATAATCATAGAGACAGGAAAAATAAACTTCCAGAATCTGTATAATTAAAGCTATGCACGGCAGTGTTTTGCGACTTCCAGGGTCTTCAGAAACCGTAGAAATAGATTCTGCGCCCCAGTAGCCCACAGACATGGCATATATTTTGGTCTCAAAAGAAAGATAATTTCGTAAGAGAAAATATAATGCCCCTGTCATCACTCTGTGCGCCCTCCAGCCAGAGATATGGCAAGTAGAAATTTTTAATGACTTTCTAAAAATGGGAGTACATCCTCTAACACAGCCCACCAAGTGAGATCAGCAAGGGAGGAGTCCCTAAGTTTATGGGCAAAAACTATAAAACAGGAACAGCCATTTTGTGGGGTGTTCAGACATGGGGATGACAGCGAACATCCATGCTGTGAACTGAATCTTTTCTTTGGGAACTTTCCTTCCCCTCGTCGACACGTCATACCAGTGACAGAGATGTAGTAAGTTTCATATTTTAATCCCTTTTATAGCTGTCTGTATATACTGTGTTTTGTCTCTCATTGTAATATCTTTTGTAAACACTGCCTATATTTTCTGGAGTAAACTTATAAATTTACTAGTTTCGTTTTCCTTGCTCTATGATCGATCCGACACTTACTCCATGCCAAAACACGCTACCTTTGGGTTGGTTCCTGACTCGATATTAGCTTTAGTATCAAATGAGGAACTGGTGGTAGCATAGCGTCCTGGTGGTATCGGGGAACTCTGGCTGTGATGGATAAGAGTTTTCTGTGTGTATTTCCAGCCTTGGACTGGTGATATACACACTGCCCTCACGGTAGAGTGCCCAATAGCCAGCATGCAACAAAGCAGCCTCTCCGGAGACTACTTACCCTAGGTGCAGTTCCCTGACTGACCTGAGGTTAAGGGAGGCACCAGAGAGCTGCAAGTTGCTAGCCGGAACTGAAATAAATATATATATATATATATATATATATATATATATATATATATATACATACACAATTCGTGACAAATAGTTATTAGAATTGTGATAAATATTAATCTAGGTAAGTGTCAGTTTACATATGTAGTAATTAATTTTGGGCTCAGTTGCATATTCCCCACTTTATTGTAAGTGACCTGGGATAGAATCCAATTTAATAGAAAGCATAATTTATTGTAAAACCATATACATTTAACAAGGAAAAAAAAGATCCAGCTGTCGATACCTAGGCTCTTACAAAAAAAAAAAAAACAAATTCCACATCGGTGACTAATTTGTGAGTCCCTTCCCTTTTACTTATGTCCCGTGATCAGTTTGTGAAAGTAAACATTATATGTGAAAATCATAGAAAATTCCACCACAAAAACAAATATACTGCCTGCTTTTGCATCTCTGGTAAGAGGGAAAGCAACTTTTCTATGATTGAATTCCTTTTGGTTTCAGTTTTTAATTAATGTATAGATCCGTTCAATTTCTATTTGTTTCAAAAGCCGAACCCTCTTCTTTGAAGGGGAACTTTGTTTCAAAAGTCCTCCTCTTCTCTGAAGGGGAACATGGTCGATGATCCTAAATCCTAAAGTTTCTCTTTTTTGTGTACACACTCCACAAAATGTTTGTAGACTTGTGTATGAAGCCTCCTCTTGGTACTTACGGTGTATCGGTGATGGCTGACTTGAGTCTTGAAATCCCATGTCGTCTCCCCGATTTACCACAAGGTGAAGGGACATTGTAAAGAAGCGGCTAAACTATCTAACGCAGTAATATATTGAAGTATCATTCCGGGAAAGTGCAGCTAACGTTATTACTAACACATTATATTCTGTAAATTGGGTTTTTCCTCTAGTGCCGTCGGATCGCTTCTTTATAATTAGTTTTAATCAGCTTAATTTTTTTTCCTTTCTTTGTAATTCTTTTTTCCTAGGGTGGTTATTTCGGACAAATTAGAAATACAAAGAAATCTTCTCAGAGGTTAAAAGATGCTTTGCTGGATCATGACCTGGCGCTTCCATTGTGCCTGTTAATGGCACAGCAGAGGAACGGAGTGATTTTCCATGAGGGGGGAGAGAAACATTTAAAGCTGGTGGGGAAGCTCTATGATCAGGTCAGATATTTCTACATAGTGTGAACTAGTCCCTGTATGCTGTGCTGCATATGTATATGGTTATAGTAACATAAATGTTTCCTGCCTTTCCTTCTTGCAGTGCCACGACACACTGGTTCAGTTTGGTGGATTTCTGGCATCCAATCTGAGCACAGACGATTACGTGAAACGCGTTCCTTCCATAGATGTCCTATGCAACGAGTATCATACGCCTCACGACGCTGCGTTCTTCCTATCCAGGCCGATGTATGCACACCACATTTCAGTAAGTAATGATCTGCAAAAAGGATTTAATACCAATGAACTATGACATACCCGCAGATCAGCTCCTTGGAGACTGCACCCTGTAGGACTTACTGTGGCCTATTGAACTTGTAATTCCCAGCTCATCTGCCTGATCACTAAGAGATCATGTGTTCTGCAAATGCCGACGTTCACTATGCCGTAATACATCGCATTTTGTGTGCAGAGATTTTCTGTTTGTTTTCGATAAAGGGAACCTGTCGCCAGTTTTTTAGTATCCCCATAAATGTCTCCACCTTTTTCTGCTATGGTTATGCATTTTAGATATGATTACATTGCCTCCTGACTCCCTCTGTACACCTCAAAAATACCATTTGATCCTGCGCTGTATTTAAGAGGCTGGTCCAGTCCGATGGGCGCCCTCCTTGTGGTGTCTGTTGCTAGAAAAAGCTGTCATTCGTCATAGCTGAACGAAATCTTGCCCCTGCGCAGTACCATCGCCGGCTTTGCTGGCACACTTTACTCTGCCCCACTGAGGGCATGCCGCTGGTCCGAACTGTCAATCCTAACTTGAGACAATCCCTTTAATGGTGAAACTGCCTATGTCAGTAACAGACAAGAGATAGACCTGCTTTTAATGTCTCGCAACCCCAAAGGGAACCTGTTGTATTGTGTTTCTTTTCTTGTAGGCATGACACTATTGTTATTAGACTTTTTGGAAAAGGTGATTTTTTTTTTTTTTTCCCTTTGTTTTTAACCTTCAGTCCAAGTATGACGAGCTGAAGAAGACGGAGAAGGGAAACAAACAGCAGCATAAGGTGCACAAGTACATTTCATCATGTGAAGTCGTCATGGCTCCTGTCCATGAAGCAGTCGTTTCCTTGCACCCTCCTAAAGTATGGGAGGACATCAGCCCCCAGTTTTACGCCACGTTTTGGTCCTTGACAATGTATGACCTCGCTGTTCCCACATCAAGCTACAACAGAGAAGTCAACAAGTTGAAGATACAAATGAAAGCCATTGACGACAATCTTGAAATGGTAAATTGGACACTATTGCTCCTTCCCGTTTGTCAGGATTAGATTAGATCTAGATGTACAGATTAGATGTATAGATGCAGCTGTCTAAGGGGGATTTAGGCTAATATATAGATATATATTATAACTATTTTGCTGTAGTCGTTACTGTTGTGATTTTTATACTTTTGTAGCCACCAAACAAAAAGAAAAAGGAGAGAGAAAGATGCACTGCTCTCCAAGATAAGCTGGTGGAGGAGGAGAAGAAGCAGTCTGAGCACGTGGCTCGAGTCCTGCAAAGAATGAAACTGGAGAAGGACAGCTGGCTTTTGGCCCGTAAGTACAGGAAGCAAACGTCACAGGGTTTCCTTCGTCTCCTGACATTCCTCTGATCGTGATGGCTTACCTGTGGTTCATGGTGGTTGTTGGACACAGGTTTTTCCCATTTTTATTTTCTATGTTGTTTAACCTCCAAAAACTGGTGATATGAACATATGGATGTGTTTTCGCTCAGGATCTGAGACCATTTCATAAACTTCAAGTGTAGGCTGTATGATATAGCTGACATCTGACTCTAACAGCAGCGATCAAAGCCAGGAAACGCTGACAGCGGCATTTACATGGTTTTGTTCCGGTGTACGCTCGCACAGATGGCATCTGGACCCAACTCCGGTCTCGGCCCCCAGATGCCATCAACACTTGAGACTCAATGTATTCTATCTTGTTCCTCCTGATTTGTCAGTTTCACTACATACTGCAATACTTGGTAGTTCAAGCAATTAAAGGATTGCAGGTTCTGATACTGAAGGGGGACTAAAAAATGTTTTTAACAATATTTCTCCTATGCCTCATTGGGGGACACAGAGACAGTGGGTGTTATGCTGCTGCCACTAAAAGGACACTAAGCAAATCAGAAAAAAAGTTAACTCCTCCCCTGCAGTATACACCCTGCAGCTGGCTGAGATATCTCCAGTTCATGCTTAGTGTCTGTAGGAGGCACTTGGGTCTGGTTTCAGACCCCACCGTTTTTATTTTATTTTTGAATTTTTCTGTAAATTTTTATTTTTTAATTAACGGAGTGAAGGGGGCGACGGTTCCTTTCTACGGCCCGCTCTCCCCCGAACCAGCAACAGGCAAGCACGTGGAGTAACCCTTCACGTACCTTTCCTGCGACGTTTTGGGGCTGATTCCTCTACTTTGGCGATGATGCCTAATGGAAGTTCCCGTCCAGGGCAGGCGCATGTATCGGTGAAGATTTGGGACAGCGCTTAATGTAGGCCCTGAGTCAGCCCCATAGCTCTCCATCCGCCTATCACAGGGAGGATCGATTGAGCGTGGCCTCTTTAATAACTCCTCCAGCTCTGCTACATCACTAACCTGGAGGATAAGAGCCTGCATAGAGAGCCGAAAAGCGCTGAGCACTGGAGTGGAGGTATGGGGTCGGGTCCTGTCCCCCAGGAATAGCGCTGATGTAGCATCAGCGGAGGTGCACCAGTCCCCCCCCCCCCCCCCCCCCCCCCGCGGCGCTACACCAGCCAACACACCCCCCCCCGCGGCGCTACCGCGGGTAGCGCAAAAAATTTAGTCCCCGGCTTTCGGGCCTGCTAGGCTGCAATTTAAATGGCGCCGCCCCGCCCCGCCCCGCCCACTGACGCCTAAAATCCAGGCCCCGGCTTTTCCGGCCTACTAGGCTGCAATTTGAATAGCGCCGCCCGCGCTATTGGCTCAGCCCCCCTCACTTTGGCGCCTCTCAACCTACGCGAGACGCGCAATCCTAATCTCGGGGGCCATATCCTTTTTACCTCAGCTGGAGACAAGCTGTGAGGCGAATAGCCGGATACCGGGTGACACCGCAGGGCCACGCCATTCCTCCCGGGGCACACAGAATAGCACCGGGTAAGCTGCATCTGCCCCAGATTAAAGCTTAACCCCTTCCCGGCACGTTCCCTGCAGCTGCAGCAGACTCTGCCGTTAACCCTTGCAGGAGCGCTATGTCTCAATCCAAGGAAGCGAATCGGTTTGCTAAAAAGCACATTGCATTTTTTACCATGTGTACCTCTTGCAAAGCGGCCCTACCTAGTGCACAGACTAATCCGTTCTGCACTGACTGCGACCCAGCCTGCACCCAGTCCTGCGCTCAATCGCCCCCTGCCGCCACTGCTGATGGGTCTCCTGCGTTTAGTACCCCTGAGTGGGCTGCGTCCCTGTCACGGTTGGTGGAGTCTCTGACCCAGGCTATATTCTCTCTCTGGGAGGGCTTTTCAAACCAGAAGGCGTCCTTACCTCCCGAGGAAGGCTCTGGCGTTGAAAGGGAACCGTCCGCTAGTAGGGGCCGTACTCGTTCAAGGGATGGTTGGGGCTCTAGAAATCGGACTCATGACGCTTCCTCTAGCTCTGTTCGCGCTTCTGCATCTGCGACTCCTATTTCTCGCTCTCCCTCTCCCGGAGTTCTCAGGGAGCACGACTCTGAGTTTGATTCTGACACGTCTGCCCCTCAGAATCCCCCATCTGATCAAGAGCCGCTTGATTCTCTTATAGATTCAGTTAACAAGATTCTGAAGTTGGATGAGGATAATGTTCCCGCTCCAACACATCCCATTTCTCTTAAGAAAACCAAACGTGTGCGCAGGTTATTTACCAGCCATCCGGATTTTAAGGAAGTGGTTCAGCAACACAGAGATTGTCCACATAAGCGCTTCTCAGGGCACAAGTCTACTCAGTCTAAATACCCCTTTGACCCAGACCTAATGAAAGATTGGTTACAGTCCAATCCAGTGGACCCGCCTGTATCACGCCTGGCTTCAAAAACGCTTTTGTCCGTATCCAAGGGGTCCTCGATCAGATACCCCTCCGATCGTCAGATTGACTACCTTGCCCGTTCAGTGTTTGAAGCTTCAGGAGCAGCGCTTTTTCCATCCTTCGCGGCAATTTGGGTCACAAAAGTGATGGCCGCTTGGGCAGAGGTCTTGATTACCTCCTTCCAGGACTCCAATCTTCCTCCGGAAACAACCGCGGTCGCCGGGCAGATAATTCACACAACGGACTTCGTAGTGGACACCTCTTTTGACGCCGCCAATTGCGCTGCTCAATCTGCCGCTAATGCGATCTCCATTAGGAGAGCCCTATGGCTCCGCGACTGGCGAGCAGATGCCGCGTCTCAAATATCCTTGACTTCTCTCCCTTTTCAAATGGCTGTCATGGCCATTCTCCACTCGCGGGGAGTAGTAGTGTTACCGTATCTCGACGACCTACTCATCAAGGGTCCGTCCCTTTCAGCCTGCGAAGAATCTTTGAAGATAACAGTAAATACACTTTCACGCCTGGGATGCAAGATAAACTTCGCAAAATCTTCTCCGAAACCGGCTCAGCAAATCTCCTTTTTAGGAATGATCTTTGGACACTTCCCGCGGGTTGGTCACTCTCCCTCCGGAAAAGACGCAAGCTTTACAACAGGCAGTGCGGACTCTTTCCCATCCAGCTTCTCACTCCATTCGTTTCAGCATGAGAGTTCTTGGGAAAATGGTAGCTGCCATGGAAGCAGTTCCGTTTGCACAGTTCCATCTCTGTCCCTTACAACACGCGTTGCTGTCTGCTTGGGACAAGAACCCGTTCTCCCTGGACCGTCGGATCCTTTTGTCCCTGCGGGTCAGGCAAGCCCTCAAGTGGTGGACTCTGAAGTCCTCCCTGAATCAAGGGAGGTCTTTTCTCCCAGTAAGATGGTTGATAGTAACCACCGATGCAAGTCTACTCGGCTGGGGTGCGGTTTTCATCACCACACAGCTCAGGGTCGTTGGTCAACCCAAGAATCAAGTCTCCCCATCAACATCTTGGAAATACGAGCGATCAGATTGGCTCTACAAAGTTTCCACCATCTCCTCGCAGGTCGCCCCATCAGGATCCAATCAGACAAGGCCACAGCTGTAGCGTATATCAACTGCCAAGGAGGTACCCGGAGCAAGATAGTCATGAACGAGTCAGTCACATCCTCCATTGGGCCGAGACCAACCATTCATCCATCTCAGCAATTCACATCCCCGGAGTAGAAAATTGGGCGGCAGATTTTCTCAGTCGCCAAAGCATTGCCTCAGGAGAGTGGTCTCTTCATCCAGAGGTCTTTCACCAGATCTGTCTTCGTTGGGGGACTCCGGATGTGGACCTCATGGCCTCAAGGCTAAATAACAAGGTGTCTCTGTTCATTGCCCGATCGCGCGACCCATGTGCCATCGGAGCGGACGCCCTAGTGTTGCCATGGCACCGGTTCCGGCTTCCGTACATCTTTCCCCCTCTTCCCTTGCTTCCGAGGGTCGTCAAGAAGATCAGAGCAGAGGAGGTGACTGTAATCCTAGTTGTACCAGATTGGCCGCGCCGAGCATGGTATGCAGAACTAATTCAACTAGTCGCCGACGTTCCCTGGCGACTTCCAGATCGCTCGGATCTGCTTTCTCAGGGCCCGATTTACCATCAGAACTCCGGGGCCCTGTCTTTGACGGCATGGCTGTTGAATCCTGGATTTTAGTGCAGTCTGGATTCTCTCCCGACTTCATCTCCACCATGATTTGTGCTAGGAAGCCCGTATCCAGACGTATCTATTACCGCACCTGGAAAATCTTCCTTTCATGGTGCAAGGATCATGGTCGTTCCCCTTCTGTTGTTCTCCATTCCGAGCATATTGGAGTTTCTCCAATCCGGACTAAAATCTGGCCTCGCGCTTAGCTCACTCAAGGGCCAAATTTCGGCCCTGTCAGTGTTTTTCCAACAAAAAATTGCCACCAAACCTCAGGTTAAGACATTTATTCAAGGAGTCTCCCATGTGGCGCCTCCTTATAGGAATCCATTAGAACCATGGGACCTTAACCTGGTACTCAGGGCCTTACAAGATGATCCTTTTGAACCGTTGCAGGATGTTTCATTGACCATCGTCTCTTGGAAAGTGGTCTTTCTAGTAGCAATTACGTCTGTCAGGCGAGTTTCGGAATTGGCAGCTCTGTCCTGCCGTTCTTCGTTCCTGAATTTTCATCAGGACAAGGTGTTTTTCAGGACGTCCCCGTCCTTCCTGCCCAAGGTCGTTTCCTCTTTCCATCTCAACAAGGAAGTTGTTTTGCCTTCCTTTTGTCCGGCGCCAGTCCATTGCATTGAGAAGGCCCTCCACACCCTAGATATGGTTAGTGCACTGAGACGGTACATCTCTCGGACGGCTCCCTTCCGCAAGTCAGATGCCCTGTTCATACTTCCTGAGGGGCATAGGAAGGGCCTAGCCGCGTCAAAAGCAACGCTAGCCAGGTGGATTCGCTCTGCGATTCAGGAATCCTGCCGTGTCAGGAACGCGCCAGTCCCAGCGAGGATTAAAGCACACTCTACCCGGTCAGTGGGCGCCTCTTGGGCCATTCGGCACCAGGCCACAGCAGAACAGGTCTGCAAGGCTGCGACTTGGTCCAGTCTGGATACCTTTTCAAAACATTAGCAAATTCATTCTCAGGACTCTGCAGATGCAGCTCTCGGCAGACGCATCCTGCAATCGGCAGTACCTCAGTCGTAACTCAGAGGTACATGGGGTATTAGCAGATGTATGCTCCCCACTCAGGGACTGCTTTAGGACGTCCCACTGTCTCTGTGTCCCCCAATGAGGCGTAGGAGAAATAGGGATTTTTGTGTACTCACCGTAAAATCCTTTTCTCCGAGCAATTCATTGGGGGACACAGCACCCACCCTGTTTAGCCTACTGGCTCATTTGTAGCATTCTTAGGTTTTTACATAGTTCGTTACTCTTGACTGTTTAAGCTCCTACTGCTTTTTTCACTGAACTGGAGATATCTCAGCCAGCTGCCGGGTGTATACTGCAGGGGAGGAGCTAACTTTTTTTTCTGATTTGCTTAGTGTCCTCCTAGTGGCAGCAGCATAACACCCACTGTCTCTGTGTCCCCCAATGAATGGCTCAGAGTACAAAAAAACGGTGAGTACAAAAAAAATCCCTCTTTTTAAAAAAAGTGTGTTAATTCCAAAAATAAACAAGCACTCATGTGGCTTAGTCAATGGAAAAATAAAAGTTATAGCTCTTGGAAGAAAAGGGTGGGGGGTGGAAATGACTTGGTCCTGAAGGGGTTGAAGTTCATGTAGTATGTGCTACATGCTTGCTACCTTTGATATTCTAATGTAGCTAGGTAGAAATTAACAGTAGTCATGAAAGGGAATCTGTCACCAGGTTTTGCTATGTAATCTGAGAGCTCTATAATGTAAGGGCAGAGACACTGATAACAGCAGTGTGTCACTCATGTCATGTTCACACATTCAGTATTTGGTCAGTAATTTACATCAGTATGTGTAAGCCAACACCAGGAGTGGGTGATAAATACAGAAGTGGTGACGTGTTTCTATTATACTTTTCCTCTGAGGCTACGTGCACACGGTGCGGATTTGGCCGTGCGGATTTTGTAAAATCCGCAGGTAAATCTGCAGGTCAAAAGACCTGCGGTTTTACCTGCGGATTTCTCTGCGGTTGTCCCCTGCGGTTTTTCATTTCCACAATGGAGGAGATGGCAAACCGCAGCGGAATCCGCATGAAGAATTGACATGTCAATTCTTTCTGCGGTTTCAAAACCGCAGGAAAGCCGCATGGAAAAATCCGCACCGTCTGCACTCCGGTTTTTTATTCCCATAGGGAATAATGGTACTGTACATCGCAGCAAAAACTGCTGCGGACCCGCAGCGTCCAAATCCGCTGCGGAACCGCAGCAGAATCCACAGCGTGTGCACACACCCTGATTGTTCCACTCCTGGTTTTGGTTTACAAATACTGATGTAAAATACTGACCAAATACTAAACGTGTGAATGTGGCCTCACTTGGCTGTGTGCTGATGTTTTCAATACAATCCGTGTTTTATCAGCAGGAGATTATCACTAGAGGACAAGTTGCCTCATGCCTCCTAGTCCAGCCACACCCCCAGCACTGATTGGCTGTTTTGTCACTATACATTGTAGACAGGAAGCTGACAATCAGTGGTGTGGGTGGGGTTGTAAAGAGTTCAACATTCAGAGCACTGCTAGATCTGCAAAAGAGAAAACTAACTTCTCATAGCTGCTGCACTTACTAAACTAATTGATACATCGCTGGAATTGGGGTCCCTACCTCTTGCTGCTTTCAGATTAATTAGGAATAACCTGCTTGACACGTTCCCTTGAAGCTTTTCCAAGAACAGCTGCTACAAAGAAGTGACTGAAAGCAAATTTACTGTTTACATCCTGGTTAAAAATCCTTTCTATTCTCAAGAACGCAGGTATTTTTAATGCTATAGTGCACAGCTCGCTGCCAAGGCTAATAACAAACGCAGACGAGGAGCGTACGCTTGTAGGCCGTTTACTATACACTCTGAAGCTGTCCAACTCGCTGGATTCAGTACCAGCCTTGGTGCCACTAGTGCCCTACCGTGAAGAAGATGCAAAGTTGCCAACGCTTGCAACTTTAGAAAGTGGGCAATTCAGGCCAGTGGCTCTACTATGCTGCCAGCCTGAACTGTCAGTCTTCAGGGGCACACCACCCCCGGCAAACAGGAAGCTGGGAGGCCGAGGAGCATTGCGCTCCTGAAGATGTGAACTTGGAAATGCCCGTCAATTAAAATTAAAACTTTTTTTTCTTGTGAGCGGGGCCGAGATTAAATGTTCTAGGAGTCTGACGTCTTATCCTTGTGACCTATTTTTGTACCTCCCAATAAATGTGCTTTGCATCAGCATGTCCATGTCTATGGGGACGTGTGTGTCCTACTATACCACATTGTGCTCAGAATAGAGCTCAGCACATTACAACTTTACTTCTAGCTTCTGCTCTGAAATAATGAAGCTGCTAATCTGCTGATAAGATACAGAAATCGCTTACTTTGTAGATCTATTGAACCGTGGAAAATGTTTGCTTAGGTGAAATGAAATATAATTTAAAAGAAGTGAAAATCTGTAACTTCCGCAAAGTCTAATCAATGAGCTGAATGCCTTCAGCGCCAGGCTGGAGCGACTCAGCACTCCTGTTATACCTGCAGCGCATCTTACTCTCTGTACAGGAGAGGCAAGGTTGGTTGTGGAATTGTAAGGGTGCCCCTCGGCGTAGTTAGATCTATGTGTGGTAGTAACTGAAGACTCAGCTCTGGCTTCATATGCCATGCCTTACTTTTCAGTGTGAGGTGGCATGGATTGATTTTTATTTCTGTGTAGATGCTACTATGATTAAGATAATAATGATCTCCTACCCTTTTTAGGAAGCGCAACAATGATCTCTTCTCGCATGGACTGCGGGAGTTCACCCCTCTCTACCCCTGTCTTATATACTTCCAACAAAAGAGGCAACAGAAGTTCCTTATATTTTTTAAACATTTCCCCCGGCAAACCATCTACCCCTGGAGCCCCTATCATTAGCCATGGAGGCGAGTGCCAACTCCAACTCCTCTAAATCAAATGGTTTATCTAAAAAATGTTGGGATTCCATAGACAATTTTGGAAGCCCAGCTCTAACCAAAAAATGTATCTATCTCGGTATCTGTCGGCTGTACCTGTGACCCATGCAAATTAGTATAGAAGCCTGCCATCACCTCCAGCAAATGCCGAGTATCCGTGACCTCCTGTCCATCCTCCTCCCCCCTTTAAGGCGACTATAAATGCTGTCTCTTTGTGCAGCAGCTAGGGCCAAGAGATGGCCGGCTCTCTCTCCCTCCTCAAAATATTGCATAGTACGGAACATCTTTTCTTTATCGCCTTATTGGGGGACACAGAATACCATGGGGTGTATGCTGCTGCTGCTAGGAGGCTGACACTATGCAAAAACAATAAAATTAGCTCCTCCCCGGCAGTATACACCCACCGACAGGCACCAAGCACCTCAGTTTGTGCTTAGTGTCTGTAGGAGGCGGACCGGGATCTCCCCAGATCCGCTTTTTTCTTTTCAGGTTTAGTCTGAACTTTTTAATTTTTCCCTCTTTTGTCTTTTAGGTTATTTTCCATCGGGAAACAGGGTGTAGTTGTCACCCTGATTTCCCATATCATGCGGCTGAGCGAGCAGTGTGGTGTCATCCACATCGCAACTCTCAGTACCGCAGGCAGGACTTTTCCCTTTCGCCTTCCGGTGATAAGGGTTGTGGACAGGTGGCTAGTCCTTGCCGAATCCCCCTCCTCACCCCTCTCTCGGGACAGGGCTGAGAGGAAGACGGCGATCGCAGGTATTTCAAGCCGTCTTCTGCAGGATGCGGGTACAGAGGACTCCCTTTCCCCCAGCGGCCTGCCGTTTCCCCGTGGGCCCCTGTGGTCATCCTCTTCAGGGACGTCAGGTAAGTGCCTGTACGTTCCCTCCGGCCCCCGCATAAGCTCCAGTGCATGGGAGAAGTTGGATCTTGGGATTACAGGTCCACTGTTTTGAATCTCCCGCCATTTTTGCCTGCCGCGCGCTCTCACAATGGAACTATCCCTTCCCCTCTTAGTCAGGGAGACGCTGCGGATTCCTTCACTCACCGCAGCAGCGTCGCAAGCAGGGGTCCGCTTCATATTTCATCCTGAGCGCGGTATGTCGGGGTGGGCAAGGGGTTGCAGCGCCGGCGCGGGCGCCGTCACTTTCACTTTCACTTTCCCCTCAGCCAGGGGAATTTCTCTGCTCCCTCCTCCATTCTTGAGCGCGCTCTTTCAGCGCGCCTTTTCTAGCCCATCACAGGGCTTCTTTCTCTTTGGAATGCCAGCCTCCCCTCTCTGTCATGCCCCCTCCGTCGCTGGTAGCCAATCACGGCGCAGCCGCTAAGCTCCGCCCCCCATCTTCCAGCACAAGGATTTCCTGGTTATCTCACTCCTTCCTGCGCTGTTTGGGGGACACTTCAGCGTTTTCTGCTGCTCACAGAATCTCGGTAGGCTCTGCTCTGAGGCAAAGATTAGCTCCCCTCAGCAATTATTCCATAAATCCTGCGGCCATTCAGTGCAGTCTACTTATGCCCAACCCTTCAGGGGATCTCTGCTTCAGGCCCACCGCTATCTATTACGCCTGTGCGCGCTGTAAAAAGAAGTGGGCATCAGGTCAGTCGTCTCCATTCTGCCCCCCCTGCAGTCCTTCCAATATGTCAGCATCTCAGGAGCGCACAGAGTCCCGGGCGGAGGGCGCTCTTCCCTCCTCTCTCTCCCCGGAGTGGGCCGTTACAATGTCACAGTCTGTGTCTGACTTGACAAAAGTATCACAGTCGCTGGTCCAGGTTTTAGAACGATTACCTCAGCTATCCTCAGCCACCTCTGCCCCGACCACCTCTCGGGGTGAGTCGTCCGCACCTGACCGCGACCTTCAGAGAGACAGACGGGGAAGGTCTTCTAGGAAGCGGGCTCGGTCCTCTTCGTCCTCGAGCTCGCAGGGCCCTTCTGCTCCCAGGCCTCCTTCTCCTTCCTCAGATGACAGCCTTCAGTCAGGCGATGATTCTCATTCGGAAGCTAGCTCTGAGGGGAACAGCGTTTCTAAAACGCGGGACATGGTCGATAGTTTGCTTGCAGCTATCTTCCAAACACTAAAACTTAAACAGGATGAGGCTCCAGCTCAGGAAGGCTCGGTTGTCCTTAGACGAGCCAGACCTCCGTCCCGAACCTTTCCCAATCACAACGATTTTAATACTACCTTAGCCAAACACTGGGAGCGCCCTGAACAACGTTTCTCAGGCCGCAAGTATTTGGACGTTCTGTACCCCTTTGACGCAGAACTGCTCTCAAAGTGGTCCAAGGCTCCAGAGGTAGATCCTCCAGTATCCCGGATAGCCTCTAAAACGGTTCTCTCTCTTCCAGACGGGGCGTCGCTCAAAGATCCTTCTGACAGGCAGATTGAATCTCTGGCTAAATCTATCTTTGAGGCATCTGGCACCTCTCTCTGCCCTATTTTCGCATCCGCCTGGGTGGCGAAGGTCATTTCCGCTTGGGCAAAAATTCTTCGCAGAGGCATCTTAGCGTCAGCTCCTCAAGACGAATTGGCAGATCTTGCAGATCAGATTAACCAGGCGGGAAAATACCTTTTGGCCGCCTCCTTGGACGCGGCCGGCTGCGTAGCAAGGGCTAACAGCAACATAGTAGCTGTACGCCGAGTCCTTTGGCTAAAGTCATGGAATGCGGACACTACTTCGAAAAAGTCGCTTACCAATCTGCCATTCCATGGCTCTAGGCTCTTTGGAGCAAAGCTGGATCAGATAATTTCCGATGCCACTGGAGGCAAAAGTACTTCGCTTCCCCAGTCTCGACCAAAACGCCCCTTCAACAGAAGGGGGTTTCGACCATTCAGGCCTTTTCGTCCCTTCTCTGCCACGGAGAGGGCCACTCAACAGGATCGGCCGCCTGCCACCAGGGAGCGGGATCAGAGGAAACCTTCCTACAAACCCGCTCCTCGCTGGAGATCTAGAGGACAATATTCCAGATCTGCAGGAGCCAATTCCGGCAGATTTTCGTCTAAGTGACGGGTCACCCCCACCTGGAATTCCTTCCAGGGTGGGCGGCAGACTTTCCTTTTTCGCGGATGCTTGGCTGTCCGTTGTAGACGACGCTTGGGTCAGAGAACTCGTCGCATCCGGTTACAAAATCGAATTTGCTTCACTCCCGAACAGACGGTTTTTCCGGTCTCGGCCTCCGCGACAGCGGGCCCAGATTCCGGGTTTTCTGCAGGCCATTTCCTCCCTTCTTTCCGCCGGAGTCATTGTTCCCGTTCCCTCAGACGAACGGTTTTCCGGGTTCTACTCCAATCTCTTTGTAGTCCCGAAGAAAGACGGCTCTCTTCGTCCTATTCTGGACCTCAAATTGCTCAATCGCCACGTGAAGATTCTCCATTTCAGGATGGAGTCTCTTCGGTCGGTGATTGCTTCCATGGAGCCCGGGGAATTTCTCTGCTCGGTGGACATTCGGGATGCCTATCTCCACATTCCAATATGTGTGCAACATCAGAAGTATCTTCGATTTGCGTTTCAGGGAGACCACTTTCAGTTCACAGCTCTTCCTTTCGGCCTGGCTTCAGCGCCCCGGGTTTTCACGAAGGTGATGGCGACGGTGATGGCCATCCTTCGCTCCAGAGGGATCCTCATCATCCCTTATCTGGACGATCTTTTGATCAAGGGTTCGTCTCGCCAGGACTGTCTCCGGAGCCTTCAGATAACCCTGGACACTCTCTGCCGCCTAGGTTGGCTAGTCAACAAGGAGAAGTCCATTCTGGTCCCCACCCAGCGTCTGACCTTTCTGGGTATGGAATTCGACACGGAGATAGCCCGTGTTTTTCTTCCAAAGGAAAAGTTTGCAACTCTGTCCAAGTGCATCAAATCTCTCAAGAGGCCTGTTCCCATTCCCATTCGGTTCGGCATGAAGGTCCTGGGGAAGATGGTGGCCTCCATGGAGGCAGTGCCCTTTGCGCAGTACCACCTTCGCCCTCTCCAGCTGTCTCTGCTTTCAGCCTGGGACAAGACCACGATGTCCTTGGACCGTCCTATTCGGCTTCCTCTCAGAGTGAGGCAGTCTCTCACTTGGTGGCTACGGCCAGCGTCAGTTCTCCAAGGGAGGTCCTTCCTTCCTCCTCAGTGGCAAATCATCACCACCGATGCAAGCCTTCTAGGATGGGGAGCCGTGTTCCATCAGAAAGCGGCCCAAGGACGCTGGAAGCCACAGGAGTCTCTCCTTCCAATCAATCTTTTGGAGATCAGGGCGATTTTCCTTGCCCTTCTTCACTGGCAGCCCCTCCTTTCCGGCAAGCCGGTCCGCATTCAGTCGGACAACGCCACGGCCGTGGCGTACATAAACCATCAGGGGGGTACGCGCAGCAAACAGGTAATGTCAGGAGTGGCCAAGATATTCCGCTGGGCAGAACGTTACGTTCCGACAATCTCTGCCGTCCATATTCCAGGGGTGGAAAATTGGGCAGCCGACTTTCTGAGTCGCCAGGGCCTAGCGTCCGGCGAATGGTCCCTGCACCCCGCGGTTTTCTCTCAGATATGCGACCGTTGGGGCACCCCGGATGTCGATCTCATGGCATCTCGGATGAACCACAAGGTACCGCAGTTCGTAGCCAGGTCCAGGGACCCTCTAGCCGTCGCATGCGACGCACTGGTGACTCCGTGGTCCCAGTTTCAACTTCCGTATTTGTTCCCGCCTCTGGCATTGATCCCTCGGGTGGTAAAAAAGATAAAATCAGAAGGCGTACCAGTGATTCTAGTTGCTCCAGATTGGCCAAGACGGCCTTGGTACGCGGAGCTGGTCAACATGCTCGCGGACGTTCCCTGGAGGCTTCCGGACCGTCCAGACCTTCTCTCGCAAGGCCCCCTTTACCACGAGAATTCTCAGTCTCTGAGTTTGACGGCATGGCCATTGAGACCGCAATTCTAAAGGAATCAGGTCTGTCCAGTCAGGTTATTCAAACTATGATCAGAGCCAGGAAACCAGCCTCTTCCCGCATTTACTATAGGTACTGGAAGGCTTTTTTCCGTTGGTGCGATGATAGCAAAGTCTTCCCAATGTCGTTTTCTATCCCGTCTATCCTAGGGTTTCTTCAAGCTGGGTTAGACGCGGGTCTGTCCCTCAGTACGCTCAAGGGCCAGGTTTCCGCTCTCTCTATCCTCTTCCAAAGAGAGCTAGCTTCTCTACCACAGGTCAAGACTTTTCTACAAGGGGTTTCCCACGTGGCTCCCCCTCATCATTCGCCAATAGACCCGTGGGATCTCAACCTCGTTCTTAGCGCGCTCCAGAAGGCGCCGTTCGAGCCTCTCCAGGACATTCCTTTGTCCCTTCTCTCTTGGAAGGTCACCTTTTTGATCGCCATTTCCTCCATCAGAAGAGTTTCTGAATTGGCGGCCTTGTCATGTCGTTCCCCTTACCTCATTCTCCATCAGGACAAAGCCGTCCTCAGGCCCGTTCCTTCTTTTCTTCCAAAGGTGGTTTCCGCTTTCCATATCAATGAGGATATCGTCCTTCCTTCTTTTTGTCCGGCTCCATCTCATCCTCTTGAGAAGTCTCTCCACAAACTGGACGTAGTTAGAGCCCTGCGTGTCTATCTTGCCAGGACCTCTTCCTTCCGTCTGTCCGATTCCTTGCTAATCATCTCTGAAGGTCGCCAGAAGGGCCTTCCGGCTTCCAAATCCACGATCGCTCGCTGGATTCGTTCTACCATTCTGGAAGCGTATCGTCTTCAGGAAAAGCGGCCCCCTCCGGGAGTAAGAGCTCATTCCACCCGGGCTGTGGCGGCTTCGTGGGCTGCTCGTCACCAGGCCTCGGCCATGCAAATTTGCAAGGCTGCAACCTGGTCATCCTTGCACACCTTCACGAGGTTCTACAGGGTTCATACCCAGGCCTCGTCTGATGCTGTGGTTGGTAGGAAGGTTCTGCAGGCGGCGGTGGCTCACCGGCCGACCTGAGCCTTTCGGTTACTTTCGTTCCTTTTTGCTGTTCCCACCCTTGGGACTGCTTTGGGACGTCCCATGGTATTCTGTGTCCCCCAATAAGGCGATAAAGAAAGATGGATTTTTGGTTCTTACCGTAAAATCTCTTTCTTGGAGCCTTCATTGGGGGACACAGCACCCTCCCTTTTTCAGTTGTACCGTGTTGGGTCTTAGAGTCCCCTGTTGGGTTGGTACATATGGTTCGAGTTTTTTTCTCGTTGCTTCTCCTACTGCTTTTTCACCAACTGAGGTGCTTGGTGCCTGTCGGTGGGTGTATACTGCCGGGGAGGAGCTAATTTTATTGTTTTTGCATAGTGTCAGCCTCCTAGCAGCAGCAGCATACACCCCATGGTATTCTGTGTCCCCCAATGAAGGCTCCAAGAAAGAGATTTTACGGTAAGAACCAAAAATCCATCTTTTCCGTTCAGCTGCCCAAAATGACAGTGCATTAAGGCCAGGGCTGTGGAGTCGGAGTCGTGGAGTCGGAGTCGGTGCTCATTTTGGTGGAGTCGGAGTCGGAGTTGGAGTCGGTATAAAATGGACCGACTCCGACTCCTAAAATATATAATAAATTGGGTACAGTAATTCAATGCAGAATATGCTGAATATTTTTTCATAGGAGTTTGGGAAAGTTATGAAATGTCCTATAAATGGCTGTTCTATTCCTGATCTAAGGCTATATTCACACACAGCGTTTTTCCTGTGTTTTTTGAGGATACGTTTTTCAGCTGCAAAAGCTGATCATCTTTTTAAAAAACTGCATCACCTGAAAGGTTTTTGAGCTCATAGATAATGTTTTCAATAGCAAAAGCAGATTAGAAATCTGCTCTATCTATCCATTTATTCATATCTGTCTATCCATATCGTATCTGTACCAAAAAGAATGAAAACCGGGTAGTACACCAATATATATTCTGTTCTATCTAAATATCTTGATTATTGGATCATAAAAATGATTAAATGTCTGAGGTTCACATTGTACTACAATAAATTTTTCACTTAAATATAAGCAATATGTGTCGGAGTCGGAGTCGTGGAGTCGGAGTTGGAGTCGGAGTCGGTGTAAGGGAAATTGAGGAGTCGGAGTCGCAGGTTTGGCTTACCGACTCCACAGCCCTGATTAAGGCTACTTTCAGACATCTGGTGTGTGGAGTCCGGCTGCGTGTGGCGAAAAGCTGAGCCGCCGGATCCGGCCTGCAGCGGTGACACGGGATGTGTATGCGGCGTCTGATACGGCTCGGACAGGATTTAAAGGAGCCGCAGGAGGAAGATACATCGGGGACGAGAGAGACTGCCGCCGAAGGGTATGGGGGGGGGGGGGAGGGGGTGGCGTTTAGAGAGAGAGAGACACATGTGGAGTTAACACTCAGTGTCCGGGCGACAGAGAGATCTCTCACAAGTGTCCGGGTGAGAGAGAGAGAGATCTCTCTCTTGCTGGGCACTTGTGGGGTTAACACTCACAGTGTCCGGGCATGCGCTGTGTAAAAAGCCGTTCCGTCGCTGCAAAAAACGTTGCAGGGAATGTTTTTTGCAGACGCCGGACAGGTATTTTTAACATTTTTTGCAGACGCCGGACAGGTATTTTTTGCCATATCCGGCAAAAGCTGGACACGCCGCATGGCCATCAGGCGCAATGCGGCGATAATGCTAGTCTACGGGATAAAAGCCGGATCCGGTGACAACCGGTGCCGGATCCAGCTTTTACATTTTTCGCCGCATCGCGCCTGATGCTAAAAACTGATGTCTGAAAGTAGCCTATCTCTGGCCCGAGCCTTTTTAGCTTCTCTTGTGCCCGAGTGGATGGGTTATGAATCAATGCGTCCTCCAACTCACGGAATGCCAGCTGATCCTTCTGGTTAATGCTTGTGTGGATCTTAGTTATCTCTTTAATACACAGCCCACTAAAACAGCTTTCATAGCTTCCCAAACAATCCCCTCATGTGCCGTACCCCTATTGGTCTTAAAGTACTCCCGAAGCTCCCTCCCCAAGTCACGTCCTTTATCAATAAGCTGTAACCAGAAGGGGTTTAATCGCCAGTTAGTTTTACTATTGATCATTTGACCCTGGTCACCAAGCTGCACATACATTGGGGAGTGGTCAGACACCGTTCTGGTCAGATAGCCCAAATCCGTCACAAGGCTCAGCATCCGCTCATACCCCAGCGCCAAATGTCTTTTTCATCTTTGGTTGAATAAAGACTAAGCAGCTTGGGACTGAATCATTTTGGCATAAGATTAAATTCTGTAAAATGTGTAGAATTTACCATTTATTGCTTACAAAAGGAATAGAAGTGCTGCATAAAATCTACTCTTACACACTGGTGCTTTCAGCATTTGCATGCTGTTCTCTTTACGGCTGGGGACACGCCTTAAAGGCCTTAGAGACCCTGAAAGGGAACCTGTTGTGTTGAATATGATGTCTGAACTGCAGGCAGGATGTTATCGAGCAGGAGGAGCTGGCCAGATTGGGTTACGTTTTTGTGGGAAAAGTTTCGGTAAACCTTTCATTTTCGTCATTGAAATTCCTGGTGTCTAGCATAGGAGTCCTTTGGGCGGTGCTGTTAGTGATTGATAGTCCTCCCAGTGTGACTGCGCATGCAAAGACAGCTGTCAATCATTAGTAGGTCTGCCCACTGGATTCATGTGTGCAAATACCAGGGACTTCAGTGAATACAATACAAGTTATACAGCATCTTCTCAGTATATACATTATTCTGCTCATCTTCTCCTCAATACTGTGCTGTCCGTTGATCCGACACAATTTCAACATGTAAGTGACAAATTATTGTAGCTCATACTGCTTTTTTTCATTTTAGTGGCTGCAGCAACATACGGGGCATAACATGACCACGTTCACTTGCGCTATGGTGTGATGAAGCTGCAATAGTGCAGTTTTTTCTATGCCTTGTGTTACGTGGCCAGAGTTGCAGTGTAGTTCCTGCCTAAATGCGCCTTCTCTGCGTTGTGTTACACATTCATGGCTCCTGTCGGGGACTTTTGTCCAGACCCCCACAAATCAGGATTCGGATGTATGCTCCTACTGGGCCATAGACTCTAATGGTGCCGACAGAGTGAATGTGTGCTCTGCTGTGCATGATTTTCAGGCGCATACGCTTACTGTAGGCGGACTCCTAAACGTAGGAGACTGCATCTGAGTGTCCGCCTCCAGTAGGCGTCCGCACCCGAAAATGACGCACAATACAGCGCACATTCGCTCTGTCGGCACCATTATAGTCTATGGCCCCATCGATGCATATGTCCGAATCCCGTTTTGCTTGGGGTTCAGACGTAAGCCCTGACGGGACCAACGAATAGGTGCTGGAATGCAGCGTGAAAGATATTTAGGTATATAAGTTTGGCACAAAAGGTTGTTACATTGGTTCAGTCTGGTTTGGAGAAGACTGGTATTATGAGAAGTTCTGGACAGATTCTGGCTTTTTTGTTGTGATTAATGACTCTGTACTCGCCAGACCAATACGGTCTGTTTCCTTAGTAATTTCCCTGCTTATTAGATAAACCAGAGCGTTCGCTATAAGCTGCAGTTCTTGCTGATTTTCTGCCAAGTTGTAGGAGTCTGCCTAACAAGATAAATGTGGGATGTAATGCTTATGGAGCTGCTTATTATGAAGTACTGTGGCTAAGCAAAAATGGCATGTGCTCTACTCTAGGTCTTACTCACACCTCTGCAGTAGGACTGTGTGATGGCATAGTATATACCATTCTTTTCGGCGATAAAACGCACTTTTTAGCAAGAAAAACTCTTGCTAACAAATGTTTGTCTTATAGTCCGGTGGCAGCTTCCTGTGATGGAGGAGAACACATGCTGTCCTTCCTGATCATAGAGAGATCTGCCCTCTCTCCTCCTGCCCTACACGGATCTGTGCAATCGGTGCAGGGCAGGAGAGGAAGCTTATGGGAACCCGGATGGAGGATGCACAAGCTCCAGGACCTTTCAGTGTATACTTCAAAACGTGTTGACCATTAAACCCAATCCTTTCCAGTACATTTAGTCTTGTCCTACAAAGGTAACTAATAGTGATGAGCGAATGTGCTCGGATAAGGGGATAACCCAGCATGCTCAGGTGCTGAGTGTCTTCAGCGTGCTTGAATAATATGTTCCGAGTCTCCACAGCTGCATGTCTCCCGGCTGTTCGACAGTCGCAACACATGCAGGGATTACCTAGCAAACAGGGAATACCTGCATGTGTTGTGTCTGTCGAACATATTTTTCGAGCACAACGAAGACTCTCGGTTATCACCCGAATGTGCTTGGAAAACACTTTATCCGAAAACATTCGCTCATCACTAGTAACTGATTGTAAAAAAAAAAAAAAAAATACAAAAAAACTTCCAATATTTTCTCTTATTCTAACATTTGACTTTTTTCTTTCTCCTAATTCAATCACAACTCTGAGGCAGAAAAGCGTCGCCTCATGACGGACTAGACTCCTCTCTGTATTCCACAGACTGACATTCATCTAATTGTGCAGCCTGTATTGCTGCACTGCGAGGGGAGATACCTAGTAAAGTGATCTGTGTGCCTGATGATGATGACGGACGACACTATGCGTTTCTCAGGCTGCCACGTCGTTGGTTTTTAGCTACTGATTATAAAGGGAACGTGCTTTTGTTGCCAGCAGCGTACACGTTGTGTTAATATATTGTTTTTGTTTTGTACGTTACAGGATCTACCAAGAATGAGACTATCACCAAATTTTTACAGCTTTGTATATTTCCCCGCTGCGTGTTCTCCTCCATCGATGCTGTATATTGTGCCCGGTTTGTAGAGCTTGTACACTTACAGAAGACGCCGAACTTTTCTACATTACTGTGCTATGACAGAGTGAGTATCCCGCATGATGTATCTGTCACGTTATCCATTTTATCCATGTTCTCTCCCAGTCGGTTATTGCTGCTTCCTTCTACTGTACAGGCGCTGATAAATGTTGGGTATGATTTGTCTACAGTTTGTGTTGCCTGCAGTCGTTTTTACACTGTTTTTGTATTCTATCAACAGCTTAATAATGTTTGGTCTCACAAATAATTATGAAATACTTCTCTACAGTTCTAAAGGGGTTGTCTACTTCTGGATAACCTCTGTTTTTTTGTGAAGGACCCTAAAATAACATTGGTTGTCTCGCTATGCCGGCACTGTTCCACCAATGTCAGTGCTGCTATTCCCATAGGGTGTTGTGACGTTTGCGTTACGTTCCCACTGCAGCCAATGAGCGATCGCTGATCGCTTACAGCTCGTCAATATTCAGCCTGCGCGGTCATCTGCTCTGATGAAATGGTAATGGCTGCAGCCAAACAGTGGCCGCTCATTGAGCGCAGCGGGCACATGACACAGCATGGTCACATCACCCTCCAGGAATAGCCATGCTGACACCAATGGCACAACGCCGTTGTGGGAGGGAGTGTTCACTGGTTTTATATTTCACGGGGCCTTGAAGTGATTAAGCAGGAGTTATGTAGTCTTGGACAGCCCCTTTAAGTATGAGCAGATGATGGTAGAATCAACATATTTGTACTTCCATGTATTGTACTTTCTGGAGAAGAACCTTCTCAGGGTCTGATAAATGTGATCTTCTGATGTGCAGGTCTTCTCAGACATCATTTACACTGTCGCTAGTTGCACAGAAAACGAAGCCAGCCGTTACGGACGATTTCTTTGTTGTATGCTGGAAACTGTTACTAAGTGGCACAGCGATCGTGCAGTGTATGACAAGGTGAGGAAATGTGATCATGTCATGTATTTATTGTGCCTTAGGTGGCCAATTTTTTTTTTTTTACTTTTGTTACTCCCTAGGCTCCCAGTTCATTATGCCGTGGCCTCAGGCTTCTATGGCCAACCATTGCTGCTGCATCTGTCTGACATTCCTGTACAGTGCCCCATTTTTGTCCAGAATAATAATGGTGAAATGTTGTATTTTTGTGTTCTAAATTTTGCAGCCTATGTTTTTTTTTCAATATTGCAACAGAGAAAATCAATACCCAGACATTGACTGCTAACATATTTTTAATGGACCCTCTTCTGGCATGAATCTGCCCAATACAAGCGTATGAATATTGAACAGTGTACATGTTGATGGAGAGGTCTGTAAATTTTTATCGTATGTACACTTCAGCAGAATCTTAAAAAAACAAACCTCACATTGCATTGGTTATTAAATAATTAAATTGCATTTTATTGCATTAAATAAGTATTTGATACTATAGGAAAACAGAACTTAATATTTGGCACAGAAACCTTTGTTTGCATTTACAGAGGTGAGACGTTTCCTATAGTTCTTGACCAAGTTTGCACACACTGATGCAGGGATTTTGGCCCACTCCTCCATACAGTTCTTCTCCAGATCTTTCAGGTTTTGGGGCTGTTAATGAACAACATTGAGTTTCGGCTCCCACTGAAGATTTTTATTGGGTTCAGGTGTGGAGACGGGCTAGACCACTCCAGGACTTTGAAATGCTTCGTATGGAGCCACTCCATAGTTGCTCTGGCGGTGTGTGTCATGGTCATGCTGGAAGACCCAGCCATGACCCATCTTCAGTGCTCTTAGGGAAGGAAGGAGGTTGTTGGTCAAAATCTCACAATACATGACTCCATCCATTCGGCATTCAATACGGTGCAGTAGTATTGTCCCCTTTGCAGAAAGGCACCCCAAAAGTATGTTTACCCCACCATGGTTGGGATGGTGTTTTTGGTGTTGTACTCATCATTCTTCCTCCAAACACGGCGAGTGGAGTTGACACTAAAAAGTTCTATTTTGGTCTCATCTGACCACGTGACCTTCTCCCATGCCTCCTCTGGATCATCCAGATAGTCACTGGTCAACTTCAAATGGGCCTGGACATGTGCTGGTGTGAGCAGGGGGACCTTGTGTGTGTTGCAGGATTTTAATCCATGACTGCATAGTGTGTTATTAACGGTAATGTTTTGAGACTGGTCCCAGCTCTCTTCACGTCATTGACCTGGTCCTCATTTCTAGTTCTGGGCTGATTCCTGACCTTTCCCAGAATCATGCTTGCCCCACGAGGTGAGATCTTGCATGGAGCCCCAGAATTAGGAAGATTGACAGTCATATTGTGTTTCTTCCATTTTTTAATAATTGTGCCAACAGTTGTTGTCTTCTCACCAGACTGCTTGCCTAGTGTCCTGTAGCTCATCCCCAGCCTTGTGCAGGTCTACAGTTGTGTCCCTGGTGTCCTTAAACAGCTCATTGGTCTTGGCCATGGTGGAGGGGTTGGAGTATGATTTAAGTGTGTGGATAGGTGTTTTTTATGCCAGTAACGAGATCAAACAGATGCAAGTAATACAGGTAATGAGTGCAGAGTAGGAAGGCTTCTTAAAGAAAACACTAACAGGTCCGTGAAAGCAAGAATTCTTGCTGGTTGGTCAGTGATCAAATACTTATTTCATGCAATAAAATGCTAATTAACCCCTTTCTGCCATGTGACGTACTATCCCGTCCATGTGCCCTGGGACTTGATTCCCAGGGACGGGATATTACGTCACAGCGATCAGCGGCGCTCACAGAGTGACCGCTGATCGCGGCCGGGTGTCAGCTGATTATCACAGCTGACTCCCGGCACTATGTGTCAGGGGCGGTCACGGACCGCCCCCGACACGTTAACCCCTTGCACACCGAGATCAAGCACGATCGCGGTGTACCGGGAGTTAAAGGGAAGCATCGGCAGGGAGGGGGGCTCCCTCCGTGCTTCCCTGAGCCCCCCACAGCAGAGCAATGTGCAGCGCTGCTGCGGGGGGCTCCTTCCCTGCGGGTCCCCGGATCCAAGATGGCGACGGGGACCTTCGGGGGCCCGCAGGGAGCTGGCTTCCTCGGTGCCTGCAAAGCGCAGGCATGAGGAAGTCTGCTTCTATGCCTGTGACATATCGCTGATCTGTCACAGTGATCTGTGATGTGACAGATCAGCGATCTGTCACATGACAGTGATGTCCCCCCTGGGACATTGTAATAAAGTTAAAAAAAAAAAAAAAGTGTAAAAATAATTTTAAAAAAATCGCTAAATTAAAAAAAAAAAAAAAAATTCCCTAATAAATTCATTTCTTGAAAATACAAAAACAAAAGTACACATATTTGGTATCGCCGCGTCCGTAACGACCCGCCCTATAGAACTGTCCCATTAGTTAACCCCTTTAGCGAACCCCTTAAAAAATAAAAAACGAAGCAAAAAGTAATGATTTATTATCATACCGCCGAACAAAAAGTGCAATAACGCGCGCTCAAAAAGACGCATATAAATATGCATGGTACCGCTGAAAAAGTCATCTTGTCCCGCAAAAAACGAGCCGCCATACAGCGAAAAAAATAGTTTTAGCTCGCAGAATAAAGCGATGCAAAAATAATTATTTTTTATATAAAATTGTTTTCATTGCATAAAAGTGCCAAAACATGAAAAAAGACAAATTAGGTATCGCTGTAAGCGTACTGACCCGAAGAATAAAACCGCCTTATTAATTTTACCGTACGTGGAACGGTGTAAACGTACCCCCCAAAAGAAATTCATGAAATGCTGGTTTTTGTTCATTCTGCGTCTCAAAAATCGGAATAAAAAGCAATCAAAAAATGTCACGTGCCCAAAAAAAGGTACCAATAAAAACATCAACTCGTCCCGCAAAAAATAAGACCTCATATGACTCAGTGGGTCAAAATATGGAAAAATTATAGCTCTCAATATGTGGTGATGCAAAAACTATTTTTACAATAAAAAGCATCTTTTAGCATGTGACAGCTGCCAAACATAAAAACCGCCATAAATAGTAAATCAAACCCCCCGTTATCACCCCCTTAGTTAGGGAAAAATAATAAAATTAAAAAAATTTATTTATTTCCATTTTCCCATTCGGGTTAGGGTTAGGGCTAGGGCTAGAGTTAGGGCTGAGATTAGGGTTAGGGGTGTGTTGGGGTTAGGGTTGGAGTTATAATTGGGGGGTTTCCACTGTTTGAGCACATCAGGTGCTCTCCAAATGCAACATGGCGTCTGATCTCAATTCCAGCCAATTCTGCGTTGAAAAAGGTAAATGGTGCTCCTTCCCTTCCAAGCTCTGCCATTCGCCCAAACAGTGTTTTACCCCCACATATGGGGTATCGGCCTACTCAGGACAAATTGCAAAACAACTTTTGGGGTCCAATTTCTCCTGTTACCCTTAGGAAAATAAAAAATTGGGGGCAAAAATGATTTTTGTGGAAAAAAAAATGATTTTTTTTATTTTCACACCCGGGCGTTATAAACTTCTGTGAAGCACTTGGGGGTTCAAAGTGCTCACCACACAGATAAGTTCCGTGGGGGGGTCTAGTTTACAAAATGGGGTCATTTGTGGGGGGTTTCCACTGTTTAGGTACATCATGGGCTCTCCAAAGGCAACATGACACCAGCAGACCATTCCATCAAAGTCTGCATTCCAAAACGTCACTACTTCCCTTCCGATCCCCGACGTGTGCCCATACAGTAGTTTTCTCCCACATATGGGGTATCAGCGTACTCAGGACAAATTGGACAACAGCTTTTGGGGTCCAATTTCTCCTGGTACCCTTGGGAAAATAAAAAAATTGGGGACTAAAAGATCATGTTTGTGGAAAAAATACGATTTTTTTTATTTTCACGCCCAGGCATTATAAACTTCTGTGAAGCACTGGGGGGTTAAAAGTGCTCACCACACATCTAGATAAGTTCTTTAGGGGGTCTAGTTTCCAAAATGGTGTCATTTGTGGGGGGTTTCCACTGTTTTGGTACATCAGGGGCTTTCCAAACGCGACATGGTGTCCGATCTCAATTCCAGCCAAAAACGTCAAATGGCGCTGCTTCCATTCCGAGCTCTGCCATGCACCCAAATAGTGGTTTACCCCCACATGTGGGGTATCAGCGTACTCAGGAAAAATTGCACAATAACTTTTAGGGTCCTGTTACCCTTGGAAAAATAAGAATTTAGGGTGAAAAGATCATTTTTGTGGAAAAAATGTTTTTTTTTTTAATTGTATGGCTGTACGTTATAAACTTCTGTGAAGCCCTTGGGGGTTCAATGTTCTCACCACATATCTAGATAAGTTCTTTGGGGGGTCTAGTTTCCAAAATGGTGTCATTTGTCGGTGGTTTCCACTGTTTAGGTACATCAGGGGCTCTCCAAACGTGACACGGCGTCCAATCTGAATTCCAGCCAATTTTGCATTGAAAAAGTCAAACGGCGCTCCTTCCATTCTGAGCTCTGCCATGCGCCGAAACCGTCATTCCCCCCCCACATATCAGGTAACGGCGTACTCAGGACAAATTGCACAATAACTTTTGCTGTCCAATTTCTCCTGTTACCCTTGGTAAAATAAAAAAAATTGGACCTGAAGTATTTTTTTTGTGAAAAAAATTTAAATGTTCATATATTTTTTTAAATATTCAACAAATTCCTGTGACGCTCCTGAAGGGTTAATAAACTTATTGAATGTGGTTTTGAGCACCTTGAGGGGTGCAGTTTTTAGAATGGTGTCACTTTTGGGTATTTTCTATCATATAGACCCCTCAAAGTGGCTTCAAATGTGATGTGGTCCGTAAAAATAAAATGATGTTGTAAAAATGAGAAATCGCTGGTCAACTTTTAACCCTTATAACTTCCTAACAAAAAAAAAATTTTGGTTCCAAAATTGTGCTGATGTAAAGTAAACATGTGGCAAATGTTACTTATTAAGTTTTTTGTGTGCCATATCTCTGTGATTTAAGGGCATAAAAATTCAAAGTTGGAAAATTGCGAAATTTTCAAAATTTTCGCCAAATTTCCGTTTTTTTTCCACAAATAAACGCAAGTTATTTGAATGAAATTTTACCACTAACATGAAGTACAATATGTCACGAGAAAACAGTGTCAGAATCAGTGGGATCCACGGAAGCGTTTCGGAGTTATTACCTCATAAAGGAACAGTGGTCAGAATTGTAAAAATTGGCCCGGTCATGAACGTGCAAACCACCCTTGGGGGTTAAGGGGTTAATTATGTAAAAATCATACAATGTGATTTTCTATTTATTTTTTAGAGTCTGTCTCACACAGTTGAAGTGTACCTACAATAAAAAATTACAGACCTCTCCATTCTTTGCAGGAGGGAATACATGCAAAATCAGCAGAGTATCAAATACTTATTTTCCTCCTTTATTTTAGAGTTTTGAAGTGAGGTGTAAATCTAATATATAAAGCTCAATGTGTGTATGTATATATGTGTATGTCCGGGATTGGCATCCGCACCGTCGCAGCTACAGCTGCAAAATTTGGCACAGTCACAGGTCTGGACCCCGAGAGCGTCATAGGCTATGTTGTGAGGCGAAATTTTAACCCCACGCGTTCCAATTCACCAAACAATTTTGCCCCTATCTACATAATGGGGGAAAAAGTGAAAGGAAAAGTGTTGGAGGCAAATTGATCGCTGCCAGATGTGAACAAGGGGGACTTAAAGAATGAGAGCGATGTTGCTAAGGTGAGGCCCTGACATGGGATACTCACCACACACGGGGATATGAACACACACAAAATGCGCCACACACTACCACGTGCTTCAACACATATACCACCCTCAGCACACATTTCACCACACATACACCAACCTCGCCACATAAAAGTTGAAACACAAAAATCGCCACTCAAAACTCGCCACGGTGTCCCAGAGCTGTTTATAAGATGAAAAATAAGCTGTGATTGGTTGCTATCAGCAACAGTTTTCTTTGTAGACAGTTGTGGTAACTGAGGCCTATTAGTCTTATAATTTCTATGGTGTTATCGTCCTTTTGTAAAGCTGGAAATAACACAATTTATTACCGTGCCAACACAGACCACCCTCTGACACAGACTGCAGGGGGAGCCCAGTATCACACAGGATAGGATTAGGTACATGGCTCAGCAGTCAGTATCACAGGATAGGATTAGATACACAGCTCAGCAGTCAGTATCACACAGGATAGGATTAGATACACAGCTTAGCAGACAGTATCACTCAGGAGAGGATTAGATACACGGCTCAGCAGACAGTATCACACAGAATAGGACTAGATGTACGGTTTTTATGTGCAATATAATCATTATAATTTGTTATAACTAATCACAGTTGGCTACTATGCCCAGGCAACGCCGGCTCTTCAGCTAGTGTGTGTGTGTGTATATATATATATATATATATATATATATATATATATATATATTTATTATTCAATGCTTGACAGCCAGGATCCGGTATGAGGTGAGGACAGAAGTCCAACAGTTTTCTGTTTGACTCGTGGCAACTTTTTGCACAAAAATACAGAATTTAATTATAGACAGATAGTACTCTGTTGGTTTTTTTTTGCTGTGCTCTGATACTGCAGCACAAATGTGATTTTACCAGAGTTCAAAAATAAGGATATAAAAAAAGCCATTGACCGTCTGATGGTGTTATCCTGTATGCACTTACTGGAAACGCACTAGAGAGGAAGCTGAGCAGGCAAAGTCTACACAGACTGCGCATCACGTATTGATTAAAGAAGGAGCTGCATATTCATATTTTGTACCAAAGACATGATTGTGAATTATATTTGTAGAAAAATAGGTCAAATTAACGTTAAAGGGGTTTTCCACTTTAAAAAATGATTAAGGATATGATGTTGTGGAGCTCACTAATATATAATTCCCCTCCTCCTCCTCCAAATCCTCCTCTAACTCCCTCACACTGCACTGAGCTTCAGTCCTCAAAATGGTACATGATGGAGGAGCACGTGACCAGACCTGTTAATCAACCTCCTTGAAAACCCGCTATGGACAGGTCTGGTCACAGTTTCCTCAGTCAGCTGTGATTTTGAGAACAAGAACCATGTACAGTTCATGAGGAGAGTCCTTGCGGAGAACATGTAATACCGATTAAGAGACACACTATCGGGTTCACAACACATTTGCTTAATTAAAGACTATGAAAAAAATGTCTTTATTGTTGGCAATTTCAGGATAATACACAATGTGTATAAGCGCGGCTGCTTAGAGGATAACACTAAGTGGGGAAAATGTTTGTTCCTCCCAGTGAGCTGTATCCGCTCCTCGGACATTGCTTAGTGTCCATCGCAGGCAGACATGACCTTTTTCTCGTCTGCTCCATTTTTTTCTCTCGTGGTGAGGATGTCCCCACCACATGACAGACTTGGGAGGCCACAGTGTGAACACCATTCTAGTGGATCATCCCTGGGGTTGTTGTTAACTCCTCATTGCTTATTCCGTGGAGGAGAGCTGGCTTCATTTATCAGGGACATGAGAAGTTGATACTGCTGATGCCCAAAGATCATGGACAGGTGAGTATTGCAGGATAATATTTTGTTCTCCTGCTCTTTACTGCCCCCTTAGTGCGTTTAGCACATTTTTGGGGCTTTTTCTCTTTGTCTCTCTGGGGCCTCTGCTAGTTCTCTACTCTGCTCTATTTTTCCCATATTTGGGGCACTGTCCAGTGTCCTCTATTTTGGAGGTGTCCTTCAGGTCAGACTTATTACTCAAGCCATAGTTTTCCCCCTGGATAGATCACATTCTCATTGCCTGAAGAGACTGCTACTGCTTTTTGCCCTGTTCCCTTCACTCCAGCTCCCCTATCACCTTACAATGTAGGTTTTTATCCTACGCCTCATTGGGGGACACTGGACCATGGGTGTTATGCTGCTTGCCACTAGTAGTACAGTATGTGAACACAGAGAAAATTAACTCCTCCTCTGCAGTATACACCCTCTCGCTGGCTGAGATTTACCCAGTTCTTGCTTAGTGTCTGTAGGAGGCACTTGGTTCTGGCTTCAGACCCCACCGTTTTTATTTTCTTTTCAAATTTTTTTTCTGTAAGTTTTTATTTTTTAATGGAGTGAAGGGGGCGACGGGCCTTTTTTATGGGGTCCGATCTCCCCCGAAACATCAACAGGCCAGAATGCGGAGTATACCTCCCCGTAGCCTCTCCTGCGACGAAGGGGTCATGCCTAGGCTCACAGAGGCAAATGGAAGTTCCCCTTCATGTTTCCTCCCCTGGACCCATCCTGCAGCCCACTGATGCAAGCGACAACCTCTCCATCATCCTGTGTAAAGGGGGATCGATTGAGCAATATACCTTTAAGAACAGCGCTGCTCCAGCTCTACTATGCGGCCTCCGTGAGTATGACAAGGGCTGATCTGAGACGGCTTGTCACTGCACAGCCGTCATGACCAAGCAACAGGCAGGGGGTCCGGGTCCCTGGAGGGCAGTGGGAGCGCTGATCCGGCGTCTAGCGACGTTTGCGCTGTGTCCGGCCGCGGCCTCTCTTCAGCCGGCGCGCAACGCCGGCGGCCGTCATAAATTGAGCTAACGGCATCCAGCCAGTCTAGGCCGCAGTCCCTTAGATCCGCCCACCGTGAGTGGGTGCCGCCCAAGTTTCTGGCGCTTCTTGTTTTGAACGAGAAGCCCCTTCCTAATCTCGGTGGCCATACCTTTTTCACTCAGCCTGCTTCCTGACAGCTGAGGGGGGCACTTAGTTGTGGCGTGGGTAACGCTGGAAGGAGCCTCAAGTGACTGTGGAGAGCACAATTATCCCCTGGGGACATCAAGACCAGGAACTGGGTAAGCTGCACTGCGCCACAGCAGTGATATTAACCCATTTTCTGCACGTGAGCAGTGATATTAACCCCTTCTCTGTACATGGGCAGTGGCATTAACCGTTCTCTGCACGTGCGACACTCTTCTCTCTGCCTGCTTCCCCTATAGCTTCTACAGATACACTATGTCTCAATCTAAGGAAATGGCTAATAAGAAAACACAGCGTTTTTTACCTCATGTGCCACGTGCAATACAGCATTTCCCCGTGCTCACACTAATCCATTATGGACGGATTGCCAACCGGAATGTGCCAATGCGCCGATCACAGCTGCCACCGGCCCCGCTGAGTTTCGTCTCCCTGAGTGGGCTGCGTCCCTGTCACGGTCTGTGGTGTCCCTGACCAAGGCAATAGACTCCCTCTTTAAGTCAGAACATCTCTTTGCCGACCGCTGAGGGCTCTGGCGACGGTCGGGAACCGTCCACCAGCAGGGGTCATACTCGGTCAGGGGATGATCAGGCTTCTAGAAAACGGACCCATGACGCGTCCCACGATCATGCTTGCGCTTCGGCATCTGCGAGTTCCATCTCTTGTTCTCCGTCTCCTGACATGCGCAGCGAACATGACTCTGAATTCAAGTCTGATACATCATTAGCTCAGGATCCCCCGAATTACCAAGAGACGCTCGATTCTCGAGTCGGTCAACAAGATTCTGAGGTTGGATGAGGAAAATACTTCTACTCCGAAACACGTAGTGTCCTTTAAGAAGACTAAGCGTGTTCACAAGGTATTTGCCATTCATCCTGAGTTTAAGGACATTGTCCAGAGACATAGGGACCTGCCAGATAAACGGTTCTTAGCTCAAAAGCCTATTGAGTCTAAATACTTTTTTGCTTCGGATATAATGAAGGATTGGCTACAGTCCCCTTCAGTGGATCCTTCTATATCGCGTCTTACTTCCAAAATGCTCCTATCCGACGTCTCCTCAGTCAAAACCCCCTCTGACCGTCAAATTGACTACCTTGCTCACTCAGTATTTGAGGCTTCCGGAGCGGCGCTCTTTCCGTCTTTCGCAGCAACTTGGGTGGCTAAGGCTATGGCCGCTTGGGCAGAGGTATTAGTCACAGCCATTCAGGATACCAATCTTCCCCCGGTGGAAGCCAGCCTCGCCAGTCAGATAGCTCATGCAGGAGACTTTGTAGTTAATGCTTCTTTAGATGCAGCCAATTGCGCTGCAAAGGCAGGTGCAAATTCAGTCTCCATTTGAAGGGCCCTATGGCTCCGCGACTGGCGGGCATATTCTGCTTCCAAGAGATCGTTGACCTCTCTGCCTTTTCAAACTGGCCGCCTAGTTGGAGAGAAACTGGACCAGCTCATTTCTGATGCTACTGGAGGGAAGAGTAAGTTCCTTCCCAAACAAAGGCCCGTCCGGCTGTTTCGGAATCAGCAACCGACTCGTTTTCAGCCCTTTTGCAACAATTCCAGTTGGTCCTCCACAACCTTCTCTTCTGGATCAGGTCGGTCCCCGCGTGAAGACAGAGGTTCTCAGACCCCTTGGATCTTCTACACAATGACTCGTTGCGGTGTCCGGCGGACACTGGCAAAGTAGGCGGTCGTCTGCTTTCATTCCGTCAGGCCTGGCTCGCGGTCGTGCACGACAAGTGGGTCAGAGAGCTGGTGTCTTCCGGTTACAAGATAGTTTTCTTCCCCCCCCCCCCCCCCGACACGTTTTTTCCAGTCCTCCCCTCTCAAAAACAAGGACAACAGCTTTCCTTCGGGCTGTACTTGAGCTGCAAAGGGACGGAGTCATTATTCCGGTTCCTCGAGACGAGAGGTTCAAGGGGTTTTACTCAACCCTATTTGTGGTTCCGAAAAAGGACGGAACGATGCGTCCCATACTGGACCTAAAGCTGTTGAACAGATTTGTCAGGGTTCGGCGTTCATCGACATCAAGCATGCTTACCTTCACATCCCAATTTTTCCGTTCCATCAATAGTTCCTACGCTTCGCAACTCGCGAGGAACGCTTCCAGTTCGTTGCCTTGCCTTTCAGCCTCGCCACCGCCCTCAGAGTCTTTACCAAGGTCATGGCAGCTGTCATGGCCATTCTCCACGCTCGGGGAGTGGTGGTACTTCCGTATTTGGACGACCTACTGCGAAGAGTCTGTAAGTATCACGGTGGATACACTTTCTCACCTGGGCTGGAAAATAAGTCTTCTCCAGTACCGGCTCAGCAGATTTTCTTCTTGGGAATGATCCTGGACACCTCCCGCGGGCTGGTCATTCTCCCTCTAGAAAAGGCCTTGGCCTTACAACAGGGAGTGTGAAGTCTTTCTCGCCCGGTTCCTCACTCCGTACGTTTCAGCACGGGGATTCTCGGAAAGATGGTAGTAGTGATGGAAGCGGTCCCGTTCGCACAGTTCCATCTCCGCCCTTTGCAGCATGTGCTGCTATTGGCTTAGTACAAGAACCCGTTCTCCCTAGACCGTCTTTTCCCTCTGTCACTGAGGCTCACACAGACCCTCAGCTGGTGGATGCTGAAGTCCTCCCTGAATCAAGGAAAGTCCTTTCTCCAAGTACTTTGGTTGGTGGTGACCACCGACGCCAGTTTTCTTGGCTGGGGTGCGGTTTTCCTCCACCACACGGCACAGGGTCGTTGGACCACTTGAGAGTCACGTCTCCCCATCAACATCTTGTAGATACAAGCAATCAGACTAGCCCTACTAAGTTTTCAACATCTCCTCGCAGGTCACCCCATCAGGATCCAATCCGACAACGCCACGGCTGTGGCGTCTATCAACCGTCAGGGGGGTACCCGAAGCAGGACGGCCATGCACGAAGTAAGTCACATCCTCCGTTGGGCCGAGACCAACCATTCGGCCATCTCGGCAATCCACATCCCGGGCATAGAGAATTGGGTGGTGGATTTTCTCAGTCGCCAGGGCCTCGCCTCGGGGGAGTGGTCTCTTCATCCGGAGGTCTTTCAGCAGATTTGCTGTCGCTTGGGGACATCGGATGTGGATCTCCCGTTCATTGCCCGATCACGCGATCCATGAGCCATCGGAGCAGACGCCCTAGTTCTGCCGTGGCATCGGTTTCGACTCCCGTACATTTTTCCCCCTCTTCTTTTATTCCCAAGGGTCATCAAGAAAATCGGAGCAGAGGGAGTACCAGTGATCCTAGTTGCGTCGGGAATGGTACGCGGAACTAGTTCAACTTGTCACCGACGTTCCCTGGCAACTACCAGATCGCATGGATCTACTTTCGCAGGGCCCGATTTATCACCGGAACTCCGGAGCCCTGTATTTGACGGTGTGGCCGTTGAATCCTGGATTTTAGCATAAGCTGGATTCTCTCACGAAGTGATCTCCACCATGATTAGTGGTAGGAAACGCGCGTCCATGCGCATTTATCATAGCACCTGGAGAACCTTCTTCTCTTGGTGCATGGACCATGGACGATCTCCTCTGGTGTTTTCCATTCCTTCCATATTGGAATTCCTGCAATCTGGGTTAGAGTCGGGTCTTGCACTTAGCTCACTCAAAGGACAAATTTCAGCCTTGTCAGTTCTATTCCAAGATTGCCACCAGATTACAGGTGAAGACATTCATTCAGGAAGTTTCCCATGTGGCGCCTCCCTATAAAAGACCGTTGGAATCATGGGATCTTAACTTGGTCCTCGGAGTCTTACAGGAAGCCCCTTCCGAACCACTGCCGGACGTATCCTTAACCTTTCTTTCTTGGAAGGTGGTTTTCCTAGTGGCGATTACGTCAATCAGACGAGTTTCGGAGTTGGCGCCCCTGTCCTGCCGACCTCAGTTCCTGAATTTTCATCAGGACAAGGCAGTCTTGAGGACGACCCCGTCTTTTCTGCCTAAAGTTGTCTTCCTTTCATCTCAATGAGGAGATTGTTTTGCCTTCATTCTGTCCGGCACCAGTCCATCGTATCGAGAAGGCCCTTCATACCCTGGATGTGGTTAGGGCTCTTAGACGGTACATCTCGCGGATGGCTCCCTTCCTCAAGTCCGATGCCCTGTTCGTGCTTCCAGAAGGGCATAGGAAGGGTCTATCTAGCCGCTTCGAAGGCCACACTAGCCAAGTGGATTCTCTTGGCTATTCTGGAATCCTACCGTGTCAGGGGCACACCTGTCCCAGCAGAGATTACGGCGGATTCTACTTGGTCGGTGGGCGCCTCTTGGGCCATTCGACACCAGGCGTCGGTAGAACAGTTCTGCAAGGCTGCGACTTGGTCCAGCTTGCACACTTTTACAAAACACTACCACATTCATTCTCAGGCCTCTGCAGATGCAACTCTTGGCAGGCACATTCTGCAATTGGCAGTACCACAGCTGTAAGCCAGTGGTACATGGGATATTCGCAGTTGTGTTGCTCCCCACCCAGGGACTGCTTTAGGACGTCCCATGGTCCTTTGTCCCCCAATACGGCATAGGAGAAATAGGGATTTTTGTGTACTCACCGTAAAATCCTTTTCCCCGAGCCAATCATTGTGGGACACAGCACCCACTCTGTTAGCCTATTGGCTTGTTGTCTTGTTCTTAGGTTTTGTTGTTCTTCGTTTATAGTTTATTGTGCCTTGTTTAATACTCCTACTGCTTTTTCACCGAACTGGGTAAATCTCAGCCAGCGAGAGGGTGTATACTGCAGAGGAGGAGTTAATTTTCTCTGTGATTCACTTAGTGTCCTCATGGTGGCAGCAGCATAACACCCATGGTCCTGTGTCCCCCAATGATTGTCTCGGAGAAAAGGATTTTACGGTGAGTACACAAAAATCCCTATTTTTCATGGGAGGTTTTTCTGCTCACCATAACCACCTAATTTTGCTTGGAGATGCCATCGGAGACAGATCCTGCCAGCTTCCCTTCGGCTCGACACCATTTGGGAATGGAGCCATGAAAACCTGCTGCACCCACTTTCCTGGACCTTCCCTCAAGTTGTCTCTAGGGTCTTGGTCCTTTCCGCAAATTCCTTTTTCTTTTTTTCTTTTCATGCCAGTTGAAGATTCCCATCCCCACTCTCTCTCTATAAAGCCCTGAATTCAGACCAACAATTGATCAGGTCTACCTGAGCCTTCAAGGGAGACGTAGGAGCCCTTTTGCATATGGGAAGGGTCTAGAATTGTCTTCTGGATTGAACTACATGTCCAGTACTCTCTGCAGTCTGCATCATCTGAGAAAGCCTTTACTAAGGAGAGTGACTTCTCCTACTAAAGATTTTTAAACCCCAGTCAGCTAGGAATTACCTGGCTATCCTACTTGTGTTCGGATGAGCAGCACAACCATTCATTGCTGTGTTACAAGCCTATGACCCTATCCCACTTCCAGTCTGGCCTTGGTCAGGGTCTCAGACTTGCTTTCCTCAATGGGGTAGCTCTCTGCACTCTCAATCCTTCAGTGCTGTCTTTCCTTCCTTAAACAGGTCCCTGCATTCCTTACTACAAACCACAGGTCCTTGCTCCCTGTATTCCTTTCTAAAAACCTACAGGTCCTTGCTCCCTGCATTCCTTTCTACAAACCTACAGGTCCTTGCTCCCTGCATTCCTTTCTACAAACCTACAGGTGCTTGCTCCCTACATTCCTTTCTGGAAACCTACAGGTCCTTGCTTCCTGCATTCCTTACTACAAGCCTACAGGTGTTTGCTCCCTGCATTCCTTACTACAAAAACAGGTGCTTGCTGCCTGCATTGGTTTTTACAAACCTACAGGTGAAGTGTTTGTTCCCTACATTCATTACTACAAAATTACAGGTCCTTGCTCCCTGCATTCCTTTCTACAAACCTGCAGGTGCTTGCTCCCTGCATTCCTTTCTGGAAACCTACAGGTCCTTGCTTCCTGCATTCCTTACTACAAAAACAGGTGCTTGCTGCCTGCATTGGTTTTTACAAACCTACAGGTAATAATAATAATCTTTATTTTTATATAGCGCTAACATATTCCGCAGCGCTTTACAGTTTGCACACATTACCATCACTGTCCCTGAGGGGGCTCACAATCTAAATTCCCTATCAGTATGTCTTTAGAATGTGGGAGGAAACCGGAGTGCCCGGAGGAAACCCACGCAAACACGGGGAGAACATACAAACTCCTTGCAGATGTTGTCCTTGGTGGGATTCGAACCCAGGACCCCAGTGCTGCAAGGCTGCAGCGCTAACCACTGAGCCACCGTGCCGCCCGGTGAAGTGCTTGTTCCCTACATTCATTACTACAAACCTACAGGTCCTTGCTTCCTGCATTCCTTACTACAAACCTACAGGTGCTTGCTCTCTGCATTCCTTTCTGCAAACCTACAGGTCCTTGCTCCCTGCATTCCTTTCTGCAAACCTACAGGTCCTTGCTTCCTGCATTACTTACTGCAAGCCTACAGGTGCTTGCTCCCTGCATTCCTTACTACAAAAACAGGTGCTTGCTCCCCTGCATTCCTTTCTACAGACCTACAGGTCCTTGCTCCCTTCATTACTTACTACAAAAACAGGTGCTTGCTGCCTGCATTGGTTTTTACAAACCTACAGGTGCTTGCTCCCCTGCATTCCTTTCTACAAACCTACAGGTCCTTGCTCCCTTCATTCCTTTCTGCAAACCTACAGGTCCTTGCTCCTTGCATTCCTTTCTACAAACCTACAAGTGCTTGCTCCCTGCATTCCGTACTACAAACCTACAGGTGCTTTCTCCCTGCATTCCTTACTACAAACCTACAGGTCCTTACTTCCTGCATTCCTTACTACAAACCTACAGGTGCTTTCTCCCTGCATTCCTTACTACAAACCTACAGGTCCTTGCTTCCTGCATTCCTTACTACAAACCTACAGGTGCTTTCTCCCTGCATTCCTTACTACAAACCTACAGGTGCTTTCTCCCTGCATTCCTTACTACAAACCTACAGGTCCTTGCTTCCTGCATTCCTTACTACAAACCTACAGGTCCTTGCTTCCTGCATTCCTTACTACAAACCTACAGGTGCTTTCTCCCTGCATTCCTTACTACAAACCTACAGGTGCTTGCTCCCTGCATTCCTTACTACAAACCTACAGGTCCTTGCTTCCTGCATTCCTTACTACAAACCTACAGGTCCTTGCTTCCTGCATTCCTTACTACAAACCTACAGGTGCTTGCTCCCTTCATTCCTTACTACAAACCTACAGATCCTTGCTCCCTGCATTCCTTACTACAAACCTCTATTGGGAACTGTGCTACTTTAACCTTATTCTGGATTTCTTACATAATTCTCCCCTTGAGTCGCTCTGCCCTAACTCTACCTGTAAAGTGGCTTTCCTAATGGCCATCACATTTATTCCAGGGTTTTGCTATCATAGGCTCCTTAGAGGTTGGCTACCCCATTTGTGCACACCTCGTGGAATGAGCGAATGGTTGCGGCTTCCTGGGTGATCAACACCAGTCACCCTTTTCCCTATTCTTTTCCATTTGGTGTTTTTTTTTTTTTTTTCAGTCTTTTTCTCCCATAGAAAGCTGTCGACTTGATAATTTTTACTGTGGTTTCTTTGGGTTAGGCTGTGTGCCCACGTTGCGTTTTTTATGTGTTTTTGCCGCAGCGGAAACGCTTAAAAAACGCTAATAAAACACACCCCCATGCAATCATAAGGGATTCTGCAGTTGCCGTGCCCATGCTGCGGATTTTACCACTGCGGAATCACATAGCAGTAAAATCTGCAGCATGTTCATTATTTCTGCGGAATCGCGGCGATTCCGCCACCATAGGATTGCATTGAAATGCTCACTTTATGCATGTGGCTATGCCCACCATGTGTGAAGTGAGCGCTTGGTACCCAGGGTCTGGAGGAGAGGAGACTCTCCTCCATGCCCTGGGTACCATATCCCTGTAAAAAATAGAATTAAATAAAAAAAAAAAAATCGGGATATACTCCCCTTCTGTCGGCCACCGGAATCCTCCCGCCTGTCAGCCATGCCACCAGCATCTTCCGTTCCCAGGGATGCAATTCGCGAATGACCTCTGATGACGTAGCGGTCTCGCGTGATGCTACGTCATCAGAGGTCATTGTCGCAAGGCATCCCTGGGAACGAAAGTTGCCGGCATCGTCGCTGAGAGTGGGAGCTGCCAGAAGGTGAGTATATACCTATTTTTTAAATTATTTTTAACATCGTATCTTTTACTACTTATGCTGCATAGGCAGCATCAATAGTAAAAAGTTGGTCACACTTGTCAAGCACTATGCTTGACAAGTGTGACAAACCGGTCAATCACTTTTCCAAGCGATGCTTCAAATCGCTTGGAAAGCGCAAGCATTCTGCAAGCTAAAAACGCTTGCAAAATGCTTTTGTTTTGCCATGAAAAAGCATGCGAATTCTGCCTGCGTTTCGCCCGCGGCAGGGAGTAGCGGAAATGCTGCAGACATTTCCGCAGCATTTCTACAACAAGGGCACTTAGCATTAATGTCCTGTTGGTTCTGGTGGTTATTGTTACTTTCTTGTTCTATTGCTTTTGGCACATAATTGAGAAGCCTGGTGTCTGACAAGAGGGGGAAGCGCAGTGGGCAGAGACCATATTTTTTTGTCTACATATAGGACCTCCTAGTGGCAGAGCCTTTACCCGTGGTACTGTGTCCCCCAATAAGAAAAGTATTTTACTGGAAGTACAAAAATCCAGCTGTTAGTATAAATTTACTTACATGTGACAAGTTCTTATTAAAGGCGGTATTTCCTGAAAAGCATTTTTTTTTGCCTTTCCACGAAATAGGTGTGATGTATGTTGTCTGTCGTCTAACTGTTCATTACACCCTTTGATCATGAGAACTGGGGGTCATTGAGTCTTCTGTGTGAATGAAGCATTGGTGCTCCTTCATGGCCGCCTCTCGTTTATTTTCTATGGGGCTGATAGTGACCAGCTCTTTCATGTCGTAGATGTGAATGAAGCTGTGGTTATGGATGCCTTACCCCTCAATTTGCTTGCAGCCTTTTAAAGTTTGCCAAATAGACATGTAATGAGGAGGGCTCCTGCTCCCTGCTAAGACCCCCGCAGTAGATCGTGGTGTGGTGGCCCTTTGTACGAGAGCAGACTGTTTGGTAAGGTAGAACAATTCCTAGAGTTTCTGAATAGTTTATAATTTGGTATTCAACTATGTTTTAAGTATTTATTGCTTAGTACTCTGTAGTCCCCCTGAGTCTGAAAATGAATTCTAGCCAGATGTATCTATATTTTTGGCAGGATGTAATCTGTGTGTTCAGGAGGAGAAGTGTTGTATTGTCAGGCTGGATTTGACAGTAGAAGATATGCGGTTCTGCGCTCCGTATCTTCTTGTGAGAATGCATCATGTCGGGATTGTGAACCGTTCAGCTTCATCATCAGCTGGAGACAACTGATTAAAATCCCCAGCACCAAATTTAAATATTCATGCCGCTTCTGACAGTTTTCTTTCTCCTTGCTAACACATTTCTCAGCCAAATTTTTCGCTGTCACTTCCTGCTGCATGTCAGCCATTCATGTGAGCAGTCAGTGAAGCATTGACTTTCATTTCTCCTATGTTTGTACTCCAGATTCCAAGTTACAATGGGGTTTATTTTCTGTATTACTATTACGGGGGGAGAAGGACCTTGCTTGTTCATTGTTGCCACTTTTCATGTCCGTCAGTGGATTCACAAGGGCTGATCTTAAAAATCCACCATCCCATTTTTAAAGAAGCACTCGCATCAACATTTTTATACTCTTATTTTATTGCTGTCATCATATCATATAGCACTGTGTACTTGCAATTGCTCATTTTGCCGTTCTACCCAGTTAATTCTTCTCTATTAGCTCTTTGACATCACGTGATTAAAACCTGACTAGCTGAATCCTTCTAAGCTCTCTGTAGAAACAGGAGGTCAATTTTCACTGCACAAAACATGATTCAATGCAAAAGTCTATGGAAAAAGGGGGAAGGAGCTGGAGCAGCTGGGTCAGAAGGGGGAGAGGGGAGTGATAAATGAAAAGAGGCTTCCTGTTTCTACATAGAGCAGAGAAAAGAGAAGAATTAACTCTGTAAAAAGGGAAAATGAGCAATTGTAAGTACACAGTTCTATATAATATGATGATTGAAGGATATTAAGAGGATAAACACTTTGTTGGGAGGAAGAGGGCTTCTTTAAAGGGTGCGTCCATTCTTGTGTAAATAAAGTAACGGACTAATCTAAACCAAGCATAACATAAAGTACGTGCTTACTACTGATATTGTGCAAGCTTGCTAGCTGCTCTTCCCACCAATTTACACCTTTATTTGCTGTGGATATTTATTTTTTCCTCCAAAGACTCTGGAGATCACAGGGACTCCTAATACTACGTTTATTAGAAAGTGTAATCTCTTTACCTAGGTAGTCCTGTCTTCTTTAAAGGGAATCTGTCACCCCGGGATGTATATAACCTATCTTCTGCGCCGGCGACTTCCGCTCCAGTGACCTCCGGTGTGTGCTCCGATAAGGTGCTCTCCCCACTTCCACCCTGCACAGTCATTGCCGTGTACACATGGTTCCTAGCGATGACTGTGCAGGGAAGAATTTTGGGAGCGCATCTTATTGGAGCACACACCGGAAGTCACAGTAACTCGCCTGTGCAGGAGATCCCAGAGTTCTGCGCTCATAGAAGGCAGGATGAGGTATGTGTTCTGAAGGAGTGCAGGGCTCAGGATTCCGGGGACATAACTGGCGCTGATGAGAGGGGGTAAGTGTTACAATGCGTGGAGGGGGCAGAGATTTCGTACAGGCACCGAACGCCCCCAGAGCCTGGAAGACATCATTAACTTAAAGACTGAATATAACATTTCTCAGCATCAAGACCATTAATATGAGGCATACAGGTAGGACTAGTGTAACATTTCTATTACCGGTTTGCCCATATTAATAGGTCATATACGTCCCGTTGGGTGGGGGGAGGGGGTAGAGGAAAATATAAATAAATATACTGGAAATATGTCTGAACACTTTGAGTAACTTTTTGCATTGTTGTTTTCTTTTTCTCTTAGGATTGTGGAAGCTATCCAGGTTTTGTCACCATTCTAAGGGCATCCAATTTTGATGGCGGAAACAAGGCTGACCAGTTAGATTATGAGAATTTCCGGCATGTTGTTCACAAATGGCACTATAAGCTGACTAAGGTATAGTTAGCAAAAATATTTATTTTTTCTTTGAATAGAACATTTGAGATGAGCAAATCAATTTGCATTATCCATCCCAGCAACCCGTTCAGTGTTCTGTGGCTGCTGTACAGGAGCCCTGCAAATTACTTCAAACCTGTTGGCATCTGCCGCGCTTCCTTTGATTCGCTCACCTAGTGTCATATTGTGTGTATGCATTGTGGCCCAACAATGAAGTCACATTTGATTGACTTATCAAAAGTGAAGCCACGGGCACCAGTAGGTAGAAGGCGGCTCGCAGGACTTCCGGCTAGCAGTCATGGAATACAGACTAGTGTCCTGCGAGTAGATTCACTCATCTCTAGAGAACATGGAGTATATTTAAGCAGTTCTGGTATTATTACGTCACTTTGTTACATATTAGGTCACATCAAGTCTAGTTTACAAACTCGTAGATCTGCCTCGGGGTATGCTGTTAGAGGGGGTTTCCACCCAAAATATAACTTTTTTCCAAGTATTAGAGCGGTGGGCAAAATTGGGGCATTGTTATATTCCCGTCAAGAGATAATGCCATTTTTCTGTTTTTGTTGTGGCTGCCATCAGTCGTACTGGACATCACTTTTAGAATTGGCTGCTCAGAAGCTGACAGTAGACTTCTATTCTGTTAATATTTCATTAAAATCATCCCGAAGGTTTATTGGGTCTAGGCACATGCAACACAAGACCTTTCAATGAATGTAACGCACTGAAAGGGGGTTGGAGTAGTATGTGTGTGGCTTTGACTGTACTGTGTGTTATTTTGCAGGCGTCTGTTCATTGTCTTGAGACCGGAGAATATACCCATATCCGGAATATCCTTATTGTGCTGACCAAAATCTTACCTTGGTATCCCAAAGTGATGAACTTGGGACAAGCCCTGGAACGAAGAGTGCTCAAAATCTGCCAAGAGGAGAAAGAAAAAAGACCTGATCTTTATGCATTGGCCATGGGGTAAAATACAAGAGATATTGGCAGTCAATTAATTGTAAAATGGGCTTGGAAAAAGGGAGAAACATGGCACCTCCTAGCGCAATTACTTGAAGATGGGTTTGTAACCCCAGTCTAGTACCAGCCCCTCACAAAACCACGCAGCAAGCAGACACAATGCTGGGGATCAATGTATGGTATTGGTCCGGGTACACCAGGAACTAGATTCAGCTGGTTGTGATGTCTTGAGCATCAATGAAATGCTAAACAAGAAGTGCAGAAAACAAAACTGCACTAATTCTAGTTGGGAAAGTTGATGGAATCCAGAGTAGATCTAGCAGGAGGTGGATTAAGTGTGTATTGTTAAAAAGTTACTCAAAAGTATATATTAAAAAAGCAAAACAAAGCAAAACAGAAAGACATGAAGGTAAGGGATAAAGATTATACAACGCCCGTCATCTTCATGAGGAATCAAGTCCTCAGTTGTAATATATACGCTCGTAGACCAAGAGGTTAGCCAAAACCAAAGTATTAAAAAGTCTAAAGTAAAAACCCTTAAAAAAAAAATATTGTTCCTGTTAACTCATTTTAACCAAACACCTCCTTATTGTGCCCTTTCCCAAAGCACCCTGCTTTCCCTCTGATATACCCCTTTCCCACGCTCTTACATTATTCTTATCCACGCCCCGATGGTCCTCTTTCACACACCCCAATGGCCCTCTTTCCCACGCCCCGATAACCCTCTTTTGCCACACTCCAGCAGATAAGCATCTGGTTGCCAAAGTAAGTGGTCCAGAGCAAAGTTGTGCTGTCCATTAGGGTACCGTTACACCTAGCGACTCACCAGCGATCCCGACCAGCGATATGACGCGGTCAGGATCGCTGGTGAATCGCTAGGTGGTCGCTAGTGAGCTGCCACACAGGCAGATCTCACCAGCGACATCGCAGGGGACGGGGATCGCTACTTACCTGTCAGACGCGGCGATCCTGCGTCCTCCCGCCCGGCTCCACGCGTCGCTCGTCGTCACAGCAGGAAGCAGACGACGAGAAATGGTCCAGGAGCTTCTCGCGCGATCAGCGATTACCAGTGGGGGAGCCGGTCGGAGGTAAGTATCATATGCAGCGATATCGCTAGCAATATCGCTGCTACGTCACAAAATCGGTGACTTTACAGCGATATTGCAGTGTGTAACGGGGGCTTTTGACAAATTTCCTCTCAGCCATACCCCTGTGACCTGCAGTGTTGTTCTGTTCACATGACCTGAACGCAGCCATTGACAGACATGCCCTCTTTAGTCCATGCTGCTATCTGTGAATAAATATTTTATTTGTCGCTACCTATTTGTTACTTTATCATATATCTATATATTGAGCTCCCTATGAATTTTTACTTTAGACTTTTTATGCTATGTTCACACGTTGCTTTGTTTTTATGCCAAGTTTACGCTGCTTACCAAAAGCAGGTTTTGCTTAGTTTTTGCTGCTTTTTTGTTTCTTTACTGCGTTTTTGTCAGGGTACATCTGTCTCTTGTGCATGATAAAGTGCTGATAAGTTTTAGTGCATAAAAAAAAAATTCTGATTCTACTTCATCAAGTTTTGGCACCAAAAACACAGCAAATCCTGATACCTGTGTTCAGGGATAAAAAAAGTTGTATGCATGACATTTCTGAAATCTCATAGCATTTGCTGGTACTGTAGAACGCAGCTGAAGATTTGCGTTGTGTGAACATAGCCTTATAGTACATTTTTGTTTTCACTGATTTGTGAGGTCAGGGGTCACTACACTTGCCGTCCTCTTAGTGAATATATTGCAGTCAAGGACTCTGTTCCATTCTGCCTGATGAAGACTTCAGTCAGATGTTAAAACGCGTCTTGGGTTTTATATCTCCACCTTTAAATCTTTTTGTTGTTTTTGTATACTTTTGAGTAACTTTTTAACCCTAAAATCCTGGGTTTGTCCACCTCCTGCTATATCTACTTAGTATTCTGTCTAGAGTTCCTCCACCAGAAGTGCCTGAGGTGCAGTATTTTTCTTCGGACGACTTATTGAGTGTGAAAAGCAAAGATTAGAATATTTTCTCTTGTAGGCAGGAAACGGGACACATAAATTTGTCTCAGAAATTAGTTTCTGTTCCTATTAAACAAGTTGGCAAAGATACAGTACTGTATAGATAAAAATACAAATGTCCGTTTAGAAATGATTTTGTCTAATAGTTACAATTCATGAATCCCTGAAATTTCAGCCTCACATATAGCGGTGGTTTTGATGTCAGAACATGAGATTAAATATATTTTTCCAATACACCGGACCATAAGACGCACCCCAAATTTAGAGGAAGAAAATAGGCAAAAAAAATTTTTAATGTGTAAATAGCGGCCCGTCTTATAGCTTACCGGGGGGTGTGGTGGTGGAGCGGTGTCACAGGAGGCAGGAGCAGGCAGGGTCACTGCTTTTGGAAGCCATCGATTGCAGGAGTGGGACGATGTTGTGGGTCCGGGGCTGGGAGGAGGCGTTGTCACGTTGGTGGGAGGCAGGAGCCATTGATGGCACGGCGGTGGGCTTCAGAAAAATGCTGGCGGTACGAGGCAGGCGCACATTGCTATCTGGTGGTGGGCTGCAGGAAATAACGCAGGAAGCGGCGCATGTGCAGATTGAGATCTCGGCTCATACTTGTTTGAGACTCTTAGCGAATTAGCACCCATTGTGTACCAGGACAGTAGTAATTCTTTACATAGAAATAAATAGATCTTGCTGTGTACGCACTATAGAGTGGGGCCAGTAATTCACAGGGTAATTGTCTTGCACTGGTAATTACATTGGTGTATTTAACATGTTGTGCGAATTGCAGCTACTCTGGACAGTTGAAAAGCAGAAAATCTTTCATGGTACCTGAAAATGAATTTCATCATAAAGATGCCCCTACCAGGAGCATCATTCCACCTACTGTACAGAACGGACCAGGAGCTGTGAGTCAGCCGGCATCTGTGATGGTGAATGCAGCTAAACCCGAGGAAACCAGCGCTGAGGATATTGGTCAGTATACACAGAATACATGCCACTGACATATGTGCAATCCAAGATCTTCCATGCAACTAAATCACATGGTGGCCAATTTATCAAAGCTATAACACCATGAAAATGCTGTAAAAGTGCAAATGTTTTACCCAACTGCAAGTTGCCCAAAAATCTGGCTACATTTTGGCGTTTTTATGGCAGTTTGAATTGGCTCTGTTGAAATAGGGCGAGCTGGGGATGTAGTCACACTTGGTCGTCAAATTCATGAAATGTTCTGTCACATCATGTATGCCAGAAATGTGCTACTCCAGGCATTGACCGGAGTAATATTCCTTGTACGGCGCAGAGAGGCAAAAGCCACTCAGAAGAGGCTCCCAATTCATTAAGTAGTGTGTTCCGCTAATGAATTTAGCACCTAATACTCCAGTAAGACTGGCCAACCCAATAGCGCACTACTCCAGCCTTGATGAATCGGCCCCATAATCTTCACAATCAATGTGCGCCACAGTTTTTCATTTGATTCCACAACTTTTCATTAAGTAAAAATATTCATAAACCTCAATAGATATTCACAAGTGCTTGAGAAAGTGGGAACCCCCCCTCCCCAAACCGTCACAATATAGGTGTGTGGACACTTGCCTGCCTCCTATCGTACAGCACCTCGGTTCGACAGAGATTTCAGTAGCTGACGTTTCAATGGAGCAAGTGGATATCGGTGTTTGATCTACCGCACCGATGGTGAATATGGCGTAGTCATCTACTATTAGGATGTGAACATCTGTTGATGTTTATAAATGTCTTCACTAAAGGAAAAGTTATTGGATCAAAAAGAAAATTGGGGTATGCATTTATTGTGAAGGATATGATACTGATCAATATTGATGTAGTTTACTAGGGCTACCTTATAATGCTAAAGGGGTTATCAAGGACATATATATAATTTTTTATTTTTATATTTTTTTAGGAACCTGAGACCTTACAGGCAGGTAATGGCTAACTACCACCTGTATGTTGTGCCCAGCGTTGGCTCAGAACGATAGCGGGTCACTCCTGCCACTCACGTCAGCAGAGCAGCTATTCATCTTCTGGGCTGCCTGACAGACGGACACATTATTAATAATATTTATTTATATAGCACCATTGATTCCATGGTGCTGTACATGAGAAGGAGTTACATACAAATTACAGATATCACTTAAAGTAAACAAACTAACAAAGACAGACTGATACAGAGGGGAGAGGACCCTACCCTTGTGGGCTTACATTCTACAGGATGGTGGGGAAGGAGACAGTAGGTTGGGGGGTTGCAGCAGCTCTGTTGATGGTGAGGCTGTAGCTCCAGTAGTGTTGATGAGGCAGCAGGGTCATTGCAAGCTGTAAGCTTTCCTGAAGAGGTGGGTTTTCAGGTTCCGTCTGATGGATCCGAATGTGGTTGATAGTCGGTCATGTTGGGGCAAAGAGTTCTAGGGGATGGGGGATATTCGGGAGTAGTCTTGGAGGCGATTGAGTGAGGAGCGAATAAGTGTGGAGGAGAGGAGGGGGTCTTAGGAGGACCGGAGATTACGTGAGGGAAGATATCGAGAGATTAGTTCAGAGATATCTGGGGGAGACAGGTTATTGATGGCTTTGTAGGTCAGCATTAGTAATTTGAACTGGATACGCGGTTGGAATGGGAGCCAGTGAAGAGATTTGCAGAGTGGAGAAGCTGAGGGGTAGCGAGGAGAGAGATGAATTAGTCGAGCAGCAGAGTTAAGGATGGACTGGAGAAGTGCAAGGGTGTTAGCAGGAAGACTACAGAAAAGGATGTTGCAGTAGTCGAGGCGGGAGATGATGAGGGCATGCACAAGCATTTTACTAGATTGAGGAAAGGGCGGATTCTGCAAATATTTTCGAGCTGGAGGTGACAGGAGGTTGAAATAGCTTGGATGTGCAGTTTGAAGGTCAGGGCAGAGTCAAGGGTTACTCCGAGGCAGCGGACTTCCTGTACGAGGGAAAGCGTGATGTTGTTAATTGTGATAGATAGGTCAGGTAAGGAAAATTATGAGATGGAGGAAAGATGAGTTCGTATTTGTCCACATTGAGTTTGAGGAAGCGAGAGGAGGAGGAGGATATGGCTGATAGACACTCTGGGATTCTGGATAGCAGAGAGGTGACGTCTGGGCCAGAGAGGTAGATCTGAGTGTCGTTAGCATACAGATGGTACTGGAATCCATGTGACTGAGTTTTCCCAGGCCAAGTGTATAGATTGAGAAGAGTAGGGGTCCTAGAACAGAGATTTGGGGGGCTCCAACAGAGAGAGGGTGGGATGAGGAGGTAGAGTGGGAGATGCTGAATGCGGTTGGAAAGGTATGAGGAGATCCAGGATAGGGCGAGGTCTTTGATGCCAAAGGAGGAGAGGATCTGTAGTAGGAGGCAGTGGTCAACTATGTCGAAAGCAGAGGACAGGTCTAGAAGGAGGAGTATAGAGTATTGTCTGTTAGCTTTGGCTGTAAGTAGGTCTTAGTAATTTTGGTCAGGGCAGTCTCAGTGGAGTGATGGGGGCGGAAACCAGATTGTAGATTGTCAAAGAGCAAGTTAGACGAGAGGTGGGAGGAAAGTTCAGCGTGGATGTGCTGCTCCAGGAGTTTGGAAGCGAAAGGGAGCAGCAATATTGGGCGATAGCTGGACATAGCTGTTATGTCCCATGAATGAGACATTTTACAGACTGTCTTGTACATTTTACATGCTGTATTGCAGTCTCTCATATTGTTTTATTGTTGCTATGTGTTCCTGTGTTTGCATAGCCATATTTGCAGCCACAGGCCCCGGGAACAGAATAATAGCTGTTGGGTCGACGGTTTGCTTTTTAAGGATAGGAGTTATTTTTGGCATGCTTTAAAGCAGAAGGGAAGGTACCAGAGGTTAGTGATAGCTTAAAAAGGTGGGTTAGGGATGGGATAAGAGTGGTGGTGAGGTTGGGGAGGAGGTGGGATGGGGTCGAGTGCCAAGTTGTAAGGTGTGATTTGGAGAGGAGACAATTAAGCTCCTTTTTAGTGATGTTGGAGAGTGAGGTTATGGGATTTGGCATGCAGTCATGTCCTGTCAACAGAACAGAGTGGAAGAAGAAGCTGCTCAGTTGATGTGACCTCAGTGAAAGTTGTAGGAGTGGTCCGTGACTGCTCTGAGTCAGCAGAGATCGGCGCTATTCACAACAGGCAGGTAGTTAGCAAATACCTGCCTGCAAGTTCTTCACACAAAAAACATGTATCCTGTGTTATAAGATAGAACACAGTAAAACAAACGTATAAAAATACTCTGTTGTACAAAAAGTAACATTAAACAGCAAGTGCTAGTAAAAAGATAACAAAGCAAGGTATTTGGTTGATACATTTTTTGCAAAAAATGTTTTCTAAGGCCTGTTTCACATTTCCATTTTTCCATCAGTCAAAATTCGCCGTTTTGCAAAAAAAAACTGATCCGCCATTTTTTTTTTGGCGGATCAGTTTTTTTCCCCATTGACTTGCATTAGCGGCGGATTTTGACAGAAAAAGTTCTCTCTCTCTCTCTCTCTTTTCTCTCTTTTTCTCTCTCTCTCTTTCTCTCTCTCTCTTTCTCTCTCTTTTTCTCTCTCTCTCTTTCTCTCTCTCTCTTTCTCTCTCTCTCTTTCTCTTTCTCTCTCTTTTTCTCTCTTTTTCTCTCTTTTTCTCTCTTTTTCTCTCTTTTTCTCTCTTTTTCTCTCTTTTTCTCTCTCTCTCTCTCCTTTTCCAAGCTGCGGATCCGTCAAATCAACGGTCCAGTGGCATACGTTGGTGTCACAACGGAAACGGATTCATCTTTTGCATTTTTCACGGATTGCAACTGACCAAAAAAAACCGGAAGTGTGAAAGAGGCCTAAGCCACTCTGTGTTATAAGTTAGAATGGTAAGAGGTGGTGCATAGTGATGAGTGAACGTGCTCGGACAAGATGATATCTGTTTGAGTCCCTGCGGCTGTTCTTTGTTAGGCAATCCTTGCCTGTATTGCGGCTGTCGAACAGAAGCGAAATATGGAGGTGCGGGGACTAGAACATATTATTTGAGCACGCCGGAGACACTCTGTTCTCACACCAGCATGCTCAGATAACACCTTATCCCAGCACGCTCGCTCATCACTAGTAGAACACTATATAAGTACACCAGGCCCCGTGCCATGACGTATTACAGTGCATAATTTCTGCATATTGCAACATGGACATTTCTATGTATTCTACAAAGGTGAGATCTGTTGGCTGTTAACTTACAATGTTTTGTTTTTCTCTAAATCTAAAGAAAAACTAAAGGAGAAATCTCAAAGTACAGTGAAAACTGTTCCCAAAGCTGCAAACGCAATACCCAAAGTCACCACAAATAATGGCAATAGCTCCTTAAATAGGTATGTATTCTGCACGGAATTCTCTGGGCCCACTGCTGCCTTTACTCTTTTATAGTTTAGCCCTACATTTATCAGACGGAAATAAACACCAGTAGTTTTCTGTATTTTAAAATGGAGTATTTAATTTGTTCATTTCATGTACATTTGGTGATTTTTGCCTATTCACAAGCCTGATAATTTAAGGGGAAACTCTCACCAGGTTTCCAGCAATGTGTCGCTTATGGAGCTGCTTGCTGTAGTTTTGAAAATATCACTGTTTTCTCTGCTGCCGATCTAGCAGTTCTCTGAATGCTAAGCTCTCTATAACCATGCACACACAACTGATTAGCAGCTTCCTGCCTATGCACAGTGTACACAGGAAGCTGCCAATCAGTGTAGGGGGAGTGGGGTTGTAGAGATCGCTTGCACATGGATCACTTGAACATGGAGGACTACATGGCAGCCGGTTTACTAGTCCTCTAGTGATAATCTACTGATATCACGCTGTGATTTTATAAAAACTGTGACAAGTAGCCAAGTAAGTGGCTCGTCACTGGACTCAAGGTCTATGTCTCTACATTATACTGTTCTCAGAGTAAATAGAAAAACCATGTGACAGATTTTCTTCAAAAATAAGCTTTCTATTGTATAGGAAGTGCCATGAACTTGTGGGAAAACTAATCATTGTTGGATATTGGCATCCCAGTATAGGGAGTACATCATCGGATGGGGCTTATTTACAATGACTAACGCTATCCCAGTTTTCGTTGCCATTCCCTGCGATCAGCTAATGTTCACTTCTGCTTGTTCCTACAGCAAAATTATTAAAGAGAAGGAAGACAAAGATAAAGTGGGGAAGGAAAAGGAGAAAGATAAAAAGGAGAAGACTCCAGCGGCTCCTCTAGAGAGCAAGGCACCAGGAAAGGATGGAAAGGAGAAAGTAAAGGAAGACCGGGCAAACAAAGAAGAAAAAGTTCGAGATGTGAAGGAGAAAACGCCAAAATCTGACAAAGAGAAGGAAAAAATGAAGAAGGAAGAAAAAAATCAGAAGGAAGAAAAATCTAAAGCTGCTACAACAACCACTGAATCAAAACTGGCTGCAGAGAAGGAGAAAGAAAAGGAGCCTTCCCGGGAGAGAGAGCCTTTCAAGGAATCTAAACTAAAAGAAAGTTCCAAAGGAGGAGATAAAACCGCTGTTGCTGGGTCCTTGAAGTCCCCTGTTCCCAGATCTGAGACCTCTGAGCCTGAAAGGGGTACGTTTGTATTACTAACAGTTAAAATTAAACAAAGCACATACTAAATGATAAAGCTAATGTAAGGCTGACCGTGTCTGCAGGGACCAAGGCTGACCGTGTCTGCAGGGACCAAGGCTGACCGTGTCGGCAGGGACCAAGGCTGACCGTGCCGGCAGGGACCAAGGCTGACCGTGCCGGCAGGGACCAAGGCTGACCGTGCCGGCAGGGACCAAGGCTGTCCGTGCCGGCAGGGACCAAGGCTGTCCGTGCCGGCAGGGACCAAGGCTGAAGCTACAAACAGATATTTGTCTTCAAAACGTCAGTAGTCGCATGCATCCAAGCACAGTGTCGTAATGTGGGATACACTCTATTATATTGCTTGGATACATTTTCTCGCTCAGCAGTCCCAGGCATGTTTGTTGCTTTGCAGATTCCAGGTCATGGGGTTTAATAAAACCTTGTGCCAATGCTCCAAATGAGTCCGGAGGAGAAGCACAGACTCAAGGGTGTTTAGCGCGAATACAGCAATCCCTCAACAGAAGCGAGGATACTTTTATGTAGTGTTTAAAAGTAGCCAAATTGAACATAAAGTGACATTACACACTGTGAACTTGGCTAAAGCACCACTTCATTGTGTGTACCACTAGTTAAAACCAAGTTTTAAGATATTGTAAACTAATCTGTAAGAACAGATCACAAAACCCATTATTGTCCAAAATTCCCCGGGGCAGAGATGCAAATCCTGCCAAATAATGGACTAGACAGTTTTAAAGGAGTTGTCCAGTGCTTTTATATTGATAATGACACAAGTGTAGTTTCATGCTTTTTGACCCTAGAAGTAGAAATAAGGCCATAGAGATCAACCTATGACTTTAACATGTTGATCCGAGAGGCAGAAGGGACATTTATACAAATATTTATGAGAAATGGGGAGCCCTGTAAACGAGACCAGAACCCCCTTTGCATATAAAAGGAGGGTCCTTTTGTAAGAGATCTTTCTCTAAATATTTCATTGCAATCTGTTATATTGCTTATTCCAAAAACTAGTGTTGTTAAGAGTGGTTTTCTTTTTTCTTTTTTTTTCCCCAGAACAAAAACGTCGTAAAATTGATACGCATTCTTCCCCATCACATTCCTCAGCAGTAAAGGTTAGTATAGCATGAGGAAGCCTGTATCCATATTAGGCTCACCTGTGTGGAATACAAGAGTCCGTCTTCCTTCAAGTTGGGTGCCAATTTTCTGCCGAAAGTCGCTGGAGTATTTTTTATCTTTTTTTGTTTCCTTTATTTTTATATTGATATTTTGTATTTTGAAATTGCTCTAAAAATTGCCCTGTTTGGACTATTTTTCTATAAAGTATTTTTCTAAAATGGCAAATATTAAGCTAAATCTTCAAGGACCTAGCATTCATATTTTTGTACATAGCGTGAAGAAAGTTTGTTCGGAAGTGCCTGAATATTACTAAGAGAGATAAATGGCTCCAAGTAAACCACCTGCAAGATGAGTCCAGAAGATATAGATTTTTTTAAAATTTTTTTTATTATTTCTACATTCTACATTGGTTTCTATTTTTGTGGGAGAGTTTTCTACTTAGAAGATTTTGTGGATCCTGTGGGGATATTCTGATGCCTTCTGAATTCCTCAGGCGATGCAAGCTTCATTTTTGCCGAAATGTGCCTTCTACGAAGGAGTCGTGAAAGGTGTCCCTGTAACATCTGGTGATGATCGAGCCTGCAGTAGTTGTGTAATTTGGGCATGCCGCTTCCTTTAGATGTACCCTGGAAAGTTCACCTTGATGCCTACGTGTGGCCACCGTCTAATCGTCTCACAAACCCAAGAAAATTCCATTTTGGCCAGCGAGCTGTAGCTGTCATGGGCATAGCCTGCGTTGAAGACTTGGAGATTTCTGTACCCATGCACATTTTCTTATTTTTTTCTTGATACTCTTGTCAAATCATCTTCCCCCATCCCCATCATTTCTATGATGATCATCAAAACTGTAAGTCCCATACGTCTGCCCATGAAGCGCTTGGAGTACCGAGATGTGCCTTGCAACTGTCAATGGATTTTCATCAATATTTTTTTTTTTACATTTTTTTTTTTCCCTTTTCTCGTATTTTGGTAAGGTAATATGACTTGACAGAATATATTCTGATTATGAAAACAACTGTTCTGCACAAGTTTAATGTCACATTTCATTTCACCTTTGCCCCTTTCTGTTGTTTTTTTCCATCCTCCTGTACGTTTTATAGAGCTAAAATGTAAAGCTTTTGCTTGGCTCTAAACATGAAATTTATTTTTTTTTGTCATGTTTTTCTTAATTTGCCTTTTTTGGTTTTCCTTTTTTTTTGTAAATTTCCAACACCCTTTTTTCTTTCTATCTATGCTCAGCTTATAAATATCCATTTACCGTGTAGCAGTTTCCATGTTGATTTTTCTTTGTTCAGTGTTAACAGCATCCAAAGATTTATTTCCCACCCCCCCTCTCAAAGGAATAGCTGTATTTTCTCAAGGTCACAACCATGGGTCTCGTTTCTGACAACTATCCAGCTCACGTGTCATCTCCATTCATTTTCTACAGGACAACCTCAATGAATTTAAAGACTCTTCAGCAAAGGTTTGCGTTCCTTCCATCATTGTCATTTATTTGCAGCATAACAGAATGCATTTTGCATTTATATAGCATCTTGCCTCCTTTTAGGTTTGGTGTAATTTACTGTTAGAATATCTGCTATAAAGACGTGATAAATATTTAAATAATACTTGAAAAGTAATCTGATGGGAGTTGTCAGCATTTGTGGCTTATGCAAAGAGCATGATATACTGTATATTTCCGTGTAGTGTCAATGTGCCAGTGATTTAGATGGCAGAACATTATCCTAAAGTGTAAGAATAAGCTGAATGTGATGGGAATAAATTATAAACCCTGGAAGGAAAGCACAGACAACCATGCAGTGGAGTACGTTAAAAGGTTTGCCCGGTACCTGAAATGTCCTTTCTAAATACACTGGTCAAAAAAATAAAGGGAACTCTTAAACAACAGAATATAACTCCAAATAAATCAAACTTCTGTGAAATCAAACTGTCCACTTAGGAAGCAACACTGATTGACAAACAAGGCTGACGTAGCTGTCCTGCTGCTGGGTTGTTGCCCTCCCATGGCCCCCTCCATGTGTCCTGGTGTACTGGCCTGTCTCCTGGTAGCGCCTCCAGCCTCTGGACACTACGCTGACAGACACGGCAAACCTTCTTCCACAGCTTGGATTGATGTGCCATCCTGGATGAGCTGCACTACCTGAGCCACTTGTGTGGGTTGTAGAGTCCGTCTTAAGCTACCACGAGTGTGAAAGCACAACCAACATTCAAAAGTGACCAAAACATCAGTCAGAAAGCATTGGTACTGAGATGTGGTCTGTGGTCACCACCTGCAGAACCACTCCTTTATTGAGTGTGTCTTGATAATTGCCATTAACTTCCATCTGTTGTCTATTCCATTTGCACAACAGCATGTGAAATTGATTGTCAGTCAGCGTTGCTTCCTAATTGGACAGTTTGATTTCACAGAAGTTTGATTTACTTGGAGTTATATTCTGTTGTTTATGTTCCCTTTTATTTTTTTTTGAGCAGTGTATATATTTTTTCACGTTTTTTGTAAATTGCTTTATTACACAATATCTTACACTTCTCCCTATCCTACTAATCCCTACATATAATACATATATGATAATGCCCAGTATCAGAGAACGAGACAAGGCGGTGACCATGGTCCAAAAACGCCTTGTGCATGGATTACCACTCCATATGCTAATCTTAAAAAGGAGAAAACGGAGTAACGGATACAAAATATATGCAAAAGTATAAATTTTATTAATACTCACATCAAGTGCTGACAAGTATACAAGTTGACTAAAATAGGGGGGATAAGCCCCAATGATACAACAATCAGGACAGACAAGGACAGGGTAAATAAAATGATACCAGTGCTCGAAATCTACATGGCACAACGTTCAGTCAGCCCATGGGCATTGCACATAACAGACATGTGTCTAATGGTAAAAGATAGTCAAATATGGCATACTCAATTAAATGTGTATTGTACATAGTTGTACATGTCTAGAGCGCCAAAAAAAAAAAACAAAAAACCATCCAGAGGGGTCAATGTGCAAGTCCAATGGACACTGAACATAAATGAATCAATGACATGTGGAAGGATTCTTACATAGTAAATAACATATGTATCAACATATCAAAACTGCGCAATTGTGCCAGAGAGAACCCGGGAGACGACCCGCCCAGCGGTCCAAATGACCGAAGTGTGGAAACAAGTAAAGGCAGGCTGCTTACCGGGGAGCAGAGGAGGTGAAGGCCCATGCAACGACACCCGACGTACGTTTTTTTGGCGCTCTAGACATGTACAACTATGTACAATACACATTTAATTGAGTATGCCATATTTGACTATCTTTTACCATTAGACACATGTCTGTTATGTGCAATGCCCATGGGCTGACTGAACGTTGTGCCATGTAGATTTCGAGCACTGGTATCATTTTATTTACCCTGTCCTTGTCTGTCCTGATTGTTGTATCATTGGGGCTTATCCCCCCTATTTTAGTCAACTTGTATACTTGTCAGCACTTGATCATAGAATCATAGAATCGTAGAGTTGGAAGGGACCTCCTGGGCCATCTGGTCCAACCCCCTGCTCAAAGCAGGATTCGCTAAATCATCCCAGTCAGATGTCTGTCCAGCCTCTGTTTGAAGACTTCCATTGAAGGAGAACTCACCACTTCTCGTGGCAGCCTGTTCCACTCATTGATCACTCTAACTGTCAAAAAGTTTTTTCTAATATCTAATCTGTGTCTCCTCCCATTCAGTTTCATCCCATTGCTTCTAGTCTTTCCTTGTGCAAATGAGAATAAAGTTGATCCTTCTACAATGTGACAGCCCTTTAGATATTTGTAGACAGCAATTAAGTCTCCTCTCAGTCTTCTCTTTTGCAAACTAAACATTCCCAAATCCTGCAACCTTTCCTCATAAGACAGGGTTTGCAGACCGGTCACCATTCTGGTCGCTCTTTTCTGAACTTGCTCCAGTTTGTTGATGTCTTTTTTAAAATGTGGTGCCCAAAACTGGACACAATATTCCAGATGAGGTCTGACCAAAGAGGAGTAGAGGGAAATAATGACTTCACGTGATCTAGACTGTATGCTTCTGTTAATACATCCTAGAATTGCATTTGCCTTTTTTGCTGCTGCATCACACTGTTGACTCATATTCAGTCTGTGATCTATTAGTATACCCAAGTCTTTTTCACATGTGCTGTCACTTAGCCCTATTCCTCCCATTCTATATATGCTTTTTTCATTTTTATTGCCCAGATGTAGTACTTTGCATTTCTCCCTGTTAAAAACCATTCTGTTAGTTACTGCCCACTTCTCCAGTTTATTTAAATCTTTTTGAATCCTCTCTCTCTCTTCTCTAGTATTAGCTATCCCTCCTAGCTTTGTGTCATCAGCAAATTTAATCAGTTTACCCTCAATTCCTTCATCTAAATCGTTGATAAAGATGTTGAACAATACAGGGCCCAGGACAGAGCCCTGTGGTACCCCACTTGAGACATTCTTCCAACTGGATGTGCAGCCATTTACGACCACTCTTTGGGTCCGATCACTAAGCCAGCTATGAATCCACCTAACAGTTGCCTTGTCCATTCCATACTTAGTCATTTTTTCAATAAGGATTGTATGAGAGACTTTGTCAAATGCTTTGCTGAAGTCAAGATATACTATATCTACAGCATTTCCTTGATCCACCCAATCAGTGATACCATCATAGAAGGAAATTAAGTTAGTCTGACATGACTTATTAGTTACAAACCCATGCTGACTCTGTTTGATCACTTCATTCTTATCCAGGTATTGACTTAAATGTTGTTTAATAATTTGTTCAAAGATCTTTCCTGGTATAGAAGTCAGACTCACCGGCCTATAGTTGCCTGGGTCCACCTTCTTCCCCTTTTTGAAGATAGGAACAACATTTGCTCTTCTCCAGTCTTCTGGCACTTCTCCTGTTCTCCAAGAATTTTCAAAGATTATGGAGAGTGGTTCAGAAATTTCTTCTGCTATCTCCTTCAGTACTCTGGGGTGTAATTCATCTGGACCTGGAGACTTGAATTCATTTAGGTTAGCTAAGTGTTTCCTCACTATCTTTCTGTTTATAGATATCCTGGATTCTTCTATTCCCTCAATAGGACAGTGAATAACAGTTGGTGTTACATTTCCTTTCTGAGAGAAAACAGATGCAAAATAGGAATTTAAAAGTTCAGCCTTCTCAACATCCTGTCTTACCATTTCATCATTTTCATCCTGTAAAAATCCTATAGCATCTTTGACTTTTCTTTTACTTTTGACATATCCCCAAAATCCTTTATTATTGCTTTTGACATCTCTTGCAAGCCTCAATTCATTTTCAGCTTTAGATAATCTGATTTGTGCCCTGCAGATTCTGCAGACAGCATTATATTCTTCTTTAGATATGCCTCCCTCTTTCCATTTTATAAACATTTTTTTCTTCCTTTTTAGCATGTGCTTAAGTTCTGTGTTCACCCATCCTGGTTTCCTTAAATGCTTCCTATTCTTCCCTCTTTTCGGAATTGTTAACAACTGTGCTTTGAGAATTTCATTTTTCAAGATTTCCCATCCTTCCTGGACATTTTTGTCTTTAAGGATATCCAGCCATTGGATCCCTCCAATTCTCTTTCTGAATCACTTAAAATCTGCCTTTCTGAAATCTAACCTTGACGTCTGAGTCTTCACAGGTCTTCCGCCTCTAGTTATCCAAAATTCTAAAATAGCATGGTCGCTACCTCCTAGGGTTCCAGCCACTTTTACCTCCTCAACCATTTCCTCCCTGTTTATAAGGATTAGATCCAAGGTAGCAGTTCCCCTTGTTTTCTCCCCTACCTTTTGGAAGATAAAGTTGTCAGCAAGAGAGGATAAGAATTTCCTTGACCTGTTAGTTTTGCCTGAGAGAGATTCCCAACAAATGTCTGGATAGTTGAAATCTCCCATGACAACTATGTCATATTTTTTGGAGAACTTGGCCATTTGATGCATAAAGAGTTCATCCATATCTTCAGCTTGCACAGGCGGCCTGTAGTAAATGCCTACAATGGTGTCCTTTCCATTGTTCTGTCCTTGTATTCTTACCCAAACAGTTTCCACAGAACTCCCAGTCTCTGAAGCTTCAATCTCTGTGCAGATATACGCGTTTCTAACATACAATGCAACACCCCCTCCTCGTTTATCAAGTCTGTTTCTTGCAAATAAGTTGTATCCTTCTAGTCTTGTATTCCAATCATGTGTATCGTCCCACCAAGTTTCAGTGATTCCAATGACATCATATTTCTTTTCCTGTGTTAGTAGTTCCAATTCTCCTTGTTTGTTGCCCATGCTTTGTGCATTAGTATAGAAACATTTTAGTTTGTGATTGGTTTCTCTTTCTCCAATATTTTTATTAATTAGATTCTTTCGTCTTTGTTCTTCCTTTCCACTTCTATTAGCAGAGTTCTCAATAGCATTTGTCAGGTGTATGGCTTTTTCTGGTCTTTTGCTTCCCTTCCCATGTTGTTCTAGTTTAAAGCTCTCCTTACAAGTGTAGCAAGGCGACTTCCAAATACATGCTTTCCAGTCTTCGTAAGGTGCACCCCATCTCTAGCAAGTAGTCCATCGTATAAGTAGTTCACTCCGTGATCCAGAAATCCAAATCGTTGCTGACGGCACCATCGACGTAGCCAGTTGTTCACCTGCAGAATCTTATTCCACCTCCTTGGTCCATGGCCATCCACTGGGAGGATGGAAGAGAAGACTACCTGCGCTCCCAGTTCTTTCACTTTCTTGCCTAAGTCTTCAAAGTCTCTGCAGATGGTTTCCAGGTCATTTCTTGCGGTGTCATTTGTCCCCACATGTAGTAGCAGGAATGGGTAGTCATCTGTAGGTCTGAAGAGTCCTGATATCCTGTCAGACACATCTTTAATTGTGAGTATTAATAAAATTTATACTTTTGCATATATTTTGTATCCGTTACTCCGTTTTCTCCTTTTTAAGATAATCCCTACATATGTTTTTCTTTTCTTGCTTCACTTCTTGTGATGTTTCGTTTGAGAGGAGTCTCAAAAATGACTTCACAGAATGATGCCTCTATAGTCACTTGCCCACATCTTCTATTACCTTCCTTCCTGCAACAGGGCATCATAAAGGGGCTGTGTTGCAATTACTTAATACAGTTTCTTTCATCGCCACTCTCTGTAGATGTCCTGGTTCCATGGCACTGATAGAAGTTGTGGAAAAGGCAAGTGTAGCTCTTGCTCTCTGCTCTGTCACCGCAACTGCAGCTTTTAAAATGGCTGTCAACTACTAGGACAACTCCTTCTTAAACTAAATGTTCAGCCCTGATAAAATAAAGCAAATACTCGCCTCCCGTCCTGGCTCCGGTCCTGCGGTGTCTGCACTTTCGGTCTCAGGGCTGTGATGCGGTGGAATGATACGTGATGCCCAGCGCCCAATCAGTGCTGGCATAACTCTCCCCTCTTCGGAGAAACTGAACATGAAGAATTCCAGGCTGCAGCTGATGCAGGACATCCTCTCCATGTTCAGTTTGTCCAAAGGCGGAGACAGTGACGCCAGCTCTGATTGGTCACTGGTGTTATGTGTCACAACACCGCATCACAGCATCGGTGAGAGCAAATGCCTACACAGCGGGAACTGTGCCAGCACCGTAGAGAAGTATTTGCTTTATAATTTTATTGGGGCCAAACATTTAGTTTAAGAAGGTGTTGTCCTAGTAGTTCACAACCCCTTTAACTGTGTAACAAGATGTCTCCAGGGAGCAGAGATAGCAGCAGTATGAGTGATACCAAGTGCTGTCACACAGTCATCATCACCCTGAAGCAAATCGTCATCAGCAGGTCTGTGGTGTCGGAATCTGTGTCCATTTTGATGGAGTTGGAGTCTGTATAAAATGGACTGACTCCTAAAATATATAATACATTGAGTACAGTAGTACAATGCAGGATTTGCTGTAAATGTTTTCAGAATAATTTGGGATAGTTTTGGAAATATCCTATAAATGTCTGTTCTGTTCCTGATATAAAGATCTCAGCTTTTAGTTGAGATGAATCTGTGCTGCACTTTATGTACATGCTCAGTAGTGACCGATGCTGTGGAGTCATAGATGAGATAAATCTGTGCTGCCCTTTATGTACATGCTCAGTAGTGACCAGTGCTGTGGGGTCGTAGATGAGATGAATCTGTGCTGCACTTTATGTACATGCTCAGTAGTGACCAGTGCTGTGGGGTCGTAGATGAGATGAATCTGTGCTGCCCTTTATGTACATGCTCAGTAGTGACCAGTGCTGTGGGGTTGTAGATGACATGAATCTGTGCTGCACTTTATGTACATGCTCAGTAGTGACCAGTGCTGTGGGGTCATAGATGAGATGAATCTGTGCTGCACTTTATGTACATGCGCATGCTCAGTAGTGATCAGTGCTGTGGGGTCATAGATGAGATGAATCTGTGCTGCACTTTATGTACATGCTCAGTAGTGTCCAGTGCTGTGGGGTTATAGATGAGATGAATCTGTGCTGCACTTTATGTACATGCTCAGTAGTGACCAGTGCTGTGGGGTCATAGATGAGATGAATCTGTGCTGCGCTTTATGTACATGCTCAGTAGTGACCAGTGCTGTGGAGTCATAGATGAGATGAATCTGAGCTGCGCTTTATGTACATGCTCAGTAGTGACCAGTGCTGTGGGGTCATAGATGAGATGAATCTGTGCTGCACTTTATGTACATGCTCAGTAGTGACCAGTGCTGTGGGGTCATAGATGAGATAAATCTGTGCTGCACTTTATGTACATGCTCAGTAGTGACCAGTGCTGTGGGGTCATAGATGAGATAAATCTGTGCTGCACTTTATGTACATGCTCAGTAGTGACCAGTGCTGTGGGGTCGTAGATGAGATGAATCTGTGCTGCACTTTATGTACATGCTCAGTAGTGACCAGTGCTGTGGGGTTGTAGATGAGATGAATCTGTGCTGCACTTTATGTACATGCTCAGTAGTGACCAGTGCTGTGGAGTCATAGATGAGATGAATCTGTGCTGCACTTTATGTACATGCTCAGTAGTGACCAGTGCTGTGGAGTCATAGATGAGATGAATCTGTGCTGCACTTTTTGTACATGCTCAGTAGTGACCAGTGCTGTGGGGTTGTAGATGAGATGAATCTGTGCTGCCCTTTATGTACATGCTCAGTAGTGACCAGTGCTGTGGGGTTGTAGATGAGATGAATCTGTGCTGCACTTTATGTGCATGCTCAGTAGTGACCAGTGCAGTGGACTTAGAAGCAGTGGCAGTACAGACAAAGCCACAATTTGGACGCTGCACTCACCTCTCCTGCAGTGTCTATCATTACGGATCCAGGATATTTTCAGAGGGCGGTAATGCAAGTAACCAAAACGCCACCCCCTGATGACATCCTATTGAATGTGGGATGATAACGCTGCACGAAAGTGAGTGCAGCCCCAACCTCCTGTGACGTCCTGTTTGAGACTACACTTAAACGAAACCTTAGAAAAGGACATTTTAGGTTCCTCATAAAGTGTTGTGTCTCCATGCCAGCCTCTATGCATACCTCCTATCCCTCCCATACCTATGGACTACGAAGGGAGGGATTTTTCTGAAGCTAAACCCAGAGCAGTCAGCTCATTGAGCTCTGCTTTGTCTTAATGTTGATTTAAGATGTAATACATTCTTAATAATAGTTTCTTAAAGCGTTTGTCCACATTTAGAGATATTACTTTATTTTTTATTATACCTAAATGCATTTCAGGCTAAAAATAATTTTTAATTTTATTGGGTACAAAAGAATATATGAGAATAGACAAGGAGAAAAAATACAAACACACAAAATACTAATATAAAGTGTAATAATCACATTAATATAAATAAAGATATAAATATATAAAAAAATGTGATTGAACCAATCTCCCAAGAAAAGGATGGCAGACCATCCGGTGTATATGAAAAGATTTACTCAAGGGTGGATAAAAAAGTGCCACAAGATAAGAGCAGAATGTGCAGCATGAATGATGATACAATGATGGTACAATGATAAAGTAATAAAAATAATAATAATAATAACAAATGGCAAAATTTTTGTGGAAAAAATGCCTTTATTAAAATATATTGGCACAACAATTAAGTGCATTAAAATTATATATATATAATCATAAAAAGGAAAAATAATAATAAAATATAAAACCACATATGCGGTATACTTATGTATATTGGAAAACCCGTTCCTTAACAAGAAAGGCTGAATTAATAATACAGGTCAAAAAGTGCATAATTATAGTGACACAAAAAAATAAATATACATTAATAAATGTGCCAAAAGTGCAGCTGTGCAAATAAGTAAAAAACGCCCTAAGGCGTGTGCTATTAAACCAAAAAAATAAAAAGAAAAAATTATACCTGTAAGCCGATGACCGCAATGTGGATAATATAATGACGCGCCCCGACGCGCGTTTCGGAAATAAAATCTCCTTCGTCAGGGGGATAGATACATCATAGTGTGGACGGACGATTATTTATAAGGGAATCAATTAAACCCAAAATATTCCCTTATAAATAATCGAAGGAGATTTTATTTCCGAAACGCGCGTCGGGGCGCGTCATTATATTATCCACATCGCGGTCATTGGCTTACAGGTATATTTTTTTTCTTTTTATTTTTTTGGTTTAATAGCACACGCCTTAGGGCGTTTTTTACTTATTTGCACAGCTGCACTTTTGGCACATTTATTAATGTATATTTATTTTTTTGTGTCACTATAATTATGCACTTTTTGACCTGTATTATTAATTCAGCCTTTCTTGTTATGGAACGGGTTTTCCAATATACATAAGTATACCGCATATGTGGTTTTATATTTTATTATTATTATTTTTCCTTTTTATGATTATATATATATATATATATATATATATATATATATATATATATATATATAAAATTTTAATGCACTTAATTGTTGTGCCAATATATTTTAATAAAGGCATTTTTTCCACAAAAATTTTGCCATTTGTTATTATTATTATTTTTATTACTTTATCATTGTACCATCATTGTATCATCATTCATGCTGCACATTCTGCTCTTATCTTGTGGCACTTTTTTATCCACCCTTGAGTAAATCTTTACAAAAGAATATATATAAAAGGCTACATGATGTCCATATTAACCATAACATACCCCAAGGGGGCAAATGCACAGACCAAGAAAAAACACGGGAAAATAATGACAGTATTCCTCATATGGTATCATGAAGAAGCAAGAGGGCGACACGCGCGTCAGGGCGCGGGGGTTTGGGCACTGGACCACGATCACCACCGCAGTTTTGCTAAGGTATTTATGAGCTATACCGCTATTATACGTATCTCTTATCCCAGTAGTAACTGGATTTTTGGGCCGTTTATTTATATAAATAGACCTTTCTAGGTCAATCAGGCACTGGCACTTTATATATAACTCTTGATCTGGTAACTCATTGTATTATATTTATTGCCTTAAAGGGATATTGATTTAAGGGATTTATTCCAGTGGTCGTGTGGGGGTATTCATTAGTGTTAGGGTACCGTTACACCTAGCGACTCACCAGCGATCCCGACCAGCGATATGACGTGGTCAGGATCGCTGGTGAATCGCTAGGTGGTAGCTAGTGAGCTGCCACTCAGGCAGATCTCACTAGCGACATCGCTGGGGACGGGGGCCACTACTTACCTGTCAGACGTGGCGATCCTGCGTCCTCCCGCCCGGCTCCACGCGTCGCTCGTCGTCACAGCAGGAAGCGCCGCAGGAAGCAGACGACGAGGAATGATCCAGGACCTTCTCGCGCGATCAGCGATTACCAGTGGGGGAGCCGGTCGGAGGTAAGTATCATATGCAGCGATATCGCTAGCAATATCGCTGCAACGTCACAAAATCGGTGACTTTACAGCGATAATGCTAGCGATATCGCAGTGTGTAACGGGGGCTTTATTGATATACCAGAATATATTGTGTTACCTTTTGTGTACTATGTGAATGACTGACTGGTATACCATATCAGGAATACTGTCATTATTTTCCCCTGTTTATTCTTGGTCTGTGCATTTGCCGCCTTGGGGTATGTTATGGTTAATATGGACATGTAGACTTTTATATATATTCTTTTGTACCCAATAAAATTATGTGATTATTACATATATTTTTTGGTTCGCTTTATTTTGGGTAATTTAGTTACATCTTTTGCCCATCTGTGTATGTTGATGTGGTTTAAGTGCCAATCGTATTATCTTTAGGACACTATAGTGTTTTAAAAATAATTTCTGCCATTCGTGTTCTCTAGGAATCTTGCACCTTTTCCCTTCTACAGCCTCTGTGCTGTAACTCTTTCTGTCTTTTTCTGAGCTCCTCTTGGCTCATTTAGGACCTCAGCCACATCAAAGTTGAATACTCGGGGATTGAAAGAGCCTGTAAAAGCCATAACAGTGCAACATTTTTAATGAAGCCCCATTGCAAAAATGATTTTGACTTTTAGAGGCTTGTTTCCCTGAGCATTCAACTTTGATCTGGTCTGCGGTCCTAAATCTGCTGAGAGGAGCTCAAAAAAGACAGATAAAGCGTAACAAACTCTCTGGTCAGACCGCTGGCACAAGCTCACTGATGGATCCTCAGTTAACTCATTCTACAGCCAAGAAATAGACAGTGCAACACAGAGGTATTAGAAGACAAATGGTGCAAAATTTTGAAATGATTTTTAGCTGAAAAATTCATTTAATTAAAAAAAAAAAATGTCCTCAAAGGTTGAAAACCCTTTTAACTAATATCTAAGCACGCTCTTTGGAGAAATATACATTTCAACCAGTGCCATGTTTGTCCATCTTTTTTCCTCCTCTTGGCGCTTTTTTAAGGGAGGTGGTAAGTTTGATGGATAATGATTGGAAAAAATAGAAAGCAGTGCAAATTGTAGCGCGCAAATCTATGCAGGCCCCTCATTTTTTGTCTTTAGGACAGTCCCAGATATCTCAATTTGTTAAGAGGTGCATTACCTTGAATTGCTGTTCAGCTTGAGTGGTGTATGAAACGCCAGTCGTAATGGATCTTCCCCTCTGTATATATGCCACCCTTTACCAGCGGAGGTGAAGCCTTGTGATCTGGTTACTATCAGTATACCAAACTGGTAGCGTCTTCTGCTCGCAAGTCCGGCATGATGTATAACTGGAGTAACCGTTTTGTTGTTCCATTTACTTCAGATTTTTTTAAAATGTATTTTTAGAGCATTATTGATTCCATAGTGCTGTACATGAGAAGGGGTTGCAGACAAAATACAGATATAGATTACAGAGAACAAACTAACAATGCTAGACATGTACAGAGTTTAGAGCGCTCTGCCTTGTGGGCCAACAGTAACTGGATAATGGGGAAGGGAACAGTAGGTTGAGGGGTATGAGGCAGCGCCAGTGTTGGTGGTCAGTAGGCGCCTGGGTTATCGCAGGCTATAAGTTTGCTGGAAGAGATGCATTTTCAAGTTCTGTGTAAATGTTCAGAAACTGGGGGATAACAAAAGTCTTAACAAAACTTTTTTTTTTTTTTTTTTTTTATCATCGCAGGTGACTTTTTAGTTTTCTGAATCAAATTTTTGTCCTGATTTCAAAAATGTAAATAGTTTTTCTGTAGCACATATAGCTTCCATGGATCAGCATAATTATTATAAGGTATAGGAAATATACTGGTGACATTAAGAAAACTGTAATCTACATATCAGAAAAAAATGCTTCACCTTACAAAACAGTTTTAGTTGAACCAAAATAATTTCACATGCAAAATAGAAACCAAAATATGAGCAGAAATTAAAAGTGCTTGACATTAGACTGTTGTTGATATGATTTTTCAGGATTGTCCCTATATAACATCCAACAGTAATCTGCTATCATTGAGTCATTCCAATAACCCCGGTAGCGGTGTTCCATTATTTAATGTCCTGGTGAAATCGCTTGCCTTGTTCATCGCTTACATCGCCAAGTTTTTGAGGGAAGAAATCTAAATGTGAATGTAAAAAGCGCATTTTCAGAGACATGCGACATCCAAGACGCTGGTTTTCATTTAGCTGTTCCTCAACACCTTCAACATATTCTGGAGATTTTTTTTTTCCTAAGAAGCTTTTCCAAGATCACAATTCCTTATCATTGAGGCTGTGTACACACGTCCAGAATTCCTGCGGATTTTATGCGTTTTTGCCACGAAAACGCAGCAAAAACACTTAAAATAAGCAACCCATGGAATTCCATGGCATTCCGCACATGCTGTGCTAATGCTGCGTATTTTTCTGCGGCAAAATCGCATCGTGGAAAAATACGCAGCATGCCCATTCTTTGTGTGGAATCGCGGGAATTCCGCACACATAGGAAAGCATTGTTCCGCTTTATGCATGTGGCTATGGCCACCATGCACAAGTAAGCGGAAAATGTGCGGATGGAATCCATGCTCTGGGTACCATATCCCTGTAAAAAAAAAGAAATAAAATAAAAAATGGTGGTGTTCTCACCTTTCGGCGTCTCACACAGCGTCCCCAGGCCTCAACCATGCTCCCAGCATCTTCCGGTCCCAGTGATGCCTTGCGACAATGACCCGGAATGACGTAGCATCTCGCGAGATCGCTACATCATCAAAGGTCATTGACGCAAGACATCAATGGGAACGGGACTTGCCGGGAGCATTGCGAGGATCGGGAACGCTATGGGGGACACCGGAAGTTGAGAAAATCACGATTTTTTTTATTTATATCTTTTTTCTACTGATACTGCATAGGCAGCCTCAATAGTAAAAAGTTGCTCATAGTCTTTGACAAATGTGACCAACCTGTCAATCAACTTTCCAAGTGATGCTACAGATCGCTTGGAAAACGCTAGCATTCTGCAAGCTAATTACGCTTTCAAAACGCTATTGCGGGAAATGCGCGGGAATTCCGCATGCAGAATTCTAGCGTATTTCCCGCAGCCCTGAGTTGCGGAATTCCCTCGGAAATTTCCGCAGCAATTCCGCAACGTGTGCACATATCCTCAGAGTTACTTCAAACACATCATCTCTCATAATCTCTCTCACCTGAGGACCAACAAATACCCCTTCCTTCAGTTTTGGTGGTGAAATGCTGTACTGGAATCCTAGTGAATTTGGTCTTTGCCATTGCTTTCACAAAGTTTTTAATCAATCTCACCTTTATATGTAGTGGAGGCAGAAACATTTTTGTTGGAGCAACTAAAGGATTATGCTGAACATTGTCTCTACCTGGAACATAGATGTTTCTCTGTCCCCAATCATGACGAACATAATGCTCTACTGTATTTCTACTGCCCCATAAACACAAGAAGCAACAATATTTTGTGAAACCTCCTTGCATTCCCATTAGCACACCAATCACTTTGAAATCTCCACAGATATTCCATTGATGATGCTTACCGTATATACTCGTGTATAAGCCGACCGCTGACACCCCCCCCCTCCTAATTTTGCCACAGAGAACTGGGAAAACTGATTGACTCACGTATAAGCCTAGGGTGAAAAATGCAGCAGCTACTGGTAAATTTAAAAAATAAAAATCAATACCAATAAAAGTAAAATTATTTGAGACATTAGTAGGTTAAATGTTTTTGAATATCCATAATGCTCCATACAGTTCTTGATGGGCCCCATAAGATGCTCCATACAAAATATACCCCATATAATGCTGCACAAAGGTTAATAATGGCCCCATAAGATGCTCCATAGATTATGCCCCCATAAGATGCTCCATAGATTATGCCCCCATAAGATGCGCCATAGATTATGCCCCCATAAGATGCTCCATAGATTATGCCCCCATAAGATGCTCCATAGATTATGCCCCCATAAGATGCTCCATAGATTATGCCCCCATAAGATGCTCCATAGATTATGCCCCCATAAGATGCTCCATAGATTTTACCCCATATGCTGCCCCATAAAATGCTACATAGATTATGCCCCCATAAAATGCCCCATAAGAGGCCCCATAGATTATGCCTCATATGCTGCCCAATAAGAGGCTCCATAGATTATGCCCCATAAGATACTCCATAGATTATGCCCCATAAGATGCCCCATAGATTATGCCTCATAAGATGCTCCATTGATTATGCCCCCATATGCTGCCCCATAAGATGCTCCATAGAATAGGCCCCATATGCTGCTGCAAATATAAAAAAAAATGACATACTCACCTCTCGTCGCTGGGGGCCTGGTGTCGGGTCCTGAGCAGGCGGGGACACCAGTGTGCTATGGGGTACAGGTGCCAGTGTCACCGCTGGCTCAGGGCCCCGGCACCTGCTCCATTGCTGCTCGCTGCTGTCTGCCGGGTCCTCTGTCAGTGACTGTTCAGGCAGAGAGCATGGCGTGCATTAACCACGTCATCTCGCCCTCTGCTACCTGAACGACACTGACAGGACCCGTCAGACAGCGGCGAGCAGCATTGGAACGGGGACAGGTAAATACTGCATATACTTACCCCCTACTGGCAAGGTCTCTGTAGCCCCGCTTCTCCCAAGGTCTCCCTTCAGCGGTCATGTGGTACCGCTCATTAAAGTCATGAATATGCGCATAGTCATGACTTTAATGAACGGTACCACGTGACCGCTGAAGGAAGGGAGACCATGGGAGAAGCAGGGGGGCTGCAGACACGCGCTGGGGGGGGATGTCATTGTGATCTGACATCCCCACTCCGACTCCCTGGCGTATATGACTCGCGCATAAGCCGGGAGGGGGACTTTCAGCCTAAAAAAATGGGCTGAAAATCTCAACTTATTTGTGAGTATATACGGTATATTGTGTAGCATCCAAAACAACTGACAGATTTTCATAACTTTCCTTTGGATGACATAAGTGAGCAATAGGAATTGATGGTTTCATATTTCAATTGTGAAGCAACACTGCTTTCAAACTTCTCTGGCATGAGTCAATATACAATCATCAATCTGCAACAAAATACTCTTGATTCAGTTCTTTAAAGAGGCCATTAAAATTGTTACAGTACATCAGTGGTCCATCAACTGTGAAAAATTGTGTTAAAGTAATAATTCTGTTTCGGTAATAACACACTTTGACATCATCATGAAGAAGATTCTTCTGTTTCAACCTACATGCAAGAAGTTCCGCTTTATCTTTTGACAATGAAAGGTCTCTGATGAGATCATTTAATTCATGTTGAGTAAAGTGTTCTGGCTGCTTGGCTGCTCCATCAGGTACATACCCATCTTGACTTGAGGTCTCCATGTCTTCACCAGGAGCTTCAGCTCCATAGTCTTCATTTTCTACTTCATTTTCATCCAATCCAGACAATGGTGGTACAGGAACTGGCAAGGTACCATCATGTGGAACTGGCCTAATTGCAGATTCAAGTTCAGGGTAATTAATATGTTATGTTTGTTCTTTGTAGAAAAGCCCTTCAGTTTGACAAAACAAAAGTAGCAGTCATCACTATGATTTTTGGGTTCTCTCCACATCATGGGAACAGCAGATGGCATAGCCACTTTCCTCATATTCAACCAGTCACGCAGACCATTTGAATAACTTGAGCCTATCACATGAGGGGCCCAGCTTTTGTCTTGATCACATGAGTGGACACTTAAAGTACATCTGGTATATCTTTTTAATAACATGAGTGATTGAACATACTTGGCCTTTAGGTGTAAAAGAACCACACACATAGCAGAATCTGTTCGGATGGTTGATATACTGTCGGGGCATTTTTCTTCTTTAATTCAGATCAAGCAGTGGAGTAAGTTCAGTTCAATGGTGGTGACAAACGCAAAAAAAAAAAAATGTGATGAGCCGACCGACTAGATATAGATATTTCCCCAGAGATGACAGAGGCAGCTTGTATTTAGAACTGATATAACTGGAGGTAATCTGGTAGATAACTAGATACAGTTGTGAGGTAAACGGGTCAGCCTATTCCTTACAGATGAACATTTGCAGACAGGCAGTTTCTCAGTGTGATATTGGCTGCTTTCAGGTTCTCTCTCTGTGGAGACCCTCACTCAGATACACCTCATTGACTGAGCTGTTTTCTTCCCTCTCAGAAATGCAGTGACAATCCTCTCACAATGGCGGCTGTCCGCTGCCTTCCCTTCTATCTCCCTGTGGCAGGGCTCAGATCCCTGTAGAGGCCTGTCTCCTGTCAGAGTCTCACATACCAGTCTTTGCTGCCATCACCATCCTTTTCTGACTCTAATCTTACCGCCTCATAACAGTTAGCTCCTCCCCATAACATGTGACTTTACGAGAATCAGTCATTGGTTGACTGCACTGTCAATACTCCTTCCCATAAAACTTACTAAAACCTTTACTGATGTTGTCCCTGTAAGAAAGTTCACAATTAAGTAAGACAAGCAAAGAATTGGAATAACATAGGAGAAACCACATACATTGAAAATGTAGAAATAGCGTAATAACAAAAATACTTCTATATCTCAGAAACTTTGTGATAGAGCAAAACTAAGCATATTTTTGGAATCAGCATATCAAACTACATGAAAAAAACATATTACCTTTGCTGATGATTTTTTTTTGTGTTGACCAGTGTAATTGGATGTGTCGGAGCACCGAATTCCAGAGTCTGGGGGGATGCTTGGAAGAAGTCTTGGAGGTGATTGAGTGAGGAACATAAGTGTGTAGGAGAGAAAAAGGTCTTGGGAGGACCGGAGATTTAGTGTTTGAAGGGTAACGGCAGATTAGTTTGGAGATATACGGAGGAGACAGATTATGGATGGCTTTGTAGGTCAGTGTTAGTAGTTTGAACTGGATTCGTTGGGGAATTGGGAGCCAGTGAAGGGATTTCTCATGTTACCCTGTAAGCTGATGTGGTTGGTGCTCTACCTGTCTAAGTAACACTGCAAAGGGCATCTGCTTAAAAACCATTTTTAGTCTGATTTTTAATCTGATTTTAAGATTGTTCACTTCACCCAATCCAAAATGACCCACGAAAGTAACAGAAGGCCGTCCGCATCTGACTTTGTAAAACTTCCGAGCTTCAAAGACTTGAGTAACCAAAATTCAGAACCTTCGGCCTCAGTAGTAGTGAGTAGTGATGAGCGAGTATGCTCGTTACTCGTTACTTTTCCGAGGATGCTCTGGTGTTCGCCGAGTATTTTGGGCGTGCTCGGAGATTGAGTTTCTGTCACCGCAACTGCATGTTTTGTGGCTGCTGGACAGACTGAATACATGTGGGGATTCCCTAACAAACATGCAATCCCCACATGTATTCATCCTGTCTAGCAGCCACAAAACATGCAGCTGCACAAGCTAAATCTCCAAGCACGCCCAAAATACTCAGAGAACACCAGAGCATGCTCGGAAATCTCGAGTAACGAGCATACTCGTTCATCACTAGTAGCAAGGCAATCACTCCCATTACCTGATGCATAGTAAATGGCATGAGCCAAGGCAGTCACTTTTACAAGAATACTATTTGATCAGGCCATTGACAGAGATTGGTTTCCTTCCCTCTGCTTTTCTTTGTGGTCTGAGACTTTTGGTGCACTTTGTATTACATGTGTTAATTTGTTAGATGTTACATGTAACGCACCATGCCTCTTATTCTGAGTCTTCAGTGTGACTGAGCCTATCGCTATAATCCCACCTACGGTACCTATCTAAAAATACTATGCAGTCACGGGTGTGTACTTATCTGTCAAAAGAAAGAATGGATTTCTCCACCTCCCACACAATTTTCTCATACTAAAAAGCAGATTTATGATGGATTTGTTTTTGTGGACGATTTGATGAAATGGCTGTAACAATAGAGAATATATAATTCATAGAGTATATATAATGCTGACTTCCACCAGTGCCCCATTTATGACTTCTAGAAGCAGACTTTTTGGGGCCTGCAAAATCTTTTCAATTGTCATTACATTATAGTGTTACAGACTTGTATGTCTTCGTTGCATTACATGTTGTCATGCACTTGTAGTTCTCACGTAGAAGTCTACAACAAGTGAGATTCTGTAGTCACTTAACTATCACTGGAAAAATGCAAGGTACAAACTGAATTGCTCAGCTTGTCCCGGATACATCTTATTCCCTAAACTAAAAGTAGATCATGACAAATGAGAGGATGCCTACCAATGGGCAGCGCTCGATGTGCTGGTCTGAAATGCCCGTTCTGCAGTCACAAGCTCTTCACTTTCAGTGCCTCCTCTAGCCATTTAATCTGTCCGTATGATCAACCTTCCTAAGCCATCTATGTGGGCGTGTAGGTCAAAGGAAGCTTAATAAGACGATACCTTCATATCTGTGAACCAATGTCCAGAGAAATCCACATTTTTCTTATACGTAAATGAGATGTTAAGATCTATGGCCGGACACTGACCTCACTGAGAATCTGCTTTTGCAAACTATTGTAAACTAAAAGGGGAGTTAAGAGTTAGGGAAATGTAATGACTGGCAGCTCTCCAGTGAGATCAGGAAAGCAGACTGAGTGTAATTGCAACCAACACTTCTTCAGCTTCCATCTCACAGGCAGTCAGTGTAGGGATAGACAGTACAGCAGAGCTGAGCTTTTGTCTCATTACAAACACATCTAGCTCTCCTGTCGTAGTACAGTCACCTCTGCTGCAGAGGTTTGACTAAATATAATACTTCTGCTTCCATCTCCCGGCATACAGTGTGGGGGAAGGGGAGTACAGCCGAGCGGCCAGCACTATGAGGGGAGACCTGCAGATGTGTTGGTAATGAGACAAAGTTCAGCTCTGCTGTACTGTGTTAGTAGTAATTACAGTACATACAGCTCTGCTGTCTGGATGGCAGACTCGGTTATTATGGGTCTCAAACTGGTAAGCTCTGGAGGCAAATTCTCAGGGATGTCTAGGTCCTGACCATAGATCTTAACAGATTTTCTCTGCAATAAGACATACGTTTGTAGATGTCAGAGTATCCTCTTTATTTAGGTTCCTATGACCTACATTCCCATACAGACTGCTTAAGAGGGATGATCCTTCTGACCGATTCCCTTTAAACATTTTTTGCCCTGGTTTGTGTCCTCTACAGATGGTACTACATATCTGGATTCACAGATGTAAATGCAGGCATCTATACAGTACATAGAGGTGTATCCTGCACATCTGAGGATACGGCTGTGTGCACATTTGGTATGGAACAGGTTAAGGCCCCGTCATACGCAGCGAGATCGCTAGCGAGATCGCTCATTTTGTGACGCCACAGCGATCTCGCTGTGGTGACAGGGATCAGTGACCGCCCCCCCCCCCCCCCCAATCCCCCCCGCCGGGTATCGCTGATCATGCAGCAATGTCCTGGGCCGTTGTTTGATAGTTCGGTCTACCGCTGGCCAGCACGCATCGCTGTGTGTGGCAGTGGGAGACCAACGATCAGCGACGCTGGGAGCTGGTATCCAACGTAAACAGCGGGTAACTAAGCTGCATGGCTCTTAGATACCCGCTGTTTACATTGGATACCATGCTCGCTGGTCCTGATCGCTGGTGGGTCTGTCTATGTGACAGCTCACCAGAGATCAGCTATGTCCCAGCGATCCCATCCAAGTCGGCTCGTTGGGGCCTTTACTTGGAACGGGGCCTTTACTTAGAGCAGAGTTCAGCTCTTATAAGGAGTTTTCCGGATCTAGAAAAACATGTCTGTAGTGATATGTAGTGGGTATAAGCACTGTGTGCAATGTCTTACATTCCCCAGTGACTTTCCTTGCTGTGGCTTCTGCGTGCAGCCGTGGACAAATGTAAGACTGATCACATCACATTAAGGCTCGTCTCCACAATGAATTCCTGTACTGTGGCCTGCATATGTGGGCACACTGCTTACCCTGAAAAGAGCTTATGAAGACATCTGCTAAATAGTCAACACAAATCTGGGGTGAACAGGGCTTTATCTGTATTTAGAAGTTTATAGAGGACAGGATGCATTTGAAATGCAAGATGTATTATTTTTTATTTATATAAAGGGCTATTGTAAGTGCTCACATATCTGATTTGGTAGATCTTGTATTCACATTGCAGTGAGAATTGAAACTGTGTTGTTCAGTTCCCATGTTCCTACTACGGGCATAAATAAAATGCATGTTTTCCTTTTGGGCACTGATCCCCTACCTGTCTTACCTGGACAGCCACTTTTCAGCTCTGAGTGATGGTCACATAACATATCCAGCTCACCATCCCACCACAGTACTGACACTCAGAGCCCCCATTATTGGTATAATGACAGTCCCCCGCAGAAATCACACTAAAGTCTTGTGCCCCCCCTCTCTTTTAGGCAGTATGCTGACAACCAGGAGTTCCCACATTGCCCCAGTTAAAGGGAATCGGTCACTGTGCTTTTGTTGCCTCACCTGAGAGCTTCATAATGTAGGAAAAGAGACCCTGATTCCAACAATGAATCACTTAGTTTACTGGGTGGAGTTGTGACACAGTGTGTTTAGATGTAGCAGAGCAGACAAAGCTGCCACTGACCCCACCGCAGCATTCTATGTTCATCATCTGTTGACAGTGAGCTGGTTATCACAGGATGGGCATGGTGGGACCAGGGCTCATGTGCACTGGGGTCCTAGCAGTGATAATCTCCTGGTGATAAAACATTCATTGGAAATAAACAGCAACACACAGCCTAATAAGTAACACATCTCTGAAATCTGTCTCTCGTCTAATACATTATGCTTTCCTCAGATTCCATGACAAAAACCTGCTGCCAGATTCCCTTTAATATTCTTCCATCAGGCACTCCCATCACACTATCACATCCAGCATGAAGCTCTTCCTGTGACTGGCAGTATGATCCTACCTTGGTTATCCTCCCTTTGCTGTCCGCCAGTGTCGCCATGTAGCCACAGGCTTTGTTACAATAGGCATTATTGTCACTTGCATTAGCAGTTAGCCAAGTAATGGGAGCACTGGGAAAATGAACTCTCCACCCCTGTTCCACTTAAATGGATCCACACATGGGGAAGAGGAGCTGAAAAGCAAAGGGTGAGCAATATGTATTGCAGTCTATGGAGGGCATGGAGTAGAGGGGAGAAGCCATAGGGAAATCAATCACACAAGCTTCCTGCAGAGGACATGATGGGGTATGAAAAGTAGAAAGGCAGTATGGAAAGCACTCTTAACTACTGATGAGCAAATTTGTTCGGAAAACGATCGCCAAACATTCGGCACGAATATGGCACCTTCGGATTCATGATCGGAAACCCGAGCAAAATTTTATAGAATCGGTAACATTCGATAAAAGTGCGGGAAAAAATTTGCGTAGCCACAAAAATATTTTCAACATTTTAGCAACAATAATGGTGGTGTATCATGAGCGTTTGGCACTCGTTTGATGGGAGGGGGTTTGCAGCGCTCAGAGGTGTGGCGTTCTTGGAAGCACAGCACAGCAGTCGTAATTTTTTTTTCTCCTAACTTTGTGTGCACATTGCGGCTAGCCAATCGGCACAGGAAGCACCCACAATGTCCTGACACAACGGCTTGTGTCATTGGCTGCTGAGATCACATGTCCCTCTCCATATAAGTAGCGGACATCTTGTTTTGGCGCCATTTTGACACTGTAACAGTGCAGAGATGCTGCTCCTGATGCTGCCACTGTTAAAAGCTAGTTAGTTAGATGGTTGTATATCAGTCAGATAGTGTAGCTAGCCTAGTGTCCAGTGTGGCTGTAAAATTTACCTTCCGGATTTTTTTTCATTTTTGGAGGGGCCATTACTGAGGTTCACAGACAAAGCCAGCAGGGCACGTGTCCTTCAAGTGTGTTGTGCTCGGCTTCTATTGTGCTCCATGCACAAGTATAGCATTCTAATTCACATGTAGCTAGTGAAAAAATATTAAGCAGCCTGCTGTATCCCACCTTGTCATTTACTACTTTGGTGATATAAATGCCTTATTCATCAGAAGTGTGCTCAAAAGCTTGGCAGAGTCTAGAGGAGGAAATCTGCACCGATGCCCAAATTTTTTTTAGCTTGGATCGGGGCAGGAAGAAGTACGGTCCGAACAGCATCTTGACCCTCGTCATCAGACGTTAACCCCTGGGGGGAGGTGATCCTGATGAGACTCAGATATCTGAGGCTCACTGGACTGGACTGTGCTGTCAGGGCAAGGAGAGGAGGAGGGTGACTCCAATGGCGAGGAATGTGATAACACAAAGGATGATGATGAGGTGTTAAATCCCAGTTGGCGTGAACATAGAGGCACACAGTTGAGTAGGTCATCTGAGGATTAAGACGAGGAGGTTATGTGTCGCTGTCCATGTCTAGAAAGGGACCCGCTAATGCTGGAGTATTGAAACACGCTTTTATACAACCTTAAGAGAGCTTTTCCACAAGACAGCAGAGAAGCACACAGTTCGCATCGCAGCTTATAGACTTCCAACCTGCGGCCCGTCAATTCGTCAACGCCAAAACATTAGCAGTGGTGGAAGTGGAAAAAGCAATTTCTGTGAGTCCTTTGACACTTTTTTTAGACCAACTCGTGCACCAGCACAACAGAGTCTTACACGTTTTGAACGAATGGAGAGGATGGCGCAGGAGTATCCAGAACTAAATACCTAAAAAATAATATCATCAGTGAGGGTTTGGACCCTTTCACATTTTGGTCTTCCAAAATTGAGGAGTGTCCTGAGCTCGCCTCACATGCCTTGTAGGTTTTATCGTGTCAGACAGCCAGCGTTTTCTCAGAACTTGTCGTCAGCGCTGCTGGTGGTGTTCTGATGGATAAGCGCAGCCGGCTGTCCCCTGAAAGTATAGACCGCCTAACTTTCATTAAGATGAACAAGTACAGGATCTCCAAGGACTCTTGCATCCCAATCGCAGACTGTACAGACTAGGTTATATTGCATTTTTTAGTGTGATGTATTAATGTCACGTAACTACGCTCTGTGATGTCTATAGTGTCACTTCTGTGGCTGCTGCTGCTGATGTTAACACAAATTTGTGGAATTGTGAACACATATGGTTGGTCTACATCTGCTGGGTTAGCTGTAGAAGACATGTGGGTCCCAATTATACTATTTCTACTGTGGTGAAATTGGTGCTACTTCTGTGGTGTAAGGCCCTCATTTCTTTAAATGTGGACACTCTTTGTAGGGTGTCCATCTGCTGGATTGGGTGTAGTGGAAGACCTGTTGGTCCCTATTATACTATTTCTACTGTTGTTAAATTGATGCCACTTTGGTGTCTGCCAATAAGTTTTGGAAATGTGAACACTCCTGGTTGGGTCTCCTTCATGCGTGTTGCCTGTAGCAGTAGGCCTCCGAGACGGTCAGGACTTCGCTTCCTTGGACTCAACTACCTGTGTTACTGTCCTTAAATTTTTCTGACAGTGGTAGTGTACTAAATAGATATTTGTGCCACCTAAGTGTGGCTTAGCATGAAAGCAGGTAGAGGTGTTGCATGTGGTATCAGGGCTCCCAGCAAAGGGGCCCTACACCGATCCCTCACCCAACTCGTCTTACTATGACGTTCAATTAAAAGCTGTAAATGCTGTCCCAGGCCCCAATACCTCATGCCTGGCTGATTGCTGCAGTTCCATGCTACAATTAGTACTGTGAATGATTTGAGGCCACTTTCCTGGTGTCTGTACCTCATTTGTTGCGTTTTGGCAGCACTTGGGGCCGTTCTAAGGTGTTGTGCATGCGTTTGTTTTTGCCTCCCATTGAGGTGAATAGCGTTTGGTTATGTTAGGCGAATATTCGACGAATTAATCAGCGAATGTTGCAAATTCGGCGAACGTAATCCGAACCAAACATTGAATTATTCGCTCATCTCTACTCTTAAACCTAAGGGTGCTTTCACACTGAGTTTTGGCATCAGCTCATCGGTCCCGACAGGACCTACGTCCGAATCCCCGCAAAACGGTATTCAGGCCTATGAGCTGACAGAGCCATTCACTATAATGATGTCGACAGTGTGAGCATGCTCTGTGTTGTGCATCATTTTTGAATGTATAAACTTACTGGAGACCGATACCCAAATGCAGTGTACCATGTCTGCGTATCTGCCTCCAGTAGACTTAAACCCCCTAAAATGATGCAAGACAGATCTCATGTTCACTCTGACACCATTATAGTCTATGGCCCCCTTGGCACATATGCACGAATACCATTTTATGGGGGATCTGTACGTAGACTTTGATGGGACCAATGAAAGTCTGCCAAAGCGTAGTGTAAAAAGCACCCCAGGTCTTATATCGCTTACCCATCTGAGTGCCAGCCCCCTCGGTATGCAATGCTTACCAATAGTACTTATCCAGTACATTCCCCAGGCTCCACTCCTAGCTGCCTACTTGCAAATTATGTGCAACAGTTGGGTAAGGTGGTCCCATCTTCTGCTCACCACTTGTCCTTGTCAACGCCCTGACTTCGACCAGTGGTAATACTGCGCTGATGGTGAGTGGGTCTAAAATGAAACTTGTGTATCTGATAAAAATTAGATTCGTGAAGCAGTTATATGGTGAATTGTAGTGCATCATCACCCAGCCCTCGCACTGCCTATTACATTGGGTTTCTGGCCCTTTGTCTGTTCCAGTCGGTTCCATAGATTGGGACAAAATGTTGGATTTGGGCCCAGGTCTAAGCTATACAATACTACGATGTAAACGGGGGTTATCTGCTCCTAATAGAAGACTGGCCATAAATGCATGTGCTGCAGGTTACAATATGGTTTGATTTTCTGTTATAAAATCACAAAATCTGTATGAAACTGCAGGGAACCAGTCAGCTCAGAAAGTGCCATTTCCCTGCAGATAAACTGTAGCTGCTCTGAGGTCCATGTCAAGAAGTCAGCGGCTCCTGGGAGGAAGTAAGCTCATTTTCATCTGGTAGCCGCACTTTCAGCAAGGCAGCAGGGTGGCATTGGAAGGCTATTAAGCTGCAGATTAACCCCAGATCTGAAGGTCTATAGCGTTTTCTGAGGTGACTGGTTCCCTTTTTAGGCTATGTGCGCACGTTGCGTCTTTGCTTGAAGAAATTTCTGCGAGGTTTCTGCATCTCTTAGCAGAAAAAATGCAGTGGAAATTCCGCACTTTTTTTTATGCGTTTTTCATTCTGATTTTTATGCGAATTTGTAAGCTAAATAAAGATATATTATTTAAAGAAAAATGTGACATTTCCTTGTCCAACCTCCATAGGATAGGACGCCATTGTTGAAGTGCTTCAACCAAGATGGGCACTATTCTATATTCTCCGCCCACACACTCTTCCTCCTTCTGACATTTCCTTTGATAATTCTGCACCATTTTTGGCAACAAATCTGCAGCAAAACTGCAAACCTTTTTTACACCTGCGTTTTTGCTGCAGATTTGACTGACTCAATGAAAGTCAGTGGGTAAAAAACACTGCAGGTTCGCAAAAAGATTTGACATGCAGTGGAAAATAAAACAATGCAAATAAGGATGGAAATTTCCAGATCATAGACACAACAATTCAGGATTGTCATTGATTAACCTTGCTTTAGTTTTCCATTGCGTTTTTGGAGCATTTCCGTGCAGGAATAAAGCTGCGAAAATGCAACAAATCCGCATTGTGTGCACATAGCCTTGAGGTCCATCTCTTCAGTCTGACCATGCCAGAACTGATTGGTCCTCTTGTGCAGTGATGCACCTCATTAGTGCGGAGAGTGGTTCTGCCCAATTGTCAGTTTTCTGCATATGTATAACAAGGAGGAATAAGAGTGAATTCCGTAAATGCAGGAGCCACAACCTTGCCGTTGCCGACTTCTGCATGACGCCCTGGCAGAGATCTGTTCTTACGGCCCTCTGTGCGGCCGGAGTGATGCATGAGCTCCTCTGCTGGGAGATGTGGCATCAGATGCTGTCAGCTCCAGTCTGGCTCCATACATTTGGCAGTGACTGTAGGTTGGAGAAAGGTTTTGTGCAGCCCTAAAATAGTATTTCTTTATCGCCTTATTGGGGGACACAGAATACCATGGGTGTATGCTGCTGCTGCTAGGAGGCTGACACTATGCAAAAACAAGAAAATTAGCTCCTCCCCGGCAGTATACACCCACCGACAGGCACCAAGCACCTCAGTTTGTGCTTAGTGTCTGTAGGAGGCGGACCGGGATCTCCCCAGATCCGCATTTTTAATCCAATTTTCCTTTCAGGTTTAGTTTGAACTTTTTAATTTTTCCCTCTTTTGTCTTTTAGGTTATTTTCCATCGGGAAACAGGGTGTAGTTGTCACCCTGATTTCCCATATCATGCGGCTGAGCGAGCAGTGTGGTGTCACCCACATCGCAACTCTCAGTACCGCAGGCAGGACTTTCCCCTATCACCTTCTGGTGATAAGGGTTGAGGACAGGTGGCTGGTCCTTGCCGAATCCCCCTCCTCACCCCTTTCTCGGGACAGGGCTGAGAGGAAGACGGCGATCGCAGGTGTTTCAAGCCGTCTTCTGCAGGATGCGGGTACAGAGGACTCCTTCCCCTCCCAGCGGCCTGCCGTTTCCCCGTGGGCCCCTGTGTTCATCCTCTTCAGGGACGTCAGGTAAGTGCCTGTACATTCCCTCCGGCCCCGCATAAGCTCCAGTGACATGGGAGAAGAAGGAACCTTGTTTGCAGTTCCACAAGTTTGAATCTCCCGCCCTTTTCAGCCTGTCGCGCGCTCAGCAGCTTGCCTTCATTCACTTTCCCTGCTCTAGCCAGGGAGTCTACGGGGATCCCCTCACTCACCGCAGCGTCACAAGCAGCAGGACCTGGAGATCGCATCCTTAGCGCGGTATGTCGGGCATGGGGCTGCGGCGCCGTCAGGGTGGGAGGCACTTTCACTTTCACTTTCCCCTCAGCGCGGGGAACTCCTCTGCACTCCCTCCTCCCTTCCTGAGCGCGCTCTTTTCAGCGTGCCCTTTCTAGCCCATCACAGGGCTTCTTTCTCTTTGTTATGCCAGCCTCCCCCTTCGGCCATGCCCTCTCCGTCGCTGTTAGCCAGTCACGGCGCAGCCGCTAAGCTCCGCCCCCAGCCTCCAGCACAAGGATTTCCTGGATTTTCACTCCTTCCTGCGCTGCTTGGGGGACACTTCGGCGTTTCTTCTGCTGCTCGCACAGAATCTCGGTAGGCTCGGCTCTGGGACAGGGATTAGCTCTCCTCGGCAGTTATTCCCTAATTTCTGCGGCCATTCGGTGCAGTTCACTTATGCCCAACCCTTCAGGGGATCTCTGCTTCAGGCCCACCGCTACCTATTACGCCTGTGCGCGCTGTAAAAAGAAGTGGGCATCGGGTCAGTCGTCCCCATTCTGCCCCCCCTGCAGTCCTTCCAATATGTCAGCATCTCAGGAACGCACAGAGTCCCGGGCGGAGGGCGCTCTTCCCTCCTCTCTCCCCCCGGAGTGGGCCGTTACAATGTCACAGTCTGTTTCTGACTTGACAAAAGTATCACAGTCGCTGGTCAAGGTCTTAGAACGATTACCTCAGCTATCCTCAGCCACCTCTGCCCCGACCACCTCTCGGGGTGAGTCGTCCGCACCTGACCGCGACCTTCAGAGAGACAGACAGGGAAGGACTTCTAGGAAGCGGGCTCTGTCCACTTCATCTTCGAGCTCGCAGGGCCCTTCCGCTCCCAGGCCTCCTTCCTTGGATGACAGCCTTCAGTCAGGCGATGATTCTCATTCGGAAGCTAGCTCAGAGGGAAACAGCGTTTCTAAAACGCGGGACATGGTCGATAGTCTTATTGCAGCTATCTTCCAAACACTAAAACGTAAACAGGATGAGGCTCCAGCTCAGGAAAGCTCGGTTCTCCTTAGACGAGCCAGACCTCCGTCCCGAACCTTTCCCAATCACAACGATTTCGATACTACCTTATCCAAACACTGGGAGCGCCCTGAGCAACGTTTCTCAGGCCGCAAGTATTTGGACGTTCTGTACCCCTTTGATTCAGAACTGCTCTCAAAGTGGTCCAAGGCTCCAGAGGTAGATCCTCCAGTATCCCGGATAGCCTCTAAAACGGTGCTCTCTCTGCCAGACGGGGCATCGCTCAAAGATCCTACTGACAGGCAGATTGAATCTCTGGCTAAGTCTATCTTTGAGGCATCTGGCGCCTCTCTCTGCCCTATTTTCGCATCCGCCTGGGTGGCGAAGGTCATTTCCGCTTGGGCAAAAATTCTTCGCAGAGGCATCTTAGCGTCAGCTCCTCAAGACGAGTTGGCAGATCTTGCAGATCAGATTAACCAGGCGGGAAAATACCTTTTGGCCGCCTCCTTGGACGCGGCCGGCTGCGTAGCAAGGGCTAACAGCAACATAGTAGCTGTACGCCGAGTCCTTTGGCTAAAGTCATGGAATGCGGACACTACTTCGAAAAAGTCGCTTACCAATCTGCCATTCCATGGCTCTAGGCTCTTTGGAGCAAAGCTGGATCAGATAATTTCCGATGCCACTGGAGGTAAAAGTACTTCGCTTCCCCAGTCTCGACCAAAACGTCCCTTCAACAGAAGGGGGTTTCGACCATTCAGGCCCTTTCGTCCCTTCTCTGCCACGGAGAGAGCCACTCAACAGGATCGGCCGCCTGCCACCAGGGAGCGGGATCAGAGGAAACCTTCCTACAAACCCGCTCCTCGCTGGAGATCTAGAGGACAATATTCCAGATCTGCAGGAGCCAATTCCGGCAGATTTTCGTCTAAGTGACGGGTCACCCCCACCTGGAATTTCTTCCAGGGTGGGCGGCAGACTTTCCTTTTTCGCGGATGCTTGGCTGTCCGTTGTAGACGATGCTTGGGTCAGAGAACTCGTCGCATCCGGTTACAAAATCGAATTTGCTTCACTCCCGAACAGACGGTTTTTCCGGTCTCTGCCTCCGCGACAACGGGCCCAGATTCCGGGTTTTCTGCAGGCCATTTCCTCCCTTCTTTCCGCCGGAGTCATTGTTCCCGTTCCCTCAGACGAACGGTTTTCCGGGTTCTACTCCAATCTCTTTGTAGTCCCGAAGAAAGACGGCTCTCTTCGTCCTATTCTGGACCTCAAATTGCTCAATCGCCACGTGAAGATTCTTCATTTCAGGATGGAGTCTCTTCGGTCGGTGATTGCTTCCATGGAGCCCGGGGAATTTCTCTGCTCGGTGGACATTCGGGATGCCTATCTGCACATTCCAATATGTGTGCAACATCAGAAATATCTTCGATTTGCGTTTCAGGGAGACCACTTTCAGTTCACAGCTCTTCCTTTCGGCCTGGCTTCAGCGCCCCGGGTTTTCACGAAGGTGATGGCGACCTTCATGGCCATCCCTCGCTCCAGAGGGATCCTCATCATCCCTTATCTGGACGATCTTTTGATCAAGGGTTCGTCTCGCCAGGACTGTCTCCGGAGCCTTCAGATAACCCTGGACTCTCTCAGCCGCCTAGGTTGGCTGGTCAACAAGGAGAAGTCCATTCTGATCCCCACCCAGCGTCTGACCTTTCTGGGTATGGAATTCGACACGGAGCTAGCCCGTGTTTTTCTTCCAAAGGAAAAATTTACAACTCTGTCCAAGGGCATCAGAACTCTCAAGAGGCCTGCTCCCATTCCCATTCGGTTCTGCATGAAGGTCCTGGGGAAGATGGTGGCCTCCATGGAAGCAGTGCCCTTTGCGCAGTTTCACCTTCGCCCCCTCCAGCTGTCTCTGCTTTCAGCCTGGGACAAGACCACGATGTCCTTGGACCGTCCTATCAGAGTGAGGCAGTCTCTCACTTGGTGGCTACGGCCAGCGTCAGTTCTCCAAGGGAGGTCCTTCCTTCCGCCTCAGTGGCAAATCATCACCACCGATGCGAGCCTTCTAGGATGGGGAGCCGTGTTCCATCAGAAAGCGGCCCAAGGCCGCTGGAAGCCACAGGAGTCTCTCCTTCCAATCAATCTTTTGGAGATCAGGGCAATTTTCCTGGCCCTTCTTCACTGGCAGCCCCTCCTCTCCGGCAAGCCGGTCCGTATTCAGTCGGACAACGCCACGGCCGTGGCGTACATAAACCATCAGGGGGGCACGCGCAGCAAACAAGTAATGTGAGAAGTGGCCAAGATATTCCGCTGGGCAGAACGTTACGTTCCGACAATCTCCGCCGTCCATATTCCAGGGGTGGAAAATTGGGCAGCCGACTTTCTGAGTCGCCAGGGCCTAGCGTCCGGTGAATGGTCCCTGCACCCCGCGGTTTTCTCTCAGATATGCGACCGTTGGGGCACCCCGGATGTCGATCTCATGGCATCTCGGATGAACCACAAGGTGCCGCAGTTTGTAGCCAGGTCCAGGGACCCTCTAGCCGTCGCATGCGACGCACTGGTGACTCCGTGGTCCCAGTTTCAACTTCCGTATCTGTTCCCGCCTCTGGCATTGATCCCTCGGGTGGTCAAAAAGATAAAATCGGAAGGCGTACCAGTGATTCTAGTCGCTCCAGATTGGCCAAGACGGCCTTGGTACGCGGAACTGGTCAACATGCTCGCGGACGTTCCCTGGAGGCTTCCGGACCGTCCAGACCTTCTCTCGCAAGGCCCCCTTTACCACGAGAAATCTCAGTCTCTGAGTTTGACGGCATGGCCGTTGAGACCGCAATTCTGAAGGAATCAGGTCTGTCCAGTCAGGTTATTCAAACTATGATCAGAGCCAGGAAACCAGCCTCTTCCCGCATTTACTATAGGTACTGGAAGGCTTTTTTCCGTTGGTGCGATGATAAAAGAGTCTTCCCAATGTCTTTTTCTATCCCGTCTATCCTAGGGTTTCTTCAGGCTGGGTTAGACGCGGGTCTGTCCCTCAGTACGCTCAAGGGCCAGGTTTCCGCTCTCTCTATCCTCTTCCAAAGAGAGCTAGCTTCTCTACCACAGGTCAAGACCTTTCTACAAGGGGTTTCCCACGTGGCTCCCCCTCATCATTCGCCAATAGACCCGTGGGATCTCAACCTCGTCCTTAGCGCGCTCCAGAAGGCGCCGTTCGAGCCTCTCCAGGACATTCCTTTGTCCCTTCTCTCTTGGAAGGTCACCTTTTTGATCGCCATTTCATCCATCAGAAGAGTTTCTGAATTGGCGGCCTTGTCATGTCGTTCCCCTTACCTCATTCTCCATCAGGACAAAGCCGTCCTCAGGCCCGTTCCTTCTTTTCTTCCAAAGGTGGTTTCCGCTTTCCATATCAATGAGGATATCGTCCTTCCTTCTTTTTGTCCGGCTCCATCTCATCCTCTTGAGAAGTCTCTCCACAAACTGGAAGTAGTTAGAGCCCTGCGTGTCTATCTTGCCAGGACCTCTTCCTTTCGTCTGTCCGATTCCTTGCTGATCATCTCTGAAGGTCGCCAGAAGGGCCTTCCGGCTTCCAAATCCACGATCGCTCGCTAGATTCGTTCTACCATTCTGGAAGCGTATCGTCTTCAGGAAAAGCGGCCCCCTCCGGGAGTAAGAGCTCATTTCACCCGGGCTGTGGCGGCTTCGTGGGCTGCTCGTCACCAGGCCTCGGCCATGCAAATTTGCAAGGCTGCAACCTGGTCATCTTTGCACACCTTCACGAGGTTGTACAGGGTTCATACCCAGGCTTCGTCTGATGCTGTGGTTGGTAGGAAGGTTCTGCAGGCGGCGGTGGCTCACCGGCCGACCTGAGCCTTTCGGTTACTTTCGTTCCTTTTTGCTGTTCCCACCCTTGGGACTGCTTTGGGACGTCCCATGGTATTCTGTGTCCCCCAATAAGGCGATAAAGAAAGATGGATTTTTGGTTCTTACCGTAAAATCTCTTTCTTGGAGCCTTCATTGGGGGACACAGCACCCTCCCTGTTTGTTGTACCGTGTTGGGTCTTAGAGTCCCTTGTTGGGTTGGTACATATGGTTCGAGTTTTTCTCGTTGCTTCTCCTACTGCTTTTTCACCAACTGAGGTGCTTGGTGCCTGTCGGTGGGTGTATACTGCCGGGGAGGAGCTAATTTTCTTGTTTTTGCATAGTGTCAGCCTCCTAGCAGCAGCAGCAGCAGCAGCATACACCCATGGTATTCTGTGTCCCCCAATGAAGGCTCCAAGAAAGAGATTTTACGGTAAGAACCAAAAATCCATCTATTCGCATCTACAAAGTTTTCTTCCCATTACTCTGAAGTGATTTTTGCATAAACATCATGTAGTGATTGTCACTTTACAGCTGAGCAGAATTTAAATGTTTTCAAGAACTTGGATTTTGTTGTTAGATAAATCATCAATTTCACATCTGCAGGAGCTTGGGACCCCCAACAACTGTCTGTTTTTAAGTTGCCAGAGCCGGTACTGCATCTTCATGCGATGTCGTCATCTTCCTTGCTTTGTGTTGTGGCTCCTGCGTAGGCGTACTGATCTGCCCTGTTGAGAGCAGAGCAATGCACTGCAGTGCGCAGGTGCCGGGAAAGGTAAGAGAGGCCCAGCACGTGCGCACTTCAGTACTTGTCTCTGTCCTCAACAGTGCAAATCAGTATGCCTGTGCAGGAACCACGACACAAAGCAAGGAAGAATGACGAAATCGCATGAAAATGGGAGGTGCCGGACCTGGACCTGCGACGCCCATCGGACTGGACCGCCCCCGGGTGAGTATAATAAAACTTGTTTTTCTTATTTTTCAGGTTAGATCAGGACTTATCTACAGCATTCTAGAATGCTGTAAGATAAACCCCAAAAGGCAGTGACCGCAGCTTACATGTGAAAACCGAGGTGACAGGTTCCCTTTAAGTCCCTAGGAGTTAACAGTGCTTTTTAGGAAGGGTACAGCTGTATGTAAGGGCTCAGGAGCTGGATCTGCTTCACCAGAGCACCTGCCTCTAACAGAAGTCATCGACATGTACGTGGTGTGTTTTCACGGATGCACCCAATTCGGCGTTGATTGCCTGCTGAACAGCCCCCATTACCGCCATATTGGGGCTCTTGGTTATTAGGGCTGTGTAGTGTTTCCGTACATTGTACAAGTGATCAGTCACAGGTTCCAAGTTCCAAGTGTGTTTTGTTTATTTCTAATAAAATACTTTTATTCTTGCTGTGCCTTTATTTACCATGTAACTATAGAATTGGTAATGGATAGGTGTCTCATAGATGCCTCTCCATTACAAAGCCGTGGGCTTTAAGTCACCTGACAATACAGAAGTGATATCAACCCCACAAAAAGAATTCCCACTTGCCACCACTACATGGCAACTAGGAAGAGCCAGGCAAAGCACCAGAATTGGTGCATCTAATAGAAGTGCCTTTTCTGAGCAGCTGCGGGATGCTATTTTTAAACTGGGGGGGGGGGGGGCAATATCCATGGAACCCTACCAATCTGAGAAAACCAGCCCCCAGCTGTCTGCTTTAGGAAGGCTGGTTGTCAAAAATGGGGGGACCCCACGCCATTTTTTAATTTAAATAATTACAAAATGCGGTGTGGGGAGCCCTCTATTCTTGATAACCAGCCTAGACGCTTCTCCATTACTAAGCCGTGGGCTTGATGTCACCTGACAATACAAAGGTGACATCAATCCCACAAATATGAACCCCACTTGCCACCGCTACAGGACAAGTGAGAAGAGCGAGGCTAAGTGCCAGAATTGGCGCATCTTTGAGATGCGCCTTTTCTGGAGTGGCTGAGCTGTGATGTTTGTAGCCTGGGGGTTGGGCCAGTATACATGGCCCCTACCTTGGCTATCAATATCGGCCCACAGCTTTTTGCATAGCCTATGCTGGTTATTAATTGTAAGTGGACCCCACGTCATTTTTTTTAGGGTCCCCCATTTTAATAGCCAGTAAAGGCTAAGTATACGGTTGTGAGCTAATATTAATAGCCTGGGATGTATGTATGTGTGTATGTCACCGTCATCTATATATCTTTGTATTCTGTGTGTATATATCTATTATAGCCTAACCTGTCAGTGTGATTTTACTGTACCCGGCTTTTCAAATGCAATCAGTGTGTAAGAATCAAACGGCACTCGCATGGTCTGAGTGCTGTGTGATTTTTTTTTTTTTTTTTCTTCTCTCTCGTACCCATTGACTTCTATTGCGGGATGCGATCCGATTTCAGATTACAATCGCAGCATGCTGCAACTTTTTTCCAGTCGGATTGTGATCCCATCCGAGCTGGAAAAAAAACAGGTGAACACACAATGATAGATTTACATTGGTCCGAATTCAATCCGATTTTTTTTATCGGATTGCATTCATCCAATTTCATCGCAAGTGGTAATGAGTCCTTTCAAAGACAGGTGACCCGTCTGTACACAGCTGATAACACATGATCCACTAATCACAGTATATATAATCTCTTGCTATCAAAGCGTTGTATGTACCCCAATTCTGTATCAATGAAACATCAGCTAACCAAGCAAAAAATAAGCCCTTTCACACCTCCATTGATGGAAAAATAAAAATGTCATGGGTATCAAAAAATTGGAACATGAACCAAAATTTTGTATTTATTTTTTTTACCCAAACTTCCCTGCAGGGCTTCAGAGTAATCATACCATGTTGACGTGATTCCACATGTACTGCAGTAGTTCAAAAACCGGTTGAAGAAGTGCTAAACACAAAAAAATATTGATAACTATAGAATATCTTCTGCATTGTGTCCCAGGAGTTTAGCCAAATCTCTCCTTCTCACTGTTATATGTCTGGTTGTGAGGATGAATGCTGCAGAAGGACCCTTTCCTCTCTGCACTGTCTTTCACAAAAAGATTGTTAAAGGGGTTTTCTGCATGAATAAAGCAAATTTTAATCAATAGATCTTGTAATAATAATAATTTCCAAAATTAGGTTGTGTTTAACCCCTTAATGACCAGGCCAATTTTTACAATTCTGACCACCGTCACTTTATGAGGTCATAACTCTGAAACGCTTCAACGGATCCTGGTGATTATGAGACTGTTTTCTCGTGACACGTTGTAATTTATGATAGTGGTAAAATTTAATCGATAAGACTTGCGTTTATTTGTGAAAAAATGGAAATTTGGCGAAAATGTAGAAAATTTCGCAATTTTCAAACTTTTACTTTTTATGCCCCTAAATTAGAGTGTCATATCACACAAAATAGTTAATAAATAACATTTCCCACATGTTAACTGAAGAGGTTAACTAGTGGGACAGTTTTATAGAGCGGGTCGTTACGAACGCGGCAATACCAAATATGTGTACTTTTATTGTTTTTTTTTTATTTACATAAATGGATTTATTGGAAAAATACTTTTTTTTTCTTGGGGATTTTCCTGTTTAAATATTTTTACACATTCTAATTTTTTTCTGTTTTATAACTTCATAACATTGTCCCAGGTAGGGACATCACTATCATGTCAGATCACTGATCTGACACTTTGATCTTATATGTGTTCCCCTGCTGTGTACTGTGTAATGGCCGTGTCTGACCGTGCAGGAACATGGTCTGATCATACCACAGCTCCTGGGCAGGGGAGGATGCAAAAGAAAGTATACAGACAGGACAGCAGGGATCACAGCTGATTACTTCTGTGAGGTGAAACATGTTTTTGAACAGGCAAGGAAATGTTTTACCTCACACAAAGAATCCACTGAGATCCCATGCTGTCCTGTCTGTATACTTTCTTTGCGTCTTCCCGTTATTATTTCAAGATTTATTGATGAAAATGTACTTTGTTCATTGAGAACTTGCCCTGGTTAAAGCTGTTCTCATTGTTCATTTCTTGGTTTTACTTGACTACCAGGAGAAGGGTTAAGTGATATTTTATGGACAAAAGAACTATTTATGTCTGTAGAAATGCTTTTATCGAAATGATGGTAGTTTGTGGAAATGTTTTTTTTTTTTTCATCCTCAGTAATTGTATATCATCTGTAATCACACTGGGAATTATAGTGAGTAGCGTCATGAATTTCTGTTTTGCCTAATGATTGAATAATCGTGATTCTGTTCATAGTAGCAGGAGAAATATCCAAATGGAGCACAAAGAATGCACTTGATATTGTGACTTTAAAGGGATTTCTCTGACCATTTATCCTCCCGATGTGTTCACTGTACAAGCCATGCCACATACATAGGCTAAGTAATTTGTATCCCTAGCAATCTCCATGTATCCAGTGATATTGGGTGTGAACCGTGGGGGCCTCTGCACAGTAAATACACCAGGTGGCTAAGGCTTTGGTCACTTAATATCTTTCAGGAGGAAATGAAGATATGACCCAACATGTACCTGGAAGTGCCCATAGGGCTTAAAGAAGTTTTCCATAACTTGTACAACGCCTTCTCATACCCCTTGCTTGGTGATAGCCTGTACTCACCTCTCATTCCAGTGCCATTCCCACGGTGTCCGCACTTGCTCTCCTTGGACTTCCATGTGTTTTTTTTTACACGTGATGCCGGTGCCCAATCACCGCTGGCGTCACTGTCCCGCCTTCTGTCGAATTGAGCATGAAGCAGAAGTTTGAGATGAGCTGCAGCCCTGACTTCCTCTTCATGTTCGATTTGTCTGAAGGTAGAGACAGTGACGCCAGTGCTGATTGTGCAGCGGCATCACGTGTCGCAACAACCGCATGATAGCCAAGGGAGAGCGAGTGCCGACACCGCAGTAACCGCGCTGGCACGGGAGGTGAGTATAAGCTTTATTATTTTATGGTGGCAAAACATTTTGATCAAGAATGGGTTGTCCTAGTAGTGGACAATCTTTTTAAAGCTGATCTGTCACCAAATTTGTCAAGTCTAGCTGCATGCATTATTAAACAAATCTATTAGAGCTTATGCAGCTGATGTATTTACTATGAAATTCAATGTCAACATGGCTGTATAATCCTTTGTGAAAGTTTAACTTTAACGGGGTATTCCAATTTTCAATATCCTCTTACTAATATGTATTATGTGTAATAATTGCAAATACCTCCAATTATAGTTATTCGGTATGTCGCTTACCCCATGTGCAGGGCATTGCAGTAACTTAGGTATCTATGGTTATGACTAGAGATGGGCAAACCCGAGCAGTAAAGTTTGGCGTTCGTACCGAACACCTACTGTTCAAACACAAACTTCTCCAGGAAGTTTGTGTTACTGTTCGGGTTCGACTGCCCGAACACTGGGTGTTTGTTGCACTGTCATGTGCAAGGCAGTGCGGCAAACACAGCTTCTGATAGGCAGTGAAATCATCCCAGCCGGTCAGAAAGCTGTGGTTCACACGCTGTCGAATGACAGGATGAGCGCCCAGCTGTGATCGGAGGTATAAAGTTTACCTCCGGTCACTGGTATCAGCTGATGGGACTACTAATCCCATCAGCCGACACCTGCTGCCGTTAATAACAGAGCAGGAGCGGTGGTTTGGAGTATTTATCAGTCGCTCCAGCGCTGTAAATAGTAAAAACCACGGCTTGAGTTCCCCTGTATTTTTGATAACCAGCTAGGCAAAACTCACAGCTGGTGGCTGCAACCCTCAGCTGTCAGCTTCAACAAGGCTGATAATCAAAAATAGAGGGGGTCCTCACGCTGTTTTTTTTTTTTTTTAATTATTTAAATAAATAGTTAAAAAAAGAAAGGGCATTGGGTACCCCTGATTTTTGACAACCGGTCTTGCTAAAGCAGACAGCTGGGGGTTGGTATTCTCAGGCTGGTAAGGGGCCATGGATATTGCCTCCCGACTAAAAATAGCATCCCACAGCTGCCCAGAAAAGACACATCTATTAGATGCGCCAGTTCTGATGCTTTGCCCAACTCTTCCCACTTACCCTGTAGTGGTGGCAAGTGGGGGGTTCATATTTGTAGTGTTGATGTCACCTTTGTATTGTCAGGTGACATCAAGCCCACGGCTTAGTAATGGAGAGGCGTCTATAAGAAACCCATCCATTACTAATCCTATAGTTGCATGGTGAATAAAGACACAGCCAGAATAAAGTCCTTTATTAGAAATAAAACAAAACACACTTTTTAACTTTTTTATTTCAAAATAAAGAACACGGTTATACTCAAACGCCTAATTCCACCGAAGCCCTCGTTCTCCGGTAATAAAAATAAAATAAAAAACAACTATATACCTTACCTGTCTGTCGTTCTGTTCCACGGTGTAATTCATTTCTGGGGGATAAACAGTTTTCAACCTGGATGGTGCCAAGGTGCATCCATTCAGGCGGAGAACCACTGGTGACTGAGTAGCTGCGAGCACAGCTTAAGTTACCGGAGGTTACCTCCAACCGGACAAATGAACTGCGGTGACCTCTGTGAAATCCCCACTAGCACCGTGAGAAAAACTCACTCTGCTAGCGGGGATCTCACAGAGGTCACCGCAGTTCAGCCTGGCTGGGACCGGAGCCTCAGTGACTGGAGGTAACCTCTATGACGTCACCACTGGTCACATAGGCTGAGCTCGCAGCCGCTCAGTCGCCAGTGGGTCTCAGCCTGGAGGGTCACATTTTGGCATCATCCAGGTTGAAAACTGTTTATAACCCAGATATGGATTATGACATGGGACAGAACGACAGACTGGTATGGTATATTTTTTTTTTTTTATTTTTAATACAGGAGAACAAGGGCTTCAGTGGAATTAGGCGTTAGGTTAGTATAACTGTGTTTGTTATTTTTAAATAAAATAGTAAAAGTGTTTTTGTTTTATTTCTAGTAAAAGACTTTATTCTGGCTGTGTCTTTATTTACCATACTACTATAGGATTAGTAATGGATAGGTGTCTTATAGACGCCTCTCCATTACTAAGCCGTGAGCTTGATGTCACCTGACAATACAAAGGTGCCATCAACCCCACAAATATGAACCCCGCTTGCCACAGCTACAGAGCAAGTAGGAAGAGCCGGGCAAAGCGCCAGAATTGGTGCATCTAATAGATGAGCCTTTTCTGGGCAGCTGGGGAGGCCAATATCCATGGCCCCTTACCAGCCTGTGAATACCAGCACCTAGCTTATCTGCTTTAGTAAGGCTGGTTGTCAAGAAATGGGGGGGACCCCACGCCGTTTTTTAAAATTTATTTAAATAAGTTAACTTAACAGCTTATGGACCCCTCTATTCTTGATAACCAGCCTTGTTGAAGCTGACAGCTGAGGGTTGCAGCCCCCAGCTGTGAGATTTGCCTGGCTGGTTATCAAAAATGCAGGGGAACCGGCGCCAGTTTTTTTTTTTTTTTAATTTACCGCGCAGGAGCAGCTGATGAATACTCCCATCCACCGCTCCTGCTCTCACTGGTATTAGAGGCAGCATGTGTTGGATGATGGGATGAGTAGTCCCATCAGCTGACATCAGTAACCGGAGGTAAACTTTTATACCCCCGATCACAGCTGGGCACTCACGCTGTCTTTTGATAGCGTGGGAACCGCGGCTCTGACCGGCAAGGATGACATCACTGCCAATCAGAAGCAGTGTTTGCCACACTCTCATGTACATGACATCGTTGCAAACACTGCTTGTTCAGGCCCCCCCATTCAAGTGCATGGGCTCTAGGTACTGTTCTGGTACCCAAACTTTTTGTAACTGTTTGGCCGAACCCGCTGGACTCGAACATCCAGGGGCCCGCCCATCTCATATAGTGACAGTTAGTTGTTAGTGGTCATAACCCTGGATATCTAAGCTACTAAATGAAAAAACAATCCAGTTCACCGCTTAAAGACATCCCAGGCGTCGGAGCACGGAACCGCCGTGTCTTGGCGCGAAAATTTCAGTAGATAGTCCAGCTCAACGACAAAGTGAGATAAAATTCGTTATTAACTCAGATTCCAATAGAGGATAAAATATCAGCAAGTATGAAGCAGAGGGTTGCGTTTTCTACGTGTTTTGGGTGACGCAGCACCCTTAGGGTATGTGCACACGTTGCAGAAAATTTCTGCACAAAAACCTGAATCCCTTCCCAGAAACCGCACCTATTTTTCCGCTGCGGTTTTTGTGCGTTTTTTGCGCGGTTTTGATGCGTTTTTGATGCGTTTTTTACCGCAGCGGTTTCTAAAAGCATGGGAGAAGCCTAAACCGCGGAAAAAAATGCAAAATTAATGTGCATGCTGCGGTTTTTACCGCGATGCGGTTTTTTCGCGGTAAAAAACGCATCAATGTGCACAAAAAGTGCAAAATGCATAGAAATGACTGCACCTTATTTTTAGCGGTTTTATAGCGGTTTTATAGTGAAAACCGCGGTAAAAACCGCTAAAAAAACGCTGTGTGTGAACACAGCCTTAGTCATGAACCTAAGCTACTGCAATGCCCTGCACATGGGGTAAGTGACGTAAATCAGAAGACCTATACTACATTTCTAATTGGAGGTATTTGCTAATATTTCTTTTAAACATACTATTGGGATAAGATCTTAAAGATGGGAATGTCCTTTTAATTTTGATCTACTCAGCCTGATTGAGCTACGGCAATCAGGCTAGGCGGAAATTGAATTAAACTTTCAGAAATGAGTAAACAGTCATTTTTGCATGGATTTTCATAGTAAGTACAACTCCTTCCTTTGGTTGAAGAGTTCATTATTAATGAAGTATCCCCTTTGTATAGTAAAATTTGGTGACAGATGTACTTTAACCTATTTCTGTAAATGTACGTCCTGATTGCAGGTGATTTCCAGGTTTATGGTCGTTTTTGAGATGCAGCGGGCTTAGGAGTTGTGCCTGTTATACAAAGTTGAGCTTGTACTGTGTGTGCTGGGACTAGACGTAGCTCTGATCCCTTGACATTAACCCTTCTGAAGCCGCTGTCCGTTGTCACAGTTGTAAGGAGTTTGACAGTGGGACATCGCTCCATCTGTCACTGTGTCATCACGAGGTGCCAATATTTCCTATGACAAGTAAGCCTGAAAATGTCCACAGTTTCTGCCCTAACCTTCTGTAGATCAGAGCCCCTAGGGGGTGGGGCCTGATAGCCTAATTGTCAGTTAATCACTGATAGGTTGGTACATACTGTAGGTAGGTAGCACAGTATATTATCAATGTGATCAGAGGATTGCATGTCCAGGTCTCCTTGTGGGACCACTAACAATAGTGAATAAAAAAGGAAGTTTTTAACTCTAAAAAAAATACTTGCACAAATATAGTGAAAAATCCCAATTGTAATAATAAAATAAACTCCAAATCAACACATTTGTTATCGCTGCCGTAGTATAAAACTCTAATCATTTATTCTGCATAATGAATGCCATGAAAAAAAAGTGCAAAAAACATGCCTAATATCTGTCTTTGTTCACCTTGTTTCACATAAAGATGAAATTAAAAATGATTGAATTATCGTATGTATAAAAAAACTACAGCTTGTTACACAGCAACAGGCCCTCATGTTCTTCTGTAAACAGAATAAATAAAGGCATGGCTCTCAAAATATGACAGCCTCCCCCCAAAAAAGTGGTCTTTTTTTTTTTTTTTTTTTTTTTTGTCCAAAAGTGGCAAAACATAAAGACCCATAAATTTGGTATTTTCATTATTGTATTGACAAGTATAAAAAATATCACAGTTATTCCGAACAGTGATCTTTTTTAAAAAAGATACTTTTTTGCCTCCCAAAGACTGTAATAAAAAATGATCCAAAAATAAAATTATACCAATAAAAACTAGTTTGTACATCAAATAATTATCCCCCATTTAACGCTGTTGATTGAAAATTATGAAACTTAGTATGTTTTTTTTTTTTTTTCTAAAATATGTAATTATTGTACAAAATTATTGTACAACTTATCCCCCCCCCAACACACACACACTCCCGCCAGAAAAAAAAGTTATGGCTCCAAGGGGGAGTCGATAAAAAGTAGCAAAAAAATGCTGTGCCATAAAGGCCAGAACAAAAACGGGCTGTGACTCCAAGGGGATTCAAGGGTCTAACGGTGTAGATCTGGTATCCTTTCCGACAGTGCACACCTATGTACGGTACCTTACTTTTAAATCTACAAACTTCTTTTTAATGCTTAAATCTATAAGTCAGCCTTTTTATTTATAAAAAAATAAAACTTACTGTGTATGACATATCCTCCCCCCCCCCCCCCCCTTGCACACCAATGGAATGTGACGGAGCCCTAGCTGAAGTTGTGGTTTCGCTCTGATGCTCGTGTTGCAGAGGGTTCTAGTGTTACTTGTGATTTCTACAGAGTCGTGAACCATTGTTTCGTTTGGAAAGGAAGCGTTTTATGTGCATTCTTCTTTTTTTTTTTTTTTTGCTAATTTTTAAGGCCATCCTGTCTTTCCAGAGTGACCTCAATCAGTAATGATGATCTTTTCTTACACATATGACGTCTGTTAATGAATGATAAGAGATGTTAGCGGACTGGTGTGCACCAGGGATAAGTACTTGCAGATTGATGTTTACCTATGGGGCGGTTTATAAGCAGCTGTAATTTTGCAACATCTTGTTCATTTAACAGCACTACATAAACCACACTAACCCGCCTACGTCCAAGAGCAAAGAGAGAGATGTAGAGAAGAAAGAGGTCGATAAATCAAGGGAACATTCCCGTGAAAGGGAGAAAAAAGAGGAAAAAGAAAGAAAAGAGAGAAAAAGGGTTAGTGTTAATTATTTTTTTTTTTTCTAATTTCTCAAAAATTGCATGGCTAAGTAACTAAATGCTCAGTAGTCTGGAACGTGCCCAGGACAATCTAGTGGGGTTCAAGGTCATTACACTGAGTGAACAGGGTTAATGCCAAGCTGCTTTGTACTCCTTTTGAAGTCACTCATGTTGTCTGTGCCCTTTGTTTTTGGTGGCATTAGATTCTTTTGTAATCTTACATGATTCTATTTTCTGATATATACAGTATGGAGGGGCAATGAGCAGTTCATGCAAAAACTCAGGATGACCCCTTAAGGCTACTTTTACATTTGCGTTTTTTTTGCGCAGCGCATCGTGCGCAATAGAAACGCATGCAACAAACGCATCATGCGTTTTTGTATTTTTTATGCGCATTCGTTCTCTAGGGGTTAAAACTAGTGTCTACACATTTTTACGCCGAAAACGCAGACGAACGCATGCCCATGCGCACGCCTGCGATCCCCTAGACTGTAATGTGTTATTTTGTCGCATTCCGTGCGCATGCGTTTTTTTGACGCCTTTCGGCGGACCCAAAAATGCAACAGGTTGCGTCTGGCGCGCCTAGGCGTACACCTTGAAAAAAGCATGCGCACGAAAACGCGTACGAACGCATGCAAACACAAGACCATGTGCCCACCCATGTTAAACATAGGTACACATGACGCATGCGCATGGACGCGCATGATGCGCTGCACAAAAAAACGCTATTGTGAAACCAGCCTAAAATGACTCCTTTTCAGTTTTCTGGTCCTTCCGTGCAATGAGATCATGTCTCCACACGTGACCGTTATGACCAGTGCTGTCAGTGATTTGCTGTCATTGTCTCCTACCAAGGCACGCAACTCTGCAATGGATGGACAAAAAAAAAAAATAGCTAGAGACCAGAATACACTTTGCATGGGAATAGTGGGAACATTTTCTTGTTATTTTAATCTGTTTAGGTAAAACTGGTTAAACTCTTCAGAACCTAGACAAGGGAAGAACAAGAGTGTAACATTACATGCCCATAGTCGCAAACATTCTTAACTTACTTGATTATTTTGCATTGAACTGCTCAGTATGTTTTCAGTTTTCGGGACAATACCACTCCCATCACCTATGTTTCGTGTATGCAGTAAAATAGTTACCAGTCGCTGTCTTCTGCCTTTTATAGCACTGCTCCTTTTCTGTCCTGAAGGTATGAATACATTGGTTTCTCGGTATACAAGCCTATACCTAGCTGCTTGTTTAAGTAGCAATTTTCACGTTTTGCTAATAAAGAAAGGTAATTGATACATTTTTTAAGTCCAAATAGTGTAATGGGAAGATCACACATGGGGTAGGCAATATGTTTGGTTTTCATGTACAAATAAAATAAGCTTATAAATAAAAACATAAGTCCGTTATAATGGATGATCAATAAGGATCTCGTTAAAAGTTTTTAGTTTCTATATCAACATTTGATTTTCATTCTAACTCCTCTGAAAGGATATCGCTAGTAGAAATATTAATCGCCATGTCGTCACTGTGCAACAAGGGGAGCCACATATAACTTAAATCTCATGGAGATGATGATACAGGTAAGTACCATCATTGGATTTAGTCCTGTTCAAACCCAAATTGTTGTGAAGTCACAGAGTACCGTGTCACTGATGTTCATCAAGATAGTTAGCGTACGTGGATTACACCACAGCCGGACTCGCCCCACCTGAATTTCAAGCTACTACCTCGGAATACTGTCCCGCTTCAAGCATCCATCAGAACCAAGACCACTAGAACATCCATTGGACCTCTGAATGTACAACAGGTTTGACTAGTACTTACAGTTGTGCTCAAAAGTTTACATACCACGGTGGAATTTTTGCTTTCTTGGCCGTTTTTCAGAGAATATGAATGATAACACCAAAACTTTTTTCCACTCATAGTTACGGGTTGGGTGAAGCCATTTATTGTCAAAGTACTCTCTTTAAATCATAATAACAACCCAAAACATCCAAATGACCCTGATCAAAAGTTTACGTACCCCATTTCTTAATACCGTGTATTGCCCCCCTCTAATATTAATGACAGCTTGAAGTCTTTTGTGGTAGTTGTGGATGAGGTTCTTTATTTTCTCAGATGGTAAAGATGTCCACTCTTCTTGGCAAAAAGCCTCCAGTTCCTGTAAATTCGTGTCCTGTCTAGCATGAAATTGGGATGATTTAGCGAATCCTGCTTTGAGCAGGGGGTTGGACCAGATGGCCCAGGAGGTCCCTTCCAACTCTACGATTCTATGATTCTATGATTCTATGATTCTATGAACTCCACGCTTGAGATCTCCCCAGAGTGGCTCAATGATATTGAGGTCAGGAGACTGAGATGGCCACTCCAAGACCTTCACTTTGTTCTGCTGTAGCCAATGACAGGTTGACTTGGCCTTGTGTTTTGGATTGTTATCATATTGGAACATCCAAGTACATCCCATGCGCAGATTCTGGGCTGATGATTGCAAATTTGCCTCCAGCATTTGCTGATAACATGCTGCATTCGTCCTTCTTTCAACTTTGACCTAGTTTCCTGTGCCTTTGTAGCTTACCCATCCCCAAAACATCAGCGATCCACCTCCGTGCTTTACAGTAGGAATGGTGTTCCTTTCATCATATGCCTTGTTGACCTCTCTCCAAATTAAAATGTTTATGGTTGTGGCCAAAAAGTTCAATTTTGGTCTCATCCCTCCAAATTACCTTGATCCAGAAGTTTTGAGGCTTGTCTCTGTGCTGTTTTGCGTATTGTAGGTGAGATACTGTGTGGCATTTGCGCAGCAATGGCTTTCTTCTGGTGACTCAACCATGCAGCGTATTTTTCTTCAAGTGCCTCTTTACTGTGCATTTTGAAACAGGCACATCGCTAGTTTTCAGAGGGTCCAGTATTTCAGCTAATGGTATTTGTGGGTTTTTCTTTGCAACCCGAACAATTTTCCTGGCAGTTGTGGACCAAATATTTGCTGGTCTACCAGACCGTGGTTTTGTTTTTACAGAGACCCTGATTTTCCATTTGTTAATCACAGATTGAAGACTGCTGACTGGCATTATCAATTCCTTGGATATCTTTTTGTATTCCTTTCCTGTTTTATACAGCTTAACTACATTTTCCCGTAGATCCGTTGACAATTCTCTTTTGCCATGACTCACAATCTAGAAACATCAGTGGCTGGATGAAAGATGCAAGAGTCTGTCTGGATTCCAGAAACTCACTCAGCTTTTATGCACCCACACTGATTACAAGCAAACAGGTCACAGTTGAGGATGTTACCTTTAGTAGCCATTTGTGTCAACTTCTGTCCATGTTATCAGGCCAAAATCACCAGGGTATGTGAAACTTTTGATCAGGGCCATTTGGATGTTTTGGGTTGTCATTATGATTTAAAAAGAGAAAACACAGTAGTTTGACAATAAATGGCTTCACCCAACCACTAACCATACGTGGAGAAAAAGTTTTGGTGCTATCATTCATATTATCTGAAAAAAGGCTAAGAAAGCAAAAATTCTGCTGGGGTTTGTAAACTTTGGAGCACAACTGTACACACATACCTTGTAGGAACAGGTTGAGGAAATGATTGGAAATATTTGTGACAGTATCTGTATCATCTTCTTCATGAGGTTTAAAATATTTGTGGCTCAAGTTGGAGGCAGTTAATTTATTCCCTCCTGGCACATTGACTCTCTGCACACTGCCAATACGGCGGTTAATAGTTCTGCTGGAGTTATCCTTCCAAAGGAGTTAGAATGAAAATCAAATGTTGATATAGATACAAAACTTTTAATGTGGTTCTTATTGATCATCTATTATAACTAATATTTTTATTTATAAGTCTATATCATTTGTACATTGCCATTTTCTTGACGGTGCGTAAAACGCAAACATATTGCCTACCCCAAGTGTGATCTTCCAATAGTGCTATCTGGCCTTAAAATTTTATCTATTACCTTTCTTTTCTCTCCTGCACCATGTGACCACAGCATTTTTTTTTTCGTGTGGACCAGAATTCATTTTCTCAATGTATTTCTGAGACTCTCATAGAATTATATTAAGAAAGGAGCTATCAGTCTTTTTGCTCTGACGATGAACTGCTGTGGTCAAATAATGCAGGAGGGGACTGGAGCAGCGCTGAAAACAGCAGAAGACAGCAACTAGTAAGGATACCGAACATTCATTTCTGATAAATAATAGATAAGGAAATAAGAAACAAAAAACATTGGAGTGGTACTTTACATAAGGCTGCATATTGGTTTTTTGGGGAAAAGCCCACTGAAACCCACAACACTTCTCTAATAATTGCATCCTGTTTTGTAGACTCTTTGCTACTTTTTTAGTTTTTCAATATTCTCTCCTATTCTACAAGAATTCATTACAGTGCTGTGCATATTAATTGGGACAAAGCATTTTTTTAAGTAAAATCGTAAGTTGGTTACCAGTCACTGATTCAAACCAGTTTTAACTGCTTTGAACTGGCGCTCGCACCACAGGCACTCGCACCACAGGCACTCGCACCACAGGCACTCGCACCACAGGCACTCGCACCTCAGGCACTCGCACCACAGGCACTCGCACCACAGGCACTCGCACCACAGGCACTCGCAGCACAGGCACTCACACCACAGGCACTCGCACCACAGGCACTCGCACCACAGGCACTCGCACCACAGGCACTCGCACCACAGGCACTCGCACCACAGGCACTCGCACCTCAGGCACTCGCACCACAGGCACTCGCACCACAGGCACTCGCACCTCAGGCACTCGCAGCACAGGCACTCGCAGCACAGGCACTCGCAGCACAGGCACTCGCAGCACAGGCACTCGCAGCACAGGCACTCGCACCACAGGCACTCGCACCACAGGCACTCGCACCACAGGCACTCGCAGCACAGGCACTCACACCACAGGCACTCGCACCACAGGCACTCGCACCACAGGCACTCGCACCACAGGCACTCGCACCTCAGGCACTCGCACCTCAGGCACTCGCACCTCAGGCACTCGCACCTCAGGCACTCGCAGCACAGGCACTCGCAGCACAGGCACTCGCAGCACAGGCACTCGCAGCACAGGCACTCGCAGCACAGGCACTCGCAGCACAGGCACTCACACCACAGGCACTCACACCACAGGCACTCGCACCACAGGCACTCACACCACAGGCACTCACACCACAGGCACTCATACCTGTTCAAAGCAGTTAAAACTGGTTTGAATCACTGACTGGTAACCAACTTACGATTTTACTTAAAAAAATGCTTTGTCCCAATTTGCACAGCACTGTATAATATGGGACTTCTTAAACATTTCTTCAGCCATGGTGATTTCCTAATTTGTACTATCTGAGTAGAATGGTCTTCACTGCTGTAGGCGTTTTACTAAAGTTTGTCATCCTGGTTATCACACAACAGGATCATTCCAACAGCGACCGTGAGGCGAACCTGGAGTCAAAAAGACGTAAGGAAGAAAACGGAACCAGTGAGTGTCACGTTATTGAATCACCTTTTGTAATAAAGATGGTACCAAGCTTGTGTCGGCACCAAGTTTTTACCATCTCTATTGCTTTTGCAGTATTAAACATGTCAGTATGAATAAAGGTGGAAAGACGGATGAGTGTTACATCAGTGTATGTGCTGCTATGAAAATTTCTAGGAAATAGGAGTGAAAACAAAAAAATGCAGTCACCTCGAAAAATAATAAATTTAATTTTTAATGTTTAAAGAGGACCCTTGGCCATACATATGTCCTATGTTAGGACTTCTTCACTCCATCTAGTAACATAAAAGGCAGTTTTTGATTAGCGGCTCCTGTTGTGCCACACTTGAACTGTCCATGTAAGGCCGGGATCACACATGTGAGAAACTCAGACGAGTCTCGCATCTTAATATCCGGCACTCAGGAGCAGAGCGTACTGCTGCATGTATTTCTATGTGGCCGCACGCTCCGCTCCCGAGTGCTGGCGGCAGTGCCGGGTATTAAGATGCTAGACTCGTCCGAGTTTCTCGCATGTTTGATCCTGGCCTAATAGTAATGTCCCACTGAAGATGCAACTTTTGATTAGTCCTTGATCCATTTGGGAAAATTTGCTCTTGGCCACAACTATAGGGATCCAGACCAGACATGATCAGCTGATCGTTGCAACAGCTCTGAACGGAGAATGGTTGTCTCAGGTAAGACAACCCCTTTAAATTGGTATTTTGAGATTTCCTATTTATGAAGTCTTTAATACCGCCACTGGTAAGCAGTGGTTCACAGCTTTCACTAGAGAACACACGGTCATGTTCTCTGTGGCTCAGCCTTGTTAACCTGAATAGGCTATGCTACAGTGCCAGACACTGCTGGTACTCCAATTGCCCATATGGATGACCTATCGGACTATGAAATTTTAGGAAACTTTAATTGGGGTTTAACTATCAATTTACAAAATTATAGGTTTTACTAGAAATCAAATTTATCAGACAGTAGCGGCGCTGGAGAGACTGATTGTATGTGATCGCAGCAGACAGCTTGTCAGCCTGGCTGTACCTTCCACATTCTTCACCACTGGAGATTAGTACTTGGGCAGAAAGTGTCACACTGGTGTTCAGTGGGGATGCGGGTCCCCCACCTATATGAGAGTACGCCGCCGTTCTGTGACAGGGCAGGGCACCCTCCCTGTGAGAGTGAGGCCCCCACCTCCCTCTGTGAGAGTACAGGCCCCCTGTGGGAATGCCTGCCTAAAACATGAGGGCAGCATATAATTGGCACCAGTGTGATTATCTATACCACGCTGCACAAAGCTGTTCACAGTTTGATAAATAATTTGCAGACAGATATATGAACATTAGTTAAGAGGTTTTGCAGTTGTAGTAATGTTATTTTCGTTTTACCAACCCATTGTCCTAGGTGGTTCCTCCAAACACAGTAAAAGCGAGAGCCCGTCCGATTCCCCACGCTCAAATGAGAAAGACCGAAACAAATCGAAATCCTCAAATAAAGAAAAGGCAGAGATAATGAAATCGGACAAGATGGAGAAAAGTTCCTCAAGCAGCAAAAAGGTATAGTTTGCATCTTCTCTGCTGTAGAAAAAAAAATAATAAAAGGAATGAAAACCCAAAGCAGCCTGTCTATCAAGGTTCCACTTTCAGTCTGGCCATCAGATGTCTGAATGTTTCAGACCTGCATGGCAGATTTTTAAGAAATGGTGGGGCTTTGGTTGCCTAGCTGAGCACTGGCTATTATTATTATTTTATTTCTATAGCACCATCACATTCCACAGCACTTTACAGACATCATCTTTGTCCCCATTGGGGGATCACAATCTAGAATCCCTAACAGTTTGTCTTTGCAGTGTGGGAGAAAATCGGAGAACTGAAAAGATACCAATTGCAGTCCATTGCAGCATGCTGCAATTATTTGCTCCGATTGATTAGAGCTGAGGAAAAACTCATACTCATTTCATACCATTGGCAGAGTGCACTGCAGTGATTTCTGGCATAGCCCTCCTCCGTACTATACGCCGGTGTGAACGAGCCCTTATTGTATGAAGTCGTGCAGATCCAATGAGATAAATTTCAGTCGGCAAACCGATGAACGAAATCTATAAGCCGGGGGATCGTATTTAGCAGCCGAAAGGCCACTCTCTTTCTAGATCAGGCAGTAATGGCTCTAATTTTGTCTTTTTCGTAAAGGAATCGAGACACGACAAGGAAAAGTCTGAGAAGAAAGAGAAACGTGACAGCGCTGGAGGGAAAGAGGAGAAAAAACAATATCCTTTTTGTGACACTAAACTGGGTGGCCGCATTTGATTATTATATATTGCACATCCAGGTGATTTTTTTCCCTTTGTATAAAATGCACAATAGTCAGATTTTGCTACAAATTGATCTAGTGTTTGACTAGATCTCCAAAATGTGAGCGCTTTTTTTTTTTTTTATCTGCATCTAAGCTGAGCTGCAGGTGAGGAGTTTTTCCTAAAGTAGGTTTCTATATTTTGACATTCTTTCTGCGGTAATATAATAGCCTAGTGGAACCATTGCTCAGTTTTATGTCTTGTGTGACCTTTATTTCTATTTCTTTGCCAATCACTTAGATCATAAAACACTGTGTAATAATGACTAGTAAATCAGAAGCTCTGAAGTAAATGGCTGACCAAGTAACACATGGATGAGCCTGAGCCGTCAGTACAAAAGCCGCTTCTCTTTCAGCCTCATTTTGGCTCATGCAAGAGGTTCTGAAACCGAAAACAATCCCTTTATGACATTTGTAAACCCAAAAAGGTAACAAGTGAACCCCTCATACAGTTTGGGTACTTTCACATTGCGTTCAGGTACACGTTCGGTGACTCCTTCGGGGCTTACATCCGAACCCGCTGCAAAATGGGATTTGGGCGTATGCGCTGACGCGGCCATAGACTAATGGTGCTGGAAGAGCGAACATGGGCTCTGCCGTGCATCATTTTCAAGCTTGTACACCTACTGGAGGCGGACACTCAACGTAGTAGACCTCCTCCAGCAATTGTACACACCTGAAAATGATCCACAACAGAGCTCTTCCAGCACCATTATAGTCTATGGCCCCATTGGCGCATTCATCGCTGCGGTGTACATTTATAAAGAATAGAAGAGCTGCCTGTAATCCTGCTCCCTATTTTGTGTTTTAAAGGGGGACCTACAGTGGGGAAAAAAGTATTTAGTCAGTCAGCAATAGTGCAAGTTCCACCACTTAAAAAGATGAGAGGCGTCTGTAATTTACATCATAGGTAGACCTCAACTATGGGAGACAAACTGAGAAAAAAAAATCCAGAAAATCACATTGTCTGTTTTTTTTCATTTTATTTGCATATTATGGTGGAAAATAAGTATTTGGTCAGAAACAAGCAATCAAGATTTCTGGCTCTCACAGACCTGTAACTTCTTCTTTAAGAGTCTCCTCTTTCCTCCACTCATTACCTGTAGTAATGGCACCTGTTTAAACTTGTTATCAGTATAAAAAGACACCTGTGCACACCCTCAAACAGTCTGACTCCAAATTCCACTATGGTGAAGACCAAAGAGCTGTCAAAGGACACCAGAAACAAAATTGTAGCCCTGCACCAGGCTGGGAAGACTGGATCTGCAATAGCCAACCAGCTTGGAGTGAAGAAATCAACTGTGGGAGCAATAATTAGAAAATGGAAGACATACAAGACCACTGATAATCTCCCTCGATCTGGTGCTCCACGCAAAATCCCACCCCGTGGGGTCAGAATGATCACAAGAACGGTGAGCAAAAATCCCAGAACCACGCGGGGGGACCTAGTGAATGAACTGCAGAGAGCTGGGACCAATGTAACAAGGCCTACCATAAGTAACACACTACGCCACCATGGACTTAGATCCTGCAGTGCCAGACGTGTCCCACTGCTTAAGCCTGTACACGTCCGGGCCCGTCTGAAGTTTGCTAGAGAGCATTTGGATGATCCAGAGGAGTTTTGGGAGAATGTCCTATGGTCTGATGAAACCAAACTGGAACTGTTTGGTAGAAACACAACTTGTCGTGTTTGGAGGAAAAAGAATACTGAGTTGCATCCATCAAACACCATACCTACTGTAAAGCATGGTGGTGGAAACATCATGCTTTGGGGCTGTTTCTCTGCAAAGGGGCCAGGACGACTGATCCGGGTACATGAAAGAATGAATGGGGCCATGTATCGTGAGATTTTGAGTGCAAACCTCCTTCCATCAGCAAGGGCATTGAAGATGAAACGTGGCTGGGTCTTTCAACATGACAATGGTCCAAAGCACACCGCCAGGGCAACGAAGGAGTGGCTTCGTAAGAAGCATTTCAAGGTCCTGGAGTGGCCTAGCCAGTCTCCAGATCTCAACCCTATAGAAAACCTTTGGAGGGAGTTGAAAGTCCGTGTTGCCAAGCGAAAAGCCAAAAACATCACTGCTCTAGAGGAGATCTGCATGGAGGAATGGGCCAACATACCAACAACAGTGTGTGGCAACCTTGTGAAGACTTACAGAAAACGTTTGACCTCTGTCATTGCCAACAAAGGATATATCACAAAGTATTGAGATGAAATTTTGTTTCTGACCAAATACTTATTTTCCACCATAATATGCAAATAAAATGAAAAAAAAAAAACAGACAATGTGATTTTCTGGATTTTTTTTTCTCAGTGTGTCTCCCATAGTTGAGGTCTACCTATGATGTAAATTACAGACGCCTCTCATCTTTTTAAGTGGTGGAACTTACACTATTGCTGACTGACTAAATACTTTTTTTCCCCACTGTATATGGGGGTTAGCGGCGACTATTGGGATTTATTGGAGACTGAGGCCACATGCACACATTCAGTATTTGGTGAATTTTTGACCCCAGTATTTGTAAACCAAAACCAGGAGTGGGTGATAAATGCAGAAGGGGTGCAAATGTTTGCTTACAAATACTGGGGTAAAAAATTCACCAAATACTGAATGTGTGCATGTGGCCTTAAGGTGTAGTCCATGGTAATAAGATTTCAGAAACTAGGCATGGAAACAGTTGAGACTTGGAATCATTTTTCTTTTTGAATATAGTACCACTGTTAGGCCTAATTCACACAACTGTTTTTCATCTGTTTGGATCCAATTTTTATCTGGTTTTGGTCATTATCCATATTTCATCCATTGCTCACAAATGAGAAGACTTTCTGATGGATATTTCCCCAGTTTATCCTAACATAAGTCTGTGAAAACAGACTGAACACAAAAGCATCTGTGGTGCTGGCTTTCGTTTGCGGATCTGTTCACGTGAGTAGGTTAGTTTGGTCCACAAAAAAACCCATAAAAGCGGGACATGTGAAAAGGCCTTCAGAGTATAATGGGTACGTGTTCTATTCAACTCATGAAGATAATGGATAGGACACACATCTGAAACGTTGACATGTGACATCATGCTTAGTTTACAGTGAAAAGTTTATTTCCCATCTTTCATTAGACTCCTTAACTCATGGTTTACCCATAAATCTTCAGATAAGCACAGATAATGACTTCTGCTTATACCAAGGTAAGACCAGCTCTTCGTGAAATTTAGGAGAATTTTGGCATTTGGATTTTTTTTTTTGTGTGTGTTTTCAGGCCTGGATGCAGAAACCTTTCCTTATACACTACTGTTCAAACTGTTCAAAAGTTGGGGGTCACTCAGACAATTTTGTGTTTTCCATGAAAACTCATACTTTTATTAATCAAATGAGTTGCCAAATGAATTTAAAATCTAGTCCAGACATTGACAAGATTCTAATAAAAGATTTTTATTTGAAACAATTATTTTCTCCTTCACACTTTGCTTTCATCAAAGAATGCTCCCTTTGCAACAATTACAGCATTGCAGACCTTTGGCATTCTAGCAGTTAATTTGCTGAGGTAATTTGGAGAAATTTCACCCCATGCTTCCAGAAGCCCCTCCCACAAGTTGGATTGGCTTGATGGGCACTTTTTGCGTACCATACGGTCAAGCTGCTCCCACAACAGCTCAATGGGGTTGCTATCTGGTGACTGCGCTGGCCATTCCATTACAGATAGAATACCAGCTGCCTGCTTCTTCCCTAAATAGTTCTTGCATAATTTCGAGGTGTGCTTTGGGTCATTGTCCTGTTGTAGGATGAAATTGGCTCGAATCAAGTGCTGGCCACAGTGTATGGCATGGCGTTGCAAAATGGAGTGATAGCCTTCCTTATTTAAAATCCCTTTTACCTTGTACAAATCTCCCACTTTACCAGCAACAAAGCAACCCCAAACCATCACATTACCTCCACCATGCTTGACAGATGGCATCAGGCACTCTTCCAGCATCTTTTCAGTTGTTCTGCGTCTCACAAATTTTTTTCTGTGTGATCCAAACACCTAAAACTTGGATTCGTCTGTCCATAACACTTTTTACCAATCTTCCTCTGTCCAATGTCTGTGTTCTTTTGCCCATATTAATCTTTTCCTTTTATTAGCCAGTCTGAGATATGGCTTTTTCTATGCCACTCTGCCCTGAAGGCCAGCATCCCGGAGTCGCCTTTTCACTGTAGACATTGACACTGGCGTTTTGCGTGTACTATTTAATGAAGCTGCCAGTTGAGGACCTGTGAGGCGTCAATTTCTCAAACTACAGACTCTAATGTACTTGTCTTGTTGCTCAGTTGTGCAGCGGGGCCTCACACTTCTCTTTCTACTCTGGTTAGAGCCTGTTTGTGCTTTCCTCTGAAGAGGGAGTAGTACACAACATTGTAGGAAATCTTTAGTTTCTTGGCAATTTCTCGCATGGAATAGTCTTCATTTCTAAGAACAAGAATAGACTGAGTTTTACATGAAAGTTCATTTTTTTTCTGGCGATTTTGAGAGTTTAATGGAACCAACAAATTTAATGCTCCAGATTCTCAATGAGCTCAAAGGAAGGTCAGGTTTATCGCTTCTCTAATCAGCCAAACTGTTTTCAGCTGTGCTAACATACTTTCACAAGGGTTTTCAAGGGTATTCTAACCATCCATTAGCCTTCTTACTCAGTTAGCAAACACAAAGTACCATAAGAACACTGGAGTGATGGTTGTTGGAAATGAAGATACTATTAACCTATGAAGATATTGCATTACAAACCAGGCGTTTGCAGCTAGAATAGTAATTTACCACATTAACAATGTATAGAGTGTATTTCTGAATCTTTTAATGTTAGCTTCATTAGAAAAAACTGCTTTTCTTTCAAAAATAAGGAAATTTTTAAGTGACCCTAAACTTTTGAACGGTAGTGGGCATTCACCACATCTGACATTAGTTCCTTGCTCCTAATTGTAACCGGTTTCAAACTGGGATTGTCCCTTAAACCGTATGTAACACCTTTCTGCAGGACAAATGTGTACTTGTTGGGGTTCTGGAACTATGAGACCAGGGATCCAAAAAGAACCCCGTGTGATTGCAGCAGTAGTGAGCATGTGCAACCATTCGCTGTAAGAGCAATGGTTACACTTGCTCGCTGCCTCTTCACTCACACTGGTGAATTTAAGTCTTTTGTTCTTGCAGTTGGTGGTGGCCATACCAGTTGTAGCCCTGCTCTCATACAGTCCTGTCTATCCAATATATCTATACATGTTTGAGACATCCTTTAAGCATCAATACTTGGACTTTTCAGAATTCCTTTCTGATCTCCATAAAACCCTGTGGTGAATCTGATTCATTCTGTTGGAGGTCTAGATATTGTGGCTGTAATTCAGACTCTACAAAGCAGCTGTATGGAACCTGCCTCGCCCTGGACATAACTGGATCTGTATCCATGACCTGAGCTCCTGTACTGGAGCTGGAGTCACAGATCATTTCACCATATGGCTATAATCATCCGTTTCTTTGCCACTGCACTTCTGGGCTTCTCAGATAGAAGTGGGTTCCTTCTTACCACTGGCTGACACTAGGCTGGACGTGTCCTATAGAAAAGATAGAATCAGAGAATGTTAGAGTTGGAAAGGACCTCCAGAGCCATCGTGTCCAACCCCCTGCTCAATGCAGGATTCACTAAATCATCTCACACAGATGTCTGTCCTGCCTCTGTTTGAAGACTTCCATTGGAGGAGAACTCGCCACCTCCCAGAAATCTGCTGTGACTCCTTCGCTGACTTATCCCTTGTACGATTGACCATCCATTTGGCTGTCAGGAGTTCAGTTGATGCCAGAGCATGCAGAAATAAATTCAATATTTGGCGGGAGACTCATTTTCACAGGACTATAACGGCCTTTTTACTTCTCTCCACAGAATCCACTTTGCAAGAATTCATGGGTTCCTGCAGCTGGATGATGATGGCGATGATGTATCCAGGCGTTTTCACCACAATATTGATTGCACAGTTATTTTTGAACGAAGAGGCCGAATTGCGTCTTCTTAAATTATTATTTTCATTTTTTTTCCCTCCACCTTCAATTAAATGTTCAAGTTGTGCATTTCTGTATTTTAATGTGTTGCTAGTTTTTCTTTTACATTTATTTTCAGTACATGGCTGAAAGTGTTTACCTATTCCATAATTTTAAGCACAATGTGCTACAAACGGAGGATTGCCACAGTGCAATTAAGGTTCCATTTTTTTCTGTGTACAGTTTCTTTTAGGTTGTCAGAAAAAAAAAAACTGCCTGAAACTTAGCAATTATTTGCCATATTAAATGCATTCGTTTTAATTGTTGCAACCGGAAATAAACAATTATTCAACAGTTTTTTGAATTTACCTCATTTAACCTCAGTTTTATTTATTACCCGGCCTTGTATGTTGGGTATGCGGAGCACAGTTTCCATGCTAATTGAGAGCATTTGTTTGTATATTGTGTAGAACGCTAAGTATCTGAACAGGATGATGGAAAATGCTCCAAACACAATTCTTATTGTCATAATATTGTTTTGTTTTTTCTTTTTTAAATCCAGGGATAATGTCACTTGTGAGAAATTAGGGTTCAAATATAAAAGTACAGGAGCTTTGTACCCCTGAAATATAGTGTGAAAAGTTTCAAAGACTTTTTTAAAAGAAATTTTTACCTGCTGAATTCTACCAGTGTAAGCTTTTTTTTCTAAATAAACAATAGTTTTCTCAATGGGTCGTAAATCATTGTGTGCATTGTGCTTTATTGTATATTTATCATGCTTTTTACTGGCTGAGTTACATGCCGACCGGGATCACTGCAGTCACAACATCTTGGCATCTTTTTGTTCTATTTCTATGGAATGATCCTAATGGGAGTATTCAATATAAAACATTTGGAATAAGGTGGCAGCTTTTCTGACATTAGCATTACTACTTTTTTCATGAAACTGTGCAGCTGCTGAAGGGGAAGAGTGGTTTGTCAGTGACAACTGGAGACCCTATAAAGAGAGCAAAGACTTTATTACTACTTGAACACTAGATATACAGCACTCCTATGAGCACCATATAGACAACCTAGTGATAACATGAATGGTGGCACATACAAGAACCACTATTCATGGTGCAGTAACTTACCTTAAGGGCCCGTCTCACTAAGCGATATCGCTATAACGTCACTGGTTTTGTGACGTAGCAGCGATATTGCTAGCGATATCGCTATGTGTGATACTTACCTCTGACCGGCTCCCCCCGCTGGTTATCGCTGATCGCGTGAGAGCGGCCTGGGTCGTTTCTCGTCGTCAGCTTCCTGCTGGGCTTCCAGCTGTGCGACGAGCGATGCGTGGATGCGGGCGGGAGGACGTCTTAATCGCCTCGTCTGACAGGTAAGTAGCGACCACCGACCGTTGCTATGTCACTGGTGAGATCTGCCTGTTTGGCAGCTCACTAGCAACTACTTAGCGATGCACCAGCGATCCTGACCCGGTCATATCGTTGTCAGGATCGCGTGACAAGTGTGACAGTACCTTTAGTTGAATATGCAAATAAAGTCCGTGGAGCCCCATTTAAGAGTCTCAAACGCGGAACTAGCCAGATCTTCCTCCAGGGAAGGACCCAGCCAAGGATCCTACTCCACACTGATGAGGGGCAACACCCTGAAACAGCTGTCTGTGGATGGATACCTGGCCTTGGTATTTCCCTTGTCATATCTGGAAACTCGTAAAGAGCTGGATATTGACTTAAAGGGCCACTTAATATGGTGGTAATGGTGGTTTCCGAAAGGAGCCACTCCTTGGCTGGGTCCTTCCCTGGAGGAAGATATGGCTAGTCCCGTGTTTGAGACTCTTAAATGAGTCTCCACGGACTTTATTTGCATATTCGTATTTCCCAGGGAGCAATGCACCTAGGATTTCACTGAGCGCCTTTGCCGGCTGCCGCAGTGTTTTCTTTGACTGGTCTCCCTGAGGTCAGTGATTGTTTCGTGTTGTTGAGTACCTTTAGTTGAGCATTCACATATTTTCAGTAGACATAAAGGTTAAAGCTCATGCCAGGCTCCTCTGGCAATGACTTATCTCCCTATAAACAAAACATTGAAATTTCAACTGCCTGATGCTTCTCTCCCCGAGCTCATCTGTTGGAATTGAGTCAGCTGTCCCCTACACACATAAGATGGTCAAGTGCTCCCACCAAGATCAGCGGGTTTGGCCAATACTACAGTCATATACTTGGCAAGGAGCATCATAACTTTCCTTAGTTTCCTTCTCAGAAGGTCTACCTAATGCATCCAGTGCTTCTAACTGGCTGATCTGTACTAGAGGAACCAAACAGTGGGACTTAGTTACCGGACACAAGTGTTCCCAGAAAGTGGCCTCGTCGGGAGAAGATTTACTGACCCTGGCTAATATTTACACTGTGTAAACGACAGTCTGAAAATGCACCAAATTTATCACAGTGGCTTTTGTTGGATGATTGGTTTGATGCATCTCTAGACACCTGTGTCACTTTACACCACCTCTTGGCTTAGTTTTAGACTACGTTATTGCACCAAAATACTGGTACATCTGGAGCCACACCCATCTTTTGGAGCCACAGCCACTTTAAACACACAATAGGTTTAAAACTCACTACAACAACAGCTTGGGACATACATATTTTGTCACATACACAGTAGACAATCTGTTCTGCTAAGTAGGGATCAGTATTTTCCGACAGAAAAGTTATGTCACACCAACATAAAATGAAATAACTTTATTGAAAAATAATTTAAAAAAAAAAAAAGTATAAAACAGGAATCTGGAATACAGTATAAGTTGTAGGTATGAGCACCGAATCTAAACCAATGTATCAGAGTCCTCTAAAATGTAAGGAAAGGCCAATACACAATGACAGAACATGGATACTATATGTCTATATCAATGATAACAGAAGTAGTAAAGGCACGGTCATATATATCAAATATAAGCTATAATTATCCAAGAACCAAACTGATGCCTCGAAGCCTGGGCTGTGGTGAAGAGGTCGGAGATGTGATGCACCTGATGGAAAGAAGGGGACACAACGTCAATGTGATTATTGATTCTAAATACCTCCCTGGCCCTGTTCTTTCCGCCATCACACACTGCCTCTCGAAGTCTTCCGGCCCCATCCTTGCTCCAGAGGTCACTGCTTGTCATAAGGTCACGACCAAATGGAATTAGTTTGTTTTTTTGTACCTATCTAGATTACACACAAACAGAAGGTATCTAGTTTGTAACCCTTGGCCATGAATCTGCTCAGCTCCTGCTTTCTAACCTGCTGCTGGTAGATCAGACACCATGTTCGGCATTGCAATCTCCCTTAGGCCTCGTTCACATGATCGTATTTTTGGTCAAAGTGCTGTCTTTGTAAAAAAACAAAAACCGGTGCAGTGCAGATAAGTTACATTTTTTTGGTTTCTTCTTTTAATCTACATGTGAAAAATAAAATTGCACCGTGCACTAGTTTAGCCTGCAGATTGGATGAGACTCATTCAAGACTAGGGGTCCGTAAAAAAAAAAAAAAATCGGATGCCACCGGTGTAGCATTCAATTTTTAAGGATGCATTGCAGTTCTGTAACCTAAGAAACTGTAAATGATCCTGTAAATGACACATATAAGGACACATACACGTTTCCTAACCTCAATCTTCAGTGTTGTCAGTCTGATGATGAACACGATGTGATCTGTACTAATAAGCCTGGCAGTTTGGTGCACTGTGATTTATGAGCAATTTTTAGGCTATATGGGCATTCTGATGGCACAACGCTAGACGAAAAGTGAAACTCATGGTCACAGCCCCAATTTCCAAGACTATTAAAACATTGGCCCTAGAAATAGTTGTCCCTCTATCTACTATGCCAATTTGTAATGCTCGCATACAGAACAGATTAAATATGGTGTGTGTTTTTTTTTTTTAATCCAAATCAAGGTTAACCCTTTAAGTACCAGGCCTAATTTGACCTTAAGAGGGAGTTATGAGTATTTGCTTTTTTTCCAAAATATTTTGTTTAATGGAATAAAATATGAAATGTTCTGCTATTTTCAACTTTTAAACCCTAGGGGCAGCAGCTGCTTATATTTGACATGAATAGCAAGCTCACATTACGACTGGTGTAAATGTGGGTGGGGTCTTGGTTGTATGTGTCTGACATCACTCCTTTGCAAAAAGGAGGGGGAGGATACATTTTAGCAACATAGTGCAAAGCCAGTTTGTTGGTGACTGCAATATGATACCAATTTGTGGACCGTGCCACCGTGGACGTCTGGCAGCAACAACTAGCAAAATTTGAAATGGCGCCCTTCGCCAAAGTGCAATATACACTCACAGTGAATAAATGCAATTTCTTTGTTGTTTTGGGGTTTGTTTTTATGTTATTTATTGCTTGCTAAAAATGACCTGGTAATGGGATTCTCCGGGTCAGTATGATTACAGTGAAATTTGTTTCTCATTATATTGTTGTAACATTTAGAAGTTTGCATAAAAAAAATAAAACTTACTCCGTGCAGGGGCGATCATATAGCCGCTGCTGTCTGTGCGGCGAGTAGTGACTGTAATTGCTCCTACATTACCCAAAGCAACCAGCTTTTGAGATAATTAAAGTTCATTTTCTCCCAATTGCTGCACATTCCATATGCTATTAACCTACAGATTATCCCTATAGCTACAGGTTAATAGCATTATCTGATAGGACAGGTTCTCTTTTTATCATTTATATTTTTCCATTGATGGAGATGTTGATAAATTGATATTTTTTTCTTTATTGTATAAGGAGGTAGGAGGACAGAAAAATCAATTTGGACATTTCAATTATTTTTCTGTTTATGTCATTTATTGTAGGGGTTAATTAACTTTTTTGGTTGACCGGACTTTTACGAATTCCTCAATAACAATTTTTAATTAACTAATTTATTTTTATTGGAGGAGAAAGGAGATGATTCAAATCTTATATATTTTTTTTGCTTTATATTTTAGTCTGAACACCGTTTGGCTTTGTTTCTGCAGAGTGCAGCAGATGAGCTGGCTTTGAATCATTGTGCAGAGTGCAGTAGTCTGCGATAGTCAGCTCATCTGCTCTGCAGATACAAGGCCAAACTCGGTCTTCAGAGTGCAGCAGTTGGTGATGATTCGACTACTGCACTCTGAACATTGTAAGTGGCAGTGACTGTGTCCCTATGATGTTTTTTTGACTTTTTGTCCTTATTCTCGGAGTCATTTTTAATTTTAGTGTATGGGGACCCTCGTTGTGGGTTGCAAGCTGGCGCATTTTGGCCAAAATATTTTATTTTATGTTATTTTTCAGCTTTTATTGCATGTTTCCATGTTTTTGCCGGACTCAGCCAGGCTCTTTATTGTTGGTTGTTTGTAATGAAATGTCTGTCTAGTGGGGTGCACTTATACAGTGCTGGGCAGCCCTCCTGATCTAATAGTATGGGCGTCATTAATAGGCTGTAAGCCAGACACTGTGCACCACACGTACCTGTGTGACTAGCGCTCTATGCAAGCCTCATCTGGGTGCATGTTTAACCCTTTAGTGACCATGCAAAATATTTTAACTGATCAGTGTCACTTTATGTGGTAATAACTCTGGAATGCATCAACATATCTCATTAAATTTGAGCCCGGTTTTTCTCGACACACTGTACTTTAACCCCTTCACTCCCAAGGGTGGTTTGCACGTTAACCCCTTACCTACAATGGACGTAATATTCCGTCCATGTGACCCTGGACCTAATTACCATGGACGGAATATTACGTCCCAGCGATCAGCGGCACCCACGTGGTGAGCGCCGCTGATTATCACAGCTGACACCCGGCACAATGTGTCAGGGGCGGTCACGGACCGCTCCCGACACGTTAACCCCTTGTACACCGCGATCAAACGCGATCGCGGTGTACCGGGGGTTAAAGGGAAGCATCGGCAGGGAGGGGGCTCCCTCCTTGCTTCCCTGAGCCCCCCACGGCAGCGCAATGTGCAGCGCTGCTGCGGGGGTCTCTTTCCCTACAAAGCGCAGGCATGAGGAAGTCTGCAGAACTGCCTGTGACAGATTGCTGATCTGTCACAGTGATCTGTGATGTGACAGATCAGCGATCTGTCACAGGAGAGTGATGTCCCACCTGAGACAAGGCAATAAAGTAAAAAAAGTGTGTTAAAAATAATTTAAAAAAAATCGCTAAATAAATTAGTAAAAAAAAAATCTTCCCCAATAAATCCATTTTTTCAAAATAAAAAAAAAAAAATGAAAGTACACATATTTGGTATCGCCGCGTCCGTAGCGACCCGCCCTATAAAACTGTCCCATTAGTTAACCCCTTTAGCGAACCCCTTAAAAAATAAAAATAAAAAACGAAGCAAAAAATGATTTATTATCATACCACCGAACAAAAAGTGCAATAATGCGCGATCAAAAAGACGCATAAAAATATCCATGGTACCGCTGAAAACGTCATCTTGTCCTGCAAAAAATGAGCCGCCATACAGCTTCATCTGCAAAAAAATAAAAAAGTTATAGCTCGCAGAATAAAGCGATGCAAAAATAATTATTTTTTATATAAAATAGTTTTCATTGCAAAAAAACGACAAAACATAAAAAAAGACCTAAACGAGGTATCGCTGTAACCGTACCGACCCGAAGAATAAAACCGCTTTATCAATTTTACCACACACGGAACAGTGTAAACGCACCCCCCAAAAGAAATTCATGAAACGCTGGTTTTTGTTCATTCTGCGTCCCAAAAATCGGAATAAAAAGCAATCAAAAAATGTCACGTGCCCGAAAATGGTACCATTGAAAACGTCAACTCGTCCCGCAAAAAATAAGACTTCACATGACTCGGTGGGTCAAAATACGGAAAAACTATAGCTCTCAATATGTGGTGATGCAAAAACTATTTTTACAATAAAAAGCGTCTTTTAGCGTGACAGCCGCCAAACATAAAAACCGCCATAAATAGTAAATCAAACCCCCCGTTATCACCCCCTTAGTTAGGGAAAAATAATAAAACTAAAAGAAAATATTTATTTCCATTTTCCCATTAGGGTTAGGGCTAGGGTTAGGGCTCAGATTAAGGTTAGGGGTGTGTTGGGGTTAGGGTTGGAGTTATAATTGGGGGGTTTCCACTGTTTGGGCACATCAGGTGCTCTCCAAAGGCAACATGGCGTCTGATCTCAATTCCAGCCAATTCTGCGTTGAAAAAGTCAAATGGTGCTCCTTCCCTTCCAAGCTCTGCCATGCGCCCAAACAGTGTTTTACCCCCACGTGTAGGGTATCAGCCTACTCAGGACAAATTACAAAACAACTTTTGGGGTCCAATTTCTCCTGTTACCCTTAGGAAAAGAAAAAATTGGGGGCAAAAATATCATTTTTGCGGAAAAAAATGATTTTTTTATTTTCACGCCCAGGCGTTATAAACTTCTGTGAAGCACTTGGGGGTTCAAAGTGCTCACCACACATCTAGATAAGTTCCGTGGGGGGGTCTAGTTTCCAAAATGGGGTCACTTGTGGGGAGTTTCAATAGTTTAGGTACATCAGGGGCTCTCCAAACGCACATGACACCCGCAGACCAATCCATCAAAGTCTGCATTCCAAAACGTCACTACTTCCCTTCCGAGCCCCGACGTGTGCCCATACAGTAGTTTTCTCCCACATATGAGGTATCAGCGTACTCAGGACAAATTGGACAACAACTTTTGGGGTCCAATTTCTCCTGTTACCCTTGGGAAAATAAAAAAAATGGGGACTAAAAGATGATGTTTGTGAAAAAAATACGATTTTTTTTATTTTCACGCCCGGGCGTTATAAACTTCTGTGAAGCACTGGGGGGTTCAAAGTGCTCACCACACATCTAGATAAGTTCCTTGGGGGGTCTAGTTTCCAAAATGGTGTCATTTGTGGGGGGTTTCTACTGTTTTGGTACATCAGGGGCTTTCCAAACGCAACATGGTGTCCGATCTCAATTCCAGCCAAAAACGTCAAATAGTGCTGCTTCCCTTCCGAGCTCTGCCATGCGCCCAAATAGTGATTTACCCCCACATGTGGGGTATCAGCGCACTCAGGATAAATTGCACAATATCTTTTAGGGTCCTGTTACTCTTGGAAAAATAAGAATTGAGGGTGAAAAGATCATTTTTGTGGAAAAAATATGATTTTTTAATTGTACGGCTGTATGTTATAAACTTCTGTGAAGCCCTTGGGGGTTCAAAGTTCTCACCACACAACTAGATAAGTTCCTTGGGGGGTCTAGATTCCAAAATGGTGTCATTTGTGGGGGGTTTCCACTGTTTTGGTACATCAGGGGTTTTCCAATCGCGACATGGTGTCCGATCTCAATTCTAGCCAACAACGTCAAATGGCGCTGCTTCCCTTCCGAGCTCCGCTATGCGCCCAAATAGTCATTTACACCCACATATGGGGTATCAGCGTACTCAGGACAAATTGCACAATAACTTTTAGGGTCCTGTTACCCTTGGAAAAATAAAAATTGGGGGTGAAAAGATCATTTTTGTGGAAAAAATATGATTTTTTAATTGTACCGCTGTACGTTATAAACTTCTGTGAAGCCCTTGTGGGTTCAAAGTTCTCACCACATATCTAGATAAGTTCCTTGGGGGTCTAGTTTCCAAAATGGAGTCACTTGGGGGGGTTTCCACTGTTTAGGTACATCAGGGGCTCTCCAAACGCGACATGGCTCCGATCTGAATTCCAGCCAATTTTGCATTGAAAAAGTCAAACGGTGCTCCTTCCCTACTGAGGTCTGCCATGTGCCGAAACAGTGGTTCCCCCCCACATATCAGGTATCAGCGTACTCAGGACAAATTGAATAACTTTTGCAGTCCAATTTCTCCTGTTACCCTTGGTAAAATAAAGAAAATTGAACCTAAAGTATGTTTTTTGTGAAAAAAAGTTAAATGTTCATTTTTTTTTTTAAATATTCAAAAAATTCCTGTGACGCACCTAAAGGGTTAATAAACTTCTTGAATGTGGTTTTAAGCACCTTAAGGGGTGCAGTTTTTAGAATGGTGTCACTTTTGGGTATTTTCTATCATATAGACCCCTCAAAGTGGCTTCAAATGTGATGTGGTCCCTAAAAATAAAATGGTGTTGCAAAAATGAGAAATCGCTGGTCAATTTTAACCCTTATAACTTCCTAACAAAAAAAATGTTGGTTCCAAAATTGTGCTGATGTAAAGTAAACATGTGGGAAATGTTATTTATTAAGTTTTTTGTGTGCCGTATCGCTGTGATTTAAGGGCATAAAAATTCAAAGTTGGAAAATTGCGGAATTTTCAACATTTTCGCCAAATTTCCGTTTTTTTCACAAATAAACGCAAGTTATTTGAATGAAATTTTACCACTAGCATGAAGTACAATATGTCACGAGAAAACAATGTCAGAATCACCGGGATCCATGGAAGCGTTTCATAGTTATGACCTCATAAAGGGACAGTGGTCAGAATTGTAAAAATTGGCCCGGGAGTTAACGTGCAAACCACCCTTGGTAGTGAAGGGGTTAATGACTGGGCCAATTTTTACAATTCTGGCCACTGTCCCTTTATGAGGTAATAACTCTGAAACACTTCCATGGATCTCGGTGATTCTGTTTTCTCGTGACATATTGTACTTCATGTTAGTGGTAAAATTACATTGATATAACTTGCGTTTATTTGTGAAAAAAACGGAAATTTGGCGAAAATTTTGAAAACTTTGCAATTTTCCAACTTTAAATTTTTATGCCCTTAAATCACAGAGATATGGTACACAAAAAACTTAATAAATAACATTTCCCACGTGTTTACATCAGCACAATTTTGGAACCAAAATTTTTTTGTTAGGACGTTATAAGGGTTAAACGTTGACCAGCGATTTCTCATTTCAAGACCATTTTTTTTTTAGGGACCACATCACATATGAAGTCACTTTGAGGGGTCTGTATGATAGAAAATACCCTAAAGTGACACCATTCTAAAAACTACACCCCTCAAGGTGCACAAAACCAGATTCAAGAAGTTTATTAACCCTTCAGGTGCATCACAGGAATTTTTTGAATGTTTAAAAAAAAAAATCAACATTTAACTTTTTTTCGCAAAAAAATTACTTCAGGTCCAATTTTTTTTATTTTACCAAGGGTAACAGGAACGCTGATACCTGATATGTGGGGGGGGGACCACTGTTTCGGCGCATGGCAGAGCTCGAAAGGGAAGGAGCGCCGTTTGACCTTTTCAACGCAAATTTGACTGGAATTGAGATGAGATTGGACGCCATGTCATGTTTGGAGAACCCCTGATGTGCCTAAACAGTGGAAACCCCCCACAAGTGACCCCATTTTGGAAACTAGACCCCCCAAAGAACTTATCTATATGTGTGGTAAGAACTTTAAACCCCCAAGGGCTTCACAGAAGTTTATAACGTACAGCCGTAAACTTAAAAAATCATATTTTTTTCCACAAAAGTGATCTTTTCACCCCCAGTTTGTATTTTCCCAAGGGAAACAGGACCCCAAAAAGTTATTGTGCAATTTGTCCTGAGTACGCTGATACCCCATATGTGGGGGTAAAACTGTTTGGGCGCATGGCAGAGCTCGGAAGGGAATAAGCGCCGTTTGACTTTTTCAACGCAGTATTGGCTGGAATTCAGATCGGATGCCACGTTGCGTTTGAAGAGCCCCTGCTGTGCCTAAACAGTGGAAACCCCCCAATTCTAACTCCAACCCTAACCCCAATACACCCCTAAGCCTAATCTCAGCCCTAACCCTAATGGGAAAATGGAAATAAATACATTTTTTTTTTAATTTTATTATTTTTCCCTAACTAAGGCTGTTCAATTATCCAGGTGTCAATCCGCAAGGGAAAACCGCAGGTCACTTTACCCGCAGTTTTACCTGCAAATCCACGTGGAAAAATTCGCAGGTGAATCCGCAGTGTGTGCACATACCCTTACTTCAGTCCTCTGTGGTTCACTCCTTATGGTCTTTGGCAAACTTCAGCCTGGCTCTCCTTTGCTTGTCATTGATGAAAGACTCTTTATTAGCTTTGCATGACTTGAGCACTGCCTCTAGGTACCTGTTACAAACTGCTCTTGCCATGCACTTCACCACAGCTGCCATTTGCCATTCTTTTGTAGGTCACTTGATGTCATCCTGCGGTTGCTGAGTGACATTCGAATAAGATGACGGTCATCCTGGTCAGTGGAGATTCGTTTTCGCCCTCTGCTGGTCTGTAGCTTTGTTGTCCCCAATGTCTGCTGCTTGACCCCATTGTAATGGAATGCCGTCTTAGAAATTTTAAGGATGGAGGCAACATGACGCTCACTGTATCCCTCTGCTAGTAAAGCCAGAATTGAGCCCTTCTTTTCCTCACTCAAGGCTTATGTTTTCAACTCCTTTGGCATGGTTAAAAGTTATTTTTTCATTCCTATTAGTTTTGGGATATTACTAGCACTTGTTTTGCCATCCAGCTTGTCCTATTGCAAGAGGATTGTGAACACCACAGCAGTTTTTTATACTTTTCTTCGTTAAGTAAGATTTGGTTCAGGTGATCACCTAATCAGAAGCACATTAAATAGAATGAGGTGTACTGTGGTTGGAATTCAACTGACACTGGAATGGAATGGCTGTCAGACACGTAGAGAAGCTGATTTTTATAAAACTGCAGTGATCTCAATTTTTGCCAGAGATATATGTATAAATCAGATTCTGAATGCACCGAAATTAATCCCTTTATTCCCGGAGCTTTTTTCGTTTTCCGCTCCCCTTCTTTCCAGAGCCATCACTTTTTTATTTTTCCCTCAGTATGGCCATGTGAGGGCTTATTTTTTGCGGGAGGACTTTTAAACGAGACCATTGGTTTTACCATGTCGTGTACTCGACAACGGGAAAAAAATTCCAAGTGCGGTGAAATTGCAAAAAAAGTGCAATCCCACACTTGTTTTTTGCTTGGCTTTTTTTGCTAGGTTCACTAGATGCTAAATCTAACCTGCAATTATGATTTTCCAGGTTATTAAGAGTTCGTAGACACCAAACATGTCTATGTTCTCTTTTATCTAAGTGGTGAAAAAAAATTCCAAAGTTTGCTAAAAAAAAAAAATTGCGCAATTTTCAGAGACCCGTAGCGTCTCCATTTTTCGTGATCTGGGGTCAGGTGAGGGCTTATTTTTGCGGGCCGAGGTGATGTTTTAATGATACCACTTTTGTGTAAGTACGTTCTTTTGATCGCCCGTTATTGCATTTTAATGCAATGTTGCGGCGACCAAAAAAAATGTAATTGTTGAGTTTTGAATTTTTTTCTCGCTACGCCGTTTAGCGATCGCGTTAATGCTTTTTTTATTGATAGATCGGGCGATTCTAAACGCGGCGATACCTAATATGTGTATGTGTGATTTCTTTTAATTGTTTTATTTTGATTGGGCGAAAGGGGGGTGATTTGAACTTTAAGGTGTTTTTAATTTTTTTTATTTTTAAACATTTTTTTTACTTTTGGCATGCTTCAATAGCCTCCATAGGAGGCTTGAAGCATGCACAACTCGATCGGCTCAGCTACATATGGGCAATGAGCAGATCGCATATGTAGCAGATTTACTGCTGTGCGTTGAGCGCCTGGCCACCGGGCGGCGCTCAAAGCAATCTGCCTGCAACAGCCATAGAGGTCTCAATGAGACCTCTGGTTGTCAGGGCAATGGGTCGCCAACCCCCGATCACGTGACGGGAGTCGGCGATGAGCTCACTTCCGGCCCGACGGCCGGAAGTGCTATTTAAATGCCCGCTGTCAGCGGGAGTTAATAGGCGCGGGCGGACGGCGATTCCACTCGTGCCTATTGCGGGCACGTCAGCTGTTCATAACAGCTGACATGTCGCGGCTTTGAGGTGGGCTCACTGCCTGACCCCACCTTCAAGCAGGGGATCCTTACCGATGACGAACTATTCCGTCATTGGTAAGGAAGGGATTAAAAACCATTAAAAAGTTGTATGTGCCTTAGAATTATACTAATAAAAACTACAGCTTACTCTGCATAAAAACAAGCCCTCAAACCGCTCTACTTGACAGAAAAATAAGTTGTGCATCTTATAAAATGAATAAAGGAAAAGTAGGTCCGGCTTCCATCTAAAATTTTAAAAATATTCTTTATTACAAAAATGCTAAAATAGCACAGCATTAGGGCTTATAAAGTGAATACATATTAGCAAAGAAAACCAGAGAGAAGAGGCAACGCTGTGCCAAAGACCTCAGTTGTGGTCAAAATGCGTTGCCTTTTCTCTCTGGTTTTCTTTTTCAATTTGTATTCGCTTTATTAACCCTAGTATCTTGCTATTTTAACATTTTTTGCAATAAAGGAATTTTTTATTCATTTTACATGAAAGCTGGAACTGTTTTTTTTCCTGAATTCATTGGCATGCCACGTAAGGATCAGGACGGAGTTCCGTGCATCGGCAGGGATGTATTGATGATCTGACCAATACACTTTATTACGGTCTTATAAAATGTTGACAAAACTTTTTTAAAATATTTTCTAAGCGTAGTAAAATATAAAAACATAAATTTGATATTACTGTAATCATACTGGCTGACAAAATAAAGTTACCAGGATAACTTAAATTACCAGTAAAAAATAAAGAATAAATGAAACTTGAGCAACAATGTAAGGCCGGGGTCACACTTGCGAGTGCAATGCGAGAAACTCATGCATCAATACCTGGCACTGCTGACGGCGGTTCGGACCAGAGCGTTTAGCTGCATTTAAAGACATGCAGCCGCACACTCCATTCCCAAGTGCCAACGGCAATGCCAGGTGCAGGTGTGACTCCCGCTTAACAGTTACTTTGTCACCATTTCACCCCACCAAAATTTTTTTTCCTAGTCGTTATGTACATTAGATAGTAAAGTGAATAATGCCATTCAAATCTGTAACTTGTCCCACTTAAAAAAACTAGCCTTCACACAGCTATTTTGCAAGAACAATAAAAAAGTGATGGTGCTTCAAAACAAGGGGGAAAAAAATTGGTTCATGACCTGAAGGAATCAGAGTTTTTTTTGTTTTTTTTTTTAAAAAGAGGGAACTTGTCATCAGGGTTGGGCATATTAAACCAAAAGTGTACCCATAATGGCACTGTTATACTAATTTAACCCCTTTACCCCCAAGGGTGGTTTGCACGTTAATGACCAGGCCAATTTTTACAATTCTGACCACTGTCCCTTTTTGAGGTAATAACTCTGGAACGCTTCGATTTATCCCAGTGATTCTGACAATGTTTTCTCTAGACATATTGTACTTCATGATAGTGGTAAAATTTCTTTGATATGACTTGCGTTTATTTGCAAAAAAAGCGGAAATTTGGCAAAAATTTTGAAAATTTCGCAATTTTCCAACTTTGCACTTTTATGCCCTTAAAAAAGAGAAATCTGTCACACAAAATAGTTAATAAATAACATTTCCCACATGTCTACTTTACATCAGCACAATTTTGGAACCAACATTTTTTTTGTTAGGAAGTTATAAGGGTTAAAACTTGACCAGCGATTTCTCATTTTTACACCATTTTCTTTTTTAGTGACCACATCACATTTGAATTCACTATGAGGGGTCTATATGATAGAAAATACCCAAAAGTGACACCATTCTAAAAACTGCACCCCTGAACATAATTAGAAGTTTTGGTCTCCATGCATTGTGGCAGGACTGTGGGTAGGGATTTTGGCTCTGCCCCGGCCTCTCCACTGCCTTTGGCATCTGTATCCTCTTATTTAAATTTTGTTCTGGTGTCGTCCTATCCATGAGCAATGCTTACGCAGATTGTCCTCCTGGTGGTCTTCAGGAAATGGCACAGATATGCCGGTGCATGCGCAGATTGAGAAACTCAATGCTCAGATGCCTAATTATGAGCCGAGATCTCAATTTGCGCATACGCCGCCACTGGCGCTATTTTCCTGAAGATTGCCAGGAAGTCAATTTGCACAAGCGCTGCCTGCAGCTATGGTGGCGCCAGCATGAAATTTAAATAGGAAACAGACACTAGAGGCAGCGGAGAGGCTGGGGCAGAGCTGAAGACCCTGTCCATAGACCTGCCCCTTTGCAAAGAAACAAAAACTTCTGATGATTTAAAAAAATCCAGGCTGCAAATAGGATGTATGTATTAAATCAGTATAATGGCGCTAATATGGGCATACATTTAGTTTAACATGCCTAATCCTGAAGACAGGTTCTCTTTAAGGTGGTGAAATAGTGATGGAGAAAGCCCACTGCCAAGGACTGAAAATCATCTTAAATCATTGCAATCAATTTCCTACTAGTGATCTTTCTTTTTCCTTAAATCCTCTAACTTCCACAGTCAGAAATAGCTTTCCTATTCCATCACTTCTACTTTTTCACTTGTCTTCACTTATATCATGTCACCTACAGCTCTGGCAAAAATTAAGAGACCACCACATCAAATCCCTGTCATGGGCAGCCCATTCTCCAGACCCGAACCCTATTGAAAACCTCTGGAATGTAATCAAAAGGATAATGGATAGTCACAAGCCATCAAACAAAGAACTGCTTGAATTTTTGCCCCAGAAGCAGTGTGAAAGATTGGAGGCAAGCATACCAAGACGCATGAAAGCTGTGATTGAAAATCATGGTTATTCCACAAAATATTGATTTCTGAACTCTTCCTGAGTTAAAACATTAGTATTGTTGTTTCTAAATGATTATGAACTTGTTTTCTTTGCATTATTTGAGGTCTGAAAGCACTTTTTTTTTTTTAATTTTAACCATTTCTCCTTTTCAGAAAAAAAAAATTCGGAGACATGTTGTCAGAAGTTTGTAGACTAAAAGAACAATTTACATTTTACTCAAAAATATACCTATAAAGAGAAAAATCAGACAAACTGAACATTTGAAAGTGGTTTCTTAATTTTTGCCAGAGCTGTATTTTAAGAATGAGATCAATAATATCAAAAGATCCTGTAAACTATATCCCTCAACATTCTACCATGACCCTCATTGTTCCTCCCCAATAATAGATTTTTAACTCATCATTTTCACCTTACATGTGTACCTCTCACTCATTCAGTCTCCAATGATTTGGCAAACACCTCTGCTTTTTGCAAATCATATATACAGTGGGTACGGGAAGTATTCAGACCCCTTTAAATTTTTCACTCTTCGTTTCATTGCAGCCATTTGGTAAATTCAAAAAAGTTCATTTTTTTCTCTCATTTATGTACACTCTGCTCCCCATCTTGACTGAAAAAAAAAACAAATGTAGAAATTTTTGCAAATTTATTAAAAAAGAAAAACTGAAATCTCACATTGCGCAACAAATTTTGGGGTCCATTTTTTCCTGATACCCTTGTGAAAATATACAAAAATTGGTCTAAATGAATTTTTTTATGAAAAAAAAGTTAATTGTTAATTTTTTTTTTCCACATTTTAAAAATTCCTATGAAGCACCTGAAAGGTTAATGAACTTCTTGAATGTGGTTTTGCGCACCTTGAGGGGAGCAGTTTTTAGAATTGTGTCACTTTTGGGTATTTTCTATCATATAGATCTCTCAAAGTGACTGTAAATGTGAAGTGGTCCTTAAAAAATGGTTTAGTAAATTTTGTTGGAAAAATGAGAAATTGCTGGTCAACTTTTAACTCATAACTTCCCAACAAAAAAAAAATTCAAAAATTGGGCTGATGTAAAGTAGACATGTGGGAAATGTTATGTATTAACTATTTTTCGTTACATATCTCTGTGATTTTAGGGCATAAGAATTCAAAGTTTGAAAATTGTTACATTTTCCAAATTTCCATTTTTATTTTTTTTTACACAAATGCTAGTTATATCGAAGAACTTTTACCACCATCATGAAGTAAAACATGTCACAAAAAACAGTCCCCTAAAATAAGTGGGATACGTTGAAGCATTCCAGAGTTGTAACCTCATAAAGTGACACTGGTCTGAATTGTAGAATTTGGCTTTTTTTTACATGTTACAATTATTATGTTCTGGTGTCTGCGGAGACTCCAGGGACCATTCAATTCACATAGAATAACTTCGTCAATCAAATTTCCCAATAAAGTCTGCACAGTCTGGCAAATTTGAATCTCACCAGATCAATCATTGGTGCAAACAAGAGATATATCACGACCAAGTTTTGAGAGGCGTCTGTTTAAACTAGTTGACCTGGTAAATCATAGGGTGTTGGCGATATTACCTTTAACTTATAGTACATTACAAACTCTCAGTTACCAAGTCAGTGGGACATTTACTGGGCAGAACTTGAGCCCTGACTTAACTGAGTGGTACATTGTTGCTTTTGATCTTTCTGGGCTGATTTTACCTGCCTACCTTAGTTGTAGACATTATGTGACCTTATAATCAATCGATATTTCATACTGGATCCCTTTTCCAACGTGTGTCCTGTATGGTCTAACATTTATGTCAATGCTGCATTCTGTTTCATGATTATTTGGAGATGATGTAATAATATAAGTTGTCTGTGTTTAATGCCCACGACGACTGGTATTGGCCGAAGATTGTAATCTTTAATTATGAAATTCCTGATAAACATAAAGCTAAACAAAAAATCTTGATGTCACAGTATAGTATATCCACTACTCCTAGGTCTTGTCATCGTGGTTGTGTTTTCTAGTAAAATCCACTGGGTTCACAATTAACGTTTCCAATGTACAAACCTCCAGCTGTGAAACTCTGTCCTCTAACTGACAAATAAGTTTGATGTTACTTGTCTATTCTTTACCATACATAAAAGTTAGACACGGAATAATGAATATTTCCTGCCATGAATTTGTATAAGTTTATGTCTGTTAATTGTAGAATGACGAGTAGCGTTGTCATTTTTAGGATGGAAGAATATTCCTAACCATTTCACTCATGCTGACAACTGTCATACGGAATATCAACTTTTCCAGTAAATCATTATGTTCAAGAGTGCATAAAACACATTTGCCGTTGCATTCATTCCCCAGGTTGACAATGTAGTTTTTGTAAACAACCTTTCGCTATCGCTAATGGATTTAGACTATTTGTAATCCAGGTCCAGTTATTTGTGAAGTGTTGTCTCTAAAATTCTGCCAATTTGGGGCACAGCCCTTGTGTTCGCTCTGAACATTATGACCTGTCCATTATATTTGGATGAGAGAATCTTCCAACCTAGTGCAGATTTTTTTTTTAATAAAATGTTATCAGTAGTGTTGAGCGATACCGTTCGATACCCAAAAATATCTTATCGGATGGTATCGCCCGATACGAAAAAAATATCGGGTATCGCCGATTCCGATACCGGAAGTCCCATTCAAGTCAATGGGACTTCCGGTATCGGAATTAAAAAAAGGCCTTTATTTCCTTGTTGGCTAATTCTACATAATTGAAAACAAATAAGAATCATGTAGAATGTATTGTGGGAGGTGGAGGAGACATTAAAAGCATAGTGGTTTATTCAAATCACATGGCATAGCATTAATTCCAATTTTTTTTTTTCAAGACGTTCGGAGTTAAAAAGATATTGACTATGTTAACTTTTTTATATTTAGTCAGATATGTATGTTTCGCAACTTCCATGCTCTTCACCTTCTTTTGTACTTCTCCCACACGATCCGCAGCAGTAGCATTTTTTTCATCAACTTTTTCTTCACCTTATTCATCTTCTTCTTCTTCACCTTCTTCCCATTAATTTTTTTTTTCCATTCTTCATATTCTTCTTATTCAGCTATTATTAATTTTTCATATGCTATTTCTTCATCTTCTTCCTATTCTTCTTTTTCTTCATTTTCTTATGGTGACAGGCATTCCTGTAGTACTTATCTATAAAAGTTATAAGATTACACCTTACGCTCTGCCTGTCACAAAAGATTTACAACAGGATTTGTCCGCGTTCAGTTTGGCCTGCAGCAGCAGGCATTTTCCAGGGGCACCACGAGGAGGAACGGACTCACCCCCATTTACTGCTTAGTCTTCTTCTGCTTATAATTTTGATTTCTTCTATGCTGATTTTTTGTCTTATGCTTAATGTTCTTCTGCTTTCTGTTCTTCTGCTTCTTGTTCTTCTGTATCTTGGTGGTTGTCTTCATGTTCTTTGTCCTCTTGGTCTTATTATTTAGGGTCATATTTCTGGTCTTCTTTGGTGTGGTCTTCAGGGTCGTCATCATCAGGGTCATCGTCATGGAGATCAATAAGGATTACCAAAGACAATTTCAAAAAGCTTGATCTTGGAAATGTAGCAGAAGGTACAAGAAGGCTGAGAAACTGGCGAGAACCAGCAGACAGTGCTGGCACCCGGATGGGTAGCAGAAGGAACAAGAGCCAATGGCACTACCGAGGACCAACTGACGGTGCTGGACCACGGTTACTAAGCAGAAGGTACCTGTGCTAAAAAGCACTACCAAGGACCAGCTGACGGTGCTGGACCTCGGATACCGAGATGGAGGCACCTAGGCCAAAGGCTCTGGCGAGAACCAGCAGACAGTGCTGGAAACCGGGTGGGTAGCAGAAGGTACCCATTGAAAGCAAAGTAGCCAGGCCGCAAGCCGGCCGCAGTTACCGAAACCCACAGTCCTACAGGGGGTCCATGTCCCATTGGCACTACGGATCCAGCCTTCAGTGCCAGTTCCCGCAGCCCACATAGGAGTCACCTAAACTGCAGGCACCGTAGAGTCGGCTAACCCGGCCGCAAGACGACAGGACAACGGATTGGTGGCATAGTGACCTTGACACTACCCGGAAACAGCAGGCGTGCTGGAACCAGGCTGGGCAACAGGGAGTCCCCGTGCCAAAGACACTGCCGAGCATCAACTGGCGTTGTTGGAGCCCAGGGACAATCATGGTGTAGGCCGAGGCCTACTTGGTGGTAGTTTTAGATTGTTTGTAGGCTACAACAGACTGTCAACGTGCTCCAATTAGGCATCTGTCTCCAGGATTTCACGTGACCACCAACACCGCCAGTTTATGCGTACAGCAGCCGTCTGCCCAATCCACACGTGTTGCTGTGTTACTGGGATTCTGTAATGTCAGCAGATCCCCTGATGTGTGTCTGCCACTGTCTCCTGCTCTGTCCACATTCCCACCGCTTGCAGTGGGAAGGTGGACAGCGCAGGAGACAATGCCGGACCCACATTGGGGGATCTGCTGACGTTACAGAACTCCAGGAACACAGGAACAAGTGTGGAATGCGTGGACGGCAACTGTGAGCAGGAACTGGCGGTGTTAGAGGTCAGGGGAAATACTAGAGACAGAGTGGAGACAGAGGCCAAATCAGAGAATGTTTAAATCTGAAGTAGTTACAATTTGGAGGCAGCAGCAGTTTGCCCTCCACACAGCAGGGGATCAGCTGACGTTACTGAACCCCACTTTCACATGAACGAGTGTGTTTTTCTGTGTGGACAGCACTTCCGAGCACCAACTGGCGGTGTTGGAGCCCAGGGACAATCATGGTGCAGGCCGAGGCCTACTAGGAGCCAGGTGTAAAGCTGAGGTATTTTGACTTTGGAGGGAGCAGGACACTTTGCCCTCCACACAGCAGGGGATCAGCTGACGTTACCGAACCCCACTTTCACATGAACGAGTGTGTTTTTCTGTGTGGACAGCACTTCCGAGCAACAACTGACGATGTTGGAGCCCAGGGATAGTCATTTTGTAGGCTGAGGCCTACTTGGAGGCAATTTAAGATAAGACGTTGTTTGAATTTGGAGGCAGCAGCAGTTTGCCCTCCACACAGCAGGGGATCAGCTGACATTACTGACCCCCACTTTCACATGAACAAGTGTGTATTTCTGTGTGGACAGCACTTCCGAGCACCAACTAGCGTTGTTGGAGCCCAGGGAGAACCAGGGTGCAGGCCGAGGCCTACTTGGTGGCAGTTTTAGATTGTTTGTAGGCTACAACAGACTGTCAACGTGCTCCAATTAGGCATCTGTCTCCACTCTGTTTCCAGGATTTCACGTGACCACCAACACCGCCAGTTTATGCGTACAGCAGCTGTCTGCCCAATCCACACGTGTTCCTGTGTTACTGGGATTCTGTAATGTCAGCAGATCCCCTGATGTGTGTCTGCCACTGTCTCCTGCTCTGTCCACATTCCCACCGCTTGCAGTGGGAAGGTAACACAGGAACACGTGTGGAATGCGTGGACGGCAACTGTGAGCAGGAACTGGCGGTGTTGGAGGTCAGGGGAAATACTAGAGACAGAGTGGAGACAGAGGCCAAATCAGAGAATGTTTAAATCTGAAGTAGTTACAATTCGGAGGCAGCAGCAGTTTGCCCTCCACACAGCAGGGGATCAGCTGACGTTACCGAACCCCACTTACACATGAGCGAGTGTTTTGTCTGTGCGGACAGCACTTCTGAGCACCAACTGGCGGTGTCGGAGCCCAGGGAAAATCAGGTAGTAGGCCGAGGCCTACTTGGTGGCAGTTTGCGATTGTTTCTAGACTACTACTAACTGTCAACGTACTCCAATTAGGCCTCTGTCTTCACTCTGTTTCGAGTATTTCCTCTGGCTTCCAACCACGCCAGTTGCTGCTCTGAAATGCCATCTGCACAACCCACACTTGTTCCTGTGTTACTGGGGTTCTGTAACAGCAGCTTCTCCCTAGAGGTGAGTCAGGCAATTTCTCCTGCTCTGTCCACATTTCCACTACAAGTAGTGGAAATGTAGACAAAGCAGGAGACATTGCCGTGCTCAACTCTGGAGATGAGCAGATGATACAGGACCCAGGTACCACAGGAACAAGTGTGGATTGTGCAGACGGCACTTGAGAGCAGAAACAGGCGGTGTTGTAGGCCGGAGGAAATACTCAAAACAGAGTGGAGACAGAGGGCAAATCAGAGAACATATTAAATCAGAGGTAGTCAGAAGTTGTAGGCAGCAGGAGAGTTTGCCGTACACACAGCAGGGGATCAGCTGATGTTACCGAACCCCACTTACACATGAGCGAGTGTTTTGTCTGTGCGGACAGCACTTCTGAGCACCAACTGGCGTTGTCAGAGCCCAGGGAAAATCAGGTAGTAGGCCGAGGCCTACTTGGAGCCAGGTGTAAATCTGAGGTTGTTTGACTGTGGAGGGAGCAGGACACTTTGCCATACACACAGCAGGGGATCAGCTGACGTTACCGAACCCCACTTACACATGAGCGAGTGTTTTGTCTGTGTGGACAGCACTTCTGAGCAACAACGGGCGTTGCTGTAGCCCAGGAAATAAAGTTCAGGTCATAGAAACATGAACACAACAGGAGACCTGGATCCTGTTGCCAGCCAATTATTTATTCTGGAAGAGGACTGGCAAATTCAGGTGAGATCCAGGCCTTGTTCATTTTCACAAAAGTAAGCCGGTCAACATTATCGGCGGATAGTCGCGTGCGATGGTCTGTTACTACACCACCTGCAGCACTAAAGACACGTTCCGATAATACACTGGCAGCAGGGCAAGCCAGCACCTCCAATGCATACTGGCTAAGCTCTGGCCATGTATCCAGCTTAGAGACCCAATACTTGAACAGGGAAGAGCCGTCTGGGAGAACACTAACAGGGCACGACAAGTAGTCTGTCACCATCTGACGGAAACGTTGCCTCCTGCTGACTGGAGCCGTCTGTGATGGTGTAGCCGTTTGTGGCGGTCCCACAAAACTTTTCCACATTTGGGCCATACTGGCCTTGCCTTGTCCTGCGGCACTGCCTCTGCTACCTCTTTGTGCAGAGCTTCCTCCACTGCCTCTACCCACATGGCTGCTTTGAAAAGCACTACCAGCAACACTTGTGGGGGGAAAGGAGAACATGATGGCCTGCACAAGTGTTTCTTGGTACTCCCGCATTTTTCGCTCCCGGTTCAACTGTGGTATGAGGCTTTGTAAGTTGTCCCGGTAGCGAGGATCTAGGAGGGTGTACACCCAATAATCAGCCGTGTGGAGAATGTTGGCGATGCGGCGGTCATTTAACAAGCACTGCAGCATGAAATCAACCATGTGCTGCAGACTGCCAACTGGACCGGAAACGCTGTCCCCAGCTTGAGGCAGCATCTCTGCCTGCTCAGCATCACCCCACCCTCGCTGTACACACTGACTACTAGAGCCTTGTGTACCTCCCTCCTCTGGAGAGATGTGTTCCTCCTCCTCCATTGACTCCTCGTCATCCTCCTCACTAAGTGTCCCCTGCCTGGGCCTTTGTGTGGAAGCACGTTGCGCAGACTTGCCAGAAGCAGATGGCATTTCTGACTGCTCATCCTCGACCTCTTCAAAAACCTCCTCACTTAGTGCTTGTAAGGTTTTTTGAAGTAGACAGATGAGGGGGACAGTCATGCTGATTAGTGCATCATCTGCACTGGCCATCCGCGTGGAGTCATCGAAGGCACGCAAAACTTGGCAGATGTCCCTCATAGTGGCCCACTCAGTGGTGGTGAAGTGTGTCCGGCGCACAGTGCGACTTGTTTGCGCCTGATGCAGCTGGTACTCCATTACTGCTGCCTGCTGCTCACACAACCGCTCCAACATATGTAACGTTGAATTCCACCTGGTGGGGAGGTCACATATGATGCGATGTTCTGGCAGGCGGAATCGGCGTTGCAGAGATGCAATGCGCGATCTTGCCATGCTGGAACGCCGCAAGTGAGCACACTCTAGGCGAACCTTGTGCAGCAGTGCATCAAGATCCGGATAGTCCCTCAGAAAGCTCTGCACGACCAAATTGAGCACGTGTGCCAGACATGGTATGTGAGTGAGGTTGCCTAGGCCCAGAGCTGCCACTAGATTTCGGCCATTGTCACTCACTACCAAACCTGGCTGGAGATTCGCTGGCACAAACCACACATCACTCTACTGCTTGATGGCATTCCAGAGCTCCTGTGCTGTGTGGCTCCGATTCCCCAAAGAAATTAATTTAAGGACGGCCTGTTGAAGTTTGGCCACACCTGTGCTCATATCTGGCCTAACAGGCTCACGCAGTGCTGATTCCGAGGAACTAGAGTAGGAGGAGGACTCAATATGTACAGACTGCATTCCTGCAATCCTTGGAGTTGGCAGAATACGTACAGAGCCACTCTCCAGATCTGTACCCGGCTCCACAACATTGACCCAATGGGCAGTGAGGGAAAGGTATCGTCCCTGTCCATGGCTACTGGTCCACGCATCAGTGGTCAGGTGGACCTTGCTACTGACGGCATTTAGTAGCGCATTTTTAATTTTTCCCTCCACATGCTTTTACAGGGCAGGGACAGCTTGCCTGCTGAAATTGAAATAAAAGCGGCTGGGCACATTGTATTGTGGAACTGCCAATGACATAAAGTTCCGGAATGTGTCAGTCTCCACCAGCCTGAATGACAGCATCTCAAGGGCCAGTAGTTTGGCAATGCCGGCATTCAGAGCCAGTGCTCGGGGATGGTTTGCCGAGTATGGCCGCTTTTTCTACCATGCCTGTGCTACCGATTGCTGGTGAGTGGCCTGGGAGTGTGCTGATGACTGCAAACGTGGTTCAGTGGGTGGAATTTCACTGGGTCTCTGGACAACAGTGGCAGTGGTTCTTCCATGGCGTTCCAGTGAGGAAGCCGAACCAGCTGTGTGTGAGCTGGAGGAAGAGGCCCCAACACGAACTGAAGAGGTGGTAGGTGCTGCTGAAGGTTGGCCTACATCTTCAGTGTGTCTGTGTAACTCCACCTCGTGCTTGGTACGCACATGTTTCCACATATTTGTGGTATTGAGGTTGGTCACATTTTTCCCTCGTTTCACTTTCTGATGACACAGCTTGCATTTGACAAAGCAAATGTCATCTGCAACTGTGTCAAAAAAAGACCACGCACTGCAAGTCCTGGGAGCGCCCGTTTTGTGTTTTGGAAGAGGATTGCTCCTCACGGGTGCCAAAGTGGAGGCTACAGGCAACCAAGTCTGCCCCCGCCCTCTCCCTCCTCTTTTGGCTGTTCGGGGAATCTCTTCCTCAGAGCTGCTCCCACCACCTTCCTGTGGCTGACGCCATGATGGGTCAAGGACCTCATCATCTCCACTCCCCTCTTCAAGCACCGGCTGGTCCTGGGTTGTCTCGCCAGCACCGTACGCACCAGAAATTGGCAACTGAGTCTCATCATCATCTGATGCATACTGAGGTGTGCTGACCATAGGCACTGGCCCACCCGCCTCTTCAGATTCAGAGGGACAAAGCAGTTGCGCATCACTGCATACTCCCTCTTCTTCACGCTCTAGAATGCTGCTTGGCTGGCCACCTCTTTCCAAGCCAACAGATTCTGAGAACAGAAGTAAAGATTGAGATGGCTCCTGTCCAGGGCTCTCAGACTGCCTGGGCAATTTGGCAGGTGGTGAAGAGACCGATGGTTGCTCTTCAGTGCTCTGGCCTTGGGAGGATGCGGAAGTCATTGAAGTGGATGCGTTAGCTGCCATCCATCCGACAACGGCTTCAATTTGTTCGTCACGCAGCAGTGGGGTACGGCGAGGTCCTACAAAGCTGCGCATGAAGGACTGTTGCCTGGTAAAAGTGGGGGATGCCGGGTCACTGGTGGCCGCAGCAGATATCGAATCCCCACGTCCTCTACCTGCTGAATCCCCCGTCCTCTCCCTGCTGAAACTCCACGGCCACGACCACGTGCCTTACTCCCTGCCTTCTTCATCTTGGTAGACTGATAAAGATAGGCAGAAAAGTAAAAAAGGGGTGGCTTAGTGTTCTTATTCCTGAACACCTGCTAACCAGTATAAGAAACACTAATTTGGCTAAGAGTGTGTGTACTACACTTTAATATGATCTAATGTGGCCTAGACAACTGTAAAGTGGAGTGTTTGGTGAACTTTATTTCCTTTTTTTTGGGTGGGGGAAAGGATGTGACCAAAGTTTGAAAGCTATAGTATCACAAACTTTTTGGAGCGATTACAATGCAGGAAGCTAACCTACAATGCAATTGATGAAGCTCCAAAAAATAGGGTGATACTAGCCTGGCTGGCCCTGAAGGGCACAAGCCAGCAAAAAGGCTCCTCTATCTAATCCTATATAGTGTTTGCAACCAACCAATGACAATGGATGCGGCTGGAAGCACACTAATATAGGAGCAAAAATCTGGCTAAATTAGCTGCAAAAAAAGGACTATGTATGAGGCAGTGACGCACGCTGAGCGGACTACAGCTAGCGGTGGCTGTAGAACACACTGCAACGTGAGCTGCACTCACACACAGAGAGACCTATCAGACAGCCAAAAACAGTGCAGAGAAATGGGCTATAGCACTGAAAGGCTGCTGAAAGGCTCCGCTGTCCACTCCTTTAGTGTTTGCAACCAACGTATATGGATACGTATGGAAGCACACTATACAGGAGAAAAAAAAAGCAGCAATAAAAGAAAATTGTGTATGAGGCAGAGACACACGCTGGCCGGCCTACAAGCAGACGTGCCTGCAGGACACACTACACAGCGTGGGTCTGCACTCACACAGCCCTTGCAGACAGCTGTGAAAACAGCGCTGCTAGGGAAAAGCAAGCTACAGTGGTGGTTTATGTAGCCTGGGTTAAGCACTATATGTTTTGTGGAATCGCTATTTCTAACTGTCCCTCACAGTCTTCAACAGCAGCCTGTCCCTAACTGAATTCACAGCAGAGTGACCAGAAATGGCGGCTGCAGCGCTTTTTATAGTGCATCATGACATCATTTCAGCAGCCAATCACAGCCATGCCAGTAGTTAACATGCCTAACAGGATATGCCCACACTTCTGAGGATCCCCATTGGCTGAATCAAATCGAGCGGGCTCCTAGCATTATGCGAACTTCCGATTCCGGTATTTGATATGAAAAAAGTATCGGAACTAAGTATCGGAATTCCGATACAGCTAATATCGGCCGATACCCGATACTTGCGGTATCGGAATGCTCAACACTAGTTATCAGTCAAATGTTAGAGATTTTTCATTTTTTAGGAAACCACCGTCCCCACTTGCAGATTGTTTTCTAAAAAAACAAACAAACTGTTCTTTTCTCATCCTCACCAGGTTCAGCACTGAGTCTCCGTCACTCCTCCGGAGTCTGTTATTATCTGTAGGACTGCCCAGCTCTGCATGTGATCAGTGAACTCATTGACTCATGATGTCTAAACCTGCAGAGCCCCTGAGCTCACTAATCGCCTGCAGCGCTGTCTATGTGAGGTCAGCGCTGCAGCAGATAATAACTTAAACAGGGGTTGCACCAGATACTCAGCATTGAACTCCGGGGGGGTGGGGGGTGAGCTTTGGGTTGAGTAAAGCACTTTTTTTTAATAAACTGCATCTGAGAATAGGATTTTACTAAGACTGGAAAAACCATTTAAGGAAAGTCTACTTACACTAAACGTACCCACACCTTTTTGGCCAGATCACCCAGTAATCTATTGACCAATATTACATCACTTCTATAGATTTAGATTAGGAAGGCCAGGATCACACATGCGAGAAACACGTTCGAGTCTTGCATGTTAATACCGGCTCTGCCGCCGACACTCGGGAGCGGAGCATTCGGCTGCATGTATTGCTATGCGGCACCTATAAGATACCTGGATGTGAGTCATCAGTTCTGTGGTTCCTGTATGGACTACATTTTGATGATGACTCCCAGCATCTCCTTAACATTGTTAAGGACACACTGAGAATTATAGGTTTATGTGATGCAATTATATATGGGGTTGACCTGACATTGTAATTGATTGCTGTACTAAGCTTGGTGCTCTACACATGTACTAACATTGGTTTTGGTGCTGCATTCATGTATTGACAATGGTTCTGGCTTTGCATTCATGTACTGATAGTGGTTCTGATGCTGTATTCATGTACTGTCAATGGATCTGATGCTGCCTTCATGTATTGACGGAGGTTCTGATACTGCATTCATGTACTAATGGTGGTTCTGGCTTTGTACTCATGTGCTGACTGTGGTTCTGATCTCTTTTGCTTCAATGCAGCAAGAATGAGCAGCTTTTGCACACTTCAGATTCCGATCAGACTATTGGACTGAGAACAAATTTCATGCCATATTTTTTACTCCTATTTGGGGAGGATTTTAGAATCCCCCGCTTCCAGCCACATAAAACCTAAGTAAAGTGTTTTTTGCTAAAAGGGCAAAGAAAAAAAAAACTCTTTAGTAAATACAAAATTGCACGATTGCCCTTTCATTGTCTTTAATATGAATCCTTAAGATATAGAAGAAATGATGGCTGTTTGGCTCATTTTTTGCAGTTAGCACAGACCAGGATTAGGTGTCATAGGGTTCAGTGACAAGTCCCTGCTATAAACCATGGTTCAGTACCCAGGGCTTCTGTAATAATTTCCGTTCCATCTGGTTAATTTCAGATTGTTCTTCCTCCAGCTAGAGAAATTAACCATGGTATCACCAGTTTCAAAAGCCTATTACCTTTTTCTGCAGCATTTGATAGTGTTGTCTCTAGTCAATCCCCACATTAAGTTTATTCAAACTGTAATTATTATTATTATTAATTATTATAGCACCATTTATTCCATGGCGCTTTACGTGTGAGGAGGGGTATCTATATAAAAACGAGTGTGTATGTGTGTGTGTATAAAGCCCCACCCCTCATTATGATGTCATAATGGTTGTCATGACGACAATGATGTCATAATAGGTTGCAATGGTGACAGTGGTGTCATAATGGTTGCCATAGTGACAATGGTATCATAATAGGTTGCCATGGCGAAGATGATGTCATAATGGGTATATGGGCATGTAACTATGGGATGGAGGATGTGTGATGGGTGGTATATGGGCACGGGATTATGGGATGGCGTATATGTATGATGGGTCTATGGGCACGGGACTGTGGGATGGAGGATATGTATGATGGGTATATGGGCACTGGACTATGGGATGGAGGATAATCATTTTAATTTGTTATAACTAACCACAGTTAGTTACTTTGTCCGGGCAACGCCAGGCTCTTCAGCTAATACATAATCAAAAAAAGTACAGTAATCTTAAACAATATGTCATAACTGGAACAGGAGAGGAGAGGATCCTGCCCGGGAGGGCTCACAATCTACAAGGGATGAGTGAAGATACAGTAGGTAAGGGTAAAGATGGTCGTGCAGTGGCTTGGTCGATCGGTGGTTACTGCAGGTTGCAGGCTTGTTGGAAGAGGTAGGTCTTCAGGTTCTTTTAAGACATTCATCTTCTAAGCATTACATGAAGTAAGAAACAGCTGTTTTTAACAGCTGACATGTGCGAATTGCGATCCACCCGCGGCTGTTAACTAGTTAAATGCCGCTGTCAAATGCTGATGGCAGCATTTAAATGGCGCTTATGGCAATAGTGCTAGAAATACGCACATCGGTGACCTGCGTCACATGATCGCGGGTCATCGGTGTGTCGGCATGACAACCCGAGGTCTCGACTTGCTGTGAGCACCACCCAGTGGTCGGCGCCCATAGCAAGTCAGTAATTCAGCTACATAAAGGCAAACTGATCATCGCCTCTATGTAGCTGAACTGAATGAGTTGTGACAGCTTCTAGTCTCCCATGGAGATTATTGAAGAATACCAAAAGTAAAAAGAAAATATTTTTAAAAAATATAAAAAATTAAAAGTTCAAATCACCCCCCTTTTCGCCCCATTCAAAATAAAATAAAAAAAAATCAAACATACACATATTTGGTATCGCCGCATTCAGAATCACCCGATCTATCAATAAAAAAAGGATTAACCTGATGGCTAAATGGCGTAGTGAGAAAAAAAATCAAAACGCCAGAATTACGTTTTATTTGGTCAGCATGACATTGCATTAAAATGCAATAATGAGTTATCAAAAGAACATATCTGCACCAAAATGGTATCATTACAAATCTCAGCTCAGCACGCAAAAAATAAGCCCTCACCCAACCCGAGATCACGAGAAATAGAGACGCTACGAGTATCAGAAAATGGCACAATTTTTTTTGTTTTTAACAAAGTTTGGAATTTTTTTCACAACTTAGATAAAAAAAAACCTAGACATATTTGGTGTCTATGAACTCATAATGACCTGGAGAATTATAATGGCTGGTCAGTTTTAGCATTTAATGAACCTAGCAAAATAGCCAAACAAAAAATAAGTGTGGGATTGCACTTTTTTTGCAATTTCACCGCACTTGGAATTTTCTTCCCGTTTTCTAGTACAAGACATGGTAAAACCAATGGTGTTGTTCAAAAGAACAAATCGTCCCACAAAAAACAAGCCCTCACTTGGCCTTATTGACGGAAAATTTAAAAAGTTATGGCTCTGGGAAAGAGTGAAGCAAAAAACAAACACAAAACCGAAAAAAGCTTCGGGGTTGAGGGGTTAAAGGGAATCAAAACAGCACCCCAGGGACCATTAAGGCTGGTTTCACATTTGCGTTTTTTAGCGCTGGAAAAAAACGCTAACCTGCGCATGCGTTTTTTCCCCTATATTTAACATGGGTGCGCATACCTGCGCGCTTGTAAGCGCATGTATGCGATTTTCATGCGCTGCGTTTTTTTGGGGTGTGCGATTGGATTTTCCAGACGCATCATGTTGCATTTTTTGGCCCTGCAAAAAAGCGCATGCGCACATATGCGCACGTTTTGCGCTAAAAATGGCCATTATAGCCTATGGATGCGCATATGTGCGCACTGGCATGCTCATGTAAGTGTTTTTTTGCATATGCGTTTTTTTTTTTTAACCATGGAATTTAGGGGTTTGAGTTAGAGTTAGGGTTAGTTAAGGGGGTTTAGGGTTAGGGTTAGGGTCAGGGTCAGGGTTAGGGTTGGGTTTTGGGTCAGGGTTAGGGTTTAGTATGGTTTGGTTAAGGGTTAGGGTCAGGGTTAGGGTCAGGATTAGGGTTAAGTATGGTTTTGTTAAGGGTTAGGGTCAGGGTTAGGGTTAGGGTTAGGGTCAGGGTTAGGGTTAGGGTTAGGGTCAGGGTTAGGGTTAGGGTCAGGGTTAGGGTTAAGTATGGTTTTGTTAAGGATTAGGGTCAGGGTTAGGGTCAGGATTAGGGTTAAGTATGGTTTGGTTAAGGGTTAGGGTCAGGGTTAGGGTTAGGGTTAGGGTCAGGGTTAGGGTTAGGGTCAGGGTTAGGGTTAAGTATGGTTTTGTTAAGGATTAGGGTCAGGGTTAGGGTCAGGATTAGGGTTAAGTATGGTTTGGTTAAGGGTTAGGGTCAGGGTTAGGGTTAGGGTTAGGGTCAGGATTAGGGTTAGGGTTAGGGTTAGGGTCAGGGTTAGGGTTAAGTATGGTTTTGTTAAGGGTTAGGGTCAGGGTTAGGGTTAGGGTTAGGGTCAGGGTTAGGGTTAGGGTTAGGGTTAGGGTTAGGGTCAGGGTTAGGGTTAGGGTTAGGGTTAGTTAGGGTTTAGGGTTTGGGTTAGGGTTAAGTATGATTTGGTTAAGGGTTAGGGTCAGGGTTAGGGTTAGGGTTAGGGTCAGGGTTAGGGTTAGGGTTAGGGTCAGGGTTAGGGTTAGTAAAGTCATGGTTTGGGTAGTGTGAGGGGCCACCTAAAAATGTTGGAAAAAAACGCAAACGCGGTAAAAACGCGCTAAAAACGCATACAAACGCATAAAAACGCTGCGTTTTTTTCATGCATGCTCAAAAAAATGCTTGAAAAAAACGCAGCAGTTGTATGCTTATGTATGCGTTTTTTCAATGCGTTTTTTTGCGGGAAAAACGCGCTGCAAAAAAAAGCAAGTGTGAAACTAGCCTCAGACACTTAGTTCACTCTAAAATTGGTAAAGTTGCTGTGGAAGATGATGATGAAGTGCATCTTGGTCAACCAGACCTAAACATACAGAATTTACAGAGACTGTGCAAACTTAAAGCAGTTTAATACTTATTTTGGCAGGAAATATTTGACTTTTTATTATTTAGAACACACCTTGCAGATGTTAATTTTAAAGTGTCATGATGACAGAATTATGTGCAACTTGCTCTTTCAAAGAAACTCTCCATATTTGGACATAATGCACCTGCTCGTCTAGATGCGTTATACTTTAGGAAGAGGTTTTTACAATATTGGTCGATACTATTGATATGTAATTATACTAATAGCAGTTTCTTTCTCTGTGCAACTTGTTAACAGTCGCAGCTTGCTACACATTGAGAACACTAAAATCACATACTCTGCATCTTAACTGACAGCCAGTTCTGCACACACATGCTGTAGAACAGACTAGATTGTCAATCAATGTGTTTGTGAGTGATAACTTATTTCTAGTTAGCAGTGACTAATACAGCTGTTAGGCTCACCACATGAGTTGGCTCCTTTAAGCCTCTGGTCTGGTGGGCACATGGACTGCAGGCATTGATGCAATAACGGGAAGGCTTATGGGCAGAGAATGCTATGCACTCACAGGAATCTCAGAAGCAGCAAGATGGATGAAGTGAGACTCAGCAGGGAAGCAAGTAAAAGCAAACACAAAAACCCCAAATGGTTGAGCACTAATCCTCAAGACATCGGTGTGTGTCTAAATGGGCCTTAAATAAGTCGAAAGAGATGACGTCATTGATTCACTTTGGGCTGTGACGCTAGTCACAACCCATGGACAGGTCAAGAGTCAGCGACGTCAGACGTTCCGGAGTCAATACCAAAAGAGCACGTAGTAAAAATAAAAAGGGAAAATACAAAATCGTAAGTTAAGTCACTTGCCAGGGTCAGAATGTCAGAGAAATATTGGATAAGCAAAGGGACAATAACAATGGGTAGTCAGAACATGGTCAAAAGGTGAGTAGCAGAATATCAGATGTAAATGGGTAATAACAAATGAGTAGTCTGAACACGATCCAAAGGTCAGCAGCAGAATATCAGATGTAAAGGATTAACAACAAGTGGGTAGTCTGAACACGATCCAAAGGTCGGCAAAGAAAGATCAGAACTTACAGCACATCGATGAGATGAACACACACTAGAGAGCACAAGCTTAGAACAAGCTTTTGACTAGCAGTGATCTGAGCCAGACAGCTCAACTAAGTAGCAGGGAAATTACCAACTAAGAACACGGAGCACCTGTGGAAATCTCTGCACCTTCCAGTCTCAGATAGGTCAACCGAGCTGTCAATCAAAGCACCGACAGCTCAGCATGCCCCAGCACAAGATAGGATGACAGATCTGTCCATCACTGAGTCCCAGATACTCTGAGCAGAGGAATCATGATATGGGCAACCTGTAAAACCTAACCTGAAGGCCAGCATAAATCAGCGACTCAGGGGAAAGAAATGAAGTCCAGGATGCCCAGGACTGGTGGGTAACAACAGCCTCCTGCACCGCTCTGATGACTTGAAGTGATTAGCAGCATGTGGAATATAACTTCATTTTTTCCCTGTAGCCTCTGTCTGAGTAAGCCAGTCAAACATGTTTAACCCCTTCATGACCCAGCCTATTTTGACCTTAATGACCTGGCCATTTTTTGCAATTCTGACCAGTGTCCCTTTATGAGGTAGTAACTCAGGAACACTTCAACGGATCCTAGCGATTCTGAGATTGCTTTTTCGTGACATATTGGGCTTCATGTTAGTGGTAAATTTAGGTCAATAATTTTTGCGTTTATTTGTGAAAAAAATCAGAAATTTGGTAAAAATTTAGAAAATTTTGCAATTTTCACATTTTGAATTTTTATTCTGTTAAACCAGAGAGTTATATGACACAAAGTGGTAACTAAATAACATTTCCCACATGTCTACTTTACATCAGCACAATTTTGGAAACAAATTTTTTTTTTGTTAGGAAGTTATAAGGGTTAAAAGTTGACCAGCGATTTCTCATTTTTACAACAAAATTTACAAAACCATTTTTTTTTAGGGACTACATCACATTTGAAGTCACTTTGAGGGGTCTATATGGCAGAATATACCCAAAATTGACACCATTCTAAAAACTGCATCCCTCAAGCTACTCAAAACTACATTCTAGAAGATTATTAACCCTTCAGGTGTTTCGCAGGAACTAAAGCAACGTGGAAAGAAAAAAATGGACATTTTAATTTTTACAACAAAAATTTTCTTTTAGCATCAATTTTTTCATTTTCACATGGGTAACAGGATAAAATGGATCCTAAAATTTGTTGGGTAATTTCTCCTGAGTACACCGATACCTCATATGTGGTCATAAACCACTGTTTGGGTGCACGGCAGGGCTCAGAAGGGAAGGAGCGCCATTTGACTTTTGAATGGAAAACATGCTGGAATATTTAGTGGACACCATGTCGCGTTTGGAGAGCCCCTGTGTGCCTAAACATTGGAGTTCCCCCACAAGTGACCCCATTTTGGAAACTAGACCCCCCAAAGAACTTATCTAGATGTCTGGTGAGCACTTGGAACCCCCAAGTGCTTCACAGACGTTTATAACACAGAGACATGAAAATAAAAAAAATCATTTCTTTTCCAAAAAAATAATTTTTTAGCCCCCAATTTTTTATTTTCCCAAGGGTAACAGGAGAAATTAGACCACCAAAGTTGTTGTGCAATTTTTCCTGAGTACGCTGATACCCCATATGTTGGGGTAAGCCACTGTTTGGGCACACGTCGGGGCTTGGAAAGGAGGGAGCACCGTTTGACTTTTTGAACGCAAAATTGGCTGGTATCAATGGTTGCACCATGTCGCGTTTAGAGACCCCCTGATGTGCCTAAACAGTGGAAACCCCACAATTCTAACTCCAACCCTAACCCCAACACACCCCTAACCACAACCCTAACCCCAACACATCCCTAATCCTAATCCCAACCCTAACCCCAACACACCCCTAACCCTATCCGTAACCCTAATTCCAACCCTAACCCCAATTCCAACCCTAACCCTAATTCCAACCCTAACGGAAAAATAAAAATAATTTCTTTATTTTATTAGTTGATCCTGCCTATGGGAGTGATAAACGGGGGGTTTATTTACTTTTCATTCTATTTTGATCACTGAGAGTTTATCACAGTGATCATAATAGAATGAAGGGAAATTGCAGCCGGCGGGCGGACTGCGCATGCGCCCGCCATTTTCAAGATGGCGGCGTCCATGGTCCGGGACCGCGGGACACGGAGAGAGACATCGGAGGTACGGGGGGGGGGGTCGGAAGGTGGGGGGAGCACAGAGAAGGGGGAGGGGAGCCGATGATGATGGCGGCGGCACCTTGCCACCGTCAGTCGGTATCAGGGGCCGATCGGCCCCGTGAGCCGGTGGGGGGGGGTCGGATCACGGTCTCCAGCCATGTCCGATGCTACTGCAGCATCGGCCATGGCTGGATGGTAATATTTCATCAATTTTCATTGATGAAATATTACTATCGCTCTGATTGGCTGTTTCACTTTTAACAGAGCGATCGTAGCCACGTGGGGGCGAAGCCACACCCCCTGTGGTGAAGAACAAAGCCCCCTGTATCTGCGGGTCGGGTGACCTTTCAGTGACCTAGGTCACCCGACCCGCAGAGGGGCTTTAAAGTCATGACGCCACATAGGCGTCATGGGTCGTTCTGGCACGACTTTTCATGACGCCTACGTGGCGTCAAGGGTCGTGAAGGGGTTAAAATGCTATTTCTCACAATCTCATCAGGTATATAACATTTTTTAGCTGACAGACTTGTCTTTGTCTGATGGAATTGTGAAGGCTGCAGCTCATTACCCCTTCCCTCCGAAGCCTGCTTTCACCTTCCTGACCAGGCCAATTTTTTCAATTCTGACCAGTGTCGCGTTGTAAGATAATAAACATATTCCAGTGATTCTGAGACTTTTTTGTAAAATGTACTTCAGATTAGTCGTAAATTTAGGTAGATATCATTTGCGTTTCTTTACAAAAAAACATTGAAAATTTGACAAAAAATTTGAAAATTTCACAATTTTCAAATATTTAAATTTCATGCCCTTTAATTATATATTTATGCCACACAAAATAGTTAATAAATAGCATTTCCCACATATCTACTTTACATCAGCATCATTTTTTAAACACCTTTTGTTACGAAGTTAGAAGGGTTAAAAGTTTATCAGCAACTCTAATTTTTCCAACAAAATTTACAAAACCAATTTTTTAGGGACCACATCACATTTGAAATAACTTTGAGGAGCCTATGTGACAGAAAAATGCCCAAAAGTGACACCATTTTAAAATCTACACTTTTTAAAGTGCTCAAAATCACAATCGAGACGTTTATTAACCCTTTAGGTACTTCACAGGAAGTAAAGCAATGTGGAAGGGAAAAATGAAAATTAAGATTTTTCCCACAAAAATGTTTTTAGTTCCAAATTTTTCATTTTCACAAGGGTAACAGAAGAAATTGGACCTCAAAATTTGTTGTCCAATTTCTCTCGAGTACGCCGATGCCTCATTTGTGGTAGAAAACTACTGTTTCGGCACCATTTGACTTTTGGAGCCCAAAATTGGCTGGAATAGATACTTTGATGCTATGTCAAGTTTGCAATATCTGTTATATTTCACTACAATTAAATACACCATTAGACGAAGACTCTAGTCCTGAAAATAGGACCCAGTAGCTACTTGAAATTTCCTATTAAAACTACCAACAGGTTTTCACCACTTTCGCTACATGAAGTGGACAATGGAGTGGTGTAACCGAATAGGCAGAGTCTGATGGCATACCACCATTGGCCAGTAATCAGTACATAATAAGGGAAAAGGACAACTCCGAACTTGGCAGGAGACCCCAAGCTAAGGGCACTATAATCCCTCCCCTGCGCCCATGTATAACCACAATAAGACCATTTCCATTGAAAACTATGTTGTCAAACAGCAACAAATCGTTCAGTAAGGTCCCGAAAAAAAACCAGAGGACCTACAATCCACCCTTCCATGAATCGGGATTTATTTGGGTAAAATCAACAAAACAAAAAGAGGCAGGAGGGGGGAAATGCTCCAAGACTAAAATAGTGGCCCCCTCAAATAATAACTATCAAAAAATATACAACTTAAGCACATATAAACTATCCAATAGTGAAACATCCCTTTTACAAAAAAGACTTAAGTTTACGCCCACAGTTACAGCGAATCCATTTAACTTGCATATCTTCATGAAGAAGTATTTATGTAACTTAGTTTTGAAAAAAACATTTTTTAAAAAGGGAAAATTGTGTGAATAGATATCCAAATCAGGAGACACATGAATATATTCACACTACATTAACCAATCCCTCTAAATTTATTCCAAATCAAGAATATTCAAACACTTTCTTCATGTTTGATACATTGGTTACCTCAGATATTAGGAAACTGTATGAAAAGAAACCCAAGTTCACATCCTATAATTTAACACAACAAGAAAGAAAAGCCCTTATGGATTTACAAGTGAATAACGAGATTTTAGTCCGTCCCGCGGACAAAGGTGGAGGGATTGTGGTATTAAGTCGTTCTATGTATAGGGAGGAATCTGATAGACTCCTCAGTGATGCAATCACTTACAAAAAAATTGAAGAGTGATCCAACCACATATTTCAACAAAAAAATATACATTCTATGCTCTAAGGGGAAATCTATGGGCATTTTGAATAAGAAAGAGTATGAATTTGTAATGAATTGCACTCCCAGAATAGCGGTCTTTTAGCACATCCCAAAATTACATAAGGATCTGGTACGCCCCCCGGGGAGGTCAATTGTATCAGGCATCAACAGCGTAACGGACAATGTTGGCATTCACCTGCAAAAGTGCATGTCTTTAATACTGGCATATCTTAAGGATATGGGCCATGTTCTACAGGTTTTAGAATAGGTCAGTTGGAAATCCCATTATATCCTGGGAACAATGGATATAAAATCATTGTATACAGTGATTAATCAGGAGAAAGGTTGCCATGCAGCAGGCTATTACCTGAAATTACTGGGAATTTATACAGCTGAGCAGGTCCAATTTATTCAAGAATGCATGTATTTTAATTCTTCCTGCAGACATGGGGCACAGCTATGGGGGCACAGTTTGCCCCTAGCTATGCCAACCTATATGTAGCCAAATGGGAGGAGTCATAGGTAAAGGCGGACGCCTACATAAGGGTTTGGTCCTGTGGCGCCGATTTATCAACGATGTTCTATTTATCTGGGAAGGGAATCAAAAGGAGCTTGATTCCTTCCTATTGAACTTGAATACAAACAACTTTGGCCTGGAATTCACCCCCACAACTAGTGCTACTAGTGTAAATGTGTTGGATCTTAACATTTTTGTGGAGGAAAATCAGTTACGCACTAGGTGCTACCGTAAGGAGGTTGATTCCAATAATTTCATCCACATAACAAATTGCCACCTCCCTGTATGGCTCACAAATATTCCGAAAAGCCAATTCGCTAGGATTAGGCACAACTGTACTAATGTGGATGACTATAATAAAGAAATCGGATAATTTGATACAGCAATTTCTAGAGAAAGCCTACATGAAATCTCGATTGGAAGAAGCAAAACTAGATATAGAAGCTGATATAAAGTGTAGGTGGCGCTAGTAACTAAAGAAAAAAGGGGAAACACTTGCTGCAAATTAGGAACACACACCACCAATGTGGTCGATAAAATATAAATAGTTAAAATTTGCGCTTAATAATGAACCCCTTTAACTTATGGTACACTATGAAATGCACACAAATAAATTGGATTGTTCCTTATTAGGTAATTACCTTAAGGTGTAGTCTGAGTAGATGTCTAAGCTCCTGTAGACCAATATGGTAGTGAGCGCTATATATCTTGATGTGGAGTTAGAAAATAAATACTGCCAGTAGAACGTGGGTTAATACCACGGCTCTTCCAGAGTGCTGTCCCGGCCGGTGACAGACACTCCATGTTCCCCTCTTCCAGCGGCGCGCTGGCGTTTAGCGTGCACGATGTGAAGCTGTGGCATGTGGTAAGCCGACAGGACCTTCGTGACGTCACCGGTCACGTGATAGATTACAGGGAGCGCAGTGGACCAATTCCTCTCCGACTAGTTTCGGAAAAAACACGGTTTCCTTCATCAGGGTTGGTCCAATGGAGGAATTGGTCACCTTAAATACCTTCTGGTACAACCCTCCGTTGAATCCAAATAGTTCAACCTCGCAGTTTAACCCCTTAGGTGCAAGACTGTCCATTTTAAAAATCCACTGGCTCTCCATGCGGGACATTTTTTTAATATAGTCCCCTTTTCTCCAACTTTTGCGCACAACTTGGAGACCTGTAATTGTCATCCTATAGAAGATCCCCCATGGTGTTCGCAATAGTGTTTAGACAAGGGATGTCCCAGGAATTTTTTATTTATATTCCTAAGGTGCTCATTCACCCGTACTCGTAATGGTCGCTTCGTACGTCATATATATATAGTTTATCACAAGGGCATCTTAATGAATAGATGACCCCTGATGTGTTACATGTAATAAAATCACGGATTTTAAATATTTCATTTCCATTAGATATAGTGAACTGTTTTTCTGTTTTTAATATTTTACAAATCGTGCACCCACGCATGGGTAATAGCTGGGTCTCTGACAGAAGTGACCAATTTGGGGTACTTTTCTTAAGTTGGATATAGGTACTGTTGGTGCTACTAAATTCCCCAGATTTCTTGCCTTTATATAGATAAATTTTGGCTTCATTGGTAATAGACCCCCTATGGTTTAGTCTTCCCTTAAAATCCCCAGTGTTTTTTTTTTTTTTTACAATTTTTCCCAGAATAACAGAATTTTTGGGTTGGAGCCTTCATTGGGGGACACAGAGACCATGAGTGTATGCTGCTGCCACTAGGAGGCTGACACTATGCACAGAAAAAGGTTAGCTCCTCCGCAGTATACACCCCACCAACCGACACTAATTTCTTCAGTTAGTGAGAAAGCAGTAGGAGAAGTAACAAAATGATTGAAACAGAACAGACAACTCAACTCTAAGTAACAAACATAAGAACAGGAGTTGCAGAACATGGGAGGGTGCTGTGTCCCCCAATGAAGGCTCCGAGAAACAGATTTTATGGTAACCAACCCAAAAATCCTGTTTCCTCTATTGCTTCATTGGGGGACACAGACCATGGGACGTCCCAAAGCAGTCCCTGGGGAGGGAAAGCAAACTTCCATCAGGCCAGCGGACTCACCACCGCTGCCTGCAGGATCCTTCTTCCTAGGCTGGCATCCGCTGAAGCGTAGGTGTGGACCCTGTAGAATTTCACAAACGTGTGAACAGATGACCAGGCTGCAGCTTTGCAAAGCTGCAGAGCAGAAGGTCAGTGGCGCACTGCCCAGGAGGCACCCACTGCCCGGGTAGAGTGAGCTCTAATTCCAGGAGGGGCCACTCTATGCTTGACCCGGTAGGTTTCTAAAATTGCTGATCTGATCCAGCGAGCAATAGTAGCCTTGGGGGCCGGCTGACCTTTCCGCGCACCATCTGGAATGATGAAGAGATAGTCTGTCTTCCGCAAGGAAGTCGTCCTAGCCAGGTAGACCTTCATCGCCCTGACCAGGTCTAACTTGTTCAAGGAGCGCTCAAGAGGGTGAGTTGGACCCGGACAAAAGGACGGGAGAACAATATCCTGATTCAGGTGAAAAGTGGACACCACCTTAGAAAGGAAAGAGGGCGGAGGCTGCAGGACCACCTTATCCTGGTGGAGCACCAAGAAAGAGGAGCTCAAGAAAGGGCCGCCAATTCTGACACGCGCCAGATGGAGGTGATGGCCACCAGGAAGGCTACTTTTCAGGAGAGAAGGGATAGGGAAACTTTCCTGAGAGGTTCGAAGGGTGGACCTTGCAAAACCTCGAGAACCAGATTAAGATCCCATGGATCCACAGGCGCGCGGTACGGAGGTGCCGCATGAGCCACTCCCTGAAGAAAGGTCTTGACCTGCAGACGGGAGGCTAACGTCTTCTGGAACAGAATGGAAAGCGCCGAGACTTGCCCCTTTAAAGAGCTGAGGGCAAGGCCCGCATCAAGGTCTGTCTGGAGGAACGCCAGTACAGAAGGAAGTGAAAAGGACATGGGCGGAATGTTATTGGCCTCGCACCAAGCGAAATAGGCCTTCCAAGTACGATAATAAATTTTGGAAGACGAAGGCTTTCTAGCCCGGATCATGGTGTGAATAACTCGATCCGAAAAACCTGACCGTTTCAGAATCGCGGTTTCAACAGCCACGCCGTTAAATTGAGCGGCCGAGAATTGGGGTGGCAAATCGGACCCTGAGACAGCAGATCTGCTCTGTCTGGAAGCTTCCAGGGGGCGTCCACGAGCAGGTTGACGATGTCCGCGAACCAAGATCTTCTGGGCCAATCCGGAGTGCTGAGGATGACCTGAACCCCTTCCGCCTTGATTTTTTTCAACAGTTTGGGAAGAAGAGGAAGGGGAGGGAACAGGTAGGGGAGCTTGAACTGTGACCAGGGAATGGTCAGAGCATCGGCGCCCAATGCGAGAGGATCTCGAGCTCTGGATACGAACTGTGGAACCTTCCTGTTCATGCGAGACGCCAGCAGATCTACATCCGGAGTCCCCCAACGACGGCAAAGCTGATGGAAGACATCCGGATGAAAGGACCACTCTCCCGCCGCGAGACCCTCACGGTTGAGAAAATCGGCGGCCCTGTGGTCCACGCCGGGAATGTGCACCGCGGATATCGCTGGGACTGAGACCTCTGCCCAGTGAAGAATCTTTGACACTTCCGCTAGAGCTGAGGAACCCCCTTGGTGGTTGACATATGCCACCGCTGTGGCATTGTCTGTCTGAATCCAGATTGGCAGACCCCTGAGAAGCCTTTCCCAGTGAATGAGAGACAGATAAATCGCCTGTATCTCGAGGACATTGATAGGCAGAGTTGTCTCTTGAGTCGACCACCGACCCTGAACCGTTTGATTGCGAAACACTGCACCCCAGCCAAGAAGGCTGGCGTCCGTTGTCACAATCTGCCAGTGAATTGGAAGGAATGACCGACCCCGAGAAATGAGAGGTGACGCCAGCCACCAATTGAGTGACTGTTTGACCCGGGACGAAAGGCGAATTGGACGGTCCAGGGAAAGGACAGACCTGTTCCACTGAGACAGGATGGCCTGTTGAAGTGGTCTTGAGTGAAATTGGGCAAAAAGAACCGCTTCGGCCGTTGCCACCATCTTTCCCAAGACTTTCATGGCTGAAAGGAGAGATGGAAGCCGTATGCTCGTACATCTTGCCGCAGAGAGATCATCTTGTCTTGAGGATGAAAAACCCTTGATCGACGGGTGTCGAACAATAGGCCAAGAAACACAAGACGTTGTGTCAGAACAAGACAGGACTTCTTTGTATTGACGAGCCACCCGAAATTGGACAGGGTGTCGAGAACGATGGAAAGACTTGAGAGTCTGGTGAAAAGACGGAGCTTTGATAAGAATGTCGTCGAGGTACGGAAAAAGGACGAGACCTCTGATCCTCAACAAAGCCATCAATGCTGCCATGATCTTTGTAAATACTCTGGGTGCGGTGGCGAGACCAAACGGCAGGGCGACAAACTGGTAGTGGCTCTGGTGAACTGCAAAACGCAGGAATTTCTGATGCCCAGAAAAGATGGGAAAATGCAGATAGCCATCTTGAATGTCTATTTAGCACATGAATTCCTGCGCCTCCATGGAAGCAATCACTGAACAAAGAGACTCCATCCTGAAATGTCGTAGGCGGGCTCTCTTGTTCAGTAACTTGAGCTCCAGGATGGGCCAGACCGCGCCGCCTTTTTTCGGTACTACAAACAGGTTTGAATAAAACCCTGTGAAATGTTTTGACTCGGGAATGGGCACGATCACCTCGGAACTGAAGAGGGAGGTGATGGATGCAAAGAAATCCGGAACTAAGGCAGGGTCTTTTGGAGGCCGGGACTCGAAGAAACGCTCCCGGGGCCGAGAAGCGAACTCTATCTTGTATTCTGACGATACAACCTCTGACCCAAGCGTATTCTACAGAGGCAAGCCAGACGTCTCTGAAGAAAAGGAGTTGACCTCCCAGTTGGGAAGGCGCCTCTGGGTTTCGTTGATAGTCATGCTGATGTGGATCGTCCAGATCTGGACCTGGAGGGTCTGCCCTGGGAGGAGTGAGACTGCAAGGAGGGAGTGGGCCTAAAGAGACCTTCTTCCTATCCTGGCGTGCCTGCGGCCTTTGTTGGTTGGAAAAGGTTTCTGCCATTGCAAAGCGGCGTAAAGACCGAAAGGGCCGAAACTGACACCTTGGGGGAGGTCTACGAGGCTTGGACTGAGGGAGAAGAGCTTGTACCTCCAGTGGAGTCTTTAATAATCTGGTCCAGCTGGGATCCAAAAAGACACGCTCCCTGAAAAGGCAGATTGGTAAGCGACTTTTTTGAAGACAAATCCGCCTGCCAAGCCTTAAACCAAATTGTACGCTGGATTGCAACAACGTTGCAGGACGCTTGAGCTGCGCAAGATGCGGCATCCAAAGAGGCCGAGACCAGATAATCCCCTGCATGGGAGATCTGGTTGGCTATCTCGGCCAATCGCTCTGGTTGGGCTCTATCCAGAATGCCATGGCGGAGATCCTCCGCCCAAGTAGCTATGGCCTTTGCTACCCAAGTGGAAGTGAAAATAGAAAAAACACGGCACTCAGTGTGGAGAGAGGTGCACAAGTCGGGTATCCAGCCAACTAACAATGTAGTACAAAAACTTGGCACTCAAAAGAAAAATTGATTTGACAGTTCCTTTATTGTAAAAGGCATCCAGTTAAATATACTTCTTTTACTTCTTTAAACGTTTTCAGTCATACAATTGACCTTCATCAGAAACAGAATTTTTTCACAGTTGGTTTTAACTAGAATGAGTTTACAAGAAGACAAGACAGTATGGTTAGTGAACAAATAGGTATCTAACAAATATCTGAGCAACAGGATGCTGATAATGACCGTATGAACATCATGTAAAGTTTAGACGAAAGGTCGATGACTAGATAAATACTGAAATAGCGAATCCTGAGACAAGGTTCAAGTGAGCTTAGTGAAACTCCACAGGTTCCATGGGCGGTGATAGAGAGTCCGTGCTGTGATGGTATGTAAGGAACATATGTAAAAGACCTGCCCTAGGAGGTTGAAAACAAACAACAAGTGTGACACTGGTAAATAAAGGATACAATGAGATTCGTGGTCGGCTGGTGCTACTGGATGTGCAATACCACATGAAAAGTAATAGCCGACTGGAATGAGTGCCAAGACAGGTACCTGAGAGGAACTGTAATGGAAAATTCCATATATTATTAAAGAACAGCTGTCATAAGTAGGCACTATTCAGTACTGGAAAAAAAGAGAAAGAAAGAACAAGACGGTGAGTGACTATGGCACATAAACATAAACATATTGGGCGATGTTATGTGAATGAGGAAGGAGAAAAAATCCAAAACAGTCAATACCTGGGTATATTCATTAATAATGTGGAGAAACAGACGTCTGGGAAGCAGCAGCTACTGAGGATGAAAGGACACTGAGGATGATAAAAAAAAAAAAAAGAGTATAAATGTGTGTACTGAGATAGGCTGAGGATATGCACGTAATGTGAACTGAATTACCTATTCATGTAGGAAATCACCAGACCCACGGGTTTGACACCTTGGGTTATACAGGGAGCGGTAGATCCAATAATTGGTGTGGGTGTCCAGAAATTTGTACTGCAATTGAAACATGTAGAAGGTATGAGTAGCCCTGAGGACAAAGAATGTGAGGTGAACACTGTATTAAGAAGTGTGAAATCACCTGTAATATATTCAGGAAACTATCCTGTATTGTTTGTGACAGGCAAGAATGTCCACAACTGGGTGCTAAAATTGAAAGAGAAGAAAGCATAAGCAAAAAGGCACTAGTTGGTACAATAGTGGTGCCCTAATGTTGTCTGGGAGAGCTAGAGTCACCTGTGATTCTCCAAATGGTCTGTCCTGCCCAGGGAGGCAAGTGTGTCTCAGGGAGAGTGAACGCGCTGTTCAGGGGAAGCACTGAGGGTGCAGAGGGATAGCGCTGCAAAAAATGAGTAAATGCTGTCAATGTGATAAAGTAGAGAACCAGCAAGACATGAACTAGATCTCTTAAAATTATTACCTTAGTCTGTGGCTGGACGCATGTGCTGCTGGTATGAGAGACGCTGTATTGCAGGGAAGTATATCCGGGTATAAGTGGAGAACGATAGCCTATCACGACCCCAGGAGGGCGGTCACATGATCAGGATGTTAATTATGGGGCGGCGCCTGTGTGATAGACAGCTGTGTCCAAGTAAGAGGAGAAAGAAGGAGGGGGGGAGCCCATGATGTAACAGGGGGCAGGTAGAGGGCGGCGCTTATGCCCTAAAAGTCATCCCTCTATGGAAGGAGTGAGAGGAATGTCTCCATGGGAATGCCGTGTAAACCAGCGGTCATGTGACCGGGGGTTGAAAGGAGGTGAAGCAGACTCTGTGGACATCAGTGTCCAGCCTTGTGAAAGAGCAGGGGAGCATGTCCTGTGACCAGGAGACAGATAGAAGGCAGTGCAATGGAAACTCATGTCACTATGAAAAGGGGAATAAACCTCCTTAGGAATGTCATGTTAATGTGTTGCTGAGCCAGGAGTATATGTAGTCAAGCTATTGTGATGAATGTGGGGGCAGAGGATATCTATCTGTGTAAGGGTATGGGTGTGAATGCTGCAAATAAAAGAATGAAATAGGTTGACATGGATAATAACCAGGTACAATGGACTGAAGGTATTGGTGGGGAGGCTATGTGAGCTACAACTGGAGGAATAGGAGTAGTGTGGTAGGTAGGTGATAGGTTACCATCGAATAGCCGGACGTGCCCAGTATATGTGATAAGGTGATTCTAACGATTCTAGAGAAACGGAAAATAGAAGAGTTAGTGACAATCCTGAAATTTGTCAAAATATACACAGACAATTCTGATACTACTCAGCCAATAGTCAAAATAGCCGGTTAAACATGCAATATGAAAGCCACGATTACACTGTTATGTAATCATAAAAAGGCGGCAACATCATAGTCCCTGTTGAGGCCATCACAGCACGGACTCTATCACCGCCCATGGAACCTGTGGAGTTTCACTAAGTTCACTTGAACCTTGTCTCAGGATTCGCTATTTCAGTATTTATCTAGTCATCGACCTTTCGTCTAAACTTTACATGATGTTCATACGGTCATTATCAGCATCCTGTTGCTCAGATATTTGTTAGATACTTATTTGTTCACTAACCATACTGTCTTGTCTTCTTGTAAACTCATTCTAGTTAAAACCAACTGTGAAAAAATTCTGTTTCTGATGAAGGTCAATTGTATGACCGAAAACGTTTAAAGAAGTAAAAGAAGTACGGTATATTTAACTGGATGCCTTTTACAATAAAGGAACTGTCAAATCAATTTTTCTTTTGAGTGCCAAGTTTTTGTACTACAAGTGGAAGTGAAGGCTGGGCTTTGCACCGTCACAGCCGCTTCGAATGCTGACTTTGCTAAAGATTCTATGATCCTGTCGTTAGAATCTTTCAGAGACGCCACACCTGAAATTGGGAGGACCGTGTTGTTAGATAGTCTGGACATGGGAGCGTCAACAGAGGGGGAAGCCGACCAGTTGTCGGTGAGCTCCAGAGAAAATGGATACAGCACGCCAAGGCGCTTTCCTCTTGGAAAGCGCCTGGTTGGATTTTCTCTTTCCCTGGTAAGAAGCTTGCCAAACTCAGAGTGTGAAACAAAGACTCTGGAAGGTGTTTCTGCCGTCTGAACAAAACCTCCTGATCTGAGGATTTCGCAGGGGAGTCTGTGATGTCGAAGGTGTTGTAATTGCTGCAATGAGGTTCTGTACCGTAACCTTCATGTCCACGTCATGGTCCGAATCCAGCTCTAAAATCTCTTCGGATGGCGCGTCCGAGAACGCTTCTCCTGAGTCGGACGAGGAGGCACGGGAAGGAGACTGCTGGGAAGGACTATGTGCCGAGATGGGACGAGGGGAGGATTCCGGCTGGAGATCCTGCCTGGGTCTTTTGCGGCTCATGCTTGCTGGTTCAGATGGAGCCTCTTGCAACCTGCTGGATACTGAAGAAGTGTCCAGGGGCAACTTATCGAGAACGGCCACTAGGGACTGAGACACCTTAGTAAGATCCGCCACTGACTGTGATAGAGAAGAAGCCCAGCCAGGAATGGGGGACTCACTCTCCCGGGTGGGGGGCTGAATGGGGTTACTGCAGTCGAGGCAGAGGGGAGTGGACTGACCTGAGGGAAGTTTGCGTTTGCAAGAAGAACATGCAAAGAACTTGACCAAAGTGCCAGTGGGAGCAGGCTTAGAGGAAGACATAATGAGGGACAGCCACTGAAGGAGTGCCGGAAGGTTGGGGGACAGGGAGGAGGGTGTCAGTCTGCAGAAGCAGAGCTACTCACGGTCCGTTGTCCTGTGGATAACCCCCGTACGCGATGCTGCACAGCCCGTCTGGATTTGTAGGGCCGCAGCAGAGTGCAGTGTCTGGCTGACAGGAGAGAAAATGGCGGCCGCCTGAGAAACACAAGAAAGAAGCGCGTTTTTCCTGAGAGGATGATGGGCGGAGCTAAGTGCCGACGCTGCACATAACACCGCCCGCTGATAATGGTGGGCTGAGCGCCGTCTCAGAGCACCTGGGAGCAGGAGGCGAGGTGGTGGGCGGGCTTAGAATGGGCGGGAGGGGAGCCCGCCTGAGAATGAAGGCGGGGCGCGGCCGTGACGCTGTACTAGGCCCAAAGTGAAGCCGAGGCCTAAATTAAGTGCGGCAGCCGCCTGTCGGCGCGTGGTGGGGCGGAGGTATTGCAGCCCGAATGCTGCTGTTTGAAGCCTGACAGAGGTGAAGAAAACGGGCTGTGGGGCACATGCGGCGGCTGCCTGGAAGCACAGGGTGGCCGCGGAGACCTCGCAGCACCGCCACAGTGACTGCTCCTGAAGGTGATGGAGGATGCGACTGGGGGCCCTATACTTACCCTGTCCTCAGACCTTTCCGTGGAAAACCTGTTGGAAAAAAAAAGGTACCTTGAGCGTCCTGTAGAGGTATGTCCGCGCCTCATCCAAACTGACAGGCTTTGGTTGGCAAGTGGGTGGGAGACGGGAGACGAGGACCATCAGGATCGCTGACACGTACTCGTGTTGGCGGCCGTCTGAGAAGGCTGTTGCTCCTGCTGAGGAGATCTGTGAGGATACGGGGTGGCAGTACACGCCGTACTCACAGTCTCTTTGTGGGACTACAGATGTGACTATTCACTCTGTATCCCTCCGGAAGATCTGCAAAAGAAAACGACGCACACTGAGGTAGATATGGGTCTAATGAAAGACCCGTGTCCACCTCCTACTAACACTAAGCTAAACTGAAGAAATTAGTGCCGGTCAGTGGGGTGTATACTGCGGAGGAGGAGCTAACCTTTTTCTGTGCAGTGTCAGCCTCCTAGTGGCAGCAGCATACACCCATGGTCTCTGTGTCCCCCAATGAAGCGATAGAGAAATGTGTATTTGCACTATACTGGGTTATGATTGTGAAGTCATTGCTCATGTCATATTTTGAATCAGGGTTATGTTTATCTTGGAGTAAATTATCCCTAGGAATGTTATTTAATTTTTCTCTTTCATCCAGAAGGAAATTTTCTCTATATCCTTTCCCCTTAAATTTATCCATTAGTATGTTTGTTTCATCTAGGAAGTCCTGTTTTCGTGAGCAATTTCTATTTGCTCATATAAATTAACTTTTTGGGATATTGATGAGCCAAGTGGGTAAGTGGCAGCTGTTCAGTGAAATATAGTTGTTGGAATCAGTCGGTCATATGTTTTGGTATGGATAGTCCCTTTGTTTATAAAAATATTAAGAGTTAAAAAATTAATTGACACCCTATTCGTCACTGCATTAAAATTTAAAAAAAATATTGATTTGTATTTATATCCATTAAAAACTGTCAATCTGGGCCACCTGATCAAATAAAAAGAACACTGTCATGAAGCGACGCCAGAGGACCAGGTTCTCATCCAGCACACCATTGGTGTAGATGGTTTGCAGGAAACCGTGTTTTTCCGAAACTAGTCGGAGAGGAATTGGTCCACTGCGCTCCCTGTAATCTATCACGTGACCGGTGACGTCACGAAGGTCCTGACGGCTTACCACATGCCACAGCTTCATATCATGCACGCTACACGTCGGTGCGCCACTGGAAGAGGGAAACATGGAATGTCTGTCACCAGCCAGGACAGCACTCTGGAAGATCCGTGGTATTAACCCACGGTCTACTGGCAGTATTTATTTTTTTAACTCCACATCAAGATATATAGCGCTCACTACCATATTGGTCTACAGGAGCTTAGACATCTACTCAGACTACACCTTAAGGTAATTACCTAATAAGGAACAGTCCAATTTATTTGTGTACATTTCATAGTGTACCATAAGTTAAAGGGGTTCATTATTAAGCACAAATTTTAACTATTTATTTAAATAAAGACGCTACCTCAAGAAGCATGTTGGTGCATAATGTAAAATCTACAATTCCAGAATCACGGAACATCCAGGACCAAATATGTCAATTACCATTCATTACTGAGTTTCATGCCGGGTACAAACAATTCACGAGAATTATTAAGAAACATTGGGCTGTTTTACAAAAGGACAAATCGGTGGGTGAATTTCTACCGACTGCCCCAAAATTTGTGTACAGGAAAGCCCAATCTTTGGGCAACTAAATAGCCCTGACTAACAAAATGGCCATCAGCAGTAGGATCAGTACAAACCCAAAGTCCAGAGGATCCAACATGGGCTTTGTACCTTGCGGCAGCTGTTTTAGCTGCATAAACACCTTGTTTAAGAAAATTCGACAACTGACATTCAAGGATTCCAGAAGCGAAAGGGAATTTACTATGAAAGAGAGTATTTCCTGTTTCATCACTGGGGTCATCTATCTGATTCAATGTCCCTATAAAAAACTCTATGTGGGACGCACTAAAAGGCGCCTTATGGTGTGTGTTAAGGAACACCTAGTGAATATCTAAAAAGGCCATGTAGGGCATCCGCTCTCGTGGCATTTCAAGGAAAAACACAAGTCCACCAAAGGGGTGCTTTTCACTGGCATTAAATGGTCCACCAGAATCCAAGAGGGGGGGGTGACTATATTAAACATATGTCTAAAATTGAACCCCAGAGGATATTCACTTTGTATTGTTTGGCCCCAAAGGGCCTAAATCAGGAACTTGAGTTATTTGCCTTTTAGGTACAGTGGTCATTACCAGTTAATAACTCAGCGAATTGTTTGGTATTGATTCACTGGCATTTTGGAACGGTTTAAGTGTCAGGATTAGTTATGTTTACACTTTTATTATAGGTAGCAACTCAGAAACTCACACATATGGTTTTCCCGAGGGGTCTCAATAAAGGACTGGAGTGTTCGGGTTCATTGATATATTTTTTATGGTTTTATATTTTTTATACCTTTTAAGGTTTGATATTTATTTGACCGGCTTTTAACAGTCCGGTAATTCTCTCTCAGGAATGAGGGAGGCGTTTGAAGACATTGATATTTTATTCGGCGTATGGTTTTAATGTTTTTTATGTGGTTTATAAATAAGTTGATTTTAATTGGTTTTTATTAGGACTCATATTTTTCTTTTCACCATTCCCTTAATGTATTTTCCCTTCATTTTGTATTTGGGGTGATACTTTGATACATCTAGCCTTTAAGTATGGTATCTTAACCAAATTCAATGTAGGGTTTTTATGTACTGGTAATAAATTATCCACATATTTATGAAGTGAATCATTTAATCGGACTATATGACCAATGGTGACATGAAAGTGTTTGTATTATAGGGCAATACTTATAGAATAGGCCTTTTGGAGTGTTTAATATCGTGGTTTAATATTCCAGGACCACGTATATATTCTAATACCTGTTTTGCATGCCCATAGTATATACTTTCAAGGTCTGTGAAAGAATTAATGTGGGGAGGTTTCTCTCCTTCATGTCAGGCTGGTTAGCAGAGCACTTATACGTTTATACATAGAAGATTGGCATCTGGGTTGGGATGAGAGGCGGTACACATGTCTCTATATATAGATGGGATCTTGTGGGGGGTGCTTAACCTGATGAAGAAGAGCGTAGCTCTTTGACACGCATTGGTTAGCCCCTTTCTGATCCCAGCGCGACTCCATACCTAGTGATGTCACACGTAGGCAGAGCTGATCGGCCATCTTTTTTTCTCCCGCTTGGTATCCAGGAATGCCACCGGCCGGGGCATCTCTGGCTCTACGTAGCGCTGAAGTCCCTTGTCCCACTTAACATCTCATCCCCTGGAGAAAGCATATAGCAGGTCCACCCGCATCATCTGTCTACCTGGCACACTGTATACTACGCTATCCAATAGATATAGGTAATCGAGTAACCTTTCATGCTTTCTCAGTGCCTTTGACACACTTAGCAGCAGGCAGTGGTTTAGCACGGTCCTTTGAACACTGCCTCATATGAGCCTTCTGAGAGGCATTTGGTGATATGGTACTTATAACGCTAACACTTTTGGATCAGCGATACACAGCTGGGCAGTGATTCTCATGAATGGTGTAGGCTCATATATATTCCGGGGACTATAACTGTTTTATGGGAGATTTATAGACTGAATTGTCTACTACTATCTTGGCACATTGCAAGATCTGCACTTTTGTTTGTATTTATTTATGCATCCGAATTTGTCACTCATTGTTGGAAACGGACCAAGCATGCATAAGGTCTGGTTCCATAAACTAAGTGGTGTTTACCCACATCCAGGAGGACCAGGCTGCGCTGATATTTTCAACTATTAAGATTATCCTGCGTTACAGCAGCATTCTGACCATTTCATTACTGGCGTTATCAGTGAATAACATAAAAAGCGCCCTCCTTCAAGCTACTTTCAAACATACTAGCACGTAACTGATGGAGGTCTATATTGACCGAAACGTTTTCTGGTACTACAATAAACTGCCTCACCAAGCATTAAGTTGGGTGCCAGGTTTTCATTTTATCATACATGGTTCCATAAACCCACCCTCAAGCACGGCATCATTTTTGTCTATATTGGGTTTTGTTTGACAGATTGGGCGTTTGTGCTGTCTTGATTCCAGCAGCTGAGGATTTGGGTCATTGGGGGTTTGAGCGCCAGTTTAAAGTTTGCAAAGCCTTTGATGTGCCGAAACATTGGAAACCCCACATAAGTTATCCCATTTTGGAAACTACCTCAGCAAATCTATCAAGAGATGTGATGAGCACCTTGAACTCACAAGTGCTTCACAGAACTTAATAACATTGAGCCATGAAAATGGAAATTAAGATTTTTCCCCAAAAAATGTTGCTTTACCCCCAAATTTGTAATTTTTTTCAAGGGTAAAAGGAGAAATTGGACCTCCCAACTTGTTGTGCAATTTCCCCTTAAGAGCAATAGCCCATATGTGATGGCAAACTACTGTTTGGGCACACTGCCGAGCTCGGAAGGGAAAGAGTGATGTTTTGGAGTGTAGACTTTGATGGAATAGTATGTGGGCTCCATTTTTTTAGGGCCCCTGATGGTCCTAAACAGTGAAAAGCCCCCCAAAGTGACCCCAGTTTGTAAATTACACACCTCAAATAAATTATCTAGAGGTGTGGTGTGTACATTGAACCCGCAGACACTTCACAGAATTTTGTAACGTGAGCTGTAAAAATAAAAAATTACATTTTTCCCACAAAATATTGCAATTACTCTTGTGTATGGCAATACCCCATATAAGGTCAAAAACTACTTCAGAGGCACAGTATGACGCTCAAAAGGGAAGGAGTGCTGTATTATAGTACTGATTTTGCTATTATGGTTCATGGGTGCCATTTTACATTGACAAAGCCCCTGAGGTACCGGAACAGCAGAGCACCAGCGATCCTGACAATGATACAACCTGGTTGGGATCGCTGGTGCGTCACTACATGGTTGGTAGTAAGCTGTCAAACAGGCAGATCTCTTTAACAATGCACCAGCGATCCCGACAACGATGTGACCTGATAAGGATCACTGGTGCGTTGTCACACAGCAGCTATTCTGAACGATTCCAGCCTGCGTCCCTGAGTTCTGCATCGCCAACGAGGTCGCTCGTTGGCGTCAAAAACTGATGCATGCTGGCCAGCGGGACCCTGATGATGAAAAAATGGCCCAGGACATTCGAGCATGATCATCGATATCCACCCGGGGGCCGGTCGCCGTTATGTGTCACATGTAGCGAGATCGCAGGCGAGATCGCTGTTGCGTCACAAAATTGGTAACGCATCAGCGATCTCGCTAGCGATCTCGCTATGTGAGATGGGTCCTTAAGGTACAGGATGTTTTGACCCATCCCAGGTCTTTGTTAAGAGTCGCTAGCCCCACCCCAAAGCTTGTTAGTCACACTAGACATCAGTAGTCTATATACATCTATTGTACATGACAAAGACATACAAGCAGCCAATATTCTGCTACAAAAGTCCAATCTTTCTGATAATACTGTTATATGTTGTAGGCAAATATTTACATTGATTTTATGTGATAGTTTTTATCTCTTTGGTGATGAATTTGATGGTTTTCAATCAGACTTGTGGAACAGCCATGGGTTCTAATGTGGCACCAGCATATGCCAACTGTTTCATTTATTACTTTGAAAATCATTTGATGTACATCAATGACCATTTTCACACATACTCAATTACATGATAGAGATAGATTGATGACATTTTCTGTATATGGAATGGATCTATCGATACCTTGACAGAATTTGTTCAAGACATAAAAATGCCGGGGGGGGTGGGTGTGTGACAGGTTCCTTTTAATGTAAAAGAGCCACTTTGTGCAGCACTAATGCTGCTTTCTGTCAAGGTGGCTCTTTTATTTAGCGTCCCTTCCACCGCCAAAATAAGCGTTTTTAAAATTAGTCAGACATACCAGAATTTTGACCGGGGGGGCAGGTCTTTCCCCCTCTGACACCGACGCCTCGCATCCATAATTCTTTTCCTCCTTATGTCTTTGCTCCTCCCCCTCTGTGTTCAATTCAAATGCTGGCGCTTGTGTTGTAATATATTTTCTTGGGCATGCGCAGTTAGTGCTGCCCGTTCTCTCACATCACTTCATGGCCTGGCTATCGCGCCTGCGTGAATGCGTTGCCAGAGATCCCACCCCGCAGTCGCTTATGATTTATTCACACTGCGAGGCTGGGAATCTGGGGCATGAGAGCCACAGAGAACTACTGCGCATGCCCAAGATTCCTAGCCCCACAGTGTGAATAAATCATAAGCGACTGCGGGGTGGGATCAATGGCAGCGCGTCCGCGCAGGCTCGATAGCCAGGCCATGAAGTGATGTGAGAGAACGGGCAGCGCTAACTGCGCATGCCCAAGAAAATATATTACAGCACAGGTGCCAGCATTTGAATTGAACACAGGAGGAGGAGCAAAGACATAAGGAGGAAAAGAATGATGGATACGAGGTGTCGGTGTCAGAGGGGGAAAGACCTGCCCCCCGGTCAAAATTCTGTATGTCTGACTACTTTTAAAAATGATTATTTCGGTGGTGGAAGGGACGCTAAACAAAAGAGCCACCTTGACAGAATGCAGCATTAGTGCTGCACAAGGTGGCTCTTTTACTTAAAAATGCCTGGGGGGGGGGTGACAGGTTCCCTTTAATTTCATTTGGGCTGAGCTACAATTCACCCTTAATTATAATATTTCTTCAATTACATTTCTTTAAACCTTGAGAGTGCAGTGGATATTTTTTGTAAGGACATATTAGGCTGACAACCTACTTCCCCCGACACCTCAACTACTTAATTTTCTGAGTGAAGACCAATTTTTTCCACTCTGCTGAGCACTTACATTGGGGTTTCCACCTAAAATCTCTGAATGATATGATTCAGAAGAAACCCCCAATGGATTCATTCACTTTAATGAGGTAGCAGTGTTACTCTGTACTCCATCTGGCCTCTGTTCAGTATTGTCCTTTTCAGAGGTGCACAAAACTGTTGGCCGATCGTGCTTTTATCCACGCTTAAAGAGACGGACACTGCCGGATCACTGGACAGAGTGTCCACAGTGCCTCCATCTGCCTCATTATAAGGAATCTTCTGCTGGTGGTTCTGTCTGAATCATGTATTTCAGAGATTTACACAGAAACCACACAGAGCGCAGGATGAATGTGAGCCGAGCCTTACTGCGATCTTTGGGAGGTAGAATGAACAAGATAACAGCAGGTGAAGAATTGGTTTTATTTATTTTTTACAACGGTCGTCGTTTAGTATAAGTGCTTAGATGACTTTATTCTTTGGGATTACAGTAATACCAGATTTATATAGTATTTTATGTTTGGCTGCTGTCACACACAAATGCTTTCTATTTGCAAAAACAAACTTTTGTATTGCCATATTTTGAGAGCGATAATTTTTATATGTCAGTCAGTTGAGGGCTTGTCTGTTTGCGGGATGAGTTGACTTTTTTTTGTACGATTTTTGCGCACAATTTTTCAATAGCTTTCTATTCAGATTTTTTATTTTTAAGCTGTTTACTGTGTGCTAAAATTGATAAGGTAGCTTTATTCTTCGGATCAGTATGATTACAGTGATACCACATTTATGTCTTGTTTTTATAATTTCTTGCTTTTACACAATAAAAATAATTCAGTAAAAAAAGAATTGTTTTTGCATTGCTCTATTCTGAGAGTTTTAACTTTTTTTATTTTTCCACTGATTGAGCTGTTTAGCAGTTTCTTTTTTGTGGGAAAAGATGTAGTTTTTAACTATACCATTTTTATTTACATTTTTGATTGTGTTTTATTCCATTTTTTGCTCAATGTTATGATGAAAAAGCATTGTTCATACTGTAGTTTTTGCCACGTTTTTGATTTTTTTTTACAGTGTTTACTGAAGAGGTTAAATGGTATGACAGTTTTATAGATCAGGTTGTTACAGATGCGGCAATACCAAATATATAACTTTGTTTATTTTTATGTATGTGTTAGGTGTTGGGATTGTCCAGCTGCGTGGGATAGATCCCAAGCATTATCTGGCCCTGCGGTCTCCCATTACAGGTCCGGCCGCTTCAATTGCTGCTCAGCACAGACGTCAGTCCCAGCGTCTTTCTCAGGCACGTGGTATACGTTTGGTTACTGCTGGCACTCCAGCCAAGTCTATGGTAATCAGTGATATACAGGTGCAGCCTTGTGCTCTGGAGTCTAAGTCCAGAGATCACCTTACTGAGCATGTCCATGAGGTGGCGTCTTCTCATTGGTGGTTGGACGTTAGCTGCTTTGGTGATGTGGCAGCTACATGCTTTGGGTCAGACATGGGTTCAGTAGGGTCAGGACTGGGGTAACTAGCCGCTTGGCTTAGCATCTTCTTCGTTCTTGTGTGCGGTTAGCACAGTCCAGTTACAGAGCAAGCTCAACCCATACACTATACTTCTCAGCTGACTGGGTATCGGACCTAGCATCATAAGAGTTCTTTCTATTGGCTCAGCATCTTCTTCATTTGTGTGCTCGGTTAACACAGTTTATTTGTAGAGCAATCCTAATCCACATGCTAACGTCCCTGTGACGTGAACGGGGTTTACGCGTTAGCACAGTTAGTGCTATACCTCTCGGTGAAGTAACTGAGCTTGGTACTCGGTGTTCCGATCACATTGTGTGGCGTTAACACAGTGTGTTTAAGGTAACGCTTGCTGTTTTGTTCCATAATTATTCACACTAGCAGCAGGGTTCTTCTCTGCATTGTGGACTCCAGGTTGTGATTGCAATTTATTTTACATTTTATTTAGTGCAATCCGCCAAACCTAACAGTACACTATCGCCAGGGTCTGGCTAGTAATGGTGGACAAACAACTCCAGCAGTACATCCAGCAGCTAGAGGGCAGGTTGTCCACTCTCAAGCGGCAACTTCAGCTGTGGATCTTACCACAGTGGCAGCCCAAGTAGCCAGCAAAGCCACCACTATGGTTTCTGCTGCGGCTCCTGTCCCACCTTTTTCTCGCTATTCGCTGCCTGATAAGTTGTCGGGGGACAGCAAGGCTTGCAGGGGCTTCATGAACCAGTGCTCGATTCAGCTGGAGCTACTGGCCTCACGATTTCCATCCAAGCAGACCAAGGTAGGATTTGTGGTGTCACTTTTGACCGACAGAGCCTTGGAGTGGGCTACGCCATTATGGGAATGTAACGATCTGGTGGACCAGAACGCCTCTAGCTTTCTTGTTTTCTGGACGATCTGAGACAGGTATTTTTGGGACCTCGGATTACCCATGATGGCGCACTCCAACTCTTGGCATTAACCCAGGGCTCTACCATGGTCAGTCAGTTTGCCATCCAGTTTTGGACTTAAGCTTCCAATTTGGAGTGGCCAGATAAGGTTCTGTTTCCCGTATTCTGGAGTGGCCTAGTTGACCATGTAAAGGATGCTTTGGCCACTAGGAAGAGTCCTACTACTCTGGATGACTTAATATCCGTGTCCACTCGTGCTCACTATTAAAAACAAATATCCTCTGCCTTTAATCTCAGAGCTCTTTGATAGGCTGCAGGGTGCTAGGATATTAACGAAGTTGGACTTGCATGGGGCCTATAATCTAATTCGTATACGTGAAGGGGACGAATGGAATACCGCCTTTAACACCCGGGATGGTCATTATGAGTACTTGGTTATGCCATTCGGTCTCTGCAATGCTCCCACAGTGTTTCAAGGCTTCATAAATGACATCTTTCAGGAATTATTATCCACATCTGTAGTAGTATATCTTGATGACATAATCATCTATTCCCCAGATGTTGACAATTCTCTTTTTACTAAACTGGGGAAATGCGTGTTTGAGCAAGAGTCCTTACCATTCCTTGAGTACATCATCTAGGCCAAGGGTTTTGCTATGGACCCAGTCAAGCTGGAGTTGGTGTTGAACTGGCAGGAACCGCATTCCCTGAAAGCGATACAGCGCTTTTTGGGGTTCATCAATTACCGCCAGTTCATTCCCCACTCTAGCAGCTCCTTTGGTATCCCTCACCAAGAAGGGATCTAGTCCTATGCAGTGGACTGAGGAGGTCTCCAAGACCTTTACCTCACTGAAGTCTCATTTCGCTAGGGTGCCAGTTTTGCAACGGCCCTATGTAGATGAGGCTGGTTTCACATTTGCGTTAAAACAACGCTGCGCCCTGCGTCGTTAAGCCCCGCCCCGAGCCGGCTCCCTGCCCGCCCCATCCGGGATCACCGCCTACTTTCGCATTTGCACGCATGCGATCGGCGCACCCTATCTTTAGCATAGGGTGCGCAGATCATGCGCTGCCAGTGTGAAAGTAGCGTGTTGCGCACTTTTGATGGTGCGCCGTGCGCGCCGAAATGCAGCATGAGACTGCCTCTTTTGCACTTGGGTGATTTAGAACCCTGTGCACACTACCGCTGTAGTGCACTGCCTCCCTTAGCAGCGGTTTTGTCATCTGCCGCACGGTGGACCCCGAGTGGCGAAGGCACTTTAATTACTTATTTTTTGTAGTGCCTTCCGCCACTCATAACATAATACTAGCGCCAGGGTCTGGCTAGAGATGGCAGATCAGCAGCAGCTGTTACAGCTTGTGCGTCAGCTCGAGGCTCGTCTTGCTACCCTTGAGAGGTCTCTCGCAGCTGCACAGGTTACAGATGCTGCCGTCCAGGCTCTCACGGATGCGGTAGGGCGTATGTCCATGTCTGCCCTTGCGCCGACAGTTACCCGCCTCCCGTTGCCCGATAAATATGCTGGGGATGGCGCCGCCTGTAGGGGTTTTATCAGCCAGTGCTTGATACACCTAGAGCTGCTGGCAGCGCAATTTCCTACGGAGCGGGCTAAGGTTGCTTTTGTTATCTCCCTACTGTCGGGCAAGGCGCTGGAATGGGCTACGCCTCTGTGGGAGCGTGGTGACCCCGAGATTCGGTCCGCGGCTAACTTGCTAACTGCCATCAGGCAAGTTTTTCTCGGTCCTCGGGTCACGCATGATACGTCCCTACAGTTACTCGCCCTTACTCAGGGGTCACTCTCGGTTAGCCAGTATGCCGTCCGTTTTCGGACACTGGCGTCCGAGTTGGAATGGTCCGACAAGGCCCTAATCCCCATTTTTTGGCGAGGTCTAGCGAAGCATGTGAAGGATACTCTCTCTACTAGAGAGATTCCCACTAGCTTGGAAGAGCAAATCTCAGTCACCTCACGTATCGATCTCCGTTTTTCAGAGCACGGTATGGAGTGGGCTCACTCCAAGCGCAAATCCGTTTCGGCTCCCAAATTTTTTGTACCCCTTGAGCTAGACGAGCCAGAGGTTCTACCTCCTGAGCCCATGGAGGTGTCTCGCACCAATGTTAATACAGACTCTGACCAGGAAGCCATCTGCGGTTGTCATCATGTCTGTGCGGTTTCTCTGGAAGCCGGCTCCCCGCAAAGGTTGGAGACTGAACCAGTTATCGAGACCTTTGTTCCTCCTCATCTTAGGGCTCAGGTGCTCGCTTGGGCGCATGCGCCTAACACGCACCACCATCGGGGCTATATGCAGGTCTCAAAACTGTTGGCTGGTGCGTATTGGTGGCCCCATAGAGCTCGGGACATAAAAAGATTTATTCAGGCTTGCACCTTATGTGCTCAGCCTAACCCTCCTAGACAGAGGGTGGCGACATCTGCCGACACGCGGCAGCGTGCCTCTGTCACTCCCGCTCCTACTATCTCCCAAGTGTCCCTCTTGAAACCTGGTGACCTCGGTTCCTCTGATGCCTTCCAGGTGTCTCGGGTTACTGTAACTTCTACCTGGACACCAAGCTTGCCCCTGGACGAGTTTGAGCCCTGTGCCGCCGTAGGACACAGTGTATTCACCCAGAGGGCTCGGGGAGGAGGGGGCCTTAGGAGGGGGGTAATGTTAGGAATCTGTGTCCTGCCATACTAATGCAGAGATCCAGATCCTCACATTCATCTCCAGAAGCTAAGTCCTTTCAGCCAGCTTGTGAGCATGCTCCTGGAATGAGCTCCCATTGGAGTTCAGGAGTCAGATACTCAGGTCCTGCTCCCATTGGTTCAGCTCAGGTCTCTGGAGATTTCCGGAAGGTCCCGGTCACTATAAAAAGTGCGCATGGCCGTTATGCCATGCGCTAGTATTTTCTGATACTTGCTGCTGTATGTTTGTTGATGGATGCTTGGTCTGGTGAATGACTTATTATGAAACCACTTCCCTCAGTTATTACGAATGTGTGAGTGATTGGGTCAGCCAGTAGCAGCGCAAGCTCCAGCGCGCTCAGGCTTCAGCCATCTCAGCAGCAAAGCGTCCTGCATCGCGCTTGCAGACTTCTGTGGCGTTCGCAGTTGCGACGCTGTGCACACGCTCATTCACGGTAAGTCCGTTTGGTTGTAGTGCCACTTTAACTACTCCTGTGTTCGGCTACCGTACGTGTGCCGCTGTGTCCCTGTGCGTTTAACAGGCTCAGTGTTACCTTTTCTTTATTATTTTTCTGTGCAGCTCTGTGTCCCATAACAGAGACTGCCTCTTTTGCACTTGGGTGATTTAGAACCCTGTGCACACTACCGCTGTAGTGCACTGCTTCCCTTAGCAGCGGTTTTGCCATCTGCCACACGGTGGACCCCGAGTGGCGAAGGCACTTTATTTATTTTTTTAGTGCCTTCCGCCACTCATAACAGTTCTCTCGTGGGCACACACCGCCAAATTAGGTGGTCATTTCAGCATTAGAAGTACCACTGAACTTTTTAGAGAGGTCTTTTTGGTGGCCTCGGATGGCGTGAGATGTCAAAGTTTATGTGCAAGCCTGTTTCTCATGTGCCAGAAATCGGCCTTCCAGGCAGAGACCCACAGGCTTGCTCTATCCTTTTCCAGTGACAGATAGGCCCTGGGAGATGGTCAGAATGGACTTTATAGTGGACTTGCCTATCTTTCCGACCGCTCCTTCAGTGTTCTGTTTTCTGGCTCCACTTCATCTCCTCTTCCTCTCACTGTTGGGGTACCTCAGGGCTCAGTCCTTGGCCCCCTTCTCTTCTCTCTCTATACGGCCCCAATTGGACAGACCATCAGCAGATTTGGCTTTCAGTACTATCTTTATGCTGATGACACACAACTGTACACATCATCCCCTGACCTTACCTCCGCTGTACTACAGAACGCCACTGACTGTCTGCAGTCTCCAACATCATGTCTGCTCTCTATCTGAAACTCAACCTCTCCAAAACTGAACTTCTTCTGCTCCCACCATCTACTAACCTCCCTAAATCTGACATTTCCCTCTCTGTGGGTGGCACCATAATACTGTAACACCCCGACAGCAGGCGCGCTGTCTGGGTGTTATGTTTGACTCCGATCTCTCCTTCACCTCCCATATACAATCTCTTGCCCGCTCATGCCGCTTACACCTAAAGAACATCTCTAGAATCCGCCCTTTTCTCACCATGGAAACAACAAAAACTCACTGTCGCCCTGATCCACTCCCGCCTGAACTACTGTAATGCTCTATTAATTGGCCTCCCTCTCACTCGACTCTCCCCTCTCCAGTCTATCCTTAATGCAGTAGCCAGGGTTGTCCATCTGGCTAATCGTTACTCAGACGCGTCCGCTCTTTGCCAGTCGTTACACTGGCTGCCAATTCATTACAGGGTACAATTCAAAGTACTTGTTCTCACCCACAAAGCTCTCCACAGTGCGGCACCCCCTTACATCTCCTCCCTCATTTCTGTCTATCGGCCTAACCGACCGCTGCGCTCTGCAAATGACTTTCGACTAACCTCTGCCCTAATCCGTACCTCCCACTCCCGACTCCAAGACTTCTCCCGTGCTGCGCCAATCCTCTGGAATGCTCTACCCCAAGATATTAGGACCATCCACAATTTGCATAGTTTTAGGCGCTCGCTCAAAACACATTTGTTCAGAGCGGCCTAGCCCATTCACTATCTCCATCTAACCCCCACCCCCTGAAGATGGCTGGACCGTCATTGTAAATACATCATTGTAAATACAAACCTGTGCTTTGTATCTCCCCCACCTCATTGTAGATTGTAAGCTCCACGAGCAGGGTCGTCTTATTTCGCTTTAATTATTGTATTGTTAATGTTGTTACTTATGACTGTTGTGTTTGAAACTGTTCAACTGTAAAGCACTGCGGAATATGTTGGCGCTATATAAAGATTATTATTACTATTACTTGCCCAAGTCCCATAATAACAAGGTCATTTGGGTCGTCACCGATCATTTTTCCAAAATGGTACACCTGGTTTCGCTTCCTCGTATACCACCCACATAGGCTCTGGTGGTGTTGTTTATCAAGCATATATTCCACCTTAATGGGATGCCTGACAAGACTGTTAGTGACCGGGGTCCACAGTTTGCATCTCGTTTCTGGTGGGAGCTTTGTTGCCTGCTCAGTCTGTCTTCTGCATACCATCCTGAGACAAATGGGCTGGTGGAGAGGACCAATGAGTCATTGGTCACTTATCTACAGCACTTTGTGTCCGCCAAGCATGATAACTGGTCATCCCTGATGCCACGGGCAGAGTTTGCGTTAAACAATGCCATCTCCGATTCAACAGGGCAGACTCTTTCTCCTGAACTACGGTCAGCATCCGTGTGTTACTGTGCCCATGCCTGTCTCGACTTCCAACCCGAGGGTGGTGGACTGGGCAATGGAGGCTCATGACATCTGGGACCGCAAGCAGGATGCAATTAAACTGTCTAAGGAGAGAATGAGTGCTTCCGCCGACGCACATCATCGTCCTGCTCCAGTCTTTGCCCTGGGAGATTTAGTGTGGCTGTAAGCTCTTGTCAGCTGTGTGCAGAGTCCAGTAAATTTGCTCCTCGCTTCTTAGGTCCTTTCATGGTCCTTGAGCAGGTGAATTCTGTAGTTATCGCCTTAGTCTTCCACCGCACTTGAATATCACCAACACTTTTCATGTGTCTCTTCTAAAACCCGTGTATATGGCCCGGGTTTTCTGGGACTCCTGCTGTGGGCTCGGATATGTCCTTGTAAAATTTTGAGGTCAAAGTTATTGTCGGGTCCAAAGTGGTGAACAGCAAAAAATTTTTTGGGGTTGACTGGAAGGGTCATGGACCAGAGGACAGGACCTGGGAGCCTATTGAGCATATTTGTGCCCCTCGGCTTTTTGCAGCATTTGAGCGTAGCAAACATCACCGGGGTGGGGATGCTAGTGGGGGGTAATGTTAGGTGTCAGGATTTTCATGGGATAGATCCCAAGCATTATCTGGCCCTGCAGTCTCCCATTCAGGTCCAGCCGCTGTGATTGCTGCTCAGCACAGATGTCAGTCCCAGCATCTTGCTCAGGCACGTAGTATATGTTTAGTTACTGCTGGCTCTCCAGCCAAGTCTATGGTAACCAGTGATATACAGGTTGCACCAACAAGCTAATCCTCTAAAATTGAAGCTGTAGCTTCATAAACACAATGTGTATAACATATAACCAAAATGTGAGCACATATTCTATTAAATAGATATAACTATATAGAAATGAGATCACCATAAAAGGATTTATTAATTCAGTACAAAATTTATTTAGTAAAATACTGACAATGTCTATGATAACAAGTCATAACAGAAATATATTTTTTTGTGAGAATTGATACACAGCGTGAAACCTCATCACAGAACCCATAAAGGACTCACTGAACAATGAACACCTAGAAATGGCTGAAGGTTCAAATAAGTCAGCAACTGACTATATATTATGGAAGGTGCTTAAGTATCTAAATATACCACCTCTATTCCAGTTACAAGGAACCTTAGGCACCAATATTAGTCATAAGTAGATATACACATGTCTGGACTGCATAGTCCGTATAAAATAATAATAGAATAATAGTATAAATAACTCTACCACTGAATGGCTAATAATAAAGTCCAGACACATGTCTAACAAACGGCCCAAATAAATTATCTAAGCATACCCACTAATGAGAGTGAAGTATTATACCTGAAGTCATGGTGCCGACAGCAAAAGGTAGGTGCCCCTGCAGGAGTCCCACCCCGCAACCTCGACGTACATTTCGCCCTAAACAGCTTCATCAGGAGGCATGGCTAAATGTTAAATCGGGAGCTTTCTATAGCATACATGTGCTGGCTGCATCAATCGACGCGTGTACTTGTGATGCCGCGCCCCCAGCGTCGACATAGGCTACCAGCACACCATGTGATCAGGAGGAGGATATGACATCATCCCCCGGATCACTGAGACAACCAGGACGCCCAGTCAACACCGCAGGCCGCGACAGCACACAAACATAACGCATCTGGATGGGCATGCTAATAGCGAGCAACACTTCCACCGGTGGGACACAATATGCATGGGTTCAAGAACCATTATAGTTGGACTTCAAAGAATCATAATATATCACCATAAAAAATTACAAGTAGATGTTTTTCATAATTAGTACATGCAATCCATTATATCTCAAAAAACCAACAAGTTGTAAAAAATTTTTTTTCACAATGATATCTTGCCCATCCCTTTAGCAATCCAGGCATCAGTAGGCAGCTCACAAGCATGACATATCTAAATAGACACGTTGGTAGCGTGCTGCCCTTCTACCGATGGGAATCAATATACATAGGTTCACGAACCATTATCAGCTATAAAGGATTACAATATGTCTCTATCTGAGATTACAACAGAAATTATTAGATATCATTCATAATTGACACGTGCAATCCATAATATCTCAAAATATATATCGAAATGCCGACACACTGTAGATTTTATCAATGTAGTGCAATATTTCATGGATATTTCCAGTAGCAATATTTTTCTCTTAATGAAATTTCTCCCATCTCTTTTGGCAATCCAAACATGAATAGGCAGCATCATCACGTCCATCTTATAGATCATAAAGGCAACTGGGTATCGGACCTAGCGTCATAAGAGTTCTTTCTATTGGATCAGCATCTGCTTCATTTGTGTATGCGGTTAGCACAGTTTAGTTGCAGAATAAGCCTAATCCATGTGCTAACATCCCTGTGACGTGAACAGGGTTTAGCACTTAGCACACTTAGTGCTGTACCTCTCGGTGAAGTAACTGAGCTTGATACTCGGTGTTCCGATCACACTGTGTGGCATTAGCACAGTGTGTTTAAGGTAACGCTTGCTGCTTTGTTCCATCATTATTCACATTAGCAGCAGGGTTCTTTTCTGCATTGTGGACCCTGGGTTGTCATTGCAATTTATTTTACAGTTTATTTAGTGCAATCTGCCAACCCTAACAGTGTTTCTATTAGTAGAATATTATTATTTTTTTTTTTTTAAAGTTTTTTTTTTTTTTAATTTTTTACCATGCCCCAGGATGAGACATCACCTTCCCTTCCCTTGTTCACTGGTCTACTATTTTGCAATGCTTTTGTGCCAATGCTACATTAACAATGTCACGTGACCGCCGCGAGAGACAGCACAGACATCACTGGATCAACATCAGTCTGGGAGATAATTATATAATTTTTTTTATCCAATCTAGGGGGACTGTAGCATTTAAGAATGGGTTGTTCAGTGGCGGATAACCCCTATAAGGCTGGAGGCACACTAAACGTATGAAAAATTGGTCCAAGTCTCCCTGCCGAGAGTCGCAGGAGTGTAATTCGAGTGTCATGCAAGTACAATCCGATTTCTCACACCTAGCATCTGATTGACATCCGAATGCAGTGTGATTGCTATCCGATTGCAATGCGTTTTTAACATGAGCTTTTACATACAGCAATTCTTTATGTCATTTACACATCGTTTTCAAAGGATATAGTCTGTAAAACACACACATATACAGTGTGTGTGTGTATATATATAGAATAAAAATGGCAATTCATCTGCTGTGTACGGTATATTCACAGAGTGGCAGGTTAGGATAGAATAGATATATACATAGATATATAGATATCAGTGACACTTGCATATATATATATATATATATACGTATATATATACTTATTTATTTTGCATAGATGGAAGAAAAGCCAGTAATTCATATGCCGTGTTCTAGGTAGAATATATATATGTCGTGAATAGGTAAATATAGAGATGTCAGTGACAAATACAATTAGTACGGGGTGTGTAATTACTGTGCATGTACAGTGTGGCCAAAAGTATTGACACCCCTGCAATTCTGTCAGATAATACTCAGTTTCTTCCTGAAAATGATTGCAAACACAAATTCTTTGGTATTATTATCTTCATTTAATTTGTCTTAAATGAAAAAACACAAAAAGAATTGTCCTAAAGCCAAATTGGATATAATTCCACACCAAACCTAAAAAAGAGGGTGGACAAAAGTATTGGCACTGTTCGAAAAATCATGTGGTGCTTCTGTAATTTGTGTAATTAACAGCACCTGTAACTTACCTGTGGCACCTAACAGGTGTTGGCAATAACAAAATCACACTTGCAGCCAGTTGACATGGATTAAAGTTGACTCAACCTCTGTCCTGTGTCCTTGTGTGTACCACATTGAGCATGGAGAAAAGAAAGAAGACAAAAGAACTGTCTGAGGACTTGAGAAACCAAATTGTGAGGAAGCATGAGCAATCTCAAGGCTACAAGTCCATCTCCAAAGACCTGAATGTTCCTGTGTCTACCGTGCGCAGTGTCAAGAAGTTTAACCCCTTAACCCCCAAGGGTGGTTTGCACGTTCATGACTTGGCCAATTTTTACAATTCTGACCACTGTCCCTTTATGAGGTATTAACTCTGAAACGCTTCCATGGATCCTTGTGACTTTGACATTGTTTTCTCGTGACATATTGTACTTCATGTTAGTGGTAAAATTTCATTTAAATAACTTGCGTTTATTTGTGAAAAAATGGAAATTTGGCAATTTTCCAACTTTGAATTTTTATGCCCTTAAATCACAGAGATACAGCACACAAAAAACTTAATAAGTAACATTTCCCACATGTTTACTTTACATCAGCACAATTTTGGAACCAACATTTTTTAAAAGTTGACCAGCGATTTCTCATTTTTGCAACACCATTTTATTTTTACGGACCACATCACTATATGATAGAAAATACCCAAAAGTGACACCATTCTAAAAACTGCACCCTTTAAGGTGCTCAAAACCACATTCAAGAAGTTTATTAACCCTTCAGGTGCGTCACAGGAATTTTTTGAATATTTAAAAAAAATGAACATTTAACTTTTTTTCACAAAAAAAACTTCATATTCAATTTTTTTTATTTTACCAAGGGTAACAGGAGAAATTGGACTGCAAAAGTTATTGTGCAGTTTGTCTTGATTACACTGATACCTGATATGTGGGGGGAGCCACTGTTTCGGCGCATGGTAGAGCTCAGAAGGGAAGGAGCACCGTTTGACTTTTTCAATGCAAAATTGGCTGGAATTCAGATCGGACGCCATGTCACGTTTGGAGAGCCCCTGATGTACCTAAACAGTGGAAACCCCCCCACAAGTGACCCCATTTTGGAAACTAGACCCCCCAAGGAACTTGTCTAGATATGTGGTGAGAACTTTGAACCCAAAAGGGCTTCACAGAAGTTTATAACGTAGAATGGTACAATTAAAAAATCATATTTTTTCCACAAAAATGATCTTTTCACCCCCAATTTTTATTTTTCCAAGGGTAACAGGACCCTAAAAGTTATTGTGCAATTTGTCCTGAGTACGCTGATGCCCCATATGTGGGTGTAAATGACTATTTGGGCGCATGGCAGAGCTCAGAAGGGAAGCAGCGCTGTTATGAACGGGTAGCCGAGGAGGAAATAAAAAACAACAAAGCTAAGTCTCAGAAAACCAAAGAGGTTGGTAACTACGCAGACTGCAGACCCCTGATCCTAACACGCAACTAGCAGCAGTCGTGGAGTGTTCCTACGGTGGTCCTAGACGACTCATCACAACCAGAGAACTAGATAAGCCTAAAGCAGGAAAAGAGGAAAACTAACTGCCCCAAAGGAGAGACAGCCCCCCACATGTATTGACGGTGAAAAAAGATGAAAATACAAACAAAGGCAGGAAAATAGGCTGAGCAAACGATGGGGCCAAACTAACTAGAAAGGAAAGACACTGTCTGCAGTCTGCCAAAAAACCCTACAAAATGTCCAACACAACTGATAGCAAAATTAACCCTGAAGTCACTAGACTTCTCCTACTATATCAGCACTCTGAAATATTCTGAGAGCAAAAACAGGCCGATCTAATACGGGACAAAAAAAGGCAATTTGGCAAATAAGAGTGGAAATTCAGCACAGCCCAGCCGGGCTGGCTGACCACACAAAAAACTGAAAAGACCAACAAGAGCAAGTGTGAACATAAGTTTATTTTTTGCTAATCTGAGAAGACTGGAACACAGCTGAGTCCTAGACCTGAGAAGCCTACTGAATCACCAGCAACAGGATAGGGTGTCGGCTGTCTTATATCCAGTCTGATACTCCAGAGATCCAATCATTATCTTCCTCACCAGGTGGCAGATCACTACCACTTAAACCAACCTCACTACCTCCCATCACCACCAGAGGGAGAACGGAAGCGGAACTCTCAACTGGTGGAGCAGAAAATGAGCTCATAACACAGCGCCATTTGACTTTTTTGGCTGGAATTGAGATCGGACACCATGTCGCGATTGGAAAGGCCCTGATGTACCAAAACAGTGAAAACCCCCAACAAATGACACCATTTTGGAAACTAGACCACCCAAGGAACTTATCTAGATGTGTGGTGAGCACTTTGAACCCCCAAGGGCTTCACAGAAGTTTAACGCCCGGGCGTGAAAATAAAAAAATCGTATTTTTTTTCCACAAACATGATCTTTTAGTCACCAATTGTTTTATTTTCCCAAGGGTACCAGGAGAAATTGGACCCCAAAAGTTGTTGTCCAATTTGTCCTGAGTACGCTGATACCCCATATGTGGGAGAACTACTGTATGGGCACACGTCAGGGCTCGGAAGGGAAGTGGTGACATTTTGGAATGCAGACTTTGATGGAATGGTCTGCGGGTGTCATGTTGCTTTTGGAGAGCCCCTGATGTACCTAAACAGTGGAAACCCCCACAAGTGACCCCATTTTGGAAAGTAGACCCCCTAAGGAACTTATCTAGATGTGTGGTGAGCACGTTGAACCCCCAAGTGCTTCACAGAAGTTTATAAAGCCCGGGCATGAAAATAAAAAAATCATTTTTTTTTCCACAAAAATGATATTTTTGCCCCCAATTTTTTATTTTCCTAAGGGTAACAGGAGAAATTGGACCCCAAAAGTTGTTGTGCAATTTGTCCTGAGTAGGCTGATACCTCATATGTGGGGTAAAACACTGTTTGGGCGCATGGCAGAGCTTGGAAGGGAAGGAGCGCCGTTTGACTTTTTCAACGCAGAATTGGCTGGAATTGAGATCAGATGCCATGTTGCGTTTGGAGAGCACCTGATGTGCCTAAACAGTGGAAACCCCCCAATTATAACTCCAACCCTAACCTCAACACACCCCTAGCCCTAATGGGAAAATGGAAATAAATACATTTTCTTTTTACTTTATTATTTTTCCCTAACTAAGGGGGTGATAACAGGGGGTTTGATTTTACTATTTATAGCGGGGGTTTTATTTTTGGCAGCTGTCATACACTAAAAGACACTTTTTATTGTAAAAATAGTTTTTGCATCACCACATATTGAGAGCAATAATATTTCCATATTTTGACCCACCGAGTCATGTCAGGTCTTATTTTTTGCGGGACGAATTGACGTTTTTATTGGTATCATTTTCAGGCACGTGACATCTTTTGATCGCTTTTTATTCTGATTTTTGGGACACAGAATTAACAAAAACCAGCGTTTCATGAATTTCTTTTGGGGGGTGCGTTTACACCATTCCGCCTGCGGTAAAATTGATAAAGTGGTTTTATTCTTCAGGTCAGTACGGTTACAGCGATACCTCATTTAGGTCTTTTTTATGTTTTGGCGCTTTTACGCAATGAAAACAATTTTATATAAAAAATAATTACTTTTTCATCGCTTTATTCTGCGAGCTATAACTTTTTTGCTGATGATGCTGTATGGTGGCTCATTTTTTGCGGGACAAGATGACGTTTTCAGCGGTACCATGGATATTTATGTGTCTTTTTGATTGCGTGTTATTGCACTTTTTGTTTGGTGGTATGATAATAAATCATTATTTTTTGCTTGGTTTTTTATTATTTTTTAAGGGGTTCGCTAAAGGGGTTAACTAGTGGGACAGTTTTATAGGACGGGTCGTTGCGGACACGACGATACCAAATATGTGTACTTTTATTGTTTTTACTGCAAAAAATGAATTTATTAGGTAATATTTTTTTAATTTATTTAGCTTTTTTTAACATTATTTTTACACCTTTTTTAACTTAGCTGTCATGTGACAGATCGCTGATCTGTCACATCACAGATCACTGACAGATCAGCGATCTGTCACAGGCACTGCACAGGCTTTCCTCATGCCTGCGCTTTGCAGGCACTGAGGAAGCCAGCTCCCTGCAGGCCCCCGAATGTCCCCATCGCTATCTTGGATTTGGGGACCTGCAGGGATGGAGCCCCCCGTAGCAGCGCTGCACATTGCACTGCTGTGGGGGGCTCAGGGAAAAAACAAGACTTAGCTTCTCTCTGCTGCTAATGCTCCGAGCAGCAGAGTAAGGCACGAGAACAAGGGGATAGCTGGAGCTCCACTGCAACACAGCCTGCTCCTGAGTTCAGCTTGGTTGGTCTCCAAATGGATAATATCACTAACAGTGAGTTGCAGCACCTGATGACCCTTTATAGGAAGGAGGGAGTGGTCACACCTGCTGACTGACTAAACATGTAGTAACACCAGCGGCCACCGGAAGGGGGGGGAACCAGCAGCAGACTCACTAAACTTGTAGTAACACCAGCAGCCACCGGGGGCAAAATCCCATATTAACCCCCGAGGGCCAGAAAGGAAAGGTTTATATAAGAGAGTCCAGACTCTGACACAGATCCAAAAATGGATCGTGACAGATGACCTCATTACTAACCCCATAATCACATTGTAAGAAAACAGACACCCAGAAGTCCTTTAATTGAAAGAAAAAAACAGACTCCTTTATTATTCTTAATTAGACCATACTTATGACCTCGCCCATTCCCTCAAAACAAACAGCAAAATTCCTCACCTTTCTGCAGAGATGCTTTTAATCCATTAGTTCCATGATGGGTTCAGCTGTGCTACATGTAGATGGCAGGCTGCGTGGTGTGACCATGCAGCTTTTCATCCAGCAGAGAAACTAAGCACCTTATGACAGGTCCTGCGAGTTGACGGCCAATGAACTTACTTCACTTTTCTAACGTCTAAAACTTCCCACAGCACTTGCGCTGACGTCACATTGGTGAAGTGAGTTAATTGGCCGTGAAGTCACAGGACCTGTTAGACGGCACTGTGAGCAGGAGAACTTTCTCCTGCTTGTGGTGCCATCAATAGCAGTTCACAGACACTGAGCATACGGTGCTCAGTTTCTCTACTGGATGACAAGCTGCATGGTTGCACCATTCAGCCTGCCATCTAAATGTAGCAGAGCTGAACCTGTCATGGGACTAATGGATTAAAAGAATCTCTGCGGAAAGATGAGGAATTTTGCTGTTTTTCTTTTTACCTCTTTTGCAGATGACGAGGACATCAAGGGAATGGGCGAGGTCGTAAGTATGGTTTAATTAAGAATATTAAAGGAGTCTGTGTCTTTCTTTCAATTAAAGGACTTTTTCTGGGAGTCTGTGTTTTCTAACAATGTGACTATGGAGTTATTAATGGGGGGGGGGTGTCTTATTGACGTGTCTCCATTACTAACCTCGGGACTTTATGTCACAAGTCAATACAAAGGTGACATCAAACCCCTCAACTATTACCCCACTTGCCACTGCTACAGGGCAAGTGGGAAGAGCGAGACTAAGTGCCAGAATTGGTGCATCTTAGAGATGCACCTTTTCTGGGGCAGCTGAGAGCTGATCTTTTTAGCAGGGGGGTAGATCCATGGCACCTTCCTAGGCTATTCATATCAGCCCGCAGCTGTCTACATAGCCTTTGCTGGTTATTAATTAACCCCTTCACGACCAATGACGCCACATAGGCGTCATGAAACCTGGTTCAAATCTGACCAGTGACGCCTATGTGGCGTCATGACTTCAAAGCCCCCCTGCGGGTCGGGTGACCGGGGTCACTGAAAGGTCACCCGACCCGCAGATACAGGGGGCTTTGTAATTCACCACAGGGGGCGTGGCTTCACCCCCACATCGCTACGATCGCTCTGATTGGCTGTTAAAAGTGAAACAGCCAATCAGAGCGATAGTAATATTTCATCAATGAAAATTGATGAAATATTACAATCCAGCCATGTCCGACGCTGCTGTAGCATCGGACATGGCTGGAGACACCGATTCCACCCCCCCCACCGGCGATCGCCCCCCCGCAACTGAATGACAGCGGCGATCTGCCGCCGCTGTCATCATCTGCCCCCCTCCCATTCCCTCTGCTCCCTGCCAGCCTCCGATCCCCCCCTCACCCCCCCGGTACCTCCGGTGTCCCCCCCGTCCCTCCCGGTGTCCCTCGGGTCCGGATGATGGGCGCCGCCATCTTTGCCGGCTGCAGATTCCATTCTTTCATTTTGATCACTCTCACAGTGATCAAAATGAAAAAAAAAGTAAATAAACCCCCCGATTATCACCCCCATAGGTAGGCAGAACTAATAAATTATAGATAATATTTTTTTTTTTTTTTTTCATTAGGGTTAGGGTTAGGGTTGAAAAGAGGGTTAGGGTTAGGGTTGAAAAGAGGGTTAGGGTTAGGGTTAAAAAGAGGGTTAGGGTTGAAAAGAGGGTTAGGGTTGAAAAGAGGGTTAGGGTTAGGGTTGGAAAGAGGGTTAGGGTTGGAAAGAGGGTTAGGGTTAGGATTGGAAAGAGGGTTAGGGTTGGAAAGAGGGTTAGGGTTGGAAAGAGGGTTAGGGTTGGAAAGGGTTAGGGTTGGAAAGAGGGTTAGGGTTGGAATTAGGGTTAGGTTTGGAATTAGGGTTGGAATTAGGGTTAGGCTTGTGGTTAGGGTTATGGTTAGGGTTGGGATTAGGGTTCGGGGTCTGTTGGGGTTAGGGTTATGGTTAGGGTTGGAATTAGGGTTAGGGATGTGTTGGGGTTAGGGCTGTGGTTAGGGGTGTGTTGGGGTTAGGGCTGGAGTTAGAATTGAGGGGTTTCCACTGTTTATGCACATCAGGGGGTCACCAAACGCGACATGGTGCAACCATTGATTCCAGCCAATTTTGCGTTCAAAAAGTTAAACGGTGCTTCCTCCCTTCCAAGCCCCGACGTGTGCCCAAACAGTGGTTTACCCCAACATATGGGGTATCAGCGTACTCAGGAAAAATTGCACAACAACTTTGGGGGTCTAATTTCTCCTGGTACCCTTGGGAAAATAAAAAATTGGGGGCTAAAATATATTTTTGTGGAAAAATTTTTTTTTTTAATTTTCACGTCTCTGCGTTATAAACTTCTGTGAAGCACTTGGGGGTCCAAAGTGCTCACCAGGCATCTAGATAAGTTACTTGGGAGGTCTAGTTTCCAAAATGGGGTCACTTGTGGGGGGTTTCTATTGTTTAGGCACATCAGGGGCTCTGCAAACGTAATGACGACCGCAGACCATTCCATCAAAGTCTGCATTTCAAAACGGCACTACTTCCATTCCGAGCCCTTACGTGTGCCCAAACAATAGTTCCCCCCCATATATGGGGCACCAGCGTACTCAGGACAAACTGTACAACAACTTTTGAGGTCCAATTTATCCTGCTACCCTTGTGAAAAAAAAAATTGCTGGCTAAAAATCATTTTTTTTGAGGAGAAAAAAATATTTTTTATTTTCACGTCTCTGCGTTATAAACTTCTGTGCAGCACTTGGGGGTTCAAGGTGCTCACCACACATCTAGATAAGTTCCTTAGGGGGTCTAGTTTCCAAAATGGGGTCATTTGTGGGGGGGTTCCACAGTTTAGGTACATCAGGGGTTCTGCAAATGTAACATGATGCCCGCAGACCATTCCATCAAAGTCAGCATTTCATAATGTCACTACTTCCCTTCCGAGCCCCGACGTGTACCCAAACAGTGGTCATCCCCCACATATGGGGTATCAGCGTACTCAGGACAAACTGGACAACAACTTTTGGGGTCCAATTTATCCTGCTACCCCTGTGAAAAAAAAATTGCTGGCTAAAAATCTTTTTTTTTTGTGGAAAAAAAATATTTTTTATTTTCACGGCTCTGCGATATAAACTTCTGTGAAGCGCTTGGGGGTTCAAGGTGCTCACCACACATCTAGATAAGTTCCTTGGGGGGTCTAGTCTCCAAAATGGGGTCACTTGTGGGGGGGTCCAACAGTTTAGGTACATCAGGGGCTCTGCAAATGTAACATGACACCCGCAGACCATTCCATCAAAGTCAGCATTTCAAAATGTCACTACTTCCCTTCCGAGCCCCGACGTGTGCCCAAACAGTGGTTCCCCCCCACATGTGGGGTACCAGCGTACTCAGGACAAACTGGACAACAAATTTTGGGGTCTAATTTATCCTGGTACCCTCTGCGTCATAAACTTTTGTGAAGCACTTGAGGGTTCAAGGTGCTCACTACACATCTAGGTAAGTTCCTTAGGGGGTCTAGTTTCCAAAATGGGGTCATTTGTGGGGGAGCTCCAATGTTTAGGCACACAGGGGCTCTCCAAACACAACATTGTGTCCGCTAACGATTGGAAGTAATTTGCATTTCAAAAAGTCAAATGGCGCTCCTTCCCTTCTGAGCCCTGCCGTGTGCCCAAACAGTGGTTCCCCCCCACATATGGGGTACCAGCGAACTCAGAACAAACTGGACAACAAGATTTGTGGTCCAATTTCTCCTGTTAGCCTTGTGAAAATTAAAAATAGTGTGCTAAAAATCATTTTTGAGGAAAAAAAATATTTTTTATTTTCACTGCTCTGTGTTATAAACTTTTGTGAAGCACTTGGGGGTTCAAAGTGCTCCCTACATGTCTAGATAAGTTCCTAGGGGGTCTAGTTTCCAAAATGGGGTCACTTGTGGGGGAGCTCCAATGTTTAGGTGCACAGGGGCTCTCCAAATGCGACATGGTGTCCGATAACGATTGGAGCTAATTTTCCATTCAAAAAGTCAAATGGTGCTCCTTGCCTTCCGGGCCATGCCGTGCACCCAAACAGTGGTTTATGACCACATATGAGGTATCTGTGCACTCAGGAGAAATTGCCCAACAAATTTTAGCATCCATTTTATCCTGTTTCCCATGTGAAAATGAAAAAATTGATGCTAAAAGAAAATTTTTGTTGGAAAAATTAAAATGTCCATTTTTTCTTTCCACATTGCTTTAGTTCCTGTGAAACACCTGAAGGGTTAATAATCTTCTTGAATGTAGTTTTGCGTAGCTTGAGGGGTGCAGTTTTTAGAATGGTGTAACTTTTGGGTATTTTCTGCCATATAGACCCCTCAAAGTGACTTCAAATGTGAGGTGGTCCCTAAAAAAATGGTTTTGTAAATTTTATTGTAAAAATGAGAAATCGCTGGTCAACTTTTAACCCTTATAACTTCCTAACAAAAAATATTTTGTTTCCAAAATTGTGCTGATGTAAAGTAGACATATGAGAAATGTTATTTATTAACTATTTTGTGTCACATAACTCTCTCGTTTATCAGAATAAAAATTCAAAATTTGAAAATTGCAAAATTTTCTAAATTTTCACCAAATTTCTGATTTTTTGACAAATAAACGCAAAAATTATCAACCTAAATTTACCACTAACATGAAGCCCAATATGTCACGAAAAAAAATTCTCAGAATCGCTAGGATCCGTTGAAGCGTTCCTGAGTTATTACCTCATAAAGGGACACTGGTCAGAATTGCAAAAAATGGCCTGGTCATTAAGGTCAAAATAGGCTTGGTCATGAAGGGGTTAAAGGGTGACCCCACATCATTTTTTTGGGGACCCCATTTTAATAGCCAGTAAAGGCTAAGTATACAGTTGTGAGCTGATATTAATAGCCTGGGAAGCTCCATGGGTATTACCCCCTTCACAGGCTATAAACATCCGCCCCCCCCAGCCATCATCTTTCCCTCTGCTGGTTATGAAAATTGCACGGGAACTCACTCTATTTTTTTCCAAAAAATAATCTTTTATTTATTGAATACATGTACAGTAATTTGCACACTGTATTGTTTTTGTCACTGACATTTATATATCTACCTATTCTATTTGTATTTACTATATGTAATCCATCTCTTCTATCATGTCGGCTCCTGAAGTGATTTTACAAAACACGGCAAATTAATTACTGGCTTTTCATCTATACAAAAAAACCTGACCAGCACCTCCTATGTGTGAATAGGTGCAAGCTGTAGTGACTGCAAACTACGTATAAAAAAGCAAAGCAGCCCTCTGTGAATGCCAAGACATATGATGTCAATGGAAATAACAACTTCCAACTGCATTGTCCCTCAGCAAGATGTACTTGCAAAAAAGCGAAGGTTCTTAGCGCATAAATTAGCCAATTCATGTGCACCCATCAACCACAGCAAAGTGACACTTCTCTGATGGGTCCTATCACAACCCTTCCCTATCCTACCGTACATGCCACTTTCAGGTTGAAAAGTATCTATCTATGCATTATAAATACATATATATGTGTGTCACTGACATCTATATATCTATGTATTCTATATGTACGGTATATATCGATTCTAACCTGTGAGTGTGATTTTACTGTATGCGGCACATGAATTGCCGCCTTTTCAAAGGACACCGATGCATAAAAATTGTGCAGCACTTGCATGGTCCGAATGCTGTGTTATATATATATATATTTTTTTTTTTTCTCGCACCCATAGGCTTGAATTGGCGCGTTTTGGCCGAGTCTCGGTGACAATCGCAGCATGCTGCAATTTTACACACACACTGAGTACGCCCAAAAAAATAAACGGTGATGTGAGCTGCCCCATATATTGACACTGGGCCGAGTGCTATGCGATGTTCTCTCTCGTATCGTATCCGTATTCTACAGTAGTGTGATGCCGGCCTAAGAAGGTTACTGACACCAGAGAATTTTACAGAGAAATGTATTTGCCTTCTGCTATCTTGCAAAGTTATTGGATTCATCCTGAACAAATATTCACATAAAATTATTTTAGGGCTTTACTATACAGTATATGCATAACACTATGTTGAGAAATATTAAAATAATATTAGTAACCAATGTAAACTCTCTTTATTAAGTTGTAAGGCATTACAAAAGTTATTTTTAGTTTTCGTATACATCATTTACAATTTTTCAGCATTTCCTAAATATTAGTTATAGTATTTAAGCTTAAATATGATGAATTTAATGTATGGTACTACTGCAATTTTAGGCTGCCAAAGTTACATCGTCATTAATATAAATTGCATTGATTTTAAACTTGGTAAAGGTTATACATTGCAAAATACCTAGATTTCCAAATTCAAACAATTATATAATCCCAGTCACTTTCAAATGACCTTGACTGGAGATCACTGTTATGTGTATAACAACACAATCTTCCAAAATACTCAAAGCATTAAAAGTGAAAAGTTATTGAAAAATGTAAAGTTCAATTTTTCTTTGAAGCAGCATATATATCAGATTAAAACATTAAAAGTTATACTGTCAGAATCATAAAGGTAGGCAAAAATCCAAAAGGTTAAATGCAAGCAGAAAATAGCATCAAGAAAAATCTTCAATTCATTCATGGCCTTTTGACAACTTATTATGATCAGTGAGCTTAAAGGACTAAAATAAATGGACAGTGATTCAAATTCTGACAAAATAAAAAGGGCAAGTTACTACTGCATGTTGTACAGATTTGTAGAATCTCAACCGTGTGCTTTATCTCCATGTCAAAGACATTAATGGAAGTAGAAAATGCTGTATGCATATGGTCTTTTATTCCATGAGCATCATCAATATTTATACACTCAAAACTGACATTGCACAGCAAGAAGAAAAAGTAATGGAATGATGGAAATCACAGGATCGATAGACATGTTACTGATATGCAAATGATGAAAAATGGATACAATTTTCAAAACATCTCAGTTTATTCAGTATTGAAAATGAGCGCCACGTGCAAAAATCCCCGCAGTTACATGCCTTGGCTGCTATCAATGAGGTTATTAATGGTCTTCTGAGGAACTTTCCTCCACGCTGAATGCACTTGCGTAACACGCCTTGGTTGCTATCAATGAGGTTATCAATGTTCTTCTGAGGAACGTTCCTCCACGTTGAATGCACTTGGGCAAATCATTAAGATACGCTGATAGCAGCTCCCTTTGAAGTTGGTGACCAATGGCGTCCCAGATGTGCTTGATGAGAGACAAGTCCTGAGACACTGCAGGCCAAAATAGCGCTTTTAGGCCATGCAGGCAGCTACTGTAGTACTAGCAACATGTGGCCTGGTTGTTCTCATGTTGAAAAATTACTGCTTGAACACTTTGGAGAAATAGCCATACCATTTGTTCCATGATCAAAGTAAAGTCGAGTTGTTTGTGTACCTGGAATTAAATTTATAATGGTCTGGCTACTGTACATTATGCTCCACCAACACCATAACATAATCTTAGGTAAGGGCCGGTGTGACATTCCCTCTTGAAGATCTCTTCAAGGAGTTACCCATGTTGTCTCCAGATGGAGAGAGGAGGTTGGCATTGAGCAGTGGAGGATATAATGGAGGTCTGTCTTCAGCGAAGAGTCCTCCTTTTCTCATGGAGACAGTGTTAGCTGAAATTGGTTTGGAGATCACTTGGGCAGTGCAATGAATAGGTCTTTACAAGGGAGCTGCACATCAGTCTAAATCCTGGGATTATGGTGTGGGGTGACATAATATACAGTAGCTGGACCCCTTTAGTCTTCACTCTAGGTACACTAACAGCTCGGCGTTATATTGATTTGGTGGTGGAACCATCATTAGAGCAATTTCTCCAAAGTGACCTAGGAGCTGGCTTTCACCATGATGTCAGGCAACCTGTTGCTCATGCCACTGTGAGCAACCTGCGTGGCTTGCAAGACTTATCTCCCATAGCGAACATCTGGTTGTCATTGGCAATTGCAAAGAAAGTTGTCAGCAGCGGATCTTGATGATTTGTATGTTAGCTCAGACAGAACATTCCTTAGACAATCATTAATAATGGTTAAATAGCAGCCAAGGTGTGTAAATTTGGGGATTTCTGCATGTGGCACTCATATCAGTACTGAATAAATCAAGATGTTTTGATTTTTTTTTTTTTTTTTTCATCATTCGCATATCTTTAACAAAGGCCTCGATCTTGTGATTTTCATAATTCCACATTTCCCTCTTGGTGTTGCAATTTCAATATCTAAATAATGGACTCATAGAATCGTAGAGTTGGAAGGGACCTCCTGGGCCATCTAGTCCAACCCCCGGCTCAAAGCAGGATTCGCTAAATCATCCCAGCCGAATGTCTGTCCAGCCTCTGTTTGAAGACTTCCATTGAAGGAGAACTCGCCACTTCTCGTGGCAGCTTGTTCCACTCATTGATCACTCTAACTGTCAAAGTTTTTTCTAATATCTAATCTGTGTCTCCTCCCATTCAGTTTTATCCCATTGCTTCTAGTCTTTCCTTGTGCAAATGAGAATAAAGCTGATCCTTCTACAATGTGACAGCCCTTTAGATATTTGTAGACAGCTATTAAGTCTCCTCTCAGTCTTCTCTTTTGCAAACTAAACATTCCCAAATCCTGCAACCTTTCCTCATAAGACAGGGTTTGCAGACCGGTCACCATTCTGGTCGCTCTTTTCTGAACTTGCTCCAGTTTGTTGATGTCGTTTTTTTAAAATGTGGTGCCGAAAACTGGACACAATATTCCAGATGAGGTCTGACCAAAGAGGAGTAGAGGGAAATAATGACTTCACGTGATCTAGACTGTATGCTTCTGTTAATACATCCTAGAATTGCATTTGCCTTTTTTGCTGCTGCATCACACTGACTCATATTCAGTCTGTGATCTATTAGTATTCCCAATTCTCTTTCACATGTGCTGTTGCTTAGCCCTATTCCTCCCATTCTGTATATGCTTTTTTCATTTTTATTGCCCAGATGTAGTACTTTGCATTTTTCCCTGTTAAAAACCATTCTGTTAGTTGATGCCCACTTCTCCAGTTTATTTATATCTTTTTGAATCCTCTCTCTCTTCTCTAGTATTAGCTATCCCTCCTAGCTTTGTGTCATCAGCAAACTTAATCAGTTTACCCTCAATTCCTTCATCTAAATCATTGATAAAGATGTTGAACAATACAGGGCCCAGGACAGAGCCCTGTGGTACCCCACTTGAGACATTCTTCCTACTGGATGTGCAGCCATTTACGACCACTCTTTGGGTCCGATCACTAAGCCAGTTATGAATCCACCTAACAGTTGCCTTGTCCATTCCATACTTAGTCATTTTTTCAATAAGGATTGTATGAGATACTTTGTCAAATGCTTTGCTGAAGTCAAAATATACTATATCTACAGCATTTCCTTGATCCACCCAATCAGTGATTCCGTCATAGAAGGAAATTAAGTTAGTCTGACATGACTTATTAGTTACAAACCCATGCTGACTCTGTTTAATCACTTCATTCTTATCCAGGTACTGACATACATGTTTAATTTGTTCAAAGATCTTTCCTGGTATAGAAGTCAGACTCACCGGCCTATAGTTGCCTGGGACCACCTTCTTCCCCTTTTTGAAGATAGGAACAACATTTGCTCTTCTCCACTCTTCTGGGACTTCTCCTGTCCTCCAAGAATTTTCAAAGATTATGGAGAGGGGTTCAAAAATTTCTTCTGCTATCTCCTTCAGTACTCTGGGGTGTAATTCATCTGGACCTGGAGACTTGAATTCATTTAGGTTAGCTAAGTGTTTCCTCACTATTTTTCTGTTTATAGATATCCTGGATTCTTATATTCCCTCAATAGGACAGTGAAGAACAGTTGATGTTACATTTCCTTTCTGAGAGAAAACAGATGCAAAATAGGAATTTAAAAGTTCAGCCTTCTCAACATCCTGTCTTACCATTTCATCATTTTCATCCTGTAAAAATCCTATAGCATCTTTGACTTTTCTTTTACTTTTGACATATCCCCAAAATCCTTTATTGCTTTTGACATCTCTTGCAAGCCTCAATTCATTTTCAGCTTTAGATAATATGATTTGTGCCCTGCAGGTTCTGCCACCAGCATTATATTCTTCTTTAGATATGCCTCCCTCTTTCCATTTTATAAACCTTTTTTTCTTCCTTTTTAGCATGTGCTTAAGTTCTGTGTTCATCCATCCTGGTTTCCTTAAATGCTTAATATTCTTCCCTCTTTTCGGAATTGTTAACAATTGTGCTTTGAGAATTTCATTTTTCAAGATTTCCCATCCTTCCTGGACATTTTTGTCTTTAAGGATATCCAGCCATTGGATCCCTCCAATTCTCTTTCTGAATCCCTTAAAATCTGCCTTTCTGAAATCTAGCCTTGACGTCTGAGTCTTCACAGGTCTTCCTCCTCTAGTTATCCAAAATTCTAAAATAGCATGGTCTCTACCTCCTAGGGTCCCAGCCACTTTTACCTCCACAACCATTTCCTCCCTGTTTATAAGGATTAGATCCAAGGTAGCAGTTCCCCTTGTTTTCTCCCCTACCTCTTGGAAGATAAAGTTGTCAGCAAGAGAGGATAAGAATTTCCTTGACCTGTTAGTTTTGCTTGAGAGAGATTCCCAACAAATGTCTGGATAGTTGAAATCTCCCATGGCAACTATGTCATATTTTTTGGAGAACTTGGCCATTTGATGCATAAAGAGTTCATCCATATCTTCAGCTTGCACAGGCGGCCTGTAGTAAATGCCTACAATGGTGTCCTTTCCATTGTTCTGTCCTTGTATTCTTACCCAAACAGTTTCCACAGAACTCCCAGTCTCTGAAGCTTCAATCTCTGTGCAGATATACGCGTTTCTAACATACAATGCGACACCTCCTCATCGTTTCTAGTCTTTCCTTGTGCAAATGAGAATAAAGTTGATCCTTCTACAGTGTGACAGCCTTTTAGATATTTGTAGCCAGCTATTAAGTCTCCTCTCAGTCTTCTCTTTTGCAAACTAAACATTCCCAAATCCTGCAACCTTTCCTCATAAGACAGGGTTTGCAGACCGGTCACCATTCTGGTCGCTCTTTTCTGAACTTGCTCCAGTTTGTTGATGTATTTTTTAAAATGTGGTGCCCAAAACTGGACACAATATTCCAGATGAGGTCTGACCAAAGAGGAGTAGAGGGAAATAATGACTTCATGTGATCTAGACTGTATGCTTCTGTTAATACATCCTAGAATTGCATTTGCCTTTTTTGCTGCTGCATCACACTGTTGACTCATATTCAGTCTGTGATCTATTAGTATTCCCAAGTCTTTTTCACATGTGCTGTTGGTTAGCCCTATTCCTCCCATTCTGTATATGCTTTTTCATTTTTATTGCCCAGATGTAGTACTTTGCATTTTTCCCTGTTAAAAACCATTCTGTTAGTTGCTGCCCACTTCTCCAGTTTATTTATATCTTTTTCAATCCTCTCTCTCTTCTCTAGTATTAGCTATCCCTCCTAGATTTGTGTCATCAGCAAATTTAATCAGTTTACCCTCAATTCCTTCATCTAAATCGTTGATAAAGATGTTGAACAATACAGAGCCCAGGACAGAGCCCTGTGGTACCCCACTTGAGACATTCTTCCTACTGGATGTGCAGCCATTTACGACCACTCTTTGGGTCCGATCACTAAGCCAGTTATGAATCCACCTAACAGTTGCCTTGTCCATTCAATACTTAGTCATTTTTTCAATAAGGATTGTATGAGATACTTTGTCAAATGCTTTGCTGATGTCAAGAAATGTTAAAGAGTGTGTACTTACACACCATGCACGCCGTATGTACATGTATATAGTGGCTTGTAAAAGTTTTGCCACCTCTGGTCAAAATGACTGTTGTTATTGTGAGTAGTTAAGGCCTCTTTCACACTTCAGTTTTTTGCCATCAGTCAAAATCTGCCAAAATTTGAAAATGGCGGATCCGCAAAAATGTATAAAAACTGATGCCAGCTGATGGAACGGATCCGTTTTTTTAAGGATCCGCTATAACGATTTTCCAGGACGTCCTATCCTGACAGCACCATGGGGGGTTGTCCTTCCATCCTTCCAGGGACAGGAAATGCACGAGAGGTTAAAAGGTCCCCTCCCACACCACACTCCAGTGTTTTTCCTGTCCCTGTAAGGACAGGCACGGGAGCGCCGCAGCCGCGGCATACAGGAAGAGAGAGGATCTTACCGGGGCCAGGAGGTGCGGGGTCCTAACCGCCAACTCCTCCGGGTCGGACGATGTAAGCGGCACCCCCCTAAGGGGGGTTCTCCACCGGGGGTCCCATGGAGCGTCGCTCCGGGACTCATCCCCGCTTCCCCAGCGTGGCTCCCGCGAAGCCCAGAATGCAGCGGCGGCGCGTCACTTCCGGGTGCCCAGGGATGACGACTTCCGGTCGGGGCACGGAGGATGCGTCACAGGACGGCAGAAGGAGCGTTCCTGCGCAAGACAAGGTAGGATAAGAGCGGGGGGAAGCGGGAGACCAGCGCACCGGCTCCAGGCAGATTGAGAGGTGACAGACGCCTAAGTTTCTGTCAGACGCCGCCAGCATGGACACTAGGACCAGTGACCAGCCAGAACCAGCGTCCGTGAGTAAAGGGCACAGGGGCAGGATGGCCAGAGACAGGAGCTTTCTTTTTAAAGGGAGGACTCCTGTCTTTCTAGGATAAAGCGACACCAGCGCCAGGACATCAGGCAAGCCTAAATGCCTCATCTGTGCCAGCAAACTGCCGAGCGCATGGAAGGTACAAGGCCTCCTCCGCTGTCCTCTCGCCGCTCACCCTGTTTTCCTGCCTCTCATCAGCGCCTCCTCTGTTTCCAGAAGCCCCTATTCGAAGATTGCACACAATGAATCGTCAGAGGCGAGCAGGCAGCCTTTCTCACGGAGATGCGCGCAGTAGTCAGAGATGAAGTTCAGGCCTCGATCTCCGGAATACTACCTACTCAGTCTTCCGGCCGGTCCCAGTCCACAAGACCTAGATGGGAGTCCGACCTATCATCGGAAGAAGAGATACGGGGCACGGACTCGGAGGAAGAGGGCGAGATTACCTCGGAACCCCTAGAAACAGGGAAGAGGTACCTCTTCACATCAGAAAACACGGAAGAGCTGCTCAGGGCAGTAAGAAGTACGATGCAGATCGAGGAAACCCCGAAAGAACAATCCATCCAGGACACAATGTTCGGGGGACTTAGAACCAGGATTCGTCAGGTCTTCCCAGTTAATGACCATATCCGGGCAATGATCCTGGAAGAATGGGAAGATGCGGAGAAAAGACTGATCGAGCCGCGAGACTTTAAGCTGCGACTTCCATTTAACCAGGAGGACATCAGCACTTGGGACGAGGTGCCTAAGATCGATTCACCGGTGGCCAAGGTGTCGAGAAAAACTTTGATTCCTTTTGAAGATTCTTCCAGTCTCAGGGAGCCCATGGACAAAAAGGCCGACGTGCTCTTAAAAAGAGCTTGGGAGGCCTCAGCGGCAGTGATAAAAGCAAATATTGCAGCTACATCGGTCGCTAGATCCATGCACTTATGGATCGACCACTTGGAACAACAGTTAAAGGATAAAACCCCTAGGGGTTGAGAGTATTCCCCTGTTTGAAAATCGCGACCGGTTTTCTGGCAGATGCTTCTGCAGAATCGGTACGGTTTGCGGCCAGGAATAATTCCCTATCCAACGCGGCCCGTCGAGCCATATGGATGAAAACCTGGTCAGGGGACTACCAATCTAAAAATAAGTTATGTTCCATACCCTTCTCAGGCGGGAAGGTATTTGGGCCAGCTTTGGATAAAATTCTAGAGTGCCTCCGACGACAAAAAAGGTTTTCCAGAGGAAAAACCAAAAAGGCAATTTCCCTTTCAGAGATCCCACCCATACCAGAGGCAGGAATATAGAGGGAAAGGGAAATCTTCTCGCTGGGAGTACTAGAGCGGGGGAAGAAGTAGAGCTCCCCCGTCTCGCTCCGGACAAACTTCCAGGAGCAGAAGGCAATGACGCCATGCCGGTAGGGGGGCGCCTAAAACACTTTGCAGGGGCATGGCAGCGCATCTCCCAGAACCCATGGGTCCTCAGTACAATTGCCCAGGGCTATACCCTCGAGTTCACAAGATCCCCCTCCAGCACGATTTGTGGTTACAAAACCCCATTCCGAAGCCATGGTAGACCCTATATGGGCAGACATAAAACACCTGTTAAAAACGGAAGTAGTAATTCCTGTCCCAAAGGTAGAGAGAGGTCAGGGCCACTATTCTACACTCTTCACAATAAAAAAAACCATCAGGGGAAAGCTGAACTATCATAAATTTAAAGCCATTGAATCAATGGATTTGTTACAAAAGGTTCCGAATGGAATCCCTGAAAACCGTCATCCCGCTAATAGACCAGAACGCGTCCATGTGCACTATAGATTTAAAGAACGCATATTATCACGTTCCCATCCATCCTCAATCTCAGAGGTTCCTGCATTTCGCCCTAGAGAAAAGAGGCAAACACTACCACTTCCAGTTTCAGGCTCTTCCGTTCGGCTTGGCATCAGCACCTCGTGTTTTCACAAAACTGGTGGCCGAAGTCGTGGCAGACTTAAGACAAAGACATAATCATCGTGCCTTATTTAGACGACTTCTTGGTAATATCCCGGTCAGCGTCCGAATTAAAAGAACAACTCGGCTCAATTTTCAGCCTCGAGAGCCTAGGTTGGATCCTAAACAGAGAAAAATCAGATCTGCGGCCCAGCACCCAGAAAAAATTCCTAGGGGTAATGCTAGACTCCAGAAAGGGTCTCGTTCTTGCCGGAGGTGAAGAAGCCCATCATGGACAAGGTGCGGCAGTTCGGCCAACACCAGATTTCGATAAGGACCGCGATGGAAGTCCTGGGCACCCTAACTGCATGCATACCCTGTGTCATGTGGAGCCAGGCTCACACAAGAATCCTACAAAAGGAGATCCTTACGAAATGGGACAGACGGCAGTCCTCGCTGGACAAGAAGTTCCGACCGTCTCCGGCGCTGAGATCATCTCTGAAATGGTGGTTCAGCAACAGAAACATCAGCCGGGGAGTTCCTTGGATCCTGTCTCCATGCGTGACCATCACTACAGATGCCAGCAGGGAAGGATGGGGAGCCCACCTAGAAGGAAGATTCGTACAAGGGACGTGGCCCAGGAATATCAGCTTACAGTCCTCAAACTACCGAGAGCTGCGAGCAGTCTGGGAGACTCTGAAGAGAAGCGGGTCAAGACTACAGAACCAACATATAAAGATCATGTCGGACACCGTGACCACAGTAGCCTTTCTACGCCACCAGGGGGGCCCAAGGCACGGGAAACTTCAGAAGCTAGCAGCTTGCATCCTCACCTGGGCAGAAAACCATTCTCGCTCCCTATCAGCAGTGCACCTGGAGGGCTCCCAAAACAGGATAGCCGACTATCTAAGCAGACAAGAAGTCCGAACCACCGAATGGGAGCTAAAAGAGGATCTTTGCCATCGCTGGGGGACACCCCAGCTGGACCTCTTCGCGACAAGGGAAAACGCCAAGCTGAAGAGGTTCTACTCCCTCAACCCGGCGGACCATCCGGAAGAAATCGACGCCCTGGACCAGAATTGGGGAAGGGGATTCCTATACGGGTTTCCGCTGATTGCCATAATACTGAGGGTCCTCAGGAAGATCCAGGAGGAAGGAGCTCGGGTGATGCTGATCATACCTTTTTGGCCCAGGCGGAGTTGGTTTTCCCTCCTCAGAAAGATGGCTCAGAGGGGGCCACTCCACCTACCAACAATACCAGACTTGCTCTCCCAGGGTCCAGTGTTACACCCAGACCCAGGAAGCCTGCAACTGGCAGCATGGATCCTGAGAGGGACATCCTAAAGTCCAATGGCCTCTCGGACCAGGTGATCTCCACATTGCAGGCCAGCCGAAAACCGGTGACAAGAGCGATATATTGTAAAATCTGGAAGAGATTCTGTACAGAAAGTGGTAGTGCCCCTCTAGACCTATCTCGGCCTAATATCCCTCGGATCCTGGACTTCTTACAGGCCCGATTCGATAAGGGCCTGACCCCGAGCACACTCAAAGTCCAGATAGCAGCCTTGAGTACCTTCTTTAATTTCTCCCTATCCTCCCATCCTTGGATAGCGCGATTTACTAAAGCCACCCAGAGGCTAAGACCCACATTGAGGAAAACTGTTCCCCCATGGGACCTAAATCTGGTACTCAATGCGCTGTGTAGGCCCCCTTATGAGCCAATTTCAGAAATAGACATTTCAAAGCTCACACAAAAAACTGCTTTTTTGGTAGCTATCACCTCAGCTAAACGTTTAGGTGAGATCCAGGCCCTCTCAATCCAGAATCCCTACATTCAGATCTTCGAGGACCAAATAACGCTCAAACTAGATCCAAGGTTTCTCCCTAAGGTAGTATCGCCGCAGAATCTAAACCAAGAAATAATCCTGCCCTCGTTTTGTCCAGCCCCAAAGAATGATAAAGAAAAATTGTTTCATTCTTTGGATGTTAGACGCACGGTCGCCCGTTACCTGGAAGTCACCCGGGACTGGCGACAGGACACAAAACTATTTGTCCAGTACGGCGGCAAAAATAAAGGTAGAAGTGCGGCCACACAGACTCTAGCGAGGTGGATAACAACAATAATCTCCTCGGCGTACGAGGCAGAGGGCTTGCCGGTACCTGAAGGGCTTAGGGCTCATTCCACCAGAGCGATAGCGACTTCATGGGCAGAGAGGGCGGGTGCCTCAGTAAAACAGATATGCAGGGCCGCCACCTGGTCTACACCAAATACTTTCTGTAGACACTATAAGTTGGACACTCTATCAGCTAGCCAGGCGACCTTCGGTCGCAGAGTGCTACAAGCAGTAATCCCACCCTAAGCGAATTCCTACTTTGGTATTCCCCATGGTGCTGTCAGGACAGGACGTCCTGGAAAACGGAGATTAGACCTACCGGTAATGTTGTTTCCAGGAGTCCATCCTGACAGCACTGGTAGTTCCCTCCCTATGATTTGTATTGGTATCATTATGCTTGTACTAAATCTAGATAAAATTTAATTGCATCATACTGGTGTGGTACTTGGAAAAATCACTGGAGTGTGGTGTGGGAGGGGACCTTTTAACCTCTCGTGCATTTCCTGTCCCTGGAAGGACAACCCCCCCCATGGTGCTGTCAGGATGGACTCCTGGAAATAACATTACCGGTAGGTCTAATCTCCGTTTTAGTGCGGATCCTTAACAAAACGGATCAGTACCATCCGTTGGCATCCGTTTTCACATCCGTTGGATCAGTTTTCTTGCGGATCCGTTTTTCCACACCTCCAAAATGGGATGCTCCCAAATATGATTCGCTCTTGGAGAATGCTCCCAAATGTGATTGGATACTGGAAACTAGGGAGAAATATATCTAGGGTGTTGTGATACAATTTCTTTGAAAGGTTTTAGAGCTAGGGGCAGCGATGGAAGGAGTTAGTGCGAGTCTGGAAGGAGTTATTGCGAGTATTGACAGCTTCTGTGTGGAATTGGATCTTCACTTGAATCGGTTGGCAATTATTGCTCTCGAGAGGGAGAAAAGAAGATTGCGAATCCTGCGTATGAGGAGACGGCGCTAGTGGATTCATCCCATTAATGCGCAGAGGTTCACCCGTGGCGTTTTTTCCACACTGTACTTGGAATTGAGGGATAATCCGGACAAGTTCTTCAACTACGTGCGCATGAGGCTGGAATTCTTTGAGATATTGGTGGATCGTGTTGGAGAACAAATCTGGAGAAGGGGCACAAATGCGGTTTTGTATATCACCGGCGGAGCATTTGATGGTGACCCTTCGGTAAGTTATCTACCTTTTAAAATGTTTCAGATTCTGCAGGCTTTTATTGTTATGTTATGGCTTGTAGTTTGTATTAATTTTACTTTTTTTCCATTTTTTTAACAGATTCCTGGCAACTGGAGAATCCTTCACCTCCCTCCATTTCCAGTTCCGTATTGGGATTTCAACTATTGCTGGAATTGTACAACAGACCTGCCGGGCATTGTGGGATTCTCTACAGGAGGAATACATCCCAGAGCCAACACAGGAGAGGTGGCTGGAGATTGCCGACAAGTTTCAAGAAATCTGCCAGTTTCCAAACTGCATCGGTGCCGTGGATGGCAAGCATATCAGGATTGTGAAACCCATGGGATCTGGTTCACAGTTTTACAACTATAAGAAATACTTTTCTATTGTGCTTATGGCCATTTCGGATGCAAACTGCAAATTCACTGCCGTGGACATTGGTGCATATGGTCGTTCTAATGACTCTCAGGTATTCAAGATGTCCACCATGGGCAGTCGCTTGTATGGAGACAACTTTGACTTCCCACCTCCAAGACCACTCCCTGGAACAACAGGCCCACCAATGCCTTTTGTGTGCGTTGGCGACGATGCTTTTCAGCTTTCTAAACACCTACTCAAGCCATATGGTAGCCGTGGATTAACACACCGGAAAAGAATCTATAACTATCGGTTAACCAGAGCGCGCAGAGTGGTGGAGTGTGCGTTTGGAATTTTAACTGCCAAATGGAGAGTCCTGTTAACGGCCATGAAAATGAAAACAGACTGTGGATGAGATGGTGAAGGCCTGTGTAATCCTGCACAATTTTGTCCTTTCAAAGGAACCAGTTTCCATCGATGAAAATCTGCCTGAAACCACCTTGTGGGATTATGAGCAGCAAACTTTTTGGAGTACTGGCTCAGTGGCAAGAATGAGGGACACCTTTGCAGACTATTTTCTGACACCAGAGGGACAAGTGGACTGGCAAGATGACATGATATAAATTTTCTTCATACCAATTGTGAGTAACTTTTTTTTTTTTTAACTGAAATTTTACCAAGTGCTTGGTTTTCCCAAGCATTCCATGTGATTTGGTTTACCAAGTTTTTTTTTTTTTTTAAGTTTTACACTTTGCAGTGTTACCAATTGTTGGGTACCAAGCGTAAAGTTTTACCAAGTGTTGTGTACCTAGCGTTGTTTTACACTTACAAATGTTACCAAGTGTTGGGTACCAAGTGTAAAATTTTACACTTTGAAATTTTACCAAGTGTTGTGTACCAAGCGCTTTACACTTTGAAATGTTAAGTGTTGGGTACCAAATGTTGTGCTACCAAGTGTTGGTTTTTTGTACCTTGTACACCACCGGTGTACTGTGAAATGTTACCAAGTGTTGTGTTACCAAGTGTTGTGTTACCAAGTGTTGTGTTTACCTTTTACACCACTGGTGTAATTTGAATATTTCCAAAGAAAGAAGCAAAAAAGAAACACCACAATAAAGTTTTTTGAAAAAAAAACAAACCATAGTTTATTTCTGAATTTGTAATAACTGTATTTTTTTTAAATTTTTGGTGTGTTTTTTTTTTTTTTTTTTTGGTATCTTAAACCTTTTTTGTAACTTTTTTTTATTTTTTGGTATATATTACCTTTTTTGGAAAACAGAAAAAACGTTACAAAGTGTGATAATGTTGGGTGGAGATAGTATTGGAGGGGTTAACAGGGTTGACCACATCGAGGGGGGGGGGGGAGTAGAGGACTGGGGAGGAAGTTGGTGAGGACCAGAAGTGGAAGGGGGGTTTAACACATGTGGATGGACAGACGAGGTTTGTGGGTACATTGAAGGTGTATGTGGGTATGGTGAGGGCATTGGGGTATAATGCAATGGGGAAGGAAGGTACTTGGAAGAATGGAATGGGGAACTAGAGAAAGGAGAGGGAGTGGTAGGAGGAGGGACGGCTGTATGATGGATGGTGGTGGAAGGATGGACAGGGGGAGGATGGGATGCTTCAGCAAGTACTTCCACTAGAGCATTCTGACAGGCTTGCATCACACGCATCTGCTGGTGAGTACTTAAACCTTCCATTTGCCGGACAGCAGATTGAAAAAAGGTATGTCTCTGTGTCTGGTTTGATTCTAAATTCATCTGTTCCATGTATCTTCTGAGTTCCATGATACTTTGATTGATCATGATCAACCCAGAAGATAACCGTTCTCCATAAGTGTGGAAACCATGCTGAACAGATGAGTTTAGACTCAAACAGTCAGACAAGGTCATCCTTTCCTGACTCCTCAGACACTGCCGGCCAGAACCAAAAGTTGGTTGAGATGTTGCGGCAGTGTCAGAGGGGTGGGGAACAGGGAACAAGTCGTCACCAGCAGCTTCATGTGATGAAGTCTTCCCTGCTGCTCCAGTGCTGGTGGAGGGGATAGAGGGATGAGACAAGAGGGTAGGTACAGAGGGGTCAGATACCTCGATGTGGTCACCGGGGGGCGGTTTCACTAGGGATCACTCCAGAGGGACGCAACTCTGATGCAGACTCCCGAGTGCTGCAGATGGTGTTAAAAAAAGGAGAAAAAATGTATATTAAAAATATTGATATTTAAGTCTGCTGAGAAAAAATTTGGTTAAACATTTCTACTACAGAAATAGTTTGGGGAATATTTACCTTCTGCACACCATTGTTGATCGCAGGAACGCCAGGGCTCTGTAGTTCTTGTACTGGGGTCCCCGGCGTCCTCCCGATCCACTCGGGGTCTGCATCTCCTTGTTGTAGTCCCTCTTGAAGCGATCCCGGAGCGACCGCCACCGTGTGATAACCCTGTCACCTGTGAAGCAAAAAAAGGGGTTTAGTATTCAACACTTCACATGCTGGAATATAAGTTACTGAAGTTGTAATACTTACGCACAAAATCCCTGGCCCTCGCATTAAGTTCTCAATAACTGAAGAACAGACCTCATCCCAGAGCCGTCTGGTGGTTGGTTGGTCGGTGTGTAGACGGTTTGCCATGTTCCACAGCGGCTCCCGGTTTTCCACCTCACGGATGAGTTCATCAGTATCAATCATGACACCCTCCTCCAGATGTCTCCGGGGAGCACGCTGTGAAACCTGTGAAGATAAAAAAACAAAACAAAAAACAAAAAATTACATTCTATTCAAACACACGATGTTCATTTAAACAATTATCCAAATAGGGTTACTTACCGTTTGCCGACCAACAGATGCATCACCTTGACGACCCTGGGATGTCCTGGGAGTCACTCTAGTGCGGGCACAGGATTCTGAAGACTGTGGGGAAAAAAGAAATTTTGGATGGATGCGTAGTTATTGTGTGTGCACTGTGATGATTGCTTGTGTTGGGTGTAGCATTATGTATCTGTATGTAATAAACTTACATTCTGCGCACCCCCTCCTTGCGTCTCTCCACCCTGCACGTCTCCTCCTGGAAGCTCCTCTGAATCAGCTTCCTGTTAAAACATAATACATGGATAGTGTTTTTAGCCCAAAAAAAAATTAGTTTAAATAAAAAAAAAAATAAAATTTTTTTTTACCTCCGCTCGCTGATGATGTGAGGGGGGAGCTTTCAGGAGAAGACATTACGGTTTGGGGCAGCTGCGCTGGCAGCTGCGGTGCTTCCTGAAGTGATCTGCAAGTATAAAGACACTTGTTAAGCTACTATACAAAGGATCATAATAAGCTTTCAGGCCTTTATACTTACAGGGAAACAAATGGTTGCCTGTACTCTGCTGCGGCCTGGCTGTCCGTCTCTGCTGCGGTCAGGCTGACCGTCTCTGCTGCGGCCTGACCGGTCATCTCTGCTGCGTTCTCGCCGGTCGTCTCTGCTGCGGTCTCGTTCACCATCCCTGCTGTGGCCTGGCTGGCCGTGTCTGCTGCTGCTTTTCTGGTGGCGCTTCATGAAGTGATCTGCAAGTATAAAGAAAATGATATGAAAGTTTAAAAAAAAAAAAAAAATATTCATTTGTATATAATGTGTAATTCCCTGAAACTAAGTATACGCAATTTTAAGTGTTTGCATGTCTAAATTCCCTTATCTCTCACCGAGTGTAACCACAGTGATTGAAGGTGTGTAATATTTTGTGTAAACCCACACTTTCTGTGCATGTGTTTGAATTCCCTGAGAAAGTGTAACTAAGTGTAACCAGTGATTGAAGGGGTGTAATTGCTGTGTATACCAGTGTTTGCATTCCCTCAAAAACTCTTACCGAGAGTGTAACCAGTGATTGAAGGTCTCACCGAGTGTAACCAGTGATTGAAGGTGTGTAATTGCTGTGTATACCAGTGTTTGCATTCCCTCAAACTCTCACTGAGAGTGTAACCAGTGATTGAAGGTGTTTAATTTCTGTGTATACCCACACTGTTTACATGTTTTTTGAATTCCCTGAAAAACTCTCAGCTGTGTATACCCAGATTTTTTTCATGGTATGTTACAATCTCTCACTTTTAACCACACTTGTATACCAAAAAATTTAATGTACCTTTATGGTAACTTAACTTTACCTTTTTTTTTTAAAATGATACAAAGGAGATTTTTTTCAAAACAGCTTATTTATATATTTTTTTTGTATAATTTTTTTCCCAACAAATAGGAGCTACTCTGCTCTTTATTTTAAATACCACAATAAATGAAAAATAAAAAAACACTGATTTACAACAGATACATTAATCACACCACAATTGCAAATATGAAAATAAAATCCAATAAACATGCAAAAGAAAAACAATTAAAATATTTAAAAAAAAAAACACCCACACAAACACGCATAACACACAGCCAGGCCCCACACACACACACACACACACACACACACACACACACACACACACACACACACACACACACACACACACACACACACACACTCTCTCTCTCTCTCTCCAGGGGTCTTGCAGGTGGAAGATTTGCAGCTGAGCAGACAGGTTTTGTAGCTCTAGTTTGGTATTCTATCAGTCAGGCTGGTGTTTGATGTCTGGTTCGGTGTCTTCAGTGTGGCTGTTGCCAGATGTTTGGGCCCAATTACACCACATACAATACCAGTTAGGCCGGTTTCACATTTGCACTTTATAGCGCAGCGATGACCTGCACACGGCCGCCGCTAATCACCGCCCCATCCGGTCATCACTGCCTACTAGCACACATGGACGCTTGCGATCTGCGCACCCTATCTTTAGTATGGGGTGCGCAGATGGTGCGCTGGCAGGATTTTACCGTGTGCTGCGCACTTTTGAAGGTGTGCCGTGCGCGCCAAAATGTAACGTGCTGCGTTTGGCGCACAAGGGCACACCTTCAAAAGTGCGCAGCACACGGTAAAATCCTGCCAGCGCACCATCTGCGCACCCTATGCTAAAGATGGGGTGCGCAGATCGCAAGCGTTCATGTGCGCTAGTAGGCGGCGTTGACCGGCTGGGGCGGGGATTAGTGGCGGACGTGTGCAGGTTATCGCTGCGCTATAAAGTGCAAATATGAAACCGGCCTTCCACCACACAATCACAGCATGAAATACAATATTACAGTTGGATGAAAATAAAATGCAGTGCACATGCAACAGAAAAAAAATGGAAAAAAATGCATCACACACGCGCGCTCCAGGGGTCTTGCAGGTGGTAGACTTGCAGCTGGGCAGGCAGGTTTTATAGCTCTAGTTCAATCTTCTATCAGTCAGGCTGCAGTCGGATGTCTTGCTTGGTGTCTTCAGTGTTGCTGGTGCCGGATTGTCTGGGCCCAATTACACCACATACCATACACCACGCAATCACAGCATAAAAAATACAATATAATTACAGTTGTATGAAAATAAAATGCAGTACACAAGCAACAGAAAAAAGTATGAAAAAAAAAAACAGACATGTAACACTCGCAGGCCATACACACACACACACACACACACACACACACACACACACACATCATAAATAGGTATACTCACACTTGAAGGTGAGCTGGTACTGGCAGGCTTGGTGGCTGTCTGGCAGGCTTGGTGGGTGGCTTGGTTCGTGGCTGGCTGACTGCTACTGCATGTCTGGGCCCAATTAGCCCACCTTATATAGTTTTGGGACTGTCTGGAAAAGTATCTTTTTTTTTTTCTCGGCATGCGCAGTGTGATTTTGCGGATCCTGCCGGCGGATTCCGCAAAATCGCATATCCGCCGCCCATAGGCGGCCATTCTACCGCATGGCGGATGACGGCGGATCCGCCGTCACCCGCCATTTTGACGGCGAAAAAAAAACGTTGCAAGCTCCGTCCCCCTCAGACAGAATCCGCAAGGAATTTTGCGGATCTGCCGAATACCGGATGCAACGGACGACTATCCGTCAAAATCCGCCACTAATGTATCCCAATGGGGGAAATGGCGGATCCGCAACAAGAAAAAGCGGATCCGCCATTTTCAAATTTTGGCGGATTTTGACTGATGGCAAAAAACTGAAGTGTGAAAGAGGCCTAAGCAAGTTGAAGATGAAATGATCTCCAAAAGGTCTAAAGTTAAAGATGACACATTCCTTTGTATTTTAGGAAAAAATATATTTTCGTAGTTTACATTTTAAAAATTACAAAAAGGAAAATGGGCCACTGGAAAAGTTTGGGCACCCTCGGAGATTTGTGTGCTCAGATAACTTTAACCAAGGTTTCGGACCTTAATTACCCTGTTAGGGTTATGGCTTGTTAACTATCATTTGGAATGGTTAGGGAATGCTGATGCAGAGACATAAAAAAACTAGACTGCAGTTTGCCAAAATGTACATGAGTAAGCCAAAATCCTTCTGGGAAAGCATCTTGTGGACAGATGAGACCAAGATAGAGGTTTTTGGTAAAGTACAGCTTTCTACTGTTTACCAAATATGGAATGAAGCCTACAAAGAAAAGAACAATGTACCTACAGTCAAATATCGTGGAAGTTTAAAGATGTTTCCAGGTTGCTTTGCTGCTTCTTGCACTGGGTACTTTGTGTGCAAGATATCATGACATCTGAAGATTAACAAATAGTTTTGGGTCGCAATGTAGTGACCAGTGTCAGAAAGCTGGGATTATGTCATAGGTCATGGGTCTTCCAGCTGGCCAATGACCCAAAACATACTTCAAGAAACACCCAGAAATGGATGGAAACAAAGCGCTGGAGAGTTCTGAAGTGGCCAGCAATGAATCTGGATCTAAATCTTATTGAACACCTGTTGACAAATTGCTTTTGGGAGAAGCCCACCTTCACATATGAGATACCTGAAGAATTTTGCAAAAGTAACGTAGTCCAAAATTCCAGTTGAGAGGTGTAAGAAGCTTGTTCAGTTATAGGAAGCGATAAATTTATTCTAAAGCGTGTGCAGCCAAATCTTAACTTGAAGATGCCAACAATTTTGTCCAGCCTATTATGGGGGGGGCTACTGGGAAATTATGACAAATTTGCCGTTTTTTTGTGCTGCTCCAATACACACAAAGGAAATGTACTTCCATTTTCTGGACCAACACTTTCGGCCATGAGTGTATGTACAGGTACATCTCACAAAATTAGAAGATCATCAAAAAGTTAATTTATTTCAGTTATTCAATACAAAAAGTGAAACTCATATATTAGAGTCATTAAAAACAGAGTGATGTATTTCAAGTGTTGATTCCTGTTAATATTGATGATTATGGTTTAACAGGAAATTTTAGCGCACTTCATCCTTGCCTCTGACAAACTTTTTAGAGTTGGAAATTTCATTCTCTAGCAAGACTTGGCACCTGTCCACACTGCCAAAAGTACCAATACCTGGTTTAAAAGCAACAGTATCACTATGCTTGACTGGCTAGCAAACTCGCCTGACCTTAACCTATGGGGTTAAGACCCCATAGAGAATCTATGGGGTATTGTAAAGAGGAAGATGAGAGACACCAGACCCAACAATGCAGATGAGCTGAAGGCTGCTATCAAAGCAACCTGGGCTTCCATAACACCTCAGCAGTGCCACAGGCTAATCCCCTTCATGCCACGCTGCATTTATGCAATAATCGATGCCAAAGGAGCCCCGACCAAGTATTGAGTGCATTTACTGAACATACATTTCAGTAGGCCAACATTTCGGATTTTAAGATCATTATTCAAGCTGGTGTTATAAAGTATTCTAATTTACTGAGATAATGACTTTTGGGTTTCCATTGGCTGTAAGCCATAATCATCACCATTAATAGAAATAAACACTTGAAATATATCACTCTGCTTGTAATGAATCTATATAATGAGTTTCACTTTTTGTATTGAAGAACTTAAATAAATTTACTTTTTGATGACATTCTAATTTTGTGAGAGCATCTGAATGTGAGTAGGTGTGCTTGCCTATATGTATCTGTTTGTATGCTATGCATACAAGTAGTGGCTACACTCATTTGCTGCAATGTTTTTACTGGACTTAATTGCCACTACGCCCTAAGTGTACTCTCTAAGTAATTCAATGGCGCACTTAATTAGAAAATAAGACAATGGATAACATAAAATACTGTACTGATAACTCTTTGAAGTAAAAAACACAAATAATCAAAGCGTAACTGTGGCTTCAGGTGAACTTGCAGCAGAATGTGTGTCCTCCTCCAGATTCTCCTCTCTCCACTAAATCTTATTATCACCAACTGTCCGCTTCTAAGTAAATAAAATGAACATCCATATTCACTAAGCACAGCAAATTTTACCAATGAAATTTTCAGTCCAGGAGAAGAAAAAAGCAGATATAGATATATTGCAAACTTTCTTCTTAATTTCTACTACTTAGTTAAGAAAATGAAAGAACTACGGTTACTCTTTAAGGATATGTTTTTTTCTATTTTGCTTTGTTCATCATATGTTTAGACTTTAGGCGAAGCTTTGTAAAAAGATTCGTCTGTGTCCTTCAAATTCCAGAGTCTCCTAGCAGTCAATGTTAATTAGTGCTATCAAAGTTTTGACATTGACTTTAATTCTAGGGCTTTTGTTGATGCACATCCTGATGCCGTGACCTCCATATTGATCTGGATGATTTGTAGCTTAATCTTGTTTCTGCAGAAAGTTTACCCGGTCAGCTTATCTTGCCTGCATTCTTCTACAGCCTCATTAATTTCTACTTTATAATAAGTTTTCACTATACTGTGTTTAAAATAAAAATGAGAGTCCCTGAAAGATCTTAGAATATCTGTAGTTTTTTTTTTCAGCACAGCTTATGTTTTAGATCTTTTATTTTCTAAGATCAAATATTTTCAACCACAGTGTGTGTGTGTTTTTTTTTTTTTTTTTGCACCTAGATCACAAATTTTCAGTGTAAACTCCAGCGGTTGTGAATCCGGGTCAGACTGGGGCTAAAAAGCAGGCCTGGCACACAAACTCAAGCAGCCCAAATACAATGCAACCTCTCATCCCAACGAGGAAAGATAGCAGTATGCAATGCAAAGTTAAGCAAATGTTCCTTTAGGCTTTATCCAGACACTATTTTTTTGCTCTCATGTGTGAAAAAGCAATCAACTTTCATCAATGTTTGGTCAGTGTGGATTTTTACCATTAGTGATTTTCTTAGATGGCAAAAAATATATACAGCTCTGGCAAATTAAGAGACCACTGCATAGTTGTATAAAAATCAGCTTCTCTACATGTCTGACAGCCATTCCAACCAGAGTACACCTCATCCTACTTAATGTGCTTCTGATTAGGTGATCACCTGAACCAAATCTTATTTAACGACGGAAAGTATAAAAAACCCTGCTGTGGTGCTCACAATCCTCTTGCAATAGGACAAGCTGGATGGCAAAACAAGTGGTAGTAATATCCCAAAAGTAATAGGAATGAAAAAATAACTTTTAGCTATGCCAAATGAGTTAAAAAGAAAAGCCTTGAGGAAGGAAAAGAAGGACTCCATTCTGGCTTTACTAGCAGAGGGATACAGTGAGTGTCATGTTGCCTCCATCCTTTAAATTTCTAAGACTGCAGTCCATTACAACAAGTTCAAGCAGCAGACATTAGGGACAACAAAACTACAGACCGGCAGAGGGCAAAAATGACTCTCCACTGACCAGAATGACCGTCATCTTAATCGAATGTCACTCAGCATCGCAGGATGACATCAAGTGACCTACAAAAGGAATGGCAAATGGCAGATGTGGTGAAATGCATGGCATGAACAGTTCATAACAGGCTCCTAGAGGCAGGGCTCAAGTCATGTAAAGCTAGAAAAATGCCTTTCATCAATGAGAAGCAAAGGAGAGCCAGGCTGAAGTTTGCCAAAGACCATAAGGATTGGATCAAAGAGGACTGGAGTAAGGTAATCTTATCTGATGAGTCTAATTTTCCTCTTTGCCCAACACCTGGTCATCTAATGGTTAGACGGAGACCTGGAGAGGTGTACAAGCCACAGTGTCTTGCACCCACTGTGGAACTTGGATCGGTGAGGATCTGGGGATGATTCAGCAAGGCTGGAATTGGGCAGGGTAATCTTTGCGAAGGATGTATGAATCAAGCCGCATACAAGGTTATCCTGGAAAAACAGTTGATTCTTTCTGCTCAGACAATGTTCCCCAACTCTGAGGACTGTTTTTTTTCCAGCAGGACAATGCACCATGCCACTCAGCTAGGTCAATCAAATTGTGGATGAAGGCCCACCACATCAAATCCATGTGATTGCCAGCCCATTCTCCAGACCTGAACCCCATTGAAAACCTCTGAAATTTAATCAAGAGGAAGATGGATAGTCACAAGCCATCAAAGACAGAAGAACTGCTTAAATTTTTGTACCAGGAGTGGCATAAGGTCACCCAAAAGCAGTGTGAAAGACTGGTAGAAAGCATGGCAAGACGCATGAAAGCTGTGATTAAAAATCATGGTTATTCCATAAAATATTGATTTCTGAACTCTTCCTGAGTTAAAACATTAGTATTGTTTCTAAATGATTATGAACTGGTTTCTTAGCATTATTTGAGGTCTACAAGCACTGCATTTTTTTTGTTACTTTGACCATTTCTCATTTTCTGAAAATAAATACTAAATTTAGTGCTTGGGAATTCGAAGACATGTCGTCAGTAGTTTATAGAATAGAGGAGCTATTTACATTTTACTCAAATATACCTATAAAGAGAAAAATCAGACAAACTGAAAATTTTGCAGAGGTCTCTTAATTTTTGCCAGAGTTGTATATTTATATATCTAAAGTTACCATTACAATATTAAAACCAGGCTGCATATAGATTGCACACTGGTTTCATGGACCCACTAACTTGTATGGGTGATTTTGATTGATAACTTAGATAAAAAAAAAACGACAACACTGTAATTGTATTGGCAATAAAAACACATAGACACGTGAATAGAATATAAGATATACTTGCTCTATTTTATCACTAATAACACACAAACATAAAATGACATCTGAAGGAGGCCTTAGTTTGGAATGACCTTCAACACGCACTTAAATAGGACCCCTCAGAAATGTTTTATTTCCTAAACCTGTGTAAATGCATATGTAGTATTAGTGTGGTAAAATACTCACCAATCACTGTCTCCCCTTGTTGTCAGCGTCGCTTCATTCTTCTTCTGGGTCATGTGACTTGTATTCTGACTTGCTGAATCACACAAGTCATGTGACCCAGAAGAAGACCAAAGTGGTGCTGGAAACTGGGAAAGAAGGTGTTGGTGAGTATTTTGCCACACTTACATTTGCAAAAGTATAGGGAATAAAAATTTTTTTAAGAGTGCTCCTTTAAACATTCAGTTTAAAGGTGAGATACTCCATCGCTCCAAAATCGTCAAAAAAAAATCTTCGAACTGGCAAAATACAGCAACAGGCAGAATGCTTAACAATTACAATAATGTCATAAATATCAGATCTGAGAGGTCTGACACCTGGAACTTCCACAGATCAGTAGTTTTCAGCTCTTGCTGTGATGGAATGTATATGTTAAAGGCCCAACTCTGCTGCTCTATTCAGGGTAGAGTTGCAAATTCCTGTTCTTCAGGTTCCCAAGCCCCTATCTCAGGATCACTGGGTGTCAAGGTGATCCATCCCTTCATGAAGTGACGGCAAAATGCGTATCAGGCATGGCATATGTGGAGTAGTGGTTCAGGTAATTACTACTTTATATGAATTTGAACTTCTGTGCATATAATATGATTTTGTAACCTGTGGTATAAATGTTAAAATTTATTTCTGAAACATTCTTTTAGATTTGATTATCTATGAACTCTGTGCTTATAGTGTGTGGTCTCTTCTCTATCTATATATCAGATAATAATAATTATAATTAATGTATACTTGTTCATACATTATATGACACGGTTCCACCCCTCAGTGTGTCTGGGATGGATTTACTGACAGCTTGGCCGTCCAATCTGGTACAGGGGTTTGCTAAAGCTGTCAGTACTTTGACAGCTTGACCATCCTATCTGGTACAGGGGCATACTGAGCTGTCAGTGTGATTGACAGCTTGACTATCCAATTGAAGACTGGGAGGCGTCGGCTGATTCCAAGTATTCATTATCCCAGGTGATTGCCATGCTACTTAACTGAGCTGTTTCTCCCAGATCTCTGCCAGATGTACATTGAGCTGGTGAGGTTTGTGCTTCCTATGCCTAAAGTTCTGTATGCTTAATCTTTTGTTGCCTGACCTTGGACTTTGTTCTGACCATCAGTTTATTTAACCCCTTTCTGACATCAGACGTACTATCCCGTCCATGGGATCCGGGCCCCTATGCCCATGGACGGGATAGTACTTCTAGCGCGATCAGCGGCGCCCACGTGGTGAGTAGGGATGGGCGAATCCTGAAATATTCGGAATCGCTAGGCTGTAACGAGTCCGACTTGGAAACTCGCTATTCGTTGCAAGTCTAGCGAGTCCAATGTTAATGAATGGGGATGCGAGTTTTGCAGCGATTCCTGTGCTGGGGAGGAGGAGAATGGGGATGCAGTTTTTTTTTTTTTGCAGAATTTCTTAGCGATTTTGTGTCAGCAGCTGGACACAAAATCACTAAGAAACTAGGATTGCTTGCATTAAACTGTTAAAAAACTAGCTAGGAGTTCTCTCTCTCTGTTTTGCAGCGATTCCTGTGCTGGGGAGGAGGAGAATGGGGATGCGTAGAGAGAGAGAGAGAGAGAGAGAACGAACTCCTAGCTAGTTTTTTCACAGTTTAATACAAGCAATCCTAGTTTCTTAGCGATTTTGTGTCCAGCTAGGACACACAAAACTAGCTAGGAGTTCTCTCTCTCTCCCCTCCAGCACAGGAATCGCTGCAAAACTCGCATCCCCATTCTCCTCCTCCCCAGCACAGGAATCCCCCAGCACAGGAATCGCTGCAAAACAGAGAGAGAGAACTCCTAGCTAGTTTTTTCACAGTTTAATACAAGCAATCCTAGCTTCTTAGCGATTTTGTGTCCAGCTGCTGACACAAAATCGCTAAGAAACTCTGCAAAAACTAGGATTGCCATTCATTTGCATTGGACTCGTTACTGTGCGAGTAATCGCTTGGAAACTCGCAGAGTACCGACTCATGCGAGTCCCCTACTACTCGCAGAGTAACGAGTCCTAACGAGTAGATTCGCCATCCCTAGTGGTGAGCGCCGCTGATCGCGGCTGGGTGTCAGCTGATAATCACAGCTGACACCTGGCACAATGTGTCAGGGGCGATCATGGACCGCCCCCAACACATTAACCCCTTGCACACCGGGATCAAACATGATCGCGGTGTACCAGGGGTTAAAGATAAGCATCGGCAGGGAGGGGGCTCCCTCCGTGCTTCCCTGAGCCCCCCACAGCTGCGCAATGTGCAGCGCTGCTGCGGGGGCTCTTTCTCTGCAGGCCCCTGAATCCAAGATGGCAACGGGGGCCTTTGGGGGCCTGCAGGGAGCTGACTTCCTCAGTGCCTGCAAAGCGCAGGCATGAGGAAGTCTGCAGCAGTGCCTGAGACAGATCGCTGACCTGTCACAGTGATCTGTGATGTCACAGATCAGTGATCTGTCACAGGACAGTGATGTCCCACCTGGAACTATGTAATAAAGTTAAAAAAAAAGTGTTAAAATAATTAAAAATCGCCAAATAAATTAGAAAAAAAAATATTCCCCCAATAAATCCATTTTTTTTTTAAATAAAAAAACCCAAAAACAATAAAAGTACACATATTGGGTATCGCCGCGTCTGTAACGACCCGCCCTATAAAACTGTCTCATTAGTTAACCCCTTTAGCAAACCCCTTAAAAAATAAAAATAAAAAACGAAGCAAAAAAATGATTTATTATCATACCGCCAAACAAAAAGTGCAATAACGCGCGATCAAAAAGATGCATATAAATATCCATGGTACCGCTGAATACATCATCTTGTCCCGCAAAAAAAGAGCCACCATACAGCATCATCAGCAAAAAAATAAAGTTATAGCTCGCAGAATAAAGCGATGCAAAAATAATTATTTTTTATATAAAATAGTTTTCATTGCATAAAACCGCCAAAACATAAAAAAATAACCTAAATGAGGTATTGCTGTAACCGTACTGACCCTAAGAATAAAACCGCTTTATCAATTTTACCGCACGCGGAACGGTGTAAACGCACCCCCCAAAAGAAATTCATGAAACGCTGTTTTTTGTACATTCTGCGTCCCAAAAATCGGAATAAAAAGCGATCAAAAAATGTCATGTGCCTGAAAATGGTACCAATAAAAACGTCAACTCGTCCCACAAAAAATAAGACCTCACATGACTCAGTGGGTCAAAATACGGTAAAATTATAGCTCTCAATATGTGGTGATGCAAAAACTATTTTTACAATAAAAAGCATCTTTTAGCGTATGACAGCTGCCAAAAATAAAAACTGCCATAAATAGTAAATCAAACCCCCCTTTATCACCCCCTTAGTTAGGGAAAAATAATAAAATTAAAAGAAAATGTATTTTGTTAGGGTTAGGGTTAGGGTTAGGGCCAGGGTGAGGGCTGAGATTAGGGTTAGGGGTGTGTTGGGGTTCGGGTTGGAGTTAGAATTGGGAGTTTCCACTGTTTGGGCACATCAGGTGCTCTCCAAATGCAACATGGCGTTTGATCTCAATTCCAGCCAATTCTCAGTAGAAAAAGTCAAATGGTGCTCCTCCCCTTCCAAGCTCTGCCATGCGCCCAAACAGTGTTTTACCCCCACATGTAGGGTATCAGCCTACTCGGGGCAAATTGCAAAACAACTTTTGGGGTCCAATTTCTCCTGTTACCCTTAGGAAAATAAAAAATTGGGGGCAAAAAGATCATGTTTGTGGAAAAAAAATACGATTTTTTTATTTTCACGCCCGGGCGTTAAACTTCTGTGAAGCCCTTGGGGGTTCAAAGTGCTCACCACACATCTAGATAAGTTTCTTAGGGGGTCTAGTTTCCAAAATGGGGTCATTTGTGGGGGGTTTCCACTGTTTAGGCACATTAGGGGCTCTCCAAAGGCAACATGACACCCGCAGACCATTACATCAAAGTCTGCATTCCAAAACGTCACTACTTCCCTTCCGAGCCCCGACGTGTGTCCATACAGTAGTTTTCTCCCACATATGGGGTATCAGCGTACTCAAGACAAATTGGACAACAACTTTTGGGGTCCAATTTCTCCTGGTACCCTTGGGAAAATAAAAAAAATTGGTGACTAAAAGATCATGTTTGTGGAAAAAATACGAATTTTTTATTTTCACGCCCGGGCGTTATAAACTTCTGTGAAGCACTGGGGGGTTCAAAGTGCTCACCACACATCTAGATAAGTTCCTTGGGGCGGGTCTAGTTTCCAAAATGGTGTCATTTGTGGGGGGTTTCCACTGTTTTGGTACATCAGGAGTTTTCCAATTGCGACATGGTGTCCGATCTCAATTCCAGCCAAAAACATCAAATGGAGCTGCTTCCCTTCCGAGCTCTGCCATGCGCCCAAATAGTGGTTTACCCCCACATGTGGGGTATCAGTGTACTCAGGACAAATTGCACAATAACTTTTAGGGTCCTGTTACCCTTGGGAAAATAATAATTGGGGGTAAAAAGATCATTTTTGTGGAAAAAATGATTTTTTTTAATTGTACCGCTGTACGTTATAAACTTCTGTGAAGCCCTTGTGGGTTCAAAGTTCTCACCACATATCTAGACAAGTTCCTTGGGGGGTCTAGTTTCCAAAATGGGGTCACTTGTGGGGGGTTTCCACTGTTTAGGTACATCAGGGGCTCTCCAAACATGACATGGAGTCCGATCTGAATTTCAGCCAATTTTGCATTGAAAAAGTCAAACGGTGCTCCTTCCCTTCTGAGCTCTGCAATGCGCCGAAACAGTGGTTCCCCCCCACATATCAGGTATCAGCGTGCTCCGGACAAATTGCACAATAACTTTTGCTGTCCAATTTCTCCTGTTACCCTTGGTAAAATAAAAAAAAATGAACCTGAAGTATTTTTTTTGTGAAAAAAAGTTGATGTTCATTTTTTTTTTTTTTTTTAAATATTCAAAAAAATTCCTGTGACGCACCTAAGGGGTTAATAAACTTCTTGAATGTGGTTTTGAGCACCTTAAGGCCTCTTTCACACTTCCGTTTTTGACAATCAGTCAAAATCCACCAGGTTTTGAAAAAAACGGATCTGCAATTTTTTTTTTGCGGATCTGTTTTTTTCCCCATTGAGTTGCATTACTGGCGGATCTTGACTGATGGGCTTCCGTTGGATCCGTTTTTTTGAGGATCCGCCAAATTTTTTTTCATCCGCCTGCATGCCTGGACGGACCATGCAACGTTTTTTTTGTGGTTGGATCCGCATTTTCCAGTGCGCATGCCCGGAGAAAGGAAGTCAGGGAGAAAATTAACCCTGAAATCCTTAATGTCGGAGGAAAAAAATTCTCTCTCTCTCTCTCTCTCTCTCTCTCTCTCCCCCCTTTTTGGCGGATTTCAACTGACACAAAAAACTGAAGTGTGTAAGAGGCCTAAGGGGTGCAGTTTTTAGAATGGTGTAACTTTTGGGCATTTTCTATCATATAGACCCCTCAAAGTGGCTTCAAATGTGATGTGGTCTGTAAAAATAAAATGGTGTTGCAAAAATGAGAAATCGCTGGTCAATTTTTAACCCTTATAACTTCCTAACAAAAAAAAATTTTGGTTCCAAAATTGTGCTGATGTAAAGTAAACATGTGGGAGATGTTACTTATCAAGTTTTTTGTGTGCCGTATCTCTGATTTAAGGGCATAAAAATTCAAATTTGGAAAATTGCAAAATTTTCAAAATTTTCGCCAAATTTCCGTTTTTTAACAAATAAACACAAGTTATTTGAATGAAATTTTACCACTATCATGAAGTACAATATGTCATGAGAAAACAATGTCAGAATCACTGGGATCCATGGAAGCGTTCCAGAGTTATGACCTCATAAAGGGACAGTGGTCAGAATTGTAAAAATTGGCCCAGTCATGAATGTGCAAACCACCCTTGGGGGTGAAGGGGTTAACCCCTTCTGCTCTGATCCGTTATCCTCCTGGTATTCTGACCTCAGAACTTTACCTGACCACACTTTTGCCTCTTCCTTCTGTTTATGAAATACCCTCCTGGCTTCTGACCTTGGACTTTTTGACTATCCTGATTCACGGTTTGGCTGTGAGAAGTGACTAGCATCACATTATACTTTTAGGTGCAAGCTAAGGATAGCCACCTGCATATTAAGCTGGGATCACTGCAAATAAGATCGTCTTGTCGTTGGCTGCTGGGCACACATGACTTGGAAATTTGTGCAATAAGTATCAGGAAAGATAAATATCTTTGTACCGTGTTAGCCAGTAGATAGAAGAATATTTAGAATTGAGAGTCCTCAGTGGTTGATATCTTTTAATGGCTAACTGAAAAGATGGTAACAAATTGCAAGCTTTCGAAACTACCCAGGTCTCTTCACTTCATCGGGCTAGACTAGCCTGATGAAGAGACCTGCGTAGTCTTGAAAGCTTGCAGTTTATTACCATCTTTTCAGTTTGCAATAAGTATCTTTATTTTAAGTTAACCTATTTTGTAGAGCAGGAATGAAATTCCAATTTCATATATGCATGCTATAGCATTACAGAGTGCAGAATTAATTTGTTAGTTATATATGGAGGTGGCTACTCTTAGCTTGCACCTATTGACACTTGTTTTCTGCTTGGAAGTGATGGCCAGTCTTTGATATTTATACATAGGCTCTCGGATCAAGCACTTCACCCATCATATGGTGGTTTTAATCACAGCAGGATCCTACCTACCCATCAAAATGTAGGCTCAGGAGAGGTAAGATATTAGGCTTGTTTCCCAGCAAAGAAGATTGCCTTGTCATTGGCTGCTGGGCACATATGAATTGGCCAATTTATGCAAATTTATGCAATAAGTATGCACTAAGTATCTTCATTTTAACCTATTTTCTAGACCAGTAATGCAATTTCAATTTCATATATTTCATGTTTACCTGCTATAGCGTTAGAGTGCAGATTTAATTTTAGTCATTCCCTTTAACCCCTTTCTGACATCAGACGTAATATTCCATCCATGTGACCTGGGCCATTAGACCATGGATGGAATATTACGTCATTGCGATCGACCGCACTCATGGGGGGCTGAATGGCCGATCGCTGCTGGGTGTCAGCTAATTCTGACAGCTGACACCCGGCACAAGGTGCCAGGAGGTAGTCACAGACCACTCTTGGCACTTTAACCCACAAAAAATACTGCAATCAAACCATATCGCAGCATTCCGGAAGCCGGCACAGGGCTGACAGCCCCTCTGCCTTTAGATCAGAGACCTCGCGGTGTGACGAGGGGTCCCGATCGTTGCCATGGTGAGCAGATGTCGTAATGATGACATCCAGGTCACCAGAGCTAGGAAACTTGTGCATGATCAACAAGTTTCCATGTGATTGCAGCGCTGACAACTTCTATGGCATGCAGATGTTGCTTCATCTGCATGCTATAGAAGCGATCAGCCTGCAAAAAAAAGTAAAAGTTAGGAAAAAAGTTAAACTTTTTTTTGTAAATAATTGTAAAAATATTTAAAAAAATAAAAAAAATGGGGCTCATGTGTGGAGCTTGATGAGGACAGACGTGTGCCTCTGAGCTCCGCTCTCCTGTGGGCTATTTTTAGCTGCTCTCAGCACCTGGGACCCAACGGACGGGACATTGGTACAGCAGACACATACCAGAGATCACAGGAGCATGATGCCAAAGAAGGGTGGCCCTGCACAGAAGGTGAATAGATCAATCACTGACCTTTTAGCTGGAAGCAGCGTTCCCAAGATGGCCACCGCTACTGCTGTAGCGTCTCCTGCCCTGTCTGCTGCCCCCATGTCAGTAAACAAAACAGATAGCCCAGACATTCCCTCCCCCCCAGGGGGACACTACAATCCGCACAGCAGAGCTGATAAAGGCTCTGCAAGACACTTTTAAGGCAGAGCTCGCCTCAGCTATGCAGAAGGTCTCTGCACAATTACAGGACATTGCACAAAGAACATCAGTACTAGAAGAAAAAATGGATGCTGTGGCTGATTCATTAGAGGAGGACCAGGGAGAGCTTAGGCAGCATATGGACCATATAACTGACCTTGAATTAAAGTGTGAGGACATGGAAAGCAGATCCCACAGGGGCAATTTACGTATCAGGGGACTACCTGAGGAGATTTCAGCACTCAAAGACACGACAGCTACACTTTTTGCTGCACTACTCCCACAAACAGACCCGGCTCTGCTTCATATTACTAGAATACACAGAGCCCTGGGAAAGCCCCGCTCAGATAATAACCCTAGAGACGTTATTCTTAAACTATTACATGAGGAGACACTGGACCTGATACTCTCGGCGATGAGAGGACTGTCTATGCTGCCTGGCCTCCCGGATACAGTCCATATTTTTGCAGATATAGCCTCAGGCACCCTTATATGAAGGAGAAACTTTAGACCAGTGACTGCCGCACTACAAGCTGCACAAATCAAATATAGATGGGGTTTCCCTTTTGCTCTACTTTTTTCAACAAACAACAAATCCTATATGTGTAAGACTTTAGAAGAAGGCCAGTTATCGTTAAACCAAGCTGGCATACCAGAGCTAGAAATCCCTCAGCCATTACCACCTCGAAAATCGAGACCCACGAGAGAATGGACAGAAGTCCGAAGATCGAGCCGACAACAACCAAAAGTTACCTGAATTGTGACATTTGATATTGGCGTTACATTGAAGTGTAATTTTTGATTTTTCCCCTCCCTTGTGTGCCTGAGTCCGTTATAGGACCCTACTCGGGTTACAGCAAATGTGGAGGTCTGGGAAAGACTTTTGATTAGAGACTGTACCCGGTTGATCTTTTACATCCGTTAGCTTTTGCTGTTTCGTTTTGAAGACGGCTTTACCTTCCAGGCTGTCTAGGAGTTTGCGAAGTCTGTTTGGGTTAGATTAAATCGACATGGAGATTTAATATAAGCAGGAGCGTTGCCTGCAGGAATGATTCATGTTGCCTATTTTTTAGTGATTGTTGGCTTGCTCTAACTATTGTAGAGCTCCAGATCACTATGCAAACTGGACTGATAGTCCATTTAAGGTTAATTGTTTATTATTTGTTATGTGTCCTCGCGTACCCTCCCTCTTGTTTTTCCCATTTGTCCCCCCACAGGAGTAGCTATACTTTTCATCTTGATTGCTCTAAAGGCCTTCCACACACACTGATTTCGGTCTGCAACTCCACCCTTGTGGTGGTAAGGTTTGGGGTGAGTTATTTTTTAGCATTAAAAAGTTAAATTTACTATGTGCAAGATTTTGTCACATAATGTAAGGGGTTTTAACTCCCCTTTAAAACGAAAAAAGGCCTTTTTAGACTACCGGAACAATAGCCCTGACATTATGTCTTCAGGAGACCCATTTTTCTGATTCATCCCACCAGAGGTATTTTGATTCTGCTTATTCACGTTGTTTCCTGTCCACCTGGGAGCATAAAACGAGAGGTGTGGCCATTTTCGTTAAGAATAGTTTCCAATTACAACTCGTCCAATCATACGCAGATAATGAGGGTAGATTCCTTATCCTACAAGGAGCACTACAAGGACAAAATATTTTTATTGTAAACAGTTACCTCCCTGCCTCTGCTCAATTCTCAGTCTTTAAGCTGATTCTGTCAAGGCTCGCCGCACTCTCATACCATCGCAACTGACGAAAAGCAGTGAAAAAGTCCTCATATCACAAGGTAAAGTGTAAAGTAGGTTTTTATTGAAAGGTGAAACAAACAGAACATGGCTAAAAAGTGACATTGGTAGGAAAAGAAAGGCCGGGTGACCATGGCAGCTCCAAATAAATAGTCATGAGAAATACATGAACATTGTGAAGTGTCTAACTGTCTAAACATAAATAATGTTTGCCCATGGTCGTGACCATAACTACAGGGAAAAAATTCCTACATGAATGATGACAGGCAAAAACATACAATATGGTAATAAAGGAGGCACTTACACAAGAAGGAGCAGCAAGGGAGACCACAGCCGTAACCCACTCCAGCACATTTTGCTGTCTTTCATTCTTACTCTCATACCATCACCTGATTTGGTGTGGATATTTCAATTTTACTATCAACCCTTCTTTGGATAGTAGTGCGGAGAAGCAATCTGATGTCTCAAAGGTGGAGAGGAAAAGAATTCTTAGTCTTATGAATGAGTATCGTTTAGCAGATCTTTGGAGGGAGCTGCATGGGTCGTCGAAAGGTTTTATGTATTTTTCTTCAGCACACCAAACGTACTCTAGGATTGATATGCATCTGATAACAGTGACCACACTTCCTTCAGTTCTATACACACATCATATCCCGTCCTCATGGTCAGACCATGATGCGGTCCTTTCTGTTTTCAAATTTAATATCACTACGTCCAGGTTATATAGATGGCGATTGAACGAATCTCTTTTGGTAGACCCGGTTAACATTACATTAATTAAGGAGGATCTAGCAAATTTTTTTGAAACTAATAAAAAGGGAGACCCCTCCCCTGGAATATTATGGCTAACACATAAAAAATATATCACTGGCTCCTTAATTAAGCTTGCAACTACTAAAAAAAAAAGGAAAGGTCGGAACTCCAGACTAGATTAGAAAATAAGTTGTTTAAATTAGAAATGGCTAACCAGCTTTCTCCATCTATATATTTAACTAAATAAATTTATGATACTAAATTACAGCTAGACGCTATCCTCACCACTAAAACGGAGAGGGCCTTGACCTGGACTAAGGTTACATTCTACAAATATGCTAGCAAACCTAATAGAATGTTAGCACGGAAGCTTAGGCAAGAGAGTCACTCAATATCATCTCGGCTACAAAAAAAACCTAATGGACAAATTTCGGCCCAACCTGATACAATTTATGATACCGTTCATGCCTGTTACCAAAGCCTGTATTCTGCCCCACAACCTCCCCCTCCGTTGCTACTAGAGTCCTTCCTCAATAACCTCAATCTCCCTAAAATCACCGACTCTACAGCTCAACATCTTCATCGTGCTATCTCAGAGGAAGAAATTGCCGCAGTGATTAAAAAATTAAAAAAAGGTAAAGCACCCGAGCCGGACGGCCTTACGGCAATTTATTATAAAAAATTTAGTGAGACGCTTACACCCTTTATAAAAAGTTTCTGTAATTCACTTTTACAAGGTGTACAAATGCCCCCAGAGTTTTAAATAGCACACGTAACTGTAATCCCGAAACCCAAAAGAGATCACCTTCTAACTAAAAACTATAGACCCATATCACTTTTAAATATAGATTTAAAAATTTTCACATCTATTGTAACTGAAAGGATTAATAGTATACTGTCCTCATACACGTTAGCAGGGTGTGCAATAAGACATGTAGCTAAACCCCCTGTCTTCTTTAAGAAAAGAGGCTGTAAAATTGTAACCTTCTTTTATTGATTGCAGATGTGACAGGAAAGGGTGAAACTATAGGATGTAATAACAGGAGCATTTCAGAATATATAACTGCACAGAGCATAAAATACAGATAGTCTGCAATACACAGTACCATGAGGTAATACATAGGTATCATGAGGTAATACATACAGTAGGTACCATGCGGTAATACATAGGTAACATGAGGTAATACATAGCTGATTGCCTATTTAATACAACAAACGTTATAAACACAGGATTATAAAACCTAGATAGTGCTTACCTACTATGCTTAGAGCAGGCTGTTTACGAAGCATGAAGAACACGGATGGTGTAGTTTCTCCAAAGACACGTAGAGGAATAAAGGCTGCTGTTCCCCTCAGTGTCATAAACAAGACTATGATGTAACAGGAACAATCCCACAATACATTGCAAATTAAACTAGAATCTATGCATTAAACGGTCAGCAGGTGGTGCTGTTACCTTACAGTATGAAATATATGAAGGATTAATACACAAAAATACAATGTCTGTAATAATCGAAGACATAAAAAAATGACTAGACCTTCTTAGAAACCCGACGTGTACCTTAGTTACCAGCGCGCTGATGCAGGGAGCTGGTAACCAAGATACACATTGGGTTTCTAAGAGACGTACGCCCCTTAGAAACCCGATGTGTAACTTAGTTACCAGCTCCCTGCATCAGCACCCTGGTAAATATAGTACACAGTGACACCGCGCGCTTGGGGTCACTGGTGCTGATCGCTGGTGAAGCTGTCTGTTTGACAGCTCACCAGCGATCATCTAGCGACTCACCAGCGATCCTGACAAGTTGATATCGTTGTCGGGATCGCTGGTGAGTCGCTATGTGTGACAGGGCTCTTAGTCCACCTCATGATGAAAGAAAATTAGATTATATGTTACAATGGGAGGAAGATTTAGGATTCGTCATGTCGATTGATGACTGGTACCATAGTAGTGAGTCATTATTTAAAGGTAGTTATCAAACTTCATTGGTAGAGACTTCTTTGAAGGTTCTACATAGATCCTACTATGTACCAGAAAGAATTCATATTATGTTCCCTAGTGTCTCGGGTGATTGTTTCAGGGGTTGTTGGGTGACGATACACATCTGGTGGTCTTGTACAGTGCTCTCGGAGCTCTGGTAGAACAAATGTTCGGGGAACAAATCGATTTAGAACCTTCTGTCTTTTTATTGGGTACTAAGCCACCGAGGTTCTCTAAAAGTTTTCATAAATTGGTGAATTACTTGTGTATGGCAACAAAGATTCATTCAGCCGCAAGATGGAAAACCCCTTCACTGTCGATATCATTGGTAAAGGTAAGAATGAATACCATCATGTTATATGAGCGGATAGAATCTACTAGATCTGATACGTGGAACTTATTTCTCAAGGTCTGGAATCCTTGGATAGAATTACATCCAAATACACAACTAGACTTGGCTTTGCGGCTTTCCCCTTAATCGTTTATGACTTATAGAAAAGGCCTTACCAGAACTCAAAACAAACATTGGGTGTTTACTTGAGAAGGAGGTTTCAAATTGGTTCTTCATATTAATATTAAGCACTGTATGGCTGAACTCCTGCTATCTATCCTTCCCCTACCCCTGTCTTGTCGTCTTTCTTGAATGTCTAATTTGTTATTATAAATGTAATAATATATGCTCCCTTGCATGGGAGATTGGTTATTGTTTTTGTGTTTTCATATGATGTTTCAAATAAAACTTATTGAAACTAAAAAAAATAAAAAATAATAATAAAATATCAATATATTCAATCAGTAAATAAATATTTGAATGAAAAAAATCTAAACAATAAAAGTACACATACTTGGTATCGCCGCATCCGCAACAACCCGACCTATAAAACAGTCCCATTTTTTAACCCCTTTAGTGAACACCATTAAAAAAAACAAGTAAAAAAACAATGCTTTATCATCATACCGCTGAACATAAAGTAGAATAACATGCAATCAAAAAGATGGATATAAATAAACATGGCACCACTGAAAACGTCATCTTGTGTCGCAAAAAAAAAGCCACCATACAGCTCCATCACCAGAAAAATAAAGTTATAGCTCTCATAATAAAGTGATGCAAAAACAATTATTTTTTCTATGAAATATTTTTTTATTGTATAAAAGTGCCAAAACATAAAAAACAATATAAATGAGGTATCTCTGTAATCGTACTGACCCAAATAATAAAACTGCCTCATCAATTTTACCAGACACGGAACTATATAAACCCCCCCCAAAAAAGAAATTCATGAATTGCTGGTGTTTGCTCATTCTGTCTCCCAAAAAGCGGGATAGAAAGCAATCAAAAATTGTCATGTGCCCGAAAATGGTACCAATAAAAACATCAACTCGTCCTGCAAAAAACAAGACCTCACTTGACTCTGTGGGTCAAAATATGGAAAAATTATAGCTCTCAAAATGTGGTGATGCAAAAACTATTGTTTGCAATAAAAAGTGTCTTTTAGCGTGTGACAGCAGCCAAACATAAAAACCCGCTGTAAAGCCTCTTTCACACGTCCTAATATTTCCGGTACTGGAGATCTCAGTGTCCATGTGTGTAATACTTGCGGCAAACGTTGTTGTGTCCCATGTGGTATGCGTGTGCCGCATCAGTACCACAAGCACGGGCGCCAGGTAAGAAGCATTACAGTAAGCGCTGTTCCCCGGCGCCGGGTGCTGAACATAGCTCAAATCATTCTCCTCTGCTCTGCCAGCGATCGACGTGAGCAGGGGAGAATGAGAGTTACATTTAAGTAATAAAAGAAACAGCAGGCTGTGGCTGATGGGACTATTACTCCCATCAGCCTACTCCTGCTGCTGCTAATAACAGTGACAGCAAGAGCGGCAGATGGGATTATTCACCTGCTGCTCCTGTGCTGTAAATAAATACGGTAATTAAAAAAACTGCGTGGGTTCCCCGCTATTCTTTATAACCAGCCCGACAAAACTCACAGCTGGGAGCTGCAACCCTCAGCTGTCAGCTTCAGCAAGGTTGGTTATCAAGAATTGAGGGGTCCCCACACTTTTTTTTAAAAAATTATTTAAATAAATAATTTTAAAAATGGCATAAGGTCCCCCCTATTTTTGACAACCAACCTTGCTAAAGCTCACAGCTGGGGGCTTATATTCTCAGGCTGTTAAGGGACCATGGATATTGACCCATCCACAGCCTAAAATAGCAGCCCTCACCTGCCCAGAAAAGGCACATCTACTAGATGTGCCAATTCTGGCACTTTTCCTGGCTCTTCCCACTTGCCCTGTAGCGGTGGCAAGTGGGGTAATATTTGTTGAGTTGATGTCACCTTTGTATTGTCCGGTGACATCAAGCCCACGGCATAGTAATGGAGAGGCGTCTATAAGACACCCATCCATTACTAATCCTATAGTTATATGGCAAATAAAAACACAGACAGGATAAAGTCCTTTATTTGAAAAAAATGCCACAGACTCCTTTATTAATCTCAATTAAACCATACTTACAACCTCATCTAATTCCACTGAAGCCCTCTATCTCCTGTAGTAAAAGTAAAATAATAAAACAACAATGTGCCATACCTGTCCGTTTTTGCGTCCCATGCAGTAATCCATGTCTGGGAGATAATTAGTTTTCAACCTGGACGGTGCCAAGAAGAGACAGTCCAGGAAGAAAACCACTGATGAATGAGCTACTGGGACTGCAGTATTAGTATAGCGCTTACTGTAACACTTCTTCCCCGGCGACGATGCGTGTCACATGGATGACATCAATGTGTGTTATATATATGCACGTTTGCGGAACATTTTATGGCCTGTGCTGACATTAAAAAATGGACATGTGAGCGTGGTTTGCCCCGAACACACGGTCTGTGGGAACACACTGACATGTGCACAGACCCATTCACTTGAATTGGCAAATGGCACTCCGTTCCTCCCAAGTCTCTCTGCATGGCTAAGTAGTACTGTACAGCCACATATGGGGTATTGCCACATTCAGTAGAAATTATGGGACAAATTTTGTTGCCACTTTACCCACTTCTTGTGAGAAAATGTAAAATCTTTGATGAATGAAAAACCCAGTCACAGGGGAGCACGAAGGACACAGATGAGGAGGTTATTTATAACTCAATTTATTGTTATCCACAGCGCGTTTCGACGGTGTATATCCGTCTTCATCAGGTGGCAGTATACATAAAATAGGCAGGGAAGGGTAGATATAGGAACAACAACCAATGGGAGTTGGGAAGTAATTAGTCACAACACTTGATAGATTATAAATGCAAACTGCAGGCACAGTTTAAATATTAATGCAAATACCTGAAAAAGGATAAAAAAAAATCTGAAAGGATAAAAATATACATGCACCATTTAAAATACAAATAAGGAAACCTAAAATCAAGATAAAAGACATAATAAAAGATGGAAAGGTAAGGAGAAAGCATAAATTCAAACATTAGGTAACTTTTTCAATAGTAAGTTTTAACCCCTCAGGTGCCAACTTTAAAAATCCAGAAACACTCTTTTCATTAGATTACTATAATGGTCAGGAAAATCGTTGGGTATCTGGTGTATAATAGTAAGTTTTAATGAACTGGGACTCTTATGGTGCACTAAAAGAAAATGTTTAGAAAGGCTATGCAATAAAAAACCGTTCCTGATATTTTGACGGTGTTTATTAAGCCTGGCGTGCATAGTCTGTATCGTCCTCCCGACATATTGCAGCCCACAACCACACTCAATTAAATAAACCACGTAGCAAGATTGGCAATTAACATGACAGTTAACCTTAAAACTAGTGTGAGAACGAAATTTTTTTGCCCCATTCTTAATGGAAGAGCAACACAAACACCTAGCAGCCCTACATGCAAAACAACCCGGATTGAATTGCGTCGGGATTGTGGACAAAGATGAGGACCTAAGTGTTATGTTGCTGGGAGCAAAGAGATTTCGGAGAGTGCGGTTTCTCCTGAAAATTGTCCTGGTTTGTGCAGGAATGTGTGCAGACAAGACGGGATCCCCTTTCAAAATAAACCAGTATTTTTTCAAGAGGTTCCGTATGGCCACATGAGATATGGTTAAAAGTGGTAATAAGACTCCATCTCGTAAAATCAGATGATCCCCCCAGACCTATTGTCCCTGCATTTAATTTGTTCAATGCATTCCTTTTGCGCAAATGCTCGAGTCCTCTGAATACATCAGAAACCAGTTTTTTTTGGGTAACCTTTATTTTTGAAGCGATGTTTCAATACCTCAGCTTTATTAAAAAAATCAGTGTCATTTGTACAATTCTTACGGATCCTCCAATATTGCCCATAGGGGATATTCAAGATCCACTTAGCTATCTGAGCTTCAGTAGTGGTCATCTCCCTATTTACATCCACCTTTTTGAAATGCGTGGAGGTTGAAAACAGCCAAGCGGATCAACATGTATCATTAGGTCCAAAAATTAAATTGCTGTCTTAGACATGTTTGCTGAAAATTTCAGACCCCAGGAATTCATATTAAGGGACTGAACAAAATTGAGTGCTTCCAGTTCGGAACCAGTCCAGACGATGAATAGAACGTCGATAAAACAGCGATAATCGGCTATTTTATCGGCCGCCAGTAAGGACTGCGCAATGAAAACGGATTCAATCGCCCCCAAGAACAGATTTGTGTAACTGGGGCAAATCTCGTCCCCATTGCGCAGCCCCTCACCTGGGGGTAAAACACCCCTTCAAAAGAGAAAACGCTATTAATGAGAATAAACATAGCTTTTTTTTAACCCCTTTACCCCCAAGGGTGGTTTGCACGTTCATGATCGAGCCAATTTTTACAATTCTGACCACTGTCCCTTTATGAGGTCATAAATCTGGAACGCTTCCATGGATCTTGGTGATTCTGACATTGTTTTCTTGTGACATATTGTACTTCATGTTAGTGGTAAACTTTCATTGATATGACTTGCGTTTATTTGTGAAAAAAATGGAAATTTGGTGAAAATTTGGCAATCTTCCAAATTTGAATTTTTTTGCCCTTAAAGCACAGAGATATGGCACACAAAAAAACTTAACAAATAACATTTCCCACATGTTTACTTTACATCAGCACAATTTTGGAATCAAAATTTTTTTTGTTAGGAAGTTATAAGGGTTAAAAGTTGACCAGCGATTTCTCATTTTTGCAACACCATTTTATTTTTACGGACCACATCACATTTGAAGTCACTTTGAGGGGTCTGTATGATAAAAAATACCCAAAAGTGACACCATTCTAAAAACTGCTCCCCTCAAGGTGCTCAAAACCACATTCAAGAAGTTTATTAACCCTTCAGGTGCTTCACAGGATTTTTTTGAATGTTTAAAAAAAAAAAAAAAAAAAAGTGAACATTTAACTTTTTTTCACAAAAAAATTACTTCAGGTCCAATTTTTTTTGTTACCAAGGGTAACAGGAGAAATTGGACAGCAAAAGTTATTGTGCAATTTGTCCTGAGTACACTGATACCTGATATGTGGGGGGAACCACTGTTTCGGCGCATGGCAGAGCTCAGAAAGGAAGGTTCGCCGTTTGACTTTTTGAATGCAATATTGGCTGGAATTCAGATCGGACGCCATGTCACGTTTGGAGAGCCCCTGATGTGCCTAATCAGTGGAAACCCTCAACAAGTGACCCCATTTTGTAAACTAGACCCCCCAAGGAACTTATGTAGATATGTGGTGAGAACATTGAACCCTCAAGGGCTTCACAGTTTATAACGTACAGCCGTACCATTAAAAAATCATTTTTTTCCACAAAAATGATCTTTTCACCCCCAATTTTTATTTTCCCAAAGGTAACAGGACCCCAAAAGTTATTGTACAATTTGTCCTGAGTACGCTGATACCCCATATGTGGGTGTAAATTACTATTTGGGTGCATGGTAGAGCTCGGAAGGGAAGCAGCGCCATTTGACTTTTTTGGCTGGAATTGAGATCGGATGCCATGTCGCGTTTGGAAAGCCCCTGATGTGCCAAAACAGTGGAAACCCCCTAATTCTAACTCCAACCCTAACCCCAACAAACCCCTAACCCTAATCTCAGCTCTAACCCTAACCCTATCCTTAACCCTAACCCTAATGGGAAAATGGAAATAAATACATTTTTTAAAATTTTACAAAAACCAGCATTTCATGAATTTCTTTTGGGGGGTGTGTTTACACCGTTCCGCGTGTGGTAAAATTGATAAAGCGGTTTTATTCTTTGGGTCAGTACGAATACAGCAATACCTCATTTGTCTTTTTTATGTTTTGGTGCTTTTATGCATTGAACACTATTTTATATAAAAAAATAATTATTTTTGCATCGCTTTACTCTGTGAGCTATAACTTTTTAATTTTTTTCGTTGATGATTCAACTCTTTTTTTGTGGGACAAGATGACGCTTTCAGCAGTACCATGGTTATTTATATCCGTCTTTTTGATCGTGCGTTATTGCACTTTTTGTTCGGCGGTATTATGATAAAGAATTGTTTTTTGCTTCGTTTTTTTTAAGGGGTTAACTTAAGGGGTTAACTAGTGGGACAGTTTTATAGGGCGGGTCATTACAGATGCGGCGATACTAAATATCTGTACTTTTATTGGTTTATTTTTTTATTTCCAAAAGAATGGATTTATTGGGGAATATTTTTTTTACATTTATTTAGCGATTTTATTTTTTTTAAAAATTATTTTTACTTTTTTTTTTTTTTTTAATTAACTTTATTACATTGTCTCAGGGGGGACATCACTATAAGATGTCAGATCGCCGATCTGACAGTTTAGACAGCACTCTGTCAGATCGCCGATCTGACAGGCGCTGCATAAGGCTTCCTCATGCCTGCTTTCAGCACATCGTGTAGCTCTGGGGGTTGCAGGGAAGCGCGGAGGGAGCCCCCTCCCTGCGAGCCTCTTTCCTATGTCCCCAGTACACTGCGATCATGTTTGATCGCAGTGTGCCAGAGGTTAATGTGTCGGGTGTAGTCCGTGACCGCCCCTGACACATAGTGCCGGGTGTCAGCTGTGATAATCAGCTGACACTCGGCCGCGATCAGCCACGCTCCCCCCCCCGGGGGCGCCGCTGATCGCTATGACATGCTATCCTGTCCTTGGGGATTAAGTTCCAGGGCACATGGATGGGATAGTACGTCATATGGCAGAAAGGGGTTAAAAAATCCCTTTGTAAAGGAGGTAAATGATCATTGGTCAACAGGAATTGAGTTATTGCATCGAGACCTAGATCATGAGGGATGTTTGAATAAAGGGCTTGTACGTCTATAGTCAATAAAAAACAGTTTGGAGTACTAGGTAATAGTAATAGGTGGTCAATCAGAAGGGAGGAATCTCTGAGATAGGAGTCCAAGCTCATAACATATTTTTGCAAGAATAAATCTATATAATGTGAGATGTTACTGGTGATGGAGCCGATACCCGAGATTATGGGATGACCAGGAGGATTAACAGGGTCTTTGTGAATTTTAGGTAAAAAATAAAAGAAGGGGGTCTTGAATCTGGCAATATTAAGGAATTTAAATTCCTTCTTGTTTAGGATCCCACAGGACTGGGCTTCCTTAATGAGCATGGTGTATTGAGAAAAGATAGAGGCTGATATATCATGCTCCAGTTTAACATAATAATCAGAATCATCCAATATTCTAAAGCCCTCCTTAACGTACCAGCTCCTACTCATGGCCACCACTCCCCCCCCCCCCTTTATCTGCATTTTTTTAAGATTATATCATTATTAACCCTTAGAGATTTCAAAGCTGCTTTTTCGGCAAAACTCAAATTAGTAAACTTTTTAAAAACACGAGAGAGGGACCGAAGCTCCTTGAAGATGAGTTGCTGAAAGGTTTCAATATGAGAACCCTTGTGATGGACAGGGTAAAAATTACTGGAGTTTGTTTTGGGATTAACATGTGCAAAGGAATCAGCCACATCAGTGAAGGATTCTGGAGCACTGGAGGGAAGCTTATTTTTATCTTAAATTAGGAAGTGCCTTTGTATAGTTAGTTTCCTAATAAACTCGTTCAAGTCGAGATATAAATTAAAAGAATTAAGTGGTTCGTCCGGACAGAAAGATAAACCTCGTTCAAAAAGTGATTTCTCTGTAGCAGAAAGTGTATAATCTGAAAGATTAAAAATACTAGATTTCTCAGTTAAGTTATTGGTTTCTTTAACCTGGGGTTTAGAGTTGAATCTGACTTTTCCCCTTCCTCTACATCCGCGCTTTCTCTTTTTCTTTTTATCTTGGAGGAGCGGCCTGGGGCCACCCAAAAAAACTTCGTAATTTTGGTGTTACCAGAGGTATCATTACCAGTAGTCAATGCATGACTTGGTAACGATGACTCTGGGAGTGGGGACAACGTTTTAATACGAGATGAGACTACCAAATTATTCCTCAGCATATCAGTGGGCTTGATGGTTTCAACTATAGGTAATGAGGGGATAACACTATTCAAGGTAGGAGGAAGGGCAAAAAAAAGAAATGGAATATGTGGAAGATTGAGAGGAGGGATGATCGTCATGAATAGTGAATTATGAGAGACCACCTAAGCTATCAACCTCATTAGATGCTGGAAAGACTGAATCAGTGGGTAAGTCGTCATGCGGTTCGTCCGAGGGAGTGACACATATGCACTCATTCAACATGGTTACCGTGGGTTGAACTAGTGAGCTGGCAAAGCTAGGATGATTAGATCTGTTCTCAGTTGGTGTCCCTATGTCGGGCCCCAAAAGATTGACACATCCCTTTAGAGCAGGGGTGTGGAATCTTTTTTCTGCCAAGGGCCATTTGGATATTTATACCATCCTTTGGGGGCCGTACGAACTCCGCCCACAAAGTACATCCTGACTCTGGCACTGGTTTCATGACTTAATCTTTCATTGCATGCCCCCAATGTTCAGTAGTGAACACTGCGTGTGTGCTAACAGAGCAAGAAGAAATTAATGAGCTGGTGGCAATCAAAATACAGCTCCCTGCCCAAGAATGTGATCCCTGATAATCTGCTCGAGGGCATGATAAAAGGTCATCGAGGGCCGTAAATGACCCTGGGGCCTGAGGTTCCCCACCCCTGCTTTAGAGTGTCCTTATGCCGTTGGTAATGAAGTAACTGCTGTTTGTTCTTAAAACCATAGAAGTCCCCCAATTTAATTGAGTCGGCGGGTCCCTTAATAGAAGAAACAGATGTGGGAGACGAAGAAGGTAAAGCGTTAGTGTCTGTGTCCAATACCGTGGTCTCAACCTGGCCATTTCCTCTATCCCTAAGGAATTTATTAGCTTTTTTCTTAATCAGATCCTCTTCAAATTTGGCAAGTTTAATGAAGAGTTTTTTTATCAGACTCATAAAAAAGCTTTTGTAATGTAAAATCTATGGCTAAAACAAAATTTTGGTGATAAAAATGTAGTTTTTTTCCTCACTGCCCAATGGTATAAAATTCTGTGACACACCCATGGTGTCAATATTATCACTGCACCCCTAGATGAATTCATTGAGAGGCGTAGTACTTAAAATGGGGTCACTAGTGGGGGTTTCTGCTGTTTTGGCACCTCATGGGCTCTCCCAGTGGGTCATGGCACCTGCAAACCATATCGGTAAAATCTGGCACTCATTCCCTTCTGAGCTCTGCCATGCGCCCAAACACTGGTCTACCCCCACATATGGGGTATCAGCATACTCAGGACAATTTGCACAATAACTTTTGGGGTCTAACTTTTACGTTATAAGCTACTCTGAAGCATTTGGGGGTTCAAAGTGCTCATCACACATCTAGATAAGTTTCTTAGGGGGTCGTTTCCAAAATGGTGTCAACTGTAGGGTGCTTACACTGCTTAGCCACATCAGGGGCTCTCCAAATGTGACATGGTGTCCGATCTTAATTCCAGCCAATTTTGCGTTGAAAAAGTAAAACGGCGCTCCTTCCCTTCCAAGCTCTGCCATGCCCCCAAACAATGGTTTACCCCCATATATGGGGTATCAGCATACTCTGGACAAATTGGAAAACAACTCTTGGGGTCCAATTTCTTTTGTTACCCTTGGGAAAATAAAAAATTGGGGGCGAAAAGATCATTTTTGTGGAAAAAATGATTTTTTATTTTTACGGCTCTACGTTATAAACTTCTGTGAAGCACTTGGGGATCCAAAGTGCTCACCACACATCTAGATAAGTTCCTTAGGGGGTCTAGTTTCCAAAATGGTGTCACTTGTGGGGGGTTTCCACTGTTTAGCCACATTAGTGGCTCTCCAAACGCGTTATGGCGTCCAATCTCATTTCCAGCCAATTTTGCATTGAAAAGTCAAACAGCGCTCCTTCCCTTCCGAGCTCTGCCATGTGCCCAAACAGTGGCTTACCTGCACATATGGGATATCAATGTATTCAGGAGAAATTGCACAACATCTTTTGGGGTCCAATTTCTCTTGTTACCCTTGGTAAAATAAAAAGAAATTGGATCTGAAGTAAATTTTTTGTGAAAAAAAGTTAAATGTTAATTTTTTTTTAAACATTCCAAAAATTCCTGTGAAGCACCTGAAGAGTTAATAAACTTTTTGAATATGGTTTTGAGCACCTTCAAGGGTGCAGTTTTTAGAATGGTGTCACGTTTGGGTATTTTCTATCATATAAACCCCTCAAAGTGACTTCAAATGTGATGTGGTCCCTAAAAAAAAATGGTGTCGTAAAAATGAGAAATCACTGTTTAACTTTTAACCCTTATAACTTCCTAACAGAAAAAAATTTTGTTTACAAAATTGTGCTGATGTAAATTAAACATGTGGGAAATGTTACTTAAGTATTTTATGTGACATAGCTGTGATTTAAGGGCATAAAAATTCAAAGTTGTAAAATTGCGAAATTTTCCAAATTTTCACCATATGTCTATTTTTTCACAAATAATAATAATCTTTATTTATATAGCGCCAACATATTCTGCAGCGGTTAACAGTTTCAAAACCCAAATCATAAGTAACAACGTTCGCAATACAATAATTAAAGCAAAATAAGAAGACCCTGCTCATGAGGGCTTACAATCTACAATGAGATGGGGGAGATACAAAGTACAAGTGTGTATTCGCAATGATGTATTTACAATGATGGTCTAGCCATCTTGAGGGAGTGAGGGATAGATGGAGATAGTGAATGGGCTACACACACATACTTACACATAAAATGACGTTGATTAGTAAATGTGATAGGCCTCTCTGAACAAATGCGTTTTGAGGAAGTGCCTAAAACTGTGCAAATTGTTGATAGTCTTAATTTCTTGGAGTAGAGTATTCCAGAGAATTGGCGCAGCATGGGAGGAGTCTTGGAGTCAGGAGTGGGAGTTGCGGATTGGTGCAGAGGTTAGTCGAAAGTCATTTGCAGAGTGCAGTGGTCGGTTAGGCCAATAGAAGTGAGGGAGGAGATGTAGAGGGGTGCTGCACTGTGGAGAGCTTTGTGGGTGAGAACAGGTACTTTGAATTGGATCATATAATGAATTGGAAGCCAATGTAAGGACTGGTGAAGAGCGGACACGTTTGAGTACCGATTAGCCAGATGGATGTCCCTGGCTGCTGCATTAAGTATGGACTGGAGAGGGGAAATTTGAGTAAAGGGGAGGCAAATTAAGAGTGTTGCGGGAGTGGATCAATGTGACAGTGAGGGTTTTTGTTGTTTCCATGGTGAGAAAAGGGCTAGAGATGTTCTAGAGATGTTATTGAGGTGTAAATGGCAAGAGCGAACAAGAGATTGTATATGGGATGTGAAGATTTGTGTCAAACGTAACACCCTGACAGCATGCCTGCTGCCAGGGTGTTATTATGGTGCCACCCACGGAGAGGGAAATGTCAGATTTAGGGAGGCTAGTAGACGGTGGGAAAAGAAGTCCAGTTTTTGAGAGGTTGCGTTTCAGATAGAGAGCGGACATGATGTTGGAGACTGCAGACAGACAGTCACTGGCGTTCTGTAGTACAGAGGGCGTAGTCAGGGGATGACGACGTGTATAGTTGTGCGTCATCAGCATAAAGATGGTAGTGAAAGCCAAATCTACTGATGGTCTGTCCAATTGGGGCCGTGTAGAGAGAGAAGAGAAGGGGGCCAAGGACTGAGCCCTGAGGTACCCCAACAGCAAGAGGAAGAGATGACATGGAGTCAGCAAACAAAACATTGAAGGAGAGATAGGAAGAGAACCTGGAGAGAGCGATGTTCTTAATACCTAGTTACTGGAGCCTAGAGAGTAGGAGACAGTGGTCAACAGTGTCGAAAGCTGCAGGAAGGTCGAGAAGAGTGAGAAGAGAGTGGTCACCATTAAATTTTGCTGTCAGAAGGTCATTGGTAACTTTGAGTTCAGTTTCAGTCGAATGTAGGGGGCGGAAGCTGAACTGTGAAGGGTCTAGGAGGGAGTGAGTGGAGAGGTAACGGATAAGGCAGGAGTAGACAAGGCACTCCAAAAGTTTAGAGATGAAGGGGAGATTGGAGACTGGTCTGTAATTATTTGTGCAGGATGGTTTCTTTAGTAATGGAGTAACGATAGAGTGTTTGAAGGAGGATGGGAAAACGCCTGAGGAGAGGGAGAGATTAAAGATTGTACTTAGGTGAGTTGTGACGAATGGAGAGAGAGAGACTGGAGGAGATGTGAGGGAATGGGGTCAGTAGTGCATCTAGTCGGACGAGAAGAGAGGAGTCTGGAGACTTCTTCTTCTGTGTTGGGATAAAATGTGGAAAGTGAGCCCGGGGAAATGCAGGGAGGGATGGGAGTCACAGCACTTGGTGGTTGGGAGCAGATTTCCTGACTGGTATTATCTATTTTCTCTATAAAGTGGGAAGCCAGGTCATCCGCACAAATGTCTGTTATAGGGGCTTGTGCTTTTGACCTGAGGAGGTAGTGAAAGGTGTCAAAAAGTTTCTTGGGGTTGTTGGCTAGTGAGGAGATCAGGGTGGTAAAGTAGGTCTGCTTGGCGAGGTGAAGGGCAGAGTTATAAGTTCTTAGCATAAATCTGAAGTGGATGAAGTCTTCTAGTGTGTGGGTTTTCCTTCATTGTCGCTCAGCACTACTAGAGCATCGCTGGAGAGGTCGAGTTTGCAATGTGAGCCAGGGCTATTTTACTCTGTGTTTGGAGGTTATGAGGGCGCTACTTGGTCAAAGGTGTTTCTAAGAGTGTCGTAGTGATGAACAGCCAGATCAGGACAGGAAAAAGAGGCGATAAATAAACGCAAGTCATATAAAAGAAATTTTACCACTATCAAGAAGTACAATATGTCATGAGAAAACATTCTCAGAATCACCAGGATCCATGGAAGCGTTCCAGAGTTATTACCTCATAAAGGGATAGTGGTCAGAATTGTAAAAATTGGCCTGGTTATTAACATGCAAACCATCCTTAGGGGTAAAGGGGTTAAAGGCTGGTTACACCCTTGCACATATTTGACTTTGTTTGCTTCTTAAATTCAAAGTTATGCAACTTTCTAAATAGTCTTCATTGTATTGGATCTTTGGATCTTTCTCTTGATTTTGCAATACAGATTGAATACATTACTAAACAGATCTTAGTCCTGCTGAGGATGCACCCTCTAAATAATATAATCCATGTCAGAATGGCTGTAAAATGCTTTATGAAAGTTTAGCTACCGTATATACTCGTGTATAAGCCAACCCGTGTATTAGCCGGCCCCCCTAATTTTGCCACAAAAAAATGGGAAAACTTATTGACTTGTGTATAAGCCTAGGGTGGAAAATGCAGCAGCTACTGGTAAATTTCAAAAATAAAAATAGATACCAAGAAAAGTAAAATTAATTGCTACATCAGTAGGTTAAATGATTTTGAATATCCATATTCAATCAGGAGCCCCATATAATGCTCCATACAGTTCATGATGGGTCCCACAAGAAGCATGCATATTCATGAGTTTAATGAGCGGTACCACGTGACCGCTGAAGGCAGGAAGGGAGACCATGGAGAAGCTGGGGGCTGCAGAGACCGTGCCGGGGGGGTAAGTATGATCTCTGACACCCCCCCCAGGTATATGACTCGTGTATAAGCCGAGAGGGGGACCTTCAGCCCAAAAAAAGGGGCTGAAAATCTCGGCTTATACACTAGTATAAATGCTAATTTTTCACCCACCCAGTTGACATCTTAGTAACCCTCCTGCCTGCTGCTGAGATCTCTAATGCTTAGTACAAGCTACAGCTGTCAGGTGGGACTGAATACACTTACATTCATGTGCCATTTCTTACCATAGCAGGACTCAGAAAGTTTTCATCTTAATATGAAAATTATACAAACATTTTAACACAAATTTTCAAAGTCTTCCAGTATTTATTAATGTAAAAAGTTTGCATTCAAAAATCTGCTTTAAACAATTTCTACCATTTTGCTGCTGCCGAGTGTCCATAAGTTCTTTATTTAGCTCAGTGCTTTTTCAAATATGTTGCAGATATGTAACAAAGTATGAAATTTTACAAGACACTTTATAAGGGGATTTGACTTCATTCTTGTAAAAATATTTCATGTAAGTGTCTTCCAAGCCCCTGCTTCTTCCTGGTCTACTTGCCTGCCTTTAGCTGCATTGATATCAGAACAAACTCATTTGGAGTACAGATGATGGCAGTGAAAGGGTCAGCACCTGTGTCTCACTAACTCTAGGGATAAGCTGCTACAGGAGAATGTTCTGATGAGGCCAGAGTCACACTAGCGAGAAAATCAGACGAGTGCATTGTGATAAAAAAAATCGCATTGCACTCATCCCAATGTTATTCTATGGGGCAGCTCCCAGCATCCGATTTTTTTCTCGCCCGTTTAAAACAGGCTGAGAAAATCGCAGCATGCTGCGATTGTCAACGATTCTCGGCCGAGACTCGCAAATGCAAGTCTAAGGGTGCGAGAAAAAAAATCGGTTTACACACGGACCACAAGTGTGACTTGCGAGAAAAACGCAAGACATCTCCAGGTGACAGGAAATTGCATCAGGCCTTGTCAGGAAGCTTGGCCATGCAAATTTCACTGGCACCCATAAAAAAAACAGGAAGAACACCTCCACGTATTCCTCCAGCATGGCCCTGCAATAAAACGTGGAGATGCTCATAGTTCTGGTCCAGGAGAGGCCAGAACTATGGAATCAGAGAGTTGCCCACTATGCAGACTGGGCACGCAAGGAGGCAGCATGGAGAATATGCACACAGCTGTTACATGATTATGGTGAAAGATCTCGTGAGGTTCAAGAGCAAATTAGTAAGTACAATATTGTTCAATGAAACAGAAAATTTTTGTTCATATTGACTGCCAAAAAAACCCTGCTAACACTCCAGCAAATATTATGCCCAAAATGTTGCCTCATTCCCACTTCAAATTGAAGCAAATCTGTAGGCCCCATTGCAATGTCTGTATATTGACCTTAAATGAATCTGTGATATCCCCAAATGTTGGCACCCTGAATTTACTGAAGTGCCCTGTTTGCGCCCTTTTCTTGTAAATTGTGAACCAAACAAAAGGACTGATATTTGAGATTTTTTGGACATACATGATGTAAGAAATGCATACTGGTTTTTGGACTGGCTGAATAATATCTGCTGTGCCCCATAGGTCAAAAATCCAGACCTCATATTCAACGAAATTATCATTATTTACTAGTATTGCCAATTTTTCCCTTTATCTAGGCCTAACAGTTTTTGAGTATTTAAATCCAACACTCGCTGCCTACTCTAAGTAATGCTTTTTTTGGATGATTAAAATCTGTTCACACTCTCCAACATAAACCCTTTATAAAAAAGTTCCCTTCTTTTTTATCTATTGCAGTGACTGATGTGACAAGACATTGGCGCAGATGTAGGGGCCAATATAGGCGGGAGAGACTGCTGCGCACCAGGAGTGGAGCGTCCGTACCCAGTAAGCGGAAGTATCTGTACAATGACCGCCTCAACTTCCTTGCACCAGTTATGGATCTGCGACCAAAAGTGCATGCCTATCCAAACTTGGTTATTTTTTTCATTTTTGGATTCCAAACCTTTAATATTTTTTATTTTTCACCAGCACCGAGTCTAACATCACAGAGCGGGAGACGGCATCCGACTCAGAAGTGCAAATTGACCCTGTGTTACATGTTGCTGAAGGGGCTGGCCCTTCTTCAGCACGTTCAAGCGGCACCCAACCTCCACCACCATCAACACCAGCAGCATCCAGCCAGCAAGCGAACCCAGAAGAGCATGGCAATAGTAGCAGCCCCACCTTGGCTCTGGATATGACTCCTCAGGCTCCAGCCATTCCCCGACGTGGCAGACGCAGGAGAGAAGGAGCAGCTACAGGAACCCGGAGGCAGGTGGACAGAGGTGTTCTGGACTATTTGTCTTCAGCAGCACATGATGATGGGGAAGAGGCTTATGGCCGGAGTCTGGCACAGTACCTACGGGCTATTCCCCGGGAGTTCAGGCTGCGTGCAAGAGGGTCCCTACAAATTGTGCTTGACTCTTGCACACCACCAAATCATCCTGGCACAGTATTTGGTTTTCTGGAAAGGTGGCAGCTTTCCTCAGAAAATCAAGTATTTCTGCAGGGTAGCCAAGCCGTGCAGGGGCCAGCAGGCGGTGAGCCACTACCTTCTCCCCAGATGTCTCCACCTCCTCCGAGGATGCCTACACCTCCTCGGCCCATGCCAACACCACAAATTTGGCCTCAACAGGCCCAATATATTGGGCACAGCACACAAGGTCAATATGGTCAATATACCAGGATCAATGTTGGAGGCTGGCCACAACATGGTTATAGTACACAAGGGCATCATTGGGGATATGGTTAAATTGGTCAGTCATACAGTCATGACTACCAACAACCATATCCCAATTACCCCTCCAACAATCCACAACTATAGTCTTCAAGGATGGCCCCTACCCAACCAGCATCTGCTTCCATATAGGGTGACAGTGATGTTGACCAACAAACAAAATCCAACACCCAAACAGGACTCCCACCTTCCCCTCCCCCGACCTACCATCACTTGTAATAGGCTGTATTTTTGGCCAACGGACTCATGGCATATTGTTTTTTGATTGTTTAACCTTTTTTATTTTTTTACATCATTTGTATCCTCTAATATATGCAACTTATGCCATATGGCTAAAATATGGTGTGACAATTATTTTTTCAAAGAAAAAATTTATCTTTAGTAAAAAAGTTTCTGAGTGATTGTTTCCATTACTAATTGTTATGTAATGTGTAGCGGGGGAAAGTACAAACATGATATCAGAACAACAAAAAATCAACACAAACTAAAATACATACAGCAAATTTTTTTTATGAAAGCCAACAAAAATATACTACATAGATAATAAGGCATTCTCTTGCGAGGGAGTACTTCCAACAGGTGAAACAAAATACCTTGTGAAAACATCACGGACTTTAAGCCCTGAGGGCTGATGACAGGGCGGAATAACAGGGGACCTAGGGGCCACTACATTTGGAACCACAAGTTCCTCACCATCATAAGCTGTGCAGTCATGTGTTCTGGTGAAATTGTGCAGGATAACACATGCTTGGATCACCAAATTAACATTCTCTTCACTTAGCTGAATGACCGACTGGAGAACACACCATTTGGCACAAAGAATACCAAAGGTGCACTCCACCAGTCGTCGGGCACGTGAAAGGCGAAAGTTAAAGATCCTGCGCTGGTGGTTAAGGTATCTACGAGGATAGGGCCTCATAACGTTCCTGGTTAATTGGAAGGCCTCATCTCCAACAATCACGTAAGGCACCGCATCCATTATAGACCCTGGGAGCTGACGTGGTGGTAGGTCAAATTGATTATTGTGCAGCCGCCGACCCATAATGGAAGAATTGAAGTCTCTAGAGTCTCCAGTTCTTCCATCGGCCCCAATATCTACAATTACAAACCTGTAGCAACTATCAACCAGGGCTAACAGCACTACAGAGAAAAAACGCTTATAATTATAGAATTGGGAACCTGAGTTCGGCGGCTTACACACACGGATGTGCTTCCCATCCAGGGCTCCAATACAGTTTGGAAACTGACACGTGTCCTGAAATCCCTGGGCTATACGTAACCAGTCCTCCATTTTTGGCTCTGGCATTACGACTTGATGGAGTCTGGACCAGATTGTGGAGCAAGTAGAGCGGACAATGCCGGAGATGGTTGATTTTCAAATTAAAAACTCTAAATGCAGGGCCGCATAGGACAGGCCAGTGGAAAGGAATCTGAACAAAAAAAAAAAGAGACAAATTTGAAGGCAGGGCAAATAATATTTGGTTAGGTTTTGCACAAATTTCTAATATTCACATTTAAAGGCAGTCATTACCAACAAAAAATTACATGCTAGGTTTAGCAGGTTTACGGAACATTTATATAATAGACAGGATTAAATGGTGCTGGACAAACATATTCAAAATGTTAACAAATAAGTTAGGGATAAGGGATTGAAAATCAGTTAGCTTGGTAAAACTTGGTAAACATATGTTTGGAATACATACTGTAAAGTAAGGGGAAGGCGCTCCTGGGCAGAAATACTTTTGTGCATCCTGGTGTCCTGAAAGGTGATCCCAGGGTGCACTATCTCCTGCAAATGATGAAAAGTACCAAGGCTCATCCAGCAATATTGAAAGAACTTGTCCGGATGGCTATACAGAGAGGAATAGAGCCGATGAAAATGTCCTTTTGTGAGCCGCCACCTCAAAAGTGGATGGACCCACATTCTTCTCCGCCTCCTCGGATCCGCTATCACTGGCTATGGCTCCCCATAACGTCGTGACAATACCCAATTGTAAAGCACCCGCTCAGTGGTGTTAAAAGTTAGTCTGTAGGACATGTTTGTCACAAAGATCAACTAACACAAAACAAGCACGCACTCTACTGCAAAGTGGGGAGGCTCCCACATGTTGATGAGGCAATAAATAGGGGTCTGGATGCTGATTTAAATAGTTTTCAGGCCTAAAAACCGTTATATGTCAATTTTGCAAGCAGGTGTGAGAAAATCTCGCCATACGGATGTCACTCGGATGCTTACATGCGAGAAAATCGCATCCTCGCATTAAAATCGGATGACATACGGATCACTGTTCATGAAACATTTGTGCGATTTTGGTTAGTCAACAACGGACCGATTTTTTTTGTCGTGTGTGACTCCGGCCTAAATACAACACTAAAAAGGAGGAGACTGTTGCTGACCCTTTCACTGCCATCATCTGTACTCCAAATGGGTATGTTCTGATATCAATGCAGCTGAAGGCACGCAAATTGAAAAGCAGGGGTTTGGAAACTACTTATATTCATTTTTTTTTTACAGGAATTAAGACTAATACCATAATAGAGTGATTTGCAACGCTTCCTAACATTCAACGCTTTACAAAATTATATAAAGAAACGAACATTTACTTACTCTTAAATTCAAGTATATCAGTAATAATGTACATTTTTCTATTTTAAACATTTTTTTAGCTGGACAATGAATTTAAAAAATTATGCCGCCCATGATCGGTAGTTAATATGCCACATGTCTAGTTAGATAGATAATTTACTAATTAGAAGTAGATTTCTAAGTAGGAGGATTAATATATTGCAAAGTCCTGCAACTTGCTATTTTTACATTTTCCATTCTATTATCCTATTGTGTCTCCTACTTTCATTATCAAGAGTAAATGGAATCCTTATTGATTTGTGTTAGTTAATTGTGTGGTTTTTGCTTACCTGGGTGAAAAAGTTTATAACCCTCATTTATATCCGAGATAGCTTTTAGTAACTTTGCTTTGGTGATGATGTGTCCATTAAATGAGGTCATTGGGAGTTTTTTTAATTAAATCAATTAAAATCAGTTTAATACTGCAAAGGGGATCAATGTTTATTGAACAGCCAGAGAAAGAGGAAGAGTAGGAAGGCTACAGAGAGAAGGCCTGACAACACCACCAGTCATGTGAAATCTTCTCCAGTAATTATATTTCTAGCTACCAGGTGTTTCAGAAGGGAATTATTCATTGGAAATTGAAATTTTTTTTAACCATTAAGGCATCTGTAGTACTTATTTCATACTGCATATTGCGTATCATACAAACAGAAAGGATTTTAACCCCTTCTTGATATGCGCTGTATTTATACTGCTCTGTGGGAGGTGCGTTCCCACAAAGAGCAGTATATCTATGGCAGCACGATCGCGCGGCCTCATGCTGAGCACCGCAACGAATGCGTGCGGGTGTCAGCTGTATTTGACAGCTGACACCTTGCAGCAATGCCCATGATCAGTGCTAGCACCGATCAGGGTATTTAACCCCTCTGATGCCGCTGTCAGTATTGACAGCGACATAGAGAAACAGAGCAGGGAGGGGGCTCCCTGCGCGCTTCCATCAGGTCAACGCGATGCGATCGCATTGGCCTGATGGTCTCCATGGAGACCCCCCAGCACCAAGATGGCTGCGGGGTCCTTCTGAGTCCTGGAGAGGTGGCTTGCGAGGGTCTGCTGAGAGCAGGCGCTGGCATGCCTCCTTCCCTGCCTGTCAGATCCTGATCTGATACTCTGCAGTGCAGACTATCAGATCAGCGATCTGACATTATATAGTGATGTCCCATACTGGGGCAATGTAAAAAAGTAAAATAAAAAATATTACAAAGAGTAAACTTTTTTTTTTTTTTTAAAAATCCCTAAATAAAGAATTTTTTTTCTCCAATAAATACCTTTATGTAAATTAAAAAAACAATAAAAGTGCACATATTTGGTATCGCCACATCTGTAATGACCCGCTCTATAAAGCTCTCCCACTAGTTAACCCCTTCAGTGCACACCATAAAAAATAAATAAAAAAGAGGCAAAAAACAATGCTTTATCATCATACCGCTGAACACAAAGTGCAATAAAACGCATTCGAAAAGACAGATGTAAATAAAAATGGTACCGCTGAAAACGTCATCTTGCCCTGCAAAAAAGCCACCATACAGCTCCATCAGAGGAAAAACAAAAAAGTTATAGCTCTCAGAATAAAGCGATGCAAAATAATTATTTTTTCTATTAAATAGTATTTGTGTATTAAAAAAAGATATAAATGAGGTATCGCTGTAATCGTACTGATCAGAAGAATAAAGCTGCCTTACCAATTTTACTACACGCAGAACGGTATAAAACAATATAAAACAAAAAGCAATTTCTGAATTGCTGGTTTTTGTTCATTCTGTCTCCCAAAAATCAGAATAGAAAGCGATCAAACAATGTCATGTGCCTGAAAATGGTACCAATAAATACGTTAGCTCATCCCGCAAAAAAACAAGTCCTCACATGATTCTGTGGGCCAAAATATGGAAAATTTATAGCTCTCAAAATATGGTGATGCAAAAACTAGTTTTTGCAATAGAAAGCGTCTTTTAGGCCTCATTCACACATCAGTATTTTTGATCAGTATTTCATCAGTATTTGTATGCCAAAACCAGGAATGGCTCCAAAACACAGAACAGGTGTTAGTCTTTCAATTATAGGTTTTCTCTGTTATGTCCACTCCTGGTTTTGGCATACAAACACTGATGAAAAATACTGACCTAATACTGACGTGTGAATGAGGCCTTAGCGTATGACAGCAGCCAATCATAAAAACCCAATATAAATCTGGTATCGCTGTAATTGCAGCGACTCGAAGAATAAAGTCGTCTAATCACTAATTCCGCACGAGGAATGTCATAAAAAATAAATAAAAACAATTCTTCACCTAGTGTTGATTTTTTCATTCTGCCTTCCAAAGATCACAGTAAGGCTCAGCGCACATCTTTCCTGCTCTCTGCGCTGAGCACTTACATCAGGGTTTCCATGTAAATCTCTGAAATACGTGATTCACACGAGTTTCTCGCATCACTTCTGCAAGTGTGACCCCTGTCTTACACTAATTAAAATTATACCTTGGATGATGAAATTTGTCTTGTGGTTGTTTAATCTTTATTTGTAGTTTTCAGTTAATGAGCTTCTCATGCTCAAGGGTGACTTATGGGAAGGGGCTGTGGGTGGGGCTTTTTGTGATGCTCTGCTTACATATTCATCTGTATGGCTCATGACAGGTCACTGATCTTCCAGTGACCTGCCTCCTATTTTACATACTGCACATACTATTGTGGGGCTAGAAAAACATTTTTACTTAATCCAAATGGTGGTGGTGCCTGCACTGTAGCATGATACATGCCTATATGCTTTATGCCAATACTATTTTGGGGTAATTTTTGTTTTTTTTAAAATTTAGCTTCATCCAAATCACGCAGGCTGCAGTGCCTGTGCAGTAGCATCTATCATATTCTGAATAGATGCTACTGCTCAAGCACCGCCTCTGGCGTCATTTTGCTGGAGAAAGAAAAAATGTGGCTCCAGCAAAATGGCGCCAGCGCTTGTGCGGTAGCATCTATTGGAACATTATAGATGCTACTGCGCATGCATCACCGCCATTTTGCTAGAGAAAAAAAAAATTTGTCTGCAGTAAAATGGTGTCAGCGCTTATCCAGTAGCATCTATCAGAACGCTAAAGATGCTGATGCGCAAAGTCTGCCGTTATTTTGATAGAGTTCCATTTTTTTTAACCAAAAATATTGTAGGCATAAAGCGATACATGCTACAACGCAGGTGCCACCATTGCCATTTTTATTAAGTTAACTTTTTTCTAACCCTACAATAGTATAAGAATTATGTAAAATAGAGGGCAGGTCACTGAAGGATTAGTGACCTGACATAAGCCCATACAGATGAATATCTAAGCAGAGCATCACATAATGTCCCGCCCACAGACCGTCCCAGAGCACGAGAATATGATACAAATACAGATAAAACAACAAACACAAGATGGATTTCATCAACCCAGGTGTCATTTTAACCCCTTTGAGATGAAGCCTGTTTTCACCTTAATGGCCAGGCTGATTTTTACAATTCTGACCACTGTAACTTTAGGAGGTCATAACTCTGAAATACTTCAACGGATCCTGGTGATTCTAGGATTGTTTTCTCATTACATATTGTGCTTTATGATAGTGGTAAAATTTCTTCGACATGACTTGCATTTATTTGTGAAAAAAACTGAAATTTGACGAAAATTTTAAAAATTTCGCAATTTTCAACCTTTTAGTTTTTATGCCCTTAAATTAGAGAGTCATATCACACAAAATAGTTAATAACATTTCCTACATGTCTGCTTTACATCAGCACAATTCTGGAAACATAATTTTTTTGTTAGGAAGTTATAAGGGTTAAAAGTTGACCAGCGATTTTCTCATTTTTACAACAAAATTTGCAAAACCATTATTTTAGGGACCACCTCACATTTCAAGTGACTTTGAGGGGCCTATATGACAGAAAATGCCCAAACGTGACACCATTCAAAAAACGGCACCCCTCAAGGTACTCAAAACCACATTCAAGAAGTTTATTTTTGGAATGTTAAATGAACATTTAACTTTTTCACAAAAAATTTACTTCAGATCCAATTTGATTTATTTTACTAAGGGTAACAGGAGAAATTGGACCTTAAAAGTTGTGCAATTTGTCCTGAATATGCTGATAGTAAGTAAACCACTGTGTGAGCGCATGGCAGAGCTCGGAAGGGAAGGAGCGTCGTTTGCCCCTGATGTGCCTAAACAGTGGAAACCCCCATAAGTGACACCATTTTGGAAACTAGTGGAAACTAGACCCCCTAAGGAACTTATCTACATGTGTGGTGAGCACTTTGAACCCCCAAGTGCTTCAAAGAATTTTATAATGTAGAGCTGTAAAAATAAAAAATCATATTTTTTCCACAAAAATGATTTTTGCCCTCAATTTTTTATTTTCCTAAGGATAACAGGAGAAATTAGACCCCAAAATTTGTTGTGCAATTTGTCCTGAGTATGCTGATACCCCATATGTGGGGGTAAACCACTGTGGGCGCATGGTGTAGCTCAGAAGGGAAGGTGCGCCGTTTGACTTTTCAATGCTAAATTGGCTGGAATTGAGATCAGATGCCATGTTGCATTTGGAGAGCCCCTGATGTGCCTAAACAGTGTAAACCTCCCAATTCTAACTCCAACCCTAACCTCAACACAACCCTAACTCCAACCCTAACCCTAGTCCCAACCCTAACCCTAACTTTAGCCCCAATGCTAAATGCTGAAGTCAAGCAATCACAGGTTCAAATCCACTATGGAAGCTAAAAATAAAGTGTAACAGGTATCCATGTATTGATTGTCCTGAGTAAATAAAAATTGTTTTACTGGATTACGAAGTGCCACCTATGTTTTCCTCTCTGGCCAGGATTTTGCAACACAAATATCCCAAAATGAAACAAGTAAAAGCTATAACTCATCAAGCAAGAAATTATCTCTCGCACAGATCAATTGATGCAAAACTAAAAATGTTAGAATATTGCTAACTTTTTTTAAGTCACTAAATAGTAAAACACCAACAAAGTTTGTTAATACCTTAATTGTACTAATCTGTAGAATTACGTTGCCAGGTCACTATTATTGAGTAATATACAACGAAAATATGAAACCCAACATTTAAGGGAAATAGAAGCCATTGGAACCACTCTGATTGCATCAGTTACTTTTGAATGTCAGTTTTGTGATACTCCCGACATTCATGTTGTAGGTTGATTGTCACTAAGGGAGCAAAGTGACAGTTACCGCCAAGATCCCTGCACCTTAATGTAAAAAAAAAAAATGTTTGCTTAAAAAAGTGCCGGAGACATTCCAGCAGGCGTACCACTGCCATTTATGTTCCATCACATTCATCGGCTAACTAAAATGTTACTTCAAATACCCAGGATACGAAATAATGCACAATCTATAGAGATAATTATAGAATAACATGGAGGGGTGCAATTGTTCAGCTTTGGTTGTTCTAGCAACTAAAACTTTCCTATGAATCCTTCAGACCCACACAACCAGATGACACAACCAAGTCCCATTCATCGTGAGAAAGATTCACCCTATTGAAATAAATATGAGTGGGAGAATTCATTAAGCTTTTCATTAAGTTTTCTGCAAAGTGAAAACTGAACATTATTTTACTGTCTCTGTATCTTTTACTTACAAAACCGAAGAAAGTCATCTGTACCTGCATTATATAAATGTGTTTCCTGGCTGATAGCTTAGAAGCCACATATGTCCCTAGGGTTCCCATGCCTAGCTCCCCTTCTATTGACAGCAGCAGATTCCATTGTACGCCAGCAGCACTGAAAGGTCCCAACAATACTACCAATCCCTAATGTACCAATCAATATATATTTACCCTAAAATGAATTACATTCAGTATCAACCACAAAAAGCAATATACCACGCCACGGTATATAAAGTCTTTATCTGTACATCTAATGTTGCAATACAATAAAATTAGATACCTTTTTGTCTGTGGTGCATAGTCTGATCCAACGGTATGGGAGTAGTAGTCTTCAGTGATAGAGGTGATTGAGAAGTGCACGCGCTCCATGAATGTTTCTGGAGGTTTGACTATGTTCTCTTGGAAAGTATCTTGAATGAAAGATGGCAGCATGACGTCTCATACCTAGGCTAATACTGTTCATGGAATGGACCAATCTTCCTTCCGACGCGTTTTAGAAACAGAGGTTTCCTTTTTCAGGGATGGTCCGAAATGGTAAGCTAACCCTTTTACAGTTCAGTCTAATCACAATGCCTAATGACAATATATGAATGTGCCAAAAGCATGTATACTGTGAAACCAACTTGTGTTTATTGAAATGCAAATAGTTCAATCTCACTGTTCAAATCTTTTGGTTTTAGAGTGTCCATTTCAAAGATCCACTGGCTCTCAATGTGGGACATCTGTTTAATACAATCCCCTCTTCCACAGTTTTATTAACCTTTTGAATGTCCCATTTTAGTCTGCCATTAGCAGAGCCACTGTGTTTTTCAGCATAATGGTTTGATAGGGTACACATACAATATATTAACAAGAAATTCCTTGATAATACCCTATTATTTCAGTCATGGTTCGTTTGGATACTCAATGTATCTTTTTTAACAGATACAGTATATCAGACCCTTTGTAGTGCATCTAATGCAGTCTCAAATGGTGAATTTGGTTTCTCCTTTGTAAAATTCCACTTGTTTTTAAGGGGTAACTTGCACAGATGAAAACCCGTGGTGGTTAACAAGTATATATACAAATATACTAGAAATCTTGCCCTTCATTGGCTGCAGTAGTCACGTTACTGATGCACATAATGCCATCAGTGCTGGAACCAGTGGGGCACAGGAGCAGCATGGGACAAACCCTTTGACACTAGAGTCCAACCATATCAGTGATATCTTTAGTAAGATTTTTCCATTTTAATAACACTGGTCAACACAAAAAAATCATCAGCAAAGGTAATATATCTGTTTCATGGAATTTGTTGCCCTGATTCCAAAAATATGCTTAGTTTTGCTCTATCACAAAGTTTCTGAGATAGAAGTATTTTTTGTATTACATTATTTCTGCATTTTCAATGTATGTGGTTTTTCCTATGTTGTTCCCATTTATTTGCTTGTATTACTTAATTGCTAATTTTCTTACAGGGAAAACATCAGTAAAAAAAAAAAGGTTGAAGTCAGCTCACCTTTCTGCTATGTGCAGCTTGTCTCACCATCAGCCAATGCCCTGCAGGGATCCAAGTGAGCTTAAGGAAACATAAGTACAAAAAATGGAAGGATCCAGCGATGTCGGGTGACGGTTAGAAACCGTCTTGATAAAGACCTTACGTCGAAACGCGTAGATCTGTGTTTCCATGCAGTGTTGCCAGACATTATGCGCCTGAGAATATTTTAATGCCACTTTGACAATAAATATTTGTCTTTAACCGTCACCCGACATTGCTGGATCCTTCCATTTTTTGTACTTATGTTTCCTTAAAAACATCAGTATTTTAGTGAGTTTTATGGGAAGGAGTATTGACAGTGCAGTCACAGTGCAGTCAGTTTCTCAGAAAGTCACATGTTATGGGGAGGAGCTAACTGTCATGAGGCGGTAAGATTTGAGTCAGTCAGAAAAGGATGGTGATGGCAGCAAAGACTGGTATGTGAGACTCTGACAGGAGACAGGCCTCTACAGGGATCTGAGCCCTGCCACAGGGAGATAGAAGGGAAGGCAGCGGACAGCCGCCATTGTGAAAGGATTGTCACTGCATTTCTGAGAGGGAAGAAAACAGCTCAGTCAATGAGGTGTAACTGAGTGAGGGTCTCCACAGAGAGAGAACCTGAAAGCAGCCAATATCACACTGAGAAACTGCCTGTCTGCAAATGTTCATCTGTAAGGAATAGGCTGACCCGTTTACCTCACAACTGTATATAGTTATCTACCAGATTACCTCCAGTTATATCAGTTCTAAATACAAGCTGCCTCTGTCATCTCTGGGGTAATATCATCTACATACAGTCATAGAATCATAGAATCGTAGAGTTGGAAGGGACCTCCTGGGCCATCTGGTCCAACCCCCTACTCAAAGCAGGATTCGCTAAATCATCCCAGTCAGATGTCTGTCCAGCCTCTGTTTGAAGACTTCCATTGAAGGAGAACTCACCACTTCTCGTGGCAGCCTGTTCCACTCATTGTCAAAAAGTTTTTTCTAATATCTAATCTGTGTCTCCTCCCATTCAGTCTGTCAGCGCATCGCTTTTTTTTTAGCTTGTCACCACCATTGAACTGAACTTACTCTACTGTTTGATCTGATTTAAAGGAGAAAAATGCCCCGACAGTATATCAACCATCCGAACAGATTCTGCTATGTGTGTGGTTCTTTTACACCAAAAGGCCAAGTACGTTCAATCACTTATGATATTAAAAAGATGTAACCAGATGTACTTTAAGTGTCTACTCATGTGATCAAATTATTCAAATGGTCTTTGTGACTGGTTGAATATGAGGAAAGTGGCTATGCCATTTACTGTTCCCATGATTTGGATAGAACCCCAAAATCATAGTAATTACTGCAATGAAAAAGAGAAAATGTGGACGGCACCGCGGTTACCATATAATTCAGGTGGTGTGCGGTATCCGGAGCTCTGGAGTGTGGCAGCTGCAGGTGCTGGTCCTTGGAAATTAGCAATGCTGAATAGTTCCACAAAGAAGCAGAAAGACCGCACTCAGCAGGCTGTAACGTATATCACTGGTTTATTGTTACATTTAGTTCATGCTGGCCGGAGGATCGACATACAGAGTGGAAATTGAGCTGACAACGGCCGTTTCATGCTGTCACAGCGCGTAATTACTGCTACTTTTGTTTTGTCAAACTGAAGGGCTTTTCTACAAAGAACAAACATAAGATTAATTACCCTGAACTTGAATCTGCGATTAGGCCAGTTCCACATGATGGTACCTTGCCAGTTCCTGTACCACCATTGTCTGGATTGGATGAAAATGAAGTAGGGCAGCATGGTGGCTCACTGGTTTGCACTGAAGCCTTTCAGTGCTGGAGTCCTGGGTTCAAATCCCATCAAGGACAACATGTGCAATGAGTTTGTATGTTCTCATGTTTGCGTGGGTTTCCTCCGGGTACTCTGGTTTCCTCCCACATTCCAAGGACATACTGATAGGGAACTTAGATTGTGAGCCCCATCGGGGAGAGTGCCAATACTGTCTCTAAAGCGCTGTGGAGTTAATGGTGCTATATAAATGAGTAGAATAAATAAATATGAAGACTATGGAGCTGAAGCTACTGGTGAAGACATGGAGACTTCAAGTCAAGATGGGTATGTACCTGATTGAGCAGCCGAGCAGCCAGAATGCTTTACTCAACATGAATTAAATGATGTCAACAGAGACCTTTCATTGTGAAAAGATAAAGCTGAACTTCTTGCATCTAGGTTGAAACAAAAGAATCACCTTTATGATGTCAAAGTGTGTTGTTACCGAAACAGAAGTAACACTTTAACACAATTTTTTCAGTTGATGGAACACTGATGTACTGTATCAATGTGAGTGGCCTCTTTGAAGAACTTAATCAAGAGTAGAGTTGAGCGACTTTGGTCGGATCGGGTTTCATGAAACAAAATTTGTTTCAGATGAAACTCGTCTGACTAGGGCAAAAAAAGTCGGAGTTTCGTCCGAAACCCGACCCCAATGCAAGTCAATGGGGAATAAAAGTCGGCATTGAGCGGATGAAATTCATCCACTCAATGCCGACTTTTATTCCCCATTGACTTGCATTGGGGTCGGGTTTCGGACGAAACTCCGACTTTTTTTGCCCTAGTCAGACGAGTTTCATCTGAAACAAATTTTGTTTCATGAAACCCGATCCGACCAAAGTCGCTCAACTCTAATCAAGAGTATTTGTTGCATATTGGTGACTGTTTATTGACTCATCCCATAGAAGTTTGAAAGCAGTGTTGCTTCACAATGGAAATATGAAACCATCAATCCATATTGCTCACTCATGTCATCTAAAGGAAAGTTATGAAAATCTGTCAGTTGTTTTGGATGATATACAATATAAGCATCATCAATGGAATATCTGTAGAGATTTGAAAGTGATTAGTCTGCTAACTGGAATGCAAGGAGGTTTCACAAAATATGGTTACTTCGTGTTTATGGGACAGTAGAAATACAGTAGAGCATTATGTTCATCGTGACTGAGGACAGAGAAACATCTATGCTTCAGGTAGAGAAAATGTTCAGCATAATCCTTTAGTTGCTACAACAAAAATCTTTCTTCCTCCACTACATATAAAATTGGGATTTATTAAAAACTTTGTGAAAGCCATGGCAAATACAAATTCACAAGGGTTCCAGTATATTTCACAAAAATTCTCCAGCATTTCACCAGAAAAACTGAAGGAAAGGGTATTTGTTGGTCCTCCGATGAGAGAGCTTATGAGAGATGATGTGTTTGAAGGAACTCTAAATGATAAGGAATTGAGATCTTGGAAAAGCTTCAAGTGGATCTGTAAAAACTTCATAGGAAAACAAAACTCTCCAGAATATGTTGAAGGTGTTGAGGAACTGCTAAATGCATACCAGTGTCTTGGATGTCGCATGTCTTTGAAAATGCGCTTTTTACATACACATTTACATTTCTTCCCTCAAAATCTTGGGGATGTAAGCGATGAAAAAGGCGAGCGGTTTCAACAAAACATTAAAGTAATGGAACACCGCTACCGGGGTTTTTGGAATGACTCAATGATGGCAGATTATTGTTGGATGTTATATAGAGACAACCCTGAAACAACCCTCTCAACGACAGCCTATTGTCAAGCACTTTTAATTTCTGATCATATTTTGGTTTCTATTTTGCATGTGAAATTATTTTGGTTCAATAAAAACTGTTTTGTAAGGTGAAGATTACTGTTTTCATATTGTCGCCAGTATATTTCCTATATCTTATAATAATGATGCTGCTCCATGGAAACTATACGTGCTACAGAAAAACTATATACATTTTTGAAATCAGGACAAAAAGTACTGTCACCTGTGATAATTACAAAAAAATATTTTTTTTATAGACCTGTGTAATCAATATGGTTCAACAGGACCCGTCAATATGGCTCTCACTCTACAAGAGGTTAGAGACCTTTGCTTTAGTGTGAGTCAGAAATGCCTGTTATGAAGGTACATCTCTCAATTGTGACTGATTCCCATCTATTCCTGGCAACTGCACCTGTGTTGTTAAAGGGGTTGTCCAATACTTTTATATTGATGGTCTATCCCTAGGCTAGGTCATCAATACCTGACCAAAACTGATCAAATTAGGCCACCATCAGCACTGAGATTGCTGATCCTAAGGACAGGATTAAAGTACTAAATTAAAGTACTAAGCAACCCCTTTAAGCTCTTGAATTAGGTTCATTTTGGTGTCAAAGATGAGTTCCAAGCATAGGTTCAGATTTAGTATCGAAGATGATGCCAACAAAAATTATTATTGAAGAAACATCTCTAGAAATCAGAATAATGCATGTGGAGCACTAACCCATAGCTAAATCAGTGCAACAGTTAGGTAACAATTAGTGATAAGCAAGCACTAAAATGCTTGAGTGTTCGGTACTTAAATAGAGCAGGTCAGACGCTCAGATCAGCTCAACTCCAGTAACCAGTATAATGCATGTCAATGGGAAACTAGAGCATTTTTCCTGAAGACCCTACCCGGAAGACTGGGGACAGGAAAATTGCTGAAATTGATGGAAACAGCGTTCAAATGGACTTGGGACAGCATGGGGAAGACACCTGGACGCATATCTGACTCCTAGGCTGCTATTGGGAAGAATGTTGTCAGAGTATCACTTCACTTTTACGGACTGACAATAAAACATACAAAACAGAATATCTAATTCATTTTACATGAAAAATGGTAGGAAACATTCTTAACCCCTTAGTGACAGAGCCAGTTTGCAGCTTAATGACCAGGCCAATTTTTACAATTCTGACCACTGTCACTTTATAAGGTTATAACTCTGGAACGCTTTAAAGGATCCCGCTGATTCTGAGATTTTTTTAATGACATATTGTACTTCATGCTAGTGGTAAAATTTCTTCGATATGTCTTGTGTTTATTCATGAAAAAACGGAAATATCGCAAAAATTTTGCAAATTTTGCAATTTTAAAACTTTTATGCCCTTAAATCAGAGAGATGTATCACACAAATTTCTTAATAAATAACATTTTCCACATGTCTACTTTACATCAGCACAATTTTAGAAACAAATTTTTTTGTTAGGAAGTTATAAGGGTTAAAAGTTGACTAGTGATTTCTCATTTTCACAACAAAATTTACAAAACCATCTTTTTTAGGGACCACATCATATTTAAAGTCATTTTGAGGGGTGTACATGACAGAAAATACCAAAAAGTGACACCATTCTAAAAACTAGACCCCTCAAGGTGCTCAAAACCACATTCAAGAAGTTTATTAACCTTTACGTGCTTCACAGGAACTAACGCAATGTGGAAGCAAAAAATTTACTTCAGAACCATTTTTTTTATTTTCACAAGTGTTAAAAGAGAAAATGAAACACAAAATTTGTTGTGCAATTTCTCCTGAATATGCTGATACCCAAAATGTGGGGGTAAACCACTTTTTCAGCCCACGGCAAAGATCGCAAGGGAGGGAGCGCCGTTTGACTTTTTCAACGCAGAATTGGCTGGAATTGAGATCGGATGCCATATTGCGTTCGGAGAGCCCCTGATGTTCCTAAACAGTGGAAATCCCCAACAAGTGACCCCATTTTGGAAACTAGACCCATTAAGGAACTTTTCTAGATGTGTGGTGAGCACTTTGAACCTTCAAGTGCTTCACAGAAGTTTATAACGTAGAGCCGTGAAAATAAAAAAATCATTTGTTTTCCACAAAAATGATCTTTTTGCCTCCAAATTTTTATTTTTACAACTGTAACAGGAGAAATCATACCCCCACAGCTGTTGTGCGATTTATCCTGAGTACGCTGATACCCCATATGTGGGGGTAAACCACTGTTTGGGCGCACGGCAGAGCTCAGAAGGGAAGGAGTACCGTTTGACTTTTTCAATGCAGAATTGGCTGGAATTGAGATTGGACACCATGTCGCTTTTGGAGAGCCCCTGGTGTGCCTAAACAGTGAAAACCCCCCACAAGTGACACTATTTTGGAAACTAGACCCCTTAAAGAACTTATCTAGATGTGTGGTGAGCACTTTCAACCCCCAAGTGCTTCACAGAAGTTTATAACGCAGAGCAGTGAAAATAAAATAATCACTTTTTTTCCTCAAAAATGATAATTTAGCCTGCTATGTTTTATTTTCTCAAGGGTAACAGGAGAAATTGGACCACAAAAGTCGTTATGCAAGTTGTCCTGAGTACGATGATACCCGATATGTGGGGGGGAACCACTCGGAAGGGAAGGAGCGCCATTTTGGAATGCAGACTTTGATGGAATGGTCTGCGGGCGTCATGTTGCGTTTGCAGAGCAACTGATGTGTCTAAACAGTATAAACCCCCCACAAGTGACCCCATTTTGGAAACTAGACCCCTGAATCAGCTTATCTAGATATGTGGTGAGCACTTTGATCCCCCAAGTGCCTCACAGAAGTTTATAGACGCAGAGCCGTGAAAATTAAAAATATTTTTTTCCTCAAAAATGATAATTTAGCCCGTTATTTTTTATTTTCCTAATAGTAACAGGAGAAATTGGACCACAAAAGTTGTTGTGCAATTTGTTCTGAGTACGCTTATACCCCATATTTTAGGGCCGGCGGAACGCACCAAATTCTAAAATAATAGTAGGTGCGTTCGCAGCCCGGGGTCCACCGTACAGAGCTGGTACACTGCTGCTAAGTAATGGTGGAAGAATTAAGCGGTGTGAAACCAGTCACATGTGGGTTACATCACCCAATGTGAACAGGGCGAACTCTGTTACTGCACAGAGCCGCACCACCGATGAAAGTAGATGCCGAAGCCTGTTAACTCACAGAGCTCGGCCAAAAGAGCGCACAGTGTACGGCCACAGAACTCTACCCCAAGGACATGGGATTAGAGTCCTTCTACGCCCACTGAACGAGAGGCGTCGCAGCCGTGAGCACCGCTATAGACACTGGCTATGGAGCACGTGCACTGAAATGGTAAGACAGGATGTTGAGAAGGCTGAACTTTTAAATGAAATGGTAAGACAGGATGTTGAGAAGGCTGAACTTTTAAATTCCTATTTTGCATCTGTTTTCTCTCAGAAAGGAAATGCAACATCAACTGTTATTCACTGTCCTATTAAGGGAATAGAAGAATCCAGGATATCTATAAACAGAAAGATAGTGAGGAAACACTTAGCTAACCTAAATGAATTCAAGTCTCCAGGTCCAGATGAATTACACCCCAGAGTACTGAAGGAGATAGCAGAAGAAATTTTTGAACCCCTCTCCATAATCTTTGAAAATTCTTGGAGAACAGGAGAAGTGCCAGAAGACTGGAGAAGAGCAAATGTTGTTCCTATCTTCAAAAAGGGGAAGAAGGTGGACCCAGGCAACTATAGGCCGGTGAGTCTGACTTCTATACCAGGAAAGATCTTTGAACAAATTATTAAACAACATGTATGTCAATACCTGGATAAGAATGAAGTGATTAAACAGAGTCAGCATGGGTTTGTAACTAATAAGTCATGTCAGACTAACTTAATTTCCTTCTATGACGGTATCACTGATTGGGTGGATCAAGGAAATGCTGTAGATATAGTATATCTTGACTTCAGCAAAGCATTTGACAAAGTCTCTCATACAATCCTTATTGAAAAAATGACTAAGTATGGAATGGACAAGGCAACTGTTAGGTGGATTCATAACTGGCTTAGTGATCGGACCCAAAGAGTGGTCGTAAATGGCTGCACATCCAGTTGGAAGAATGTCTCAAGTGGGGTACCACAGGGCTCTGTCCTGGGCCCTGTATTGTTCAACATCTTTATCAACGATTTAGATGAAGGAATTGAGGGTAAACTGATTAAATTTGCTGATGACACAAAGCTAGGAGGGATAGCTAATACTAGAGAAGAGAGAGAGAGGATTCAAAAAGATTTAAATAAACTGGAGAAGTGGGCAGCAACTAACAGAATGGTTTTTAACAGGGAGAAATGCAAAGTACTACATCTGGGCAATAAAAATGAAAAAAGCATATATAGAATGGGAGGAATAGGGCTAAGTGACAGCACATGTGAAAAAGACTTGGGTATACTAATAGATCACAGACTGAATATGAGTCAACAGTGTGATGCAGCAGAAAAAAAGGCAAATGCAATTCTAGGATGTATTAACAGAAGCATACAGTCTAGATCACGTGAAGTCATTATTTCCCTCTACTCCTCTTTGGTCAGACCTCATCTGGAATATTGTGTCCAGTTTTGGGCACCACATTTTAAAAAAGACATCAACAAACTGGAGCAAGTTCAGAAAAGAGCGACCAGAATGGTGACCGGTCTGCAAACCCTGTCTTATGAGGAAAGGTTGCAGGATTTGGGAATGTTTAGTTTGCAAAAGAGAAGACTGAGAGGAGACTTAATAGCTGTCTACAAATATCTAAAGGGCTGTCACATTGTAGAAGGATCAACTTTATTTTCATTTGCACAAGGAAAGACTAGAAGCAATGGGATGAAACTGAATGGGAAGAGACACAGATTAGATATTAGAAAAACTTTTTGACAGTTAGAGTGATCAATGAGTGGAACAGGCTGCCACGAGAAGTGGTGAGTTCTCCTTCAATGGAAGTCTTCAAACAGAGGCTGGACAGACATCTGACTGGGATGATTTAGCGAATCCTGCTTTGAGCAGGGGGTTGGACCAGATGGCCCAGGAGGTCCCTTCCAACTCTACGATTCTATGATTCTATGATTCTATGAGTCCCTGGTGAGGCCAGATGCCTGACAACCTCAGACCTACCTACGCCTAAGCCTGGGTGCTAGCAGGCTAGGCTGCACAACACATGCGTACCAAGGGTAGGGGTTTCTTAATGAGTCAGTCACCAGAGACATTCATACGTGCATACATCACTCACTCCACATAGTCTATAAATACAGTCTATAATAGCGCATGGGCAAGCGGCCATGCAAACCTTTTATAGCCACGGGCTTCCGGGACCTTCCTGGCTTCTGGGATGGGCCAATCCGAACACGAGCAGGACCTGAGCACGTGACCCTCAATCTTCAATGGGAGATCACTCCACGGGCATGCTCAGTGGCCCGACATGAGGACTTAGTCCCTGGAGAATCTCGCTGCTGAGCAGCATGCATTGTCATAGCTGTGCCAGTGGCGGCAGCAGCAAGCAAACCCACTGAGTTGGCCTGGGCAGAGCTCCGGGACCGACAAATCTGCTGAGCAGGCTCCACTGTGGCCGAAGAAGAATGGGAGACCTCTGGGTGCAAGGCTCTGGATTCCTGCTGTGCAGTGGCAGGAACCCGATGCCTAACATTAACCCCCCTCCTAGGGCCCCCTCCCCTCTGAGCCTCGCTACGCTCAAACACCGCAATGAGGAGCGGAGCGTGGATGTTCTAAATTGGCTCCCAGGTCCGAGCCTCTGGACCATGACCCTTCCAACCCACCAAATAAAACTTTTTACCTTGCATCCCACGATTGCATTGACCTCAAACTCGTCTGAAGACAAGTCTGATGTCCTGGCAGATGACACGGAGAACCGGGACTAGTGAACAGGCTTAAGGAGGGACACATGGAATGTATCAGAGATAGCCAAGTGTGGTGGACGGGCCAGACGGTAGACCACAGAGCTGATCTGCTCGAGGACCTTGAAGGGGCCAATGTAGCGCGGTGCGAACTTAGCGGACAATACCCGCAGCCTGATGTTTCGGGCGGAGAGCCACACCAAGTCGCCAGGGGCAAAAGTCAGAGCAGGGTGCAGGTGTGCATCAGCGGAGGTCCTCATTCTCTCCTTGGAAGCCCGGATAGCATCCTGGGTGCGATCCCAAATGTCGCGTGCCTCCACCGCCCAGTCTGCCACCCTGGAGTTGGTGGATGACATGGGCATGGGCACAGGGACGCGCGGATGCTGGCCGTAATTTAGGAGGAATGGGGTTTGACCAGTGGAGTCGGCCACAGCATTGTTCAAAGCGAACTCTGCCCACGGCAGCAAGGATGCCCAGTCGTCCTGCCTGGCCGAGACAAAATGTCGAAGATATGTGATCAGGGTCTGGTTGGCTCTCTACCAACCAAGAGACACACGCCTGAATATAGTCACTTACGTCACGGGCCATATGCGGCCACCAGTACGTCCTCGCCAGAAGCTCAGAGGTCCGTTTTATCCCGAAATGTCCACTCACCCTTGACGAATGAGCCCAAGAGAGGACCTCCGGTCGCAGACGGGCAGGGACAAATGTTTTGCCCGGAGGTACTGACTCAAGGGTAACCGGAGCCACAGTCCTCAGGATCTCGGATGGGACGATCAGCCGAGGCTCCTCCTCCTCTTCCTCCGATGACACCACGGAGCGGGAGAGAGCATCGGCCCGGACGTTCTTCTCCCCGGAGAGAAAATGGAGGGTTAAGTGGATCCGGGAAAAGAACAAAGACCATCTGGCCTGGTGAGAATTTAGCTGCTGTGCTGTTTGTAAATACACCAAGTTTTTGTGGTCGGTGAACACCTGGAAAGGATGGCGAGCCCCCTCCAGGAGGTGTCTCCACTCCGAGAAGGCCAACTTCATCGCTAGCAACTCCCTGTCCCCGATGGCATAATTCCTCTCTGCTGGTGTGAAGGTCTTGGAGAAAAAGAAGCATGGGTGCTTCTGACCTTGCGTGTCCTTCTGACCTTGCGTGTCCTTCTGAAACAGGACCGCTCCAGCACCGATGGAAGAGGTATCCACTTCCAGAATGAAGGGCTTATCTACATCGGGGCGATGTAGAATGGGAGCGCTAGCGAAATGGGACTTAATGGAGGAGAAGGCCTTGGAGACCGGTTCCGATCACAACTTGGGGTTTGCACCCTTCTTGGTGAGGGCTACCAAGGGTGCTACCAAAGTTGAGAAGTGGGGGATGAATTGGCGATAGTAATTTATGAACCCCATAAAGCGCTGCACCACTTTGAGAGAATGAGGTTCCTGCCAATCCATCACCACCTGTAGCTTGGCAGGATCCATGGCCAACCCCCGGGCGGAGATGATATAGCCCAGGAAAGGCAAGGACTCCTGCTCAAACACTCACTTCTCCAACTTGGCATAGAGGGAGCTTGCCTGCAGGCGACCGAAAACTTTTCAAACATCTCTCCAGTGGGAGTCAATATCTGGTGAGTAGATGAGAATATCATCCAGATAGACTACAACCGAGGTGGTAAGCATATCCCGGAAGATATCGTTCACAAAGTCTTGGAAGACGGCCAGGGCATTACTGAGGCCGAAGGGCATCACCAGGTATTCATAGTGCCCATCCCTGGTGTTAAATGCCATCTTCCATTCGTCCCCATCACGGATGCGAATCATGTTGTAAGCCCCCCGCAGATCAAGTTTGGTAAACACTCTCGCTCCCCATAGCCTATCAAACAGCTCTGATATCAGGGGCAGAGGATACTTATTCTTAACGGTGATGGCGTTAAGACCCCTGTAATCAATGCAAGGACGTAGTTCCCCACTCTTCTTCTGGACGAAGAAGAATCCCACCCCCGCTGGTGACACTGACTTCCTAATGAATCCTCTTGCCAGATTCTCCCTGATGTATAGAAACATGGCCTCTGTCTCCGGGAGAGATAAGGGATAGACTCGACCATGGGAAGGCTCAGCACCAGGCAAGAGGTCAATAGGACAGTCATAGGGGCGATGCGGTGGAAGGGTCTCTGCCGCCTTTTTGGAGAACACGTCCGCATACTGTCGATAGTGTTTGGGGAGCGAGGAGAGATCTGCGGGAACCTCGGTGGAGGCAACCTGAATGCACTCCCTCAGACATCTACCCTCACATGATTTACTCTACCCAATAATCCTCCCTGAGGACCAATCTATATGGGGGGAATGGTACCGCAACCAGGGGACCCCTAGAAGTACCTGGTCAATACCCTCAGGCATGACGAGGAGGGAAATCATCTCCTGATGAGATGGAGCCACTGAGAGTAACAAGGGGGTGGTCTGGTGGGTTATCTGTGAGGGTAGAGTGGCGCCGTTCACCACTGTGACGGTGACTGGTGTAGACATCATAACCAGAGGTATAGCGTGCCGTTGAGCGAAGGCTGACTACATAAAATTGCCCTCTGCCCCGGAATCCACGCAAACCTCCACCGCCAGAGTGGAAGAATCAACCTCAAGTGTTCCCTTAAATGACAGCTTGGAGGAAAACACCGCTGATTCTAGTGCGCCGCCTCCTACGGCCACGAGGCGCGAACGTTCTCCCAGCTGCTGTGGGCACCGGTTGGCAAGGTGACCGGACTGCCGGCAAACATGACAGCTCACAGGAGCTCGAGCGGATCGGGGCCTGGACCCCTCACGGGCAGCCCCCTGACGCTCAGACGTCCGATCAGAGGATTCCAGAGGTTTAGCAAAGCTAGGTGCCAACCTAAACCTCTGCCTACAATGGGCCCGCTCCAACCTTCGCTCAGCAAAGCGAAGATCAATACGGGTGGAGACAGTGATAAGCTCTTCCAGTGTAGCGGGAATCTCCCTGGTGGCCAGAGCATCCTTCACATGGCCAGCCAAACCTCTCCAGAATGCCGGAATGAGGACCTTATCTGGCCACTCTAACTCTGAGGCCAGCGTCTGGAACTGGATGGCAAAGTGGCTGACCATGGACGAGCCCTGTGATAATGCCAGCAGCCGGAGTGCGGTGTCATGGGTGACTCGTGGCCCCAGGAAGACCTGCTTCAGAGTGTCCAAGAACCGTGAGACACTCTGCACCACATGATCACCACGCTCCCACAGCGGTGTGGCCCACTCCAAAGCCCTGCCCGACAAGAGGGAAATAATAAATCCCACTTTAGCCCGCTCAGAGGGGAATCGTGCGGCCAGCAGCTCCAGATGTATAGAGCACTGGCTTACGAAACCCCTACAAGAAGCACTATCACCCGAGAACTTCTCGGGCAGCGGGAGGCGGGACAAAGTCGGGGCAGGGATGGCTGTGGTCACAAGGGAGACAGCCTCTGTGGCTGCCTGAACAGCGACCGCATTAACATCCGCAGCTTAGACTGAACGCTCGAGAGCCGCCAACCTGCCCTACAGCTGCCGGATGTACTGCAGCAGTCGCTGTTCATCCGCCATTACTAGCCAGACCCTGGCGCTAGTATAATGTTAGGGCTGGCGGAACGCACCAAATTATAAAATAATAGTAGGTGCGTTCGCAGCCCGGGGTCCACCGTGCAGAGGTGGTACACTGCTGCTAGGTAATGGCAGAAGAAATAAGCAGTGTGAAACCAGTCACACGTGGGTTACGTCACCCAATGTGAACAGGGTGAACTCTGTTAATGCACAGAGCCGCATCACCGATGAAAGTAGATGCCGGAGCCTGTTAAGTCACAGAGCTCGGCAAAAAGAGCGCACAGTGTACAGCCACAGAACTCTACCCCAAGGACACGGGGTTAGAGTCCTTCTAGGCCTACTGAACACGCGGCGTCGCTGCCACGAGCGCCGCTATAGACGCTGGCTATGGAGCACGTGCACTGAGGCATGCCGAGTCCCTGGTGAGGCCAGATGCCTAACAACCTCAGACCTACTAACGCCTAAGCCTGGGTGCTAGCAGGCTAGGCTGCACAACACATGCATACCAAGGGTAGGGGTTTCTTAATGAGTCAGTCACCAGAGACATTCAAACATGCATGCATCACTCACTCCACAGTCTGTAAATACAGTCTATGCTAGCGCATGGGCGAGCAGCCATGCGAACCTTTTATAACCACGGGCGTCCGGGACCTTCCTGGCTTCTCGGATGGGCCAATCCAAACACGAGCAGGACCTGAGCACGTGACCCTCGATCTCCAATGGGAGATCACTCCACGGGCATGCTCAGTGGCCGGACATGAGGACTTAGTCCCTGGAGAATCTCGCTGCTGAGCAGCATGCATTGTCATAGCTGTGCCTGAGGCGGCAGCAGCAAGCAAACCCATGGAGTTGGCCTGGGCAGAGCGCCGGGACTGGCGAATCTGCTGAGCAGGCTCCACTGCGGCCGAAGAAGAATGGGAGACCGCTGGGTGCAAGGCTCTGGATTCCTGCTGTGCAGTGGCAGGAACCCAATGCCTAACACCATATGTGGGGGGGAACCACTGTTTGGGTGCATGGGAGTGCTCGGAAGGGAAGGAGCACCATTTTGGAATGCAGACTTTGATGGAATGGTTTGCCGGCATCATGTTGCGTTTGCAGAGCCACTGATGTGTCTAAACAGTATAAACCCCCCACAAGTGACCCCATTTTGGAAACTAGACCCCTGAAGGAGCTTATTTAGATATGTGGTGAGCACTTTGAACCCTCAAGTGCTTCACAGAAGTTTATAGACGCAGAGCCGTGAAAATTAAAAATCATTTTTTTCTTCAAAAATGATTTTTAGCCTGTTAGGCTGGTTTCACATTTGCGTTTTTTTGCGCTGGAAAAAAACGCATATGTGCGCATGCGTTTTTTCCCCTATATTTAACATGGGTGCGCATACCTGCGCGCTGGCATGCGCACGTATGCGATTTTCATGCGCTGCGTTTTTTTGGGGTGTGCGTTGGTATTTTCCAGACGCAGCATGTTGCATTTTTTGGCCCTGCAAAAAAGCGCATGCGCACATATGCGCACGTTTTGCGCTAAAAATGGCCATTATAGCCTATGGGTGCGCATATGTGCGCATTGGCATGCTTATGTAAGCGTTTTTTTGCACATGCATTTTTTTTTGTTAACCATGGAATTTAGGGGTTTGGGTTAGAGTTAGGGTTAGTTAAGGGGGTTTAGGGTTAGGGTTAGGGTCAGGGTCAGGGTTAGGGTTGGGGTTAGGGTCAGGGTTAGGGTTAAGTATGGTTTGGTTAAGGGTTAGGGTCAGGGTTAGGGTTAGGGTCAGGGTTAGGGTTAAGTATGGTTTGGTTAAGGGTTAGGGTCAGGGTTAGGGTCAGGGTTAGGGTTAGGGTTAGGGTTAGTTAGGGTTTAGGGTTTGGGTTAGGGTTAAGTATGGTTTGGTTAAGGGTTAGGGTCAGGGTTAGGGTTAGGGTTAGGGTTAGTTAGGGTTAGGGTCAGGGTTAGGGTTAGGGTTAGGGTCAGGGTTAGGGTTAGGGTTAGTTAGGGTTCAGGGTTTGGGTTAAGTATGGTTTGGTTAAGGGTTAGGGTCAGGGTTAGGGTTAGGGTTAGTTAGGGTTAGGGTCAGGGTTAGTTAGGGTTAGTGTCAGGGTTAGGGTTAGGGTTAGGGTTAGTTAGGGTTAGGGTCAGGGTTAGGGTTAGGGTTAGTTAGGGTTAGGGTTAGTTAGGGTTAGGGTTAGGGTTAGTTAGGGTCAGGGTTAGGGTTAGGGTTAGTTAGGGTTAGGGTCAGGGTTAGGGTTAGTTAGGGTTAGTGTCAGGGTTAGGGTTAGGGTTAGGGTTAGGGTCAGGGTTAGGGTTAGTAAAGTCATGGTTTGGGTTAGTGTGAGGGGCCACCTAATGTTGGAAAAAAACGCAAACGCGGTAAAAACGCACTAAAAACGCATACAAACGCATAAAAACGCTGCGTTTTTTTCATGCATGCTCATAAAAATGCTTGAAAAAAACGCAGCAGTTTTTTGCTTTTGTATGCGTTTTTTTAATGCGTTTTTTTGCGGGAAAAACGCGCTGCAAAAAAAAGCAAGTGTGAAACTAGCCTTATTTTTTATTTTCCTAAGGGTAACAGGAGAAATTGGACCCCAAAAATTGTTGTGCAATTTGTCCTTAGTACGCTGATACCCCATATGTGGATGGGAACCCATGTTTGGGTACATGGGAGAGCTTGGAAGGGAAGGAGTGCCATTTTGGAATTCAGACTTTGATGGAATGGTCTGCGGGCGTCATGTTGCATTTGCAGAGCCCTTGATGTGCCTAAACAGTATAAACCCCCCACAAGTGACCCCATCTTGGAAACTAGACCCCCCAAGGATCTTATCTAGATGTGTGGTGAGCACTTTGAACCCCCAAGTGCTTCACAAAAGTTTACAATGCAGAGCCTTGAAAATAAAAAATGAGAAAATGGAAACGGTCTTAGGAGCGCAGGAAAGAGACTCAGACAAGAGATGGGGTTAAACCACAACGCGTTTCGACGGAGAATCCGTCTTCATCAGGTGGAAGTTTATTAATAACCTAATAACCCCATCTCTTGTCTGAGTCTCTTTCCTGCGCTCTTAAGACCGTTTCCATTTTCTCATTGCTCCTATCCTCCTTTGGAGGTTTTCGGCTGGAGCTGCGGTGGAGACCTGACATTTTTGTCTGCCCCTGGGTTGCTTCCTAAGCGCTCCTCTATGACTGCTTATCACTGACTTTTATTGAAAATAAAAAAGTCTTTTTGTTTTCCACAAAAGTGATTTTTTTAGCCCCCAATTTTTTTTATTTTCCCAAGGGTAACAGGAGAAATTAGACCCCCAAAGTTGGTAAATAGTGGAGACCCTTCAATTCTTGCTCCAACCCTAATCCCAACACACCCCTAACCCTAATACCAGCCCTAATCACTAAACCTAACCCTAATCCTAATTGGGAGTTGGAAGTTTCGCCCCCAGCAGTTCGCCCCCAGGTACACTTCGCCCCCGAACATTTCGCCCCCAGCATTTCGCCCCCAGGTTGTTTCGCCCCCGCACATTTCGCCCCCAGCAGATCGCCCCCGGATGTTTCGCCCCCGGATGTTTCGCCCCCAGCAGTTCGCCCCCGCACATTTCGCCCCCAGCAGTTCGCCTCCAGATGTTTCGCCCCCAGCAGTTCACCCCCGGATGTTTCGCCCCCAGATGTTTCGCCCCCAGCAGTTCGCCCCTGGATGTTTCACCCCCAGCAGTTCACCCCCAGCAGTTCGACCCCGCATGTTTCGCCCCCAGAAGTTCACCCCCGGATGTTTTACCCCCAGCAGTTCGCCCCCAGCAGTTCGTTCCCGGATGTTTCGCCCCCAGCAGTTCGCCCCCAGATGTTTTGCCCCCGGATGTTTCGCCCCCAGCAGTTTGCCCCCAGCAGTTCGCCCCCGGATGTTTCGCCCCCAGCAGTTCGCCCCTGGATGTTTGCCCCCGGATGTTTCGCCCACAGCAGTTCACCCCTGGATGTTTCGCCCCCAGCAGTTCGCCCACAGCAGTTCGCCCGTGGATGTTTCGCCCCTGGATGTTTTGCCCCCAGCAGTTCATCCCTGGATGTTTTGCCTCTAGCAATTTACTCCTGGATCTTTCGCATCCGGGAAAGACCTGCCTGAACTGAACATTGGCACGTTTGCTTATCACTAATAATACACCATATGAGTCTAAGATATAGAATTCTGATCAAATTAGTTTTTTTATTCTCAAACTTTGTTTTCTAGATGAGTAATTTTACAAACAGACAGGAAAATAGTAGGATTTCATTGGTTACTAAGGAGGTCGTGCCCCCTTGGGAGCAGAACGGATCCTGGCTCCCTATGATACATTCAGGGCTGCTTGTTCACAGCCCTCTGCAAAGCTCCCCTTCACCCTCCGCTCATGTGCTCTGTCCTGGACAAGAGGAGGGCTCCCCCCTGCCTGTGTAAAGCCGTTACAGGACGGAACACATAGGGGGGGCTTTGCAGAGGGCTGTAAACCAGCAGCCCTTTATACATCATAGGGAATATATTGTTAGCTGCATGCTCCTGTGCAGCCACGCCCTCTAGAATCCATCCACAAGTACTGCTACTAAGGAGAAACACCACTGAAATCCTGCAGCACATGGAGCTTTCACTTGGAGGAGACTTTTCACACAGAAGTGAAGCTGATGGAAGGTCTCCTTTGGAAATGAATATCATGGGCACAGGTACTATAACATAACATGTTTTTTGTAGAGTTATGCTTTAACTGTATATATCAAAACTGTCTTAACAAGAAACATAAAAAGGTATAGAGTGGAAGGATTAGAGAAAAAGAGAAAATACAAATTACAGGTTATAATGCTTGAATTATTTTACAGCTAAAAACACTGCTCTCAAAACATACAATATGTGACCATGAACTAAAAATCAAAGCTGTAGGCAATGCCTCTCAGATAATCCATCAAGCTTCTATTACTGAAATCTTTCACAATACGTTTAACCCTTGCTGAAATTGCAGCATACTTTTTGTTTCTTGCAGCGATGGGATTTCCTGCTATTATCTGAATAATTTCAAAACTATGGAGCTCTTGCTGATGTTTCCGACAGTTAATGAACCGGTATATATTTTGGAAAAGAGTAACACATGTTTCTCGAAAGCTACGGTGCCATCCTTCGACATCATTATTTGTTCACTGTTGATCATTCAATGTTCGTTCATACACATTCCAGAATTGAACTGGAAACAAAGGTGCTTGACGTCTTCTGCGATTCATTCGACCGATATAGCTGTCTTCAAAATAGTTGGCAATAGGTATTACTTCTTGTGGAAAGTCAGGATCTTCCACCAATTCTTCAAATGATTGCACAACATTCTGTGGTGGTAGAAAGGCCAGGGCAGGTATCATGTGTATTCAACGGGCAAATTCATGGTCACCTTGGTATTGCATCTTGAGTCCTTCATTTTGAACTTTACGCCAAACCGACTGTGATAGGTGGAAAAAGCAACCAGTCTTCACAAGGTTGGGGAATTCACTTTCAAATGCCTGTATTGCAGCTAGTTCAAAATCCAACATCAGGTTGTCTGGCTGCAGTCCAGGCTGCAAGTTCTTCAGCTCTTGCAGCAACCTCTGGTATGTAGAACGGCACTTGTCTGTCAGCAAGCTGTACACTACAGGAACAACAAGGCTGCTGTGGACTACATGGAAGTGAAAAACATGCCATCAGCAAACCACTCTTTACTTTGTGCCAGTAGATGGAGAATGATCTCTTGTTCCAAATATCAACATACGGCTGTGTCCATTTCCTAATTTAAAATGAAAGTATTAGTAGAGGAAATAACAGAAAAAGTGTAACAAGCAGCAGACAGAGTTTTGGGATAAATTCACAAAAAAATATCCTAATCAGAAGCCTCTGTTCATATCTCACATTAAATACTCACATTTTGCTCCAGATTTTCTGATTTCATAATAAAAAAACTGAAGCAAAATCTAGTGTGAAGGGGCCAACCAATAGTTTTTTACAAAATATATTGTCCCAGTGGAAAATTATATATTTTTGTTTAAAATTAAATTTACTTCCAAACTTGAAATAGGTCACATTTTTAGGGTACCTTTAGACCCTTCAACTAGACGGCCCTTCAGCACGGCCGATCGCTGCCATGCTGAACGGCCGTCTAGTTGACAGCCGCATCCAGACTCGGCGTGCGGCTGGACGTCTGAATGAACGACTGGGCCGGCCGCCCGCCTGAATGGGGCATTCCATTCAGGCGGATGGGCGCACTAGTCGTCAGGTGGGCAGCGCGGACGTTCGTGACGTCCGTGCTGCCTATGCTGTCTCATTGAAAGGATTGTGCAGGACGCAAAAAACGCCAGTAAAATCACCAGTGTGCTTTTGGCCTAAGGCATAACTGAATGGTCCATTAGGCTGGGGTCATATGCAGCATTTATGTGTAAATCCCATCCACATGCTGATGAAAAAAATTTGTTTACAAAAAAAAAACATGCAGTGCAGCATGTCAATGTATGCTGCCATTATACAAACAAAATTCCAGCCATTCAGACAAGGGGCTGAAATCCTGCACTAAAACCTGCACCTAAATCCATAGAGTTAAGTGAAGATTTTGATACAGAATTAGGGTACCACAATAGTGGCCACAATTGCAGGCACAAATAGATTCCTGTGGGATCTGCAATTGCAACCGCAATTACAGCCGCTGCGGAGATGCCGCTCCGCAATCCCCTTCCGTCAGTGGGCACGAGGCCTCAGGCTTTATCCAGACAAGCTGGATTTACAGGCGTATTCCGTGCTGTGTTTCCTGCCTGAAACCCGCCCTTTCATGTCTATGGTGCGGGTTACGGGCGGATTCCGGCCAGGGACGGAAAACGCCCTACCAGAAAATAGCTTCAAAGCTATTTTCCGGCGGATCCCGGAAGGAATGGGAATGGGCTAGAGGGAAACCTCCCAAAAAATGCCTGCAAACCATGCCAAATATGCTCGGTTTAGGCCATAGCAGAGCTTGGCCACGCCCATAGCAGACCTTGGCCACGTCCCCTATTTGCAGAAGCGTTTTGCCAAAGCGCCTGCAAAGTGCTTAAAAAGTGCTTGGAAGCAGCAGGCAAAACGCATCTGCAAATCCTGGCGTATCTCACCTGAGCTCCGGAGTTCAGCCCGACCTGTCCACGGATCTGCAGGACTGAACTACGAGAGCCGAGGAATCAGCCGGCGATGGCAGTTCAGTCTGTGCATGCCGCAGACAGGTGAGGCTGAACTCCGGGGCAGCATCCAGGACAGGTATGGCCAGTACAATGCTGCATATTTGGAATTAGTGTTGGCCGGTCCGATCACTGAAGATCGTAATTTATTACGATTTTCAGGCTGATCGTTATTTTAAATTACGATCCGATTTGTAGCCAGATCATGATGATGATGATTTGAATTAGAAATCGGAATCCTCCGTAATCTGAAAACACTGTCCGGGCATACACGCCCGAACAGTGCGTATGTATATATATACACACACACACACACACACACACACACACACACTATACGGGTTTACAGCGTGTGTGCATATTTAGCTTTAGTAAATGGCTCCAGGCTGCGCTGTTAAAAAATAAACAAACCCAGTTACTCACCTCTTTCTCCAGTGTCCAGTACTGGCTCTGGCTCCTAGCCCAGCAGTGCAGGGAATCCCGAAATCCGGGCGGCGCATCGCCGCCTCTGTGCCTGCCGTACTATAACTACAGTGGAGAGTGATCCCAGGACCGCTCACTAGACGGTCCTGGGAAAGCACCACATCACGTCACAGAAATGCCCGGCACATCTGCAGAGGTGGTGATGCACAACCCAGAATGTATAGCATTGGGATTTCGGAATTCCCTGCACCGCCGGAGACAGCGCTGGACACCGGAGAGAGAGTTGAATAACTGGGTTTGTTTATTTTTTAACAACGCAGCTTGGGGCCATTATATATATGCAAGAAAGCTGGAAGAAGAGTGGCTCAACTGAGATTGTTGCTGAGGACTCAGTGTGCTGCTAGAGCAGGGGTTGGCTTCCGCCCGTACTTAACATGCATCCATGAAGAAAGACCTCCGCGCTCCTGAAGTCCTATACAAATCCTTTATTGCATTTCAAAGTTCCAAAAGTGCCAGACCACCCACATATATACATATATATACACACACACTGTTCGGGCGTACAGTGTGCATATATCTACATCTAGCTCTGGAGATTGGATCTGAATTAATTCCAATCTTTCGGTATGATCAGCCCGATCTGATCCTATCTTTCCAGTGATCGGCCAACACTAGTTGGAATCAGTAGGCCTCACTACATTATATTACCCTCAAAGTTTCCCTTGAAGGCAAAAATCACATAGTATTTTATATCAGCACCTTATAGTGTAGCATTTTTCACATTTGTGCAAAATAAACTTTGCAATAATTATGCATAATGGAATTGTTTTAATACAATGTTAAATGGTTAAGTAGGTTACCAGAGTCATGCAGAAGGAACTGCTGCTGGACACCATCAATACTGATCTCCTGGAACTCCAGGGGGATAACAAGTTGATCAAGGGTTTGAGGTAACCTTGGGATATTGCCAAGTTGCCTTGCTAATCGTATTGTCCTCTTCAGTGATGCTTTCCTTGGGAGAAGTGCTGCAACATTAGAATGGGCTCCTGAAACGACATCAGTGAGAATCTATTGTGGTGTCTCCTGTGTTGTCCTTGCCCTGGTCACAGCCTCATTAACAAGTCGGATTGCTTCAGGTCTTGCAGCTTGTGCTGTGTGATTGTGAACATTGACTACTTTCACAACTTCGCCAAATTCTTCATTGGTCCAAACACGTCCCTTGCAAGTTGACCGTTTTTCACATACCCAGATGGAATGGACATCATTAGCGGTTCGTTTGGAAAATAAGTAATTGTGATTCTCATGGACCAACTTCCTCCTTCCACGTTTGGACAGAACTGAATTCATAGTTGTAGAAAGTGAATTGCTGTGGAAGCTGACTGATTTTTTGTGGCAGTACACCTCTCTCTTTGTGGAGATTTCAGACACTGCTATATTCTGATGTACAGATGGAATAAAAGCTAGTCTAATGTAACTTGCAGGACATGTGACCTGCTACTTGTTACATCTGCAACAAAACTTGCAACAAAGCAGGTCAGTGCTGGGTCAGGTAAAAGTTCAAAATTGTTTAGATTTTAGGCCTCTTGCATACTGTAATTTTAGAGTGGTTTCACACTTGTGTTTGTGGCCGCCAGAGGTCGATCCGCTCTGGATCTGACATCCAGCTGACCCCGGGGCAATGCTGGCGGAATGCTGGCATTCCGCTTGCATTGCCCATAGAAGTGAACGGCTGGGTTCCGCGATCTGCAGCCGCCCGTTCGCTTTCGTAATGCCGCATTCCGCTATCAGTGTCAGAACAAAAAGAAGAGCGCTTACTTCTTTTCGTTCCGCTGCAGGTTAGCTGAATGCGGCATTACAGAAGCGAACGGGCGGCCTGTAGTGCATATGTAGCGGAAGTGTGAAAGCACCCTTATGCTGCCACTGTTTTAGAACTCCAAAGCACGTGCTTTACTGGCATTTTTCAGAGTGCTTTTGTGAGCGCTCTCGGTAATGACCCATAAGATACAGGCTATTGATGAACGCTAAGTGCTCAAAAATAGCTCCTGTAATAAAATAAAAAGAGCTGGCCAAAACAACACCTCGCTTTTCTAGCCATTGACTTATCTACTATATAATTGTCTAAGGGTCACTTTCGTCTTTCTGTCTGTAACGTTTTATTTGTATATTCATTGGTTGCAGCGTCTGTCTGTCATGTAAATCCAAGTCGCTGATTGGTCGTGGCAAAACGCCCACGACCAATCAGCGACGGTCACAGTCTGCCATAAAAATGGCCGCTGCTTCACTGCTCTGCACTTACCGCTGACCGCTCACACAGGGTTAATGCCAGCGTTAACGGATCGCGGTGTACCGCACTCCGTTAATGCTGCTATTAAGCCTGTGTGACCAACTTTTCGCTATTGATGGTGCCTATGCAGCATCAATAGTGAAAAGATGTAATGTTAAAAATAATAATAAAAAAGAAAAAGTTATTCTCACCCCCTCCAACGTCGCGCTGTCCTCAGCGCCTCTCTCCGATGCACGCCGTGCCTTCCGGTCCGAACGATGCTATGCATCCAGGACCTGCGATGATGTCACGGTCATGTGACCGCGACGTCATCGCAGGTCCTACGCTCAGACCGGAAGCCACCGCCAGCACTGCAGAGAGGCGCGAGGACTTCAGGGCCCATGGCTGAGGTGAGTATATCTTTATTATTTTTTTTTAAACACGACTATAGTGCCCACATTCCTAGACTACGTGGACAGTGCAATATACTACGTGACCAGTGCAATATACTACGTTGGCTGGCCACTATACTACGTGCACTGTGCAATTTACTACGTGGACTGTGCAATTTACTACGTGTGCTGTCCAAAATACTATGTCGGCTGTCCTATATACTACGTGGCCTGTGCAATGTACTACGTGGACTGTCCAATATACTACATAACCTGTGCAACATACCACGTGGCTGTGCCTTCTAGAATACCCGATACGTTAGAATCGGGCCACTACTAGTATATTCAAAATTGGCAATCTTCTTAGCGATTTTCCAGTGCTTAGCACTTGGGAAAGTGGCTACTGTGAAAGCGGTCTTAGGGCTAAAACACAAGGCCGAAATTCCCTGCATAATTTGGGGCTGAAACATCTGGGGGCAAAAAAGCAGAGGGCGAACTGCTGGGGGCGAAACATCCGGGGGTGAAACATCCGGGGGGGAACTGCTGGGGGCGAAACATCTGGGGGCGAACTGCTGGGGGCGAAACATCCGGGGGCGAAACATCCGGGGGCGAACTGCTGGGGGCGAAACATCCGGGGGCGAGCTGCTGTGGGCGAAACATGGGGGTGAAACATCTGGGGGCGAACTGCTGGGGGCGAAACATCCGGGGGCGAAGCATCCGGGGGCGAACTGCTGGGGACGAAACATCTGGGGGCGAAACATCCGGGGCGAAACATCCGGGGGCGAAACATCCGGGGGCGAACTGCTGGGGGAAAAACATCCAGGGGCGAACTGCTGGGGGCAAAACATCCGGGGGCGAAACATCCGAGGGCTAACTGCTGGGGGCGAAATGTGCGGGGGCGAAACAACCTGGGGGTGAAATGCTGGGGGCGAAATGTTTGGGGGCGAAGTGTACCTGGGGGCGAACTGCTGGGGGCGAACTGCTGGGGGCGAAACTTCCTAAAACCATCCTAATTTGCCCTAACCCTAATTCTAACGCTAACCCTAATTCCAACCCTAACCCTAACCCTAACTCCAACCCTAACCCTAGCCCTAACCCTAATGGAAAAATGAAAAAAAATTTTTCTTTATTTCATTATGTTTGCCTAACTAAGGGGGTGATAAACGGGGGTGTTATTTACTATTTTTTTTATTTTGATCACTATCATAGTTTATCATAGTGATCAAAATGAATCTGCCAGCAGGCAGATTCGCGGCGGGCGCACTGCGCATGCGCCCGCCATTTTCTTCCGGATCCAAGATGGTGGCGCCCACCGGAGGCCGCCAGCGGGACAGAGGACCACCGGGAGGGAATCCAGGACCACCAGGAGGTACAGGGGGGGGGAAATCGGAGACCCTATTTCTCTCTCCTCTGATGTGCAATCACATCAGAGGAAAGAGAAATTTAAATGCAAAATCTCGGCTTTTTGTTTCGATCACCGTTATAGGGTTAATAACGGCGATTGCAAAAGCGGGGTCGGTAAAAACCGACCCGATTCATGTTCTTTGGGGTCTCGGCTACCCCGGCAGCTGAGACCATGGAATAAATCCGACACTGGGGGGCGCTATCTACTTACTCCACAGCGCCGTGAATTAATGGCGCTGTGGTTTAAGTACCCTTAATTACCACCGTTAAAAGGCGTATCGGCGGTCGTTAAGGGGTTAAAATGTTAGGAAACGTTAAAAGGATAAAAATAAACACACAAAAAAAAAAAACACAAAAACCGCCTCCTCTACCCCTTAATAGACGTGTCATCTCTCACTGTATTTCTCAGTCAACTATGACTACAGTAGTTGACATGGTAGAGGGGGAACTACCTTGTCTGAGCATGTGGTGTGTGTGGTTGGACACATCCTCTTTAATTTATGAAGGAGGGACTCTGAAGCTCACAAAGCCCATGGGAACAATGCAAGACCTGCTAAAAAGTACAAGGAAGAGTGATTCTGATACACCCTGTATTAGACATAAAGGAGGGCCTCATACACATTTTGTTAAACTTGTTAGGTAGTGGTACTCCTAGACTCATAAAGCCTATGCACTAAGTGCAAGGATTACCAAAAATGAGAAGGGTGGACTGCAATACGCCCTGGACGACATGTAGAGGACTGCCTCAGAAAACATTTTTTCCCATCTGGAAGGAGTGGGACTCCTAGACTAGTAAAGCCTATGCACTAAGGGCTGAAAAACTTTTAACACGGGGGAGTATAAATATATATGTGTAAGAGAATTCTAGAGGTAGGCCTCATACACATCCTGTAAAAATTATGAAGGAGGGTATCATACACATTCTGGAAAAATTCCGAGCGAATAATTTTGAGTGAGGGCTGCCTGAAAAAGAAAAAGAAGAAACCATGAATGGTATACCCTTTTGTGGATGGAAAGGGGTGCATGGGAAAACAGCAGAAAAAAAGGAACATTTGAATTGGCATTATGTTCCGCTGCGGTCATTCGTTGGGGTTGAGAAGTCAGGGCCATCCCAGGTCTTGTTCATTTTGATAAGAGTCAGTCTGTCAGCATTTTCAGTTGACAGGTGGATGTGCCTATCAGATATCATGTCCCTGGTGGTATTAAAAACCTGTTCTGACAAAACTATTGCGGCAGGGTAGGCCAACACCTCCATGGCATAGAGTGACAATTCATGCAATGTGTCCAGCTTGGATACTCAATAGTTGTACAGCATTGAGAAATCACAAAGTATGTTGGTACAGTCAGCTAAGTACATCTTCATTTTCAAAAACTTTTCCCTCCTTGTCAGACTACCCTGTGTATTAGGGCCTGGGTGATAGTATGGTCTATTGAAACTGTCCCAGACCTTTGATAGGTTTCCCCTGCATCTGTTAGACCTTGTGTGAGTTTCCCTCATCTCTCCCTTGGTTGCCCAAGGATCTTTGACCTCTGCCACCAGCGTTTTCAGATGGTAATTTTTGTACTAATTGTTCATCTAGGGCCTTCTGGTATTGCACCATTTTTGTAGTCCTCTCTGCTGCAGGAAGAAGAGATGGAAAGTTCTCCTTGTAGCATGGGTCAAGAAGGGTGAACAACCAGTTATCAGTGGTGGCCAAGATGCATATTATGCAAGGGTCACAGGAAAGGCAGCTGGACATAAAGTCAGCCATGTGTGCAAGACTCCAAACAGGTAAGACTTCTCTCTCCCCACCAGGAGCATTACTCAACTCTTCATCTCCTCCTCTTCCTCCTCACACTCCTTCTCCTCATTAGCTCATCCATTCTGAACAGATGGGGTGAAGCTGTTGTGGGTAGTACCCTCAGTAGCCCAGGCAACCATCTCCTGCTCCTCCTCCTCCTAATTATCACCCAATCTGCGCTGAAAAGATGAGATGAGGCTGGGCTGGGCACTTTCTTCCTACATCTGCACCTGGTCCACATGGAACGCTCCCTCTTAAATTGTGAACAGCAAGCTTTTGAGTAGACACAGGAGATGGATGGTTAGGCCAATTATGGCATCATTGCTGCTCACCATCTTGGTTGATTCCTGAAAGTTTTGTAGAACCTCACAGATGTCAAACATCTATGCCCACTCGTTGTGTTATCTGCGGTAGTGGACTGGAATACAGATGGGTATGCCTTAGTTAGCATTCAAATGCTGCCCTCTGCTGCTCACAAAGCCTTGCCAACATGTGTAATGTGAAGTTCCAGCAAGTGGTCACGTCGCACACCAGTAGGCGAGTTGGTACTTGTAAGCACTGCAGCATCACTGGCAGACTGGCGGTAGCTGCGGCTGACTTGCAGAAATGGGCACTGAAGGGGCATACCTTCACAAGTAGCTCAGGCAAATCTGGGTAGGTTTTCAGAAACCTCTGAACCACTAAGTTGAGCACATGGGTCAGACATGGTATGTGTGAGAGCTTGCCAAGTTTCAGAGCAACCACCAGGTTACGGCCATTATCACACATGACCATGCCTGATTCTAGGTTCAGCAGCGAGAGCTACAGATCTGTCTGGTCTTTTATCCCTTTCAACAACTCTGCGGCAGTGTGCTGATTGTCACCGCTTCACCAAGGAAGTGCTGCAGTGCTTACAGTTTGCGACTGATATGGACGTCATGCTCTGAGATTACAATTCAGATATGAAGGATGAGGAGGAAGGGGTGCAGGAACTGATGTAGGAGGTAGAGAAAACCCTAATAGAAATAGGGTCCGCAATCCTTGGTGTCGGTAGCACTTGTACCATCCCAGTGTCTGACTCGTTCCTGGCTTCCACAAGGTTTGCCCAGTGTGCCTTCAGGGAAATATAGATTCCCTGGCCAAAAGCACTTGTTCATGTGTCAATCGTTAGTAGACCTTCCCCCTCTAGCCACTCCACTGCCTCTTCAGGTGCTGCGGATCCCTCCCCTCTGCTTTGCTGGCCTTGCTATGCATGGTACCTTCCCAGGTTGGGTCAGTGACTTCATCTTCTACCACCTCGTATTCCACTTCCGCACCCTGGTCCTCCTGACTTGTTGACTTAACAATATCACTTTTTGGAAACTGTCTCATCCATCATAATTGCCATTCCCCACTGTTGTCTTCTTCTGACCATAGCTGCTCAAATATTTGGGCATCACTACACACGATCTCCTCATGTCCTTTTTCAAATAAAGTCCATGGAGCCTCATTTAAGAGTCTCAAACATGGGACTAGCCAGATCTTCCTCTAGGGAAGGACCCAGCCAAGGGGTGGCTCCTTTCAGAAACCACCATTACCACCATATTAAGTGGCCCTTTAAGTCAAAATCCAGCTCTTTATGAGTTTACAGATATGACAAGGGAAATACCAAGGCCAGGTATCCATCCACAGACAGCTGTTTCGGGATATTGCCCCTCATCAGTGTGGAGTAGGATTCTGGCTAGGTGGGAGCAATGCCTAGTAGACCAACATCACTTAACAATCACTGACCTCAGGGAAACCAGTCAAAGAAAACACTGCGGCAGCCGGCAAAGGCGCTCAATCAGTGAAATCCTAGGTGCATTGCTCCCTGGGAATTACGAATATGCAAATAAAGTCCACGGACTCCACGGACTTTATTTGCATATTTAGAGTGACAAGCGTACCCGAGCACTCCTTTGCTTAATCGAGCAGTGGCGAGCACACTCGCTTATCACTAGAAACAATGTAACTAAGTATAGAACTATGCCATCTGGTAACAAAGGAAAGTCTTCTAATTCTGTACATAGGAATTTATACACTTCTAATGCGTAATTGTCAAGCGCGATTGCTGTGTGTAACATACAGAGGGTATCATTAAAAAAAACATAATGTGATGACTAAAGTTTTTCTTTAGAAATACAGGAAAGATGTATATCTTTGTACCGTGTTAGCCAGTAGATAGAAAAATATTCAGGATTGAGAGTCCTCAGTAGTTGATACCTTTTAATGGCTAACTGAAAAGATGGTAATACATTGCAAGCTTTCGAGACTACTCAGGTCTCTTCATCAGGCTAGACTAATACAAAATCTGAAGTCACATATTTATGCACAATACAGCCTAGAAAAAATGCAATAGATAAGACAAGTGACGTGAAGCAGAACTATCAATATGGGAGAGGGAGAAACATAAATATAAACATTGGACCAGTTCATAGATAAGGAGTCTGGATGTTTTATGGTCCTCTGATTGGGGTCTAGTTCTGTGTTGCCCTGCAAGGTTTTAAAAGGAAATTCCTTAATTGATGTAAAAAGACATAAATCCATGCGACACATTCATTCCAGCACTGAGAGTGTCAAAGTTCGTCATAAATTTGTACTCCCAAACTCGTCTCTCTATCTGAGATGTGAAGTTACCTTTCAATACCAGTAATTTCATATCCATGCTGCTGTGATCAGGGATACAGAAATGTTTTGCCACAGGTAGATCCATTCTTTTTTCTCTTATTGTGTGACGATGAGCATTCATCCTTGTTCTAAGCTTTTGCCCTGTCTCCCCCACATACAGACCCCCAGTTGGACATTTAGTACAAATAATTAAGTACACCACATTAGATGTAATGCAGGTGAAAGTACCTGGGATCTTGTAGTCCTGATGTGAGTTGGGGATCTTTATCTTGTCCGTGGTCATTATAAATGGACAGGTTTTACATTTTTTCTGGTTGCAAGGAAAGGTTCCTGCAGCTGTTGGAGAGGACAGGGAGCTTCTGACAATGATGCTTCTTAAATTTGGGGGCTGCCTAAAACACAGCAGTGGGGGGTCTGGAAAAATTGATTTTAATCGGGCATCTTTTTGTAGTAAAGGTTGTAGGTTGCACGGAAATTACAACCATTAAAAGGTATCAACTACTGAGGACTCTCAATCCTGAATATTTTTCTTTAGAAATAGAAACAGTTACATTGTCATTGGTTTTATTGACTCTTTCAGTGCTGGAACATCAACAACTTCCTTGAATCAATCACTAGTAAAAACATGTAATTGTGTCCCTTCATTTTCCAACATGAAGATAATTTCATGAAGATGTTCAAAGCATTATGCATCGGTATTTATGGAGTGAAGTAGCTTTCTGTGTAGAATGAGTGACAGGTCAGTGGGTGTTGTTAGCGTCTGTTCTGATGTGTACCTGTCTGTTAATAAATCGGAGTTTTCTGTTCTCAGTGCTATTCACTTGCTGCCTACATTGAATAATGTCTAAAGAAAAAAACCATACCAGCATGAGTGTGATTGATGTTCCTCCAACTCATGTTCATGTCAAAGTTTCCCACACACCACTGAGATATGTGCTGCTTTTCACAATGTGTGAGTTCTAAAGCTGCAAAAGAAATTGTAATGACAAACTCATAAATAATATCCTCTGTGTGTGGGCAGCTCAGCAGACCTGCCCCGCCAGTTGTTTCACATCTCTGAAATTATAGATAAAGGAATAAATTACTTTTTCTAAATTATTCATTGAATTCAGCATGGGGGAATTTGCTCTTTTCTGCTTCCTTGCTTGGAAAAGTTTGGTGCACAGGTGTGTAACTGGGTTGCCCAACCTTCCCAGATTAGATATAGTGAGTGCACGCTATGGTTCATGAGATGCATTAAAAACATTAGTAAAAAAAGCACAAAACACATATGTACAAAGTAAGTACTGTTCAGGATGTACCTGTTGTGATGTAACAGTCATGCAGGATCACATTTCCTAGGGTAAAAAGTATGGCATGGTCTGCTTGCAGCAAACAAGAACTTTGGAAGACGCAACACAATTAAATGACATCTTTGTCAGTTTTAGTTCACTGGCTGCACAGACAGCACAGAAAAGCAGAGCCATAAACATAAAATCCTTAGGCTTATCGAGGCGCTAAGGAAACAAAATAAACCCTGGTTACTCAGACACGGCTGAGCTAGTCCCAGTCCAATCAAACAAGTGTTGTCAATAGCAATCATTGATACTTGCAGTAAGGAAGCACATGGTCTGTGCAGTCTCCACTCAGAGTTATAGCTTGTCTCCCTCCCCAGGCTCAGAGACTAAAGCCCCCATCACACACAGCGAGATCGCTGCTGAGTCACAAGTTTTGTGACGCAACAGCTATCTCACCAACGATATCGCTGTGTGTGACATTTATCAGCGACCGGCCCCCCTGCCAGGTATCGCTGATCATGCTGGAATGACCTGGACATTTTTTTGATCGTTGGTCTCCAGCTGGCCAGCATGCATCACTGGGTGTGGTAGGCGGGAGATCAGCGAGCTGGAGCTGGTAACCAATGTAAACATCGGGTTTCTAAGCGCTGCGCAGCGCTTAGAAACCCTGATGTGTACGTTAGATACCAGCGCGCTGGTAACCAAGGTAAACATCGAGTTTCTAAGTGCCGCGCGTCGCTGTTACCCACTTGTTACCCCCGTGTCACTGTCCTGATTGCTGGTGAAGCTGCCTGTTTGACAGCTCATCAGCGATCATGTAGCGACACACCAGCGATCCTGACAAGTTCATATCGTTGTCGGGATCGCTGGTGAGTCGCTATGTGTGGCGGGGCGCTAAGGTGAACACATAGCCTGGTTATACATAAAGCTAGCCATGCACACCTCATCAGGATCTGCAGTGGTAGGATTTAACCCTGTCCTCGGCATACAGCAAGAACTTAGGAGAAACACAGACACCTTCAAAAACTTTTCCATGTAATATACAGTGGCTTGTGAAGTATTAACCCACTTGGCTTTTTACCTATTTTGTGACATTACAACCTGGGTTTAAATATATTTGTAATTTTATGATGCATCATCCCTAAATAATCTAAGTTGGTGAAGTGAGAAAAAATATAGGCATATATTAAATAAATTAAATGTATGGCATCAAATAACTAAAAATTGGCATGTGCGTATGTTTTCACCCCTTTTGTTATGAAACCCCTAAAACTTTCTGGTGCAAGCAAATCATAAGTCACATGCTTAGTGAAAGGAAGTCCACATGTATGCAATCTAAGTGTCACATGCGCTGTCAGTATATACACTTTACCTTTACTGAAAGGCCAAAGAGGCTGCCTGCAACACTTTATCAAAAGGCACCACTAGCAAAACAACAGCATGAAGACCTAGGAGATCTCCAAACAAGTCAGTGACAAAGTTGTTGAGAAGTACAAATCATGGTTGGGTTATTAAAAAAAATCCCAACCTCTGATGATCCCCGGTACATCAGCAAATCCTCATTATCATCAAATGGAAAAAAAGCATGATATCACAACAAACCTACCAAGAGAGGGCCACCCACCAAAAATCGGAGGGAAAATGCATAGCTCCCAAGCGTCCCGGATATGGTGGGACAGTCCCGTTTTTGACTGCCTTTCCCGCTGTCCCGAGCGGAACTCTATTTGTCCCGCACTGCAGGGAGATAACCGCACGCCCCCCATGCACCAACCCATCCTCACCCTGCCAGAGACCGTCAACCCCCCACAGCCTGCGATGACTGGCTAGACTCTTGCTTCTGTCCGCACAGGACCTGTGATGAGGTCACAGGAGGGGAGGAGTCAGGTCACATGATCAGGGGCTCGGTGTGTGTGTGTGCAGGACTCTGCTGTGCTGGTTGTCATGATGCTGGTGACTGGTGAGGGGAAGTTTATGTGTGAGGTCAGGAGGGGTTTACAGGGTGGATGTAGCAGAGCTGTGTGTGTATGGGGTATGCAGAACGGAGCCGTGTGTGTGCGAGGTGTACGGAGCAGAGCCACGTGTGTATGGAGCGGAGCCACGTGTGTATGAGGTGTACGGAGCGGAGCCATGTGTGTGTACGAGGTATATGGAGAGGAGCCTTGTGTGTAACTGGTGTACGGAATGGAGTCGTGTGTGTGTACGAGGTGTTCGGAGCGGAGTCACGTGTGTACGAGGTGTATGGAGCGGAGCTGTGTGTGTACAAGGTATACGGAGCGGAGCCTTTTGTGTATGAGGTGTACGGAGCGGAGCCATGTGTGTGTACGAGGTATACGGAGCGGGGCCGTGTGTGTATGAGGTATACAGAGCGCAGCCACGTGTGTACGAGGTGTACGGAGCGGAGCCGTGTGTACGAGGTGTACGGAGCGGAGCCGTGTGTGTACGAGGTGTACGGAGCGGAGCCGTGTGTGTACGAGGTGTACGGAGCGGAGCCGTGTGTGTACGAGGTGTACGGAGCGGAGCCATGTGTGTACGAGGTATACGGAGCGGAGCCACGTGTGTACGAGGTATACGGAGCGGAGCCACGTGTGTATGAGGTGTACGGAGTGGAGCCATGTGTGTGTACGAGGTATATGGAGAGGAGCCTTGTGTGTAACAGGTGTACAGAATGGAGTTGTGTGTGTATGTGGTGTTCGGAGCGGAGTCACGTGTGTACGAGGTGTATGGAGCGGAGCCGTGTGTGTACAAGGTATACGGAGCGGAGCCTTGTGTGTGTGAGGTGTATGGAGCGGAGCCGTGTGTGTGTACGAGGTGTATGGAGCTAAGCCGTGTGTATGTACGAGGTTTATGCAGCTGAGCCGTGCGTGTACGAGGTTTATGCAGCTGAGCCATGCGTATACGAGGTTTATGCCGCTGAGCCGTTCATGTACGAGGTGTACGGAGCGGAGCCATGTGTGTATGAGGTGAATGGAGCATAGCCGTGTGTGTGTGCGAGGTTTACGGAGCGGAGCCGTGTGTGTACGAGGTGTACGGAGCGGAGCCACGTGTGTACGAGGTGTACAGAGCGGAGCCACGTGTGTACGAGGTGTACAGAGCGGAGCCACGTGTGTACGAGGTGTACAGAGCAGAGCCACGTGTGTACGAGGTGTACGGAGTGGAGATGTGTGTACAAGGTGTACGGAGCGGAGCCACGTGTGTATGAGGTGTACAGAGCGGAGATGTGTACAGAGCGGAGCCGTGTATGTGTACGAGGTGTGCTGAGCGGAGCCGTTTGTGTACAAGGTGTATGGAACGGAGACCTGTGTGTACAAGGTGTATGGAACGGAGCCGTGTGTTTGTGAAGTGGAGCAGAGCCATGTGTGTATGGAGTGGAGCCATGTGTGTACGAGGTGTATGGAGCAAAGCCATCCTGCGGACACAGGAGTGCATGGCGGAGCCCCGAGGAGCACTTTAAAATTTGCACGTGACGTTCCACCAGAAATGACATGCTAGAAAATGACCGGAAATGAGGTAATTTCGGGAGGAGATTGTGACGGAACCATGGAAGCACTTCAGGGAATGCTTCAGATCCATCACCGTGTCCTTGGACAGCGGGATCGCCTTGGAATCGGGGATGCTGGCCATGTTATGTCCTCCATCGGGAGGCTCAGGTGGACATTACAATGGGAGCCAGGCTGTATCTTCATAGAATCTTTCTTTCTCTTTGTTTCTTTCTCTCCCTCTGTTCTTTCTTTCTTTCTTTCTCTCGCTCTCTAATCTTTCTTTTTTTTTCTCTCTCTCTGTTCTTTCTCTCCTCTCTTTCTCTGTTTCTTTCCCCTCTTTCTTTCTCTCTGTTCTTTCTTTCTCTCCTGTTCTTTATTTCTTTCCCCTCTTTCTCTCCCTCCCTGTTCTTTCTTCCCCTCTTTGTTTTTTTTCTCTCTCGCTGTTCTTTTTTTCTGTCCACTCTTTTTCTCTCTCTGTTCTTTCTTTCCCCTCTTTCTTTCTCTCTCTCTGTTCTCTTTCTTTCTTTCTCTCTGTTCTTTCTCTCTCTAATCTTTCTTTTGCTTTCTTTATCTCTCTAATCTTTCTTTCTCTCTGTTCTTTCTTTCCCCTCTCTTTCTTTCTCTCTGTTCTCTTTCTTTCCCCTCTTTCTTTCTCTCGCTCTGTTCTTTCTTTCTTTCCCCTCTTTTTTTCTTTCTTTCTTTCTTTCTTTCTTTCTTTCCCTTTCTTTTTCTTTCTTTCTCTCTGTTCTTTCTTTCCATGCTTTATTTCTCTCTCCCTCTCTGTTCTTTCTTTCACCTCTTTCTTTTTTTCTCTCTGTTCTTTCTTTCCCCGCTTTCTTTCTCTATCTCTGTTCTTTCTTTCTCTATCTCTGCCTTCTTTTTCTCTTTTCTTTCTTTCTTTCCCCTCCTCCTTTCTCTGGGTGTGGTTGGGGCATGGACATGGTTGTGTCTAGTTGTGAAATGGGTGTGGTTGGGGCGTGGCCTAAAATTTGCTGCTGCGCGTGCCGCAACCTTTGTCCCTCTTTACCTTCTTCAAAACTTGGGAGGTATGGAAAATGGTCTAAGTCGAGGGGAAGATGGATGATGCAAAATACTGTTATATTTTTTGAGCAAAATCTCTTTTAATCTTTTAGTGATTTGTGATTGGGACGGAGGTTCATCTTCCAAGAAGATAATGACGCAAAGCATACTGTTAAAGCCAGGGGTGGACCTACCACCCGTGCAGCCCGTTCATTGAATGGCTAATTCATGGCTCCCAAGTTCCAACTGTCCCGATTCCCGCAGTCAGTCCCGTTTTTCACACCCCGTCCCGCCCGGGACGCTATTTTTCCCGCATTGCACTGAGCCGCCAAGTCCCCCCCATCCACCGATGCCATGCTTGCCGTCCCAGATAGACGCACCGCAGCCTGCAATGATGTGGCTGGGCTGTCTGTGTTCTGTGCGCAGAGGACCTGTGAGAGGCGAGGAGTCAGGGGTCACATGATCAGGGGCCTCCATGTCTATGTGGCTCGGCTGTGTGTGTTCTGTGCGCAGAGGACCTGTGAGAGGGGAGGAGTCAGGGGTCACATGATCAGGGGCGTGTCTGCCTCTGTGTCTGTCTGCACTCTGCAGGACCCTGCTGTGCTGGTTGTCATGGTGCTAGCTGGATGAGGTAAAGTTTCTGTGTGGGGTCAGGAGGGTTTTACAGTGTGGATGTAGCAGAGCCGTGTGTGTTCGAGGTGTACAGAGCAGAGCCGCGTGTGTATGAGGTGTACAGAGTGGAGCTGCGTGTGTACGAGGTGTACGGAGCAGAGCTGTGTGTGTATGAGGTGTATGGAGCGGAGCTGTGTGTATACGAGGTGTACAGAGCCGTGTATGTACGAGGTGTACGGAGCAGAGCTGTGGGTGTACGAGGTGTATGGAGCGGAGCTGTGGGTGTACGAGGTGTACGGAGCCGTGTGTGTACGAGGTGTACGGAGCGGAGCCATATGTGTATGAGGTGTACGGATTGGAGCTGTGTGTGTATGAGGTGTACGGAGCAGAGCCGCATGTGTACGAGGTGTATGGAGTGGAGCCGTGTGTGTATGAGGTGTACGGAGTGGAGCCACGCGTATATGAGGTGTACGGAGTGGAGCCACGCATGTACGGAGCGGAGCCGTGCGTGTACGAGGTGTACGGAGCGGAACTGTGTGTGTACGAGGTGTACGGAACGGAGCCCCGTGAGTATGAGGTGTACAGAGCGGAGCCACGTGTGTATGAGGTGTATGGAGCGGAATCGCATGTGTATGAGGTGTACGAAGTGGAACCGCATGTGTACAAGGTGTACAGAGTGGAGCCGCATGTGTATGAGGTGTACAGAGCAGAGCAGCGCGTGTATAGGGCGCACAGAGCAGAGTTGCGTGAGTACGGAGCAGAGCCACGCATGTACGAGGTGTACGGAGCGGAGTCGTGTGTGTACTTGGTGTACGGTAGCGGAGCCGCATGTGTATGGGGTATGCGTAGCCGTGTGTGTACGAAGTGGAGCCATATGTCCATAGGCTTTTCCCACAGACACAGGAATACACGGCAGAGCCCCGAGTAGCACTTTAAAACTTGCACATGACGTTCCACCGGAAGTGATGTGCTGGAAGCTGACTGGAAATGAGGTAATTTCATGAGGAGATTGTGACGGAACCAGGAATGCTTCAGATCCATCACCATGTCCTCCTCCAACAGCGCGGACAGCAGGATCGCCTTGGAATCAGGGATGCTGGCCATGTGAGCGGATCATGATATGTCCTGCACGGGGAGGCTCAGGTGGGAGCCGGGCTGCTATAGTATCTTTATAGAAACTTCCTTTCTCTCTCTCTGTTTCTTTCTTTCTCTCTGTTTCTTTCTCATTCTCTGTTCTGTCTTTCCCTCTCTTTTTCTTTCTTTCCCTCTCTTTTTCTTTCTCTCTCTTTCTCTCTCTAATCTTTCTTTTTTTTTCTTTCTCTCTCTCTGTTCTTTCTTTCTTTCTCTCTCTGTTCTTTCTTTCCCCTCTTTTTTTCTTTCTTTCTTTCCTCTTTCTTTCTTTACTTCTTTCTTTCTTTCTGTGTTCTTTGTCTCTCTCTGTTCTTTCTTTCCCCTCTTTCTTTCTCTCTATCTCTTTTCTTTCTTTCCCCTTTTTCCTTTCTCTCTGTTCTTTCTTCCCCTCTTTTTTTCTCTCTATCGCTCTGTTCTTTCTTTCCCCTTTCTTTCTTTTCTCTCTGTTCTTTCTTTCTTTTTTTTTTCTTTCTTTCTCTCTCCTTTCTTTCTTTCCCTCTCCCTCTGTTCTTTTTTTCTGTCCCCTCTTTCTTTCTCTCTCTGTTCTTTCTTTGCCCTCTTTCTTTCTTTCTCTTTCTTTCTTTTTCTCTGTTCTTTCTTTATTTCCCCTCTTTATTTTTCTCTGTTCTTTCTTTTTTTCCCCTTTCTCTCTCTCTCTCTGTTCTTTATTTCGCTCACTGTTCTTTCTTTCCCCTCTTTCTCTCTCTGTTCTTTCTTCTTTCTCTCTCTGTTCTTCTCTCTGTTTTTTCTTTCTCTCTCGCTCTCCTTTCTTTTTCTTTCTTTCTTTCTTTCTCTTTTCTTTTTTCTCTCTCTCTGTTTTCTTTCTTTTACTTAGTACCAGTCAGTGTGCCCGCAGTACCAGCCACTGTGCCCATAATGCCAGCCACTATGCCCCTAATAGCAATAAGTGTGATCAGCAGTGCTGCTGGGCGTGGACATGGGTGTGACTAGTCACGAAATAGGTGTGGTTGATGGGCGTGGCCTAAAACTTGCGTCGCAGCCTTTGTACCTCTTTCCCTTCTTCAAAAGTTGGGAGGTATGCTAATTACCTATTCAAATTTACCATGTGGAGTGCCACGAAGCCGAGGTGCAAGCAGGAGAGAGCACTGCGGGAGGCACGTGGGACCGGGTCCTGAGAGTGCGAGCGCCGGTGCAGAGGAGCCAGCCCTGAGGTGAGATCAGTATCAGTGCTGTCCTGTGCTGCCACAGTGAGGGAGGAGAGGAGGAGACAGACTGACTGTCACTCACTTTGCGCGTGGCACCGGCCGGCCGGTGGCTGCAGCTGCAGCGCTAGCGTCAGTGTGTGTCTGTGAAGTCACTATGTGCAGTGCCCCATAACTAAATGCTGCAGCTCAGGAATGTGCGGACAGTGGATGGATCCTCTTAGTCTGGCTTGCCCTACCTGCTCCAGGTAAGAGTACCAGAGCTGAGCAGGACTGAGGGACTGGGACAGAGGCAGGCATGATTTTGGGGGGCTCCGTCCTGGGGGAGAACTGAAGCATGGCCTGGCTGCTCATGAATGGGGGGCCCCTGGCCTGGGGAGAAGCATGGCCTTGGCTGCTCATGAATGGGGGGCCCCTGGGGAGAAGCATGGCTGCTCATGAATGGCGCGGCTCATGGGGGGAGAAGAAACATGAATCGGGCAGCCCACATAGGGGAAGAAGCAGCATAAACTGGGGGGGCCACATGGGGAGAAGCAGCATAAACTGGGGGGCCACATAGGGCGAGAAGCACTATGCTAAAAGTAGACCGCATATGGGGGGAGCATTATGAAACAAAGGGAAACCGGGGTGCCTATATATTACCTGAAGGCTGTCTTGGGCTATATATGTTATTTAGAGGCTATACTGGGCTGTATATATTACCTGGAGGCTGTGGTGGGCTGTATATATTACCTGAAGGCTGTGCTGGGCTGTATATATTAACTGGAGGCTGTGCTGGGCTGTATATATTACCTGGAGTGGAGGCTATGCTGGGCTGTATATGTCACCTGGAGGCTGTGGTGGGCTGTATATATTAACTGGAGGCTGTGCTGGGCTGTACATATTACCTGGAGTCTGTGCTGGGCGCTGTATATATTACCTGAAGGCTGTTGCTGGGCTGTATATGTTATTTGGATGCTGTGCTGTATATATTAACTGAAGGCTATGCTGGGCTGTATACCATATTTTATTTGGAGGCTGTGCTGGGCTGTATATATTAACAACTAGAGGCAATGCTGGGCTAGTGGGCTATATATGTTATTTGGAGGCTGTGCTGGCCTGTATATATAATTTGGAGGCTGCAACTGGCATATAATAAATACAGGCCAGCAGCATCCTACAGATATTATATCCAGCCCTGCATAGCCTCAATATTAGATAACAACAAATAACAAATAACTTTGTTGCCCTATGGAGGGTGGGGGGGGGGCCAAAAAATTTCTTGCACAGGGGCCCACTACAGTCTGTGTCCGCCCCTGGTTAAAGCAACACTCGAGTGGTTTAAGGGGAAACATGTAAATGTTTTGGAGTGGCCTACTGAAAGACCAGACCTTAAACCAATGGAGAATCTGTGGTCAGAATTGAAGATTGCTGTTCACAAGAGGAAACCATCTACCTTGAATGAGCTGAAGCAGAATTGCTTTGAGGTATAGGCAGAAAACCCAGTGGCACGATGTGTAAAGCTCATAGAGACCTATCTTCCAGCTGTAATTGCCACAAAATGAGGCTCTCTAAAGCAGGGTTCCCCAACTCCAGTCCTCAAGGCCCACCAACAGGTCATGTTTTCAGGATTTCCCTTGTATTGTACAGGTGATGCAATTATCACCTGTGCAATACTAAAGAAATCCTGAAAACATGACCTGTTGGTGGGCCTTGAGGACTGGAGTTGGGGAACCCTGCTCTAAAGTACTGACTTTAGGGAGCTGAATAGTCATGCACACTGAAAGTTTCAGTTATTTTGTCCTATTTGTTGTTTACTTCACAATAAAAGGAAAACCAAATGATCACAGTTGTAGCCATGCTCTTTATATGAACTGCTGCAAACCCTCCATAAAACAGTGAAATTCCAGGTAGTGAGGTAGCAAAACCCGGAAAATGCCAAGGGGCTGAATACTTTTGCAACCTACAGTATCACACCTATGTACCATTGTATGTGATCCATTGCCTTGAATTTACCACAAGTAGAGCTAGGATAGAATCAGAAACAGTTGATTGTGAAAAAAATGTAAAATATATGTAATCAGTAAATCAGATGATTTCCTTCAGTAACACTGGGATGCAGGTTTTACTTTTACCAGCATGACTGCAGAATATAGTGAGGTTCTGTTCTTTGGGAGATGATTTTAAACATCATCTGAATAGCAAATGGAGCCCTGGTCTAGAGCTGACAAAATTAAGCTGTTTTGCTGTATGGTTGATTCTTTAGAATGCACTGAGAGAATTAATTCACCAATTTTTCTCATAATATCTCCAAAACAGAATCACAAATATGTTTTTTTTTTCCAAGTGCTTTTCAATAGAATAGGCAGGTCCAAATCAGGCTAAGGTTCAAATCAGTTGTTTATTATATAGCCCAGATAAAGCATGCAAATAAAGCTGCTTCTAGAGGGTTAATCTGCAGGAAGGAAAAAAAAACAGTTGAAAAGATTTAATTTGCCAATGAAGGAACTATCTGCTTGCAATGGGTTAATCTAAGTCTCCAACTATATTCTATACAGAGGCAGACCTCTACAGAACTTTGTGCAGAAAGCTGCAATGCTATTTATCTTAATTGTTCTTTCCAGTCTCCTTCTGCTACTTCATAATGCACAGGAGTCCATCCACCTCACTTATTTTCATACTTAACTACATCAAGCATGAAGTGAGATAAAGCACATAGCTTGACTTAAGCCCCCATCACACAACAGCGAGATTGCTAGCGAGATCTTACCAGCGATATCGCTGTGTGTGATGGGGATCAGCTACTGGACCCTTCGCCGGGTATCGCTGATCGTGCTCGAATGCCCTGGACCTTTTTTTGATCGTTGGTCTACCGCTGGCCAGCACACATCGCTGCGTGTGGCAGGCGGGAGACCAGCGATCAGCGAGCTGGACGCTGGTTTCCAATGTAAACCGTGGGTAACTAAGGGCGCATGTCACTTAGTTACACGCTGTGTACCTTAGATACCAGCGCATTGGTGCAGGGAGCTGGTAACCAAGGTAAACAGTGGGTTTCTAAGTGTAATGTCTGGACAAGATTTTAAATTCATTTAGCAGCTCATTTGATTAATAAAAGTGTGAGTTTTCATGGAAAACACAAAATTGTCTGGGTGACCCCAAACTTTTGAACGGTAGTGAATGTTGTTGATTAAACAAAGTATTATCTCAGTGTGTTACCCTCACCCTGTATTGTCTGAGATGTTTTCTGCCCGTGAGGAAGGAATACGAGTATTCATGGGTTGAGCCTTGGCCCATGCAGTCTTTCTAAAGACAGCCAGGCCAGGGTATGAGGGCATCAACTGAACCGCGTGAACCTCGTATCTCCATATACACACAGGATTTTTTTTACTCTTGCAATTAAATATTTAAAATGTATATTTTTCTCCTTTTACATTATCAATTTTACCAGAAAATGAGAGGTTGCCCTTTGAGTACCTCCATTGATACTGTCCTGCCTGACTTGACATCAGGAGTGTAGAAAAGCATGGGCAAAATTACAATTATAGGTGAGAATTGTGAGTGAATGCTATTGTAACTTGAAAGAACCAGATATGATACTTTATATATCACCACACAATATTTAATATTGTTGTCCTATGTTTTACGGATATCCTACAACATGAAAATAAACATTTATAGCTACTGTAAGAAAGCAGGAGGTAAGGTTCTGAATGCCAGGTATGTGTCACCGAGGTGGCTGGCCTGAGTGATGTAAGTCCTGGAGGAAAGTGCACCAATAACAATAGGTTACTGAGAGGGTTTTTAGTTTGACTAAATTTTTGTTCTGGGATTTGGGAGCGACCAAAAGAGCCTCGGTGGGAAAGCTTGCTCCCATACTGCAGTCCAGGTCTTACAGGCCTAATATTAGACTGCTGGGTTAGCTCAGCAGTCTGTGTTGTGTTGGTGTTGGAGAAAGACCTTTCATTGGGATATTCTATACTAGAGACTGAAAAGTGCCTGTAACGTAAGTTGGTGAGACCATTTGATTTATTTTGCCTTACACAAAAGAAAGGATTGTTTTGTTATTCATGTATGCTGAAGAAAGCGGTTTTACTTTTGGAACTACAAAGTTTATGAAGGACAATAAACCTTACTTTGTTTTGACATTAAACCCTGTGCCTGTATATGTTCAAGCAGCTACCAGAGAGCTGAAACCCCTACTTACATAGATTAACTCTTAGACATTTTTAATGAGATTTTACAACCTCAACCTTTTTTTTTAATGAAAATAAATTGAATATGTGTTAAAACATTGTCACTTATCAAATCCTACCTTACTCCAGTACTAATTATTTTCTGGTTCCCCAACACTTAGTTTTTTCAAGTGCAGCAACAAGGTGACACCTTGAAATGTGTGGTAATGTGTCAATGATGGCTCAATGGTTAGCACTGTCCTGGGTTCAAATCCTACTAAGGAAAACACCTGCAAGGAGTTTGTATGTTCTCCCCGTGTTTGTGAGGGGTTCCTCTGTGTACTTCGGTTTTCTCCCACATTCCAAAGACATACTGATAGGGAATTTAGCTTGTGAGCCCAATGGGGACAGCACCAATAATGTCTGTGGAATTAATGGCGTAAATGAGTAAAATAAATTAATAAATTTCATAATATGACACCTGTTGTCCGTGATTAAACTACCAATCCCATTAAAGTGAAATGTTATTTAAAGTTCAATGATGCCAATACAAAAATCTGTAACAGTCCTACATGCCTAATATGTGTCATTTATATTACTTCCCATATGGCCTATCGATCTTTGGATCCATTCAGAATTGAAAGGGTTCTCCAATAAAGTAAAAAAATAGCTAGCAATTAAGTGATTCAAATGGCAGCCAATATTAATTATGTGTCAAGATGAGTCTGAAGAAATACAGCTCCTGAGATCTGTGTCTCAACTGGCAGAGGAGCTGTCTTATAAGCATACAGTAGTGTTCAAAATAATAGCAGTCCAATATGACTAGCTAGATTAATCTCTGTTTTTGGTAGAAATTAAATTACCACATGTCAAACAATTTACCAGTCTAAGAAAACCAACAGACCATGATCTGCATGTTTTTGAGTCTGTGTATTAGAATAATTAATTGAAAGGTTTTATCTTCAAAATAATAGCAGTGTGGAGTTTAATTAATGAGGTCAATCATTCTGTGAAGAAAGAGGTGTGAATTGGGTGGCCCTTGTTTAAGGATGAAGCCAAGACATGTTGTACATGCATTTCTCATTGAAAGCCTGAGAAATGTGGGTCGTTCAAGACATTGTTCAGAAGAACAGCGTACTTTGATTAAAAAATTGACTGTAGAGCGTAAAACTTGTACTTTGATTAAAAAGTTGACTGTAGAGGGTAAAACTTACAAAGAAGTGCAGACATTGATAGACTGTTCAGCTAAAATGATCTCCAATGCTTTGGAAAGCCTAAGCAGAGAGATGTGGAAAAAACTAAAGACTACCTTTCCAATGGATGGAAGAATGGCCAGAATGGCTGATAATCAAAGACAGTCTCAAGTTACCTATACTGTGACAGTTAGAAGATGCCTGTGTGAAGCTAATCTCTTAGCAAGATGCCCCCGCAAAGCCCCACTGTAAAAAAAAGACATGTACCAAAGCAGATACAATTTGCCAAAGAACACATCAATTGGCCTAAACAGAAATGGAGAAAAATTTTGTGGATTGAGGAAAGTAAAATTTTTCTTTTTGGGTCCAAGGGCGGCTTACAGTTAGTCAGAAAGACCCCCAAACTCTGCATTCAAGCGACAGTACATTCTGAAGACAGTGAAGCATGGTGGTGTAAGTATCATGATATGGCCACGTTTCTCTTACTATGATGCCAGAACTATTTATTGCAAACCAGGGATCATGGACAAGTTTGCATACATTAAAATATGAAGAGGTCATGCTCCCTTACGCTGAAGAGGATATGCCCTTGAAATGGGTGTTTCAACAAGACAACAACCATAAACACACCAGTAAACGAGCAAAATCTTGGTTCCAGTCCAAAAAACTGAGGTTATGGAGTTGCCAGCCCAATCCCTGGTCCTTAACCCTGTTACCTCCAAGGGTGGTTTGCATGTTAATTTCTGGGCCAATTTTTACAATTCTGACCACTGTCCTTTTATGAGGTAATAACTCTGGAGCGCTTCTATGGATCCTGGTGTTTCTGACAATGTTTTCTTGTGACATTTTGTACTTCATGTTAGTGTGAAAATTTCATTCATATAACTTGCGTTTATTTGTGAAAAAAATGGAAATTTGGCAAAAATTTTGAAAATTTTGCAATTTTCCAACTTTGAATTTTTATGCCCTTAAATCACACAGATATGACACACAAAAAACTTAATAAATAACATTTCCCACATGTTTACTCTACATCAGCACAATTTTGGAACCAAAATTTTTTTTTGTTAGGAAGTTATAAGGGTTAAAAGTTGACCAGCGATTTATCATTTTTACAACACCATTTTTTTTAGGGACCACATCACATTTGAAGTCACTTTGAGGGGTCTATATGATAGAAAATACCCAAAAGTGACACCATTCTAAGACTGCACCTCTGACGGTACTCAAAACCACATTCAGTTTATTAACCCTTCAGGTGCTTTACAGGAATTTTTTGAATGTTTAAAAAAATTTAACATTTAACTTTTTTTTCATAAAAAAATTAGTTCAGGTCCAATTTTTTTATTTTACCAAGGGTAACAGGAGAAGTTGGACCACAAAAGTTTTTGTGCAATTTGTCCTGAGTACGCTGACACCTGATATGTGGGGGGAACCACTGTTTCGGCACATGGCAGAGCTCGGAAGAGAACGAGTGCCGTTTGACTTTTTCAACGCAAAATTGTCTGGAATTGAGATCGGATGCCATGTCATGTTTGGAGAGCCCCTGATGTGCCTAAACAGTGGAAACCCCCCACAAGTGACCCCTTTTTGGAAACTATACACCCAAGGAACTTATCTAGATATGTGGTGAGAACTTTGAACCCCCAATGGCTTCACAGAAGTTTATAACGTACAGCTGTACAATTAACAAATCATATTTTTCCCACAAAAATTACCTTTTCACCCCAATTTTTGTTTTCCCAAGGGAAACAGGACCCCAAAAGTTATTGTGTAATTTGCCGTGAGTATGCTGATACCCAATATGTGGGGTTAAACTACTGTTTGGGCGCATGGCAGAGCTCGGAAGGGAATGAGGGCCGTTTGATGCAAAATTGGCTGGAATTGAGATCGGGTGCCATGTCACATTTGGAGAGCCCCTGATGTGCCTAAACTGTGGAAACACCCCACAAGTGACCCCATTTTGGAAACTAGAACCCCCCCAAGGAACTTATCTAGATGTGTGGTGATCACTTTGAACCCCCAAGTGTTTCACAGAAGTTTATAACGTAGAGCCATAAAAATTAAAAAAATTATATTTTTCCACAAAAATGATATTTTTGCCCCCAATTTTTTTATTTTCCCAAGGGTAACAGGAGAAATTATTGTGCAATTTCTCCTGAGTAGGCTGATACCCCATATGTGGGGGCAAACCACTGTTTGGGCGCATGGCAGAGCTTGGAAGGAAAGGAGCACCGTTTGACTTTTTCAACGCAGAATTGGCTGGAATTGAGATCAGACGCCATGTTGCATTTGGAGAGCCTCTTATGTGCCTAAACAGTGGAAACCCCCCAATTCTAACTCCCAACCTAACCCCAACACACCCCTAACCCTAATCTCAACCCTTGCCCTAACCCTAGCCCTAACCATAACCCTAGCCCTAACCCTAATGGGAAAATGAAAATAAATGCATTTTTTTTAATTTTACTATTTTTCCCTAACTAAGGGGGTGATAAAGGGGGGTTTGATTTATTATTTATGGTGGGTTTTTATGCTTGGCAGCTATCACATTCTAAAAGACGCTTTTTATTGCAAAAAATAGTTTTGCACCACCACATTTTGAGAGATATAATTTTTCCATATTTTGACCCACAGACTCACGTGAAGTCTTATTTTTTGCGGGACGAGTTGTCGTTTTTATCGGTACCATTTTCGGGCTCATGACATTTTTTGATCGCTTTTTATTCCGATTTTTGCGGCGCAAATTGAGCAAAAACCAGCATTTCATGAATTTCTTTTGGGGAGGGGACGTTTACACCTTTCCACGTTTGGTAAAATTGATAAAGCAGTTTTATTCTTCGGGTCAGTACGATTACAGCGATGCCTCATTTATATCTTTTTTATGTTTTGGCTCTTTTATACAATAAAATATTTTATATAAAAGATAACTACTTTTGCATCGCTTTATTCTGCGAGCTATAACTTTTTAATTTTTTTGCTGATGATGCTGTATGGTGGCTCGTTTTTTGTGGGACAAGATGATGTTTTCAGCGGTACCATGTTTATTTATACCGTCTTTTTGATCGCGTGTTATTGTACTTTTTGTTCGGCGGTATGATGATAAAGCATTGTTTTTTGCCTTTTTTAAGGGGTTCACTAAAGGGATTAACTAGTGGGACAGTTTTATAGGGCGGGTCGTTACGGATGCGGCAATACTAAAGATGTGTGTCAGGATCCTGTCAGTGTCGGCAAACTGCCATGGCTGAGCAGGGTGACTTACCCACACTACGAGAGGGCCCGGGGTCCGATACTGCAGTGACCCCAAAAGTTATTGTGTAATTTGTCCTGAGTATGCGGATACCCAATATGTGGGGTTAAACTACTGTTTGGGCGCATGGCAGAGCTCGGAAGGGAATGAGGGCCGTTTGATGCAAAATTGGCTGGAATTGAGATCGGGTGCCATGTCACATTTGGAGAGCCCCAGATGTGCCTAAACTGTGGAAACACCCCACAAGTGACCCCATTTTGGAAACTAGAACACCCCCAAGGAACTTATCTAGATGTGTGGTGATCACTTTGAACCCCCAAGTGTTTCACAGAAGTTTATAACGTAGAGCCATAAAAATTAAAAAGTTATATTTTTCCACAAAAATGATATTTTTGCCCCCAATTTTTTTATTTTCCCAAGGGTAACAGGAGAAATTGTTGTGCAATTTCTCCTGAGTAGGCTGATACCCCATATGTGGGGGCAAACCACTGTTTGGGCGCATGGCAGAACTTGGAAGGAAAGGAGCACCGTTTGACTTTTTCAACGCAGAATTGGCTGGAATTGAGATCAGACGCCATGTTGCGTTTGGAGAGCCTCTTATGTGCCTAAACAGTGGAAACCCCCCAATTCTAACTCCCAACCTAACCCCAACACACCCCTAACCCTAATCTCAACCCTTGCCCTAACCCTAGCCCTAACCATAACCCTAGCCCTAACCCTAATGGGAAAATGAAAATAAATGCATTTTTTTAATTTTACTATTTTTCCCTAACTAAGGGGGTGATAAAGGGGGGTTTGATTTATTATTTATGGTGGGTTTTTATGTTTGGCAGCTATCACATGCTAAAAGACGCTTTTTATTGCAAAAAATAGTTTTGCACCACCACATTTTGAGAGCTATAATTTTTCCATATTTTGACCCACAGACTCATGTGAAGTCTTATTTTTTGCGGGACGAGTTGTCGTTTTTATTGGTACCATTTTCGGGCACATGACATTTTTTGATCGCTTTTTATTCCGATTTTTGCTGCACAAATTGAGCAAAAACCAGCATTTCATGAATTTCTTTTGGGGAGGGGACGTTTACACCTTTCCACGTTTGGTAAAATTGATAAAGCAGTTTTATTCTTCGGGTCAGTACGATTACAGCGATGCCTCATTTATACCTTTTTTATGTTTTGGCTCTTTTATACAATAAAGTATTTTATATAAAAGATAACTACTTTTGCATCGCTTTATTCTGCGAGCTATAACTTTTAAATTTTTTTGCTGATGATGCTGTATGGTGGCTCGTTTTTTGTGGGACAAGATGATGTTTTCAGCGGTACCATGTTTATTTATACCGTCTTTTTGATCGCGTGTTATTGCACTTTTTGTTCGGCGGTATGATGATAAAGCATTGTTTTTTGCCTTTTTTAAGGGGTTCACTAAAGGGATTAACTAGTGGGACAGTTTTATAGGGCGGGTCGTTACGGACGCGGCAATACTAAAGATGTGTGTCAGGATCCTGTCAGCGTCGGCAAACTGCCACGGCTGAGCAGGGTGACTTACCCACACTACGGGAGGGCCCGGGGTCCGATACTGCAGTGAAAGTTCAAGCAGACAGGACCTGCGACACTGAAAGTAAAAAGGAGTACAAGGACCTACGATCATGTGACTGCAGGGGGCGGGGCTTAGCGTCCTACTGCTGCAGATGATGAAATATACTAACTGCAATGATACTGTAGTAGAGGAGAGGGAAGCGCAGATCAGACAAGCAGAGGTCATACACGGATAGGGCGGAGCGGTACCAGAGGCACGAGCAGAGAATAGTCAAGTCACAGGCAGAGAGTCATACACAGAGGTAGCGCAGTACAAGAGGGACAGGCAGAACTCGTAATAGGGACGGAACCGGATCAAAACCAAGCAAGTTATCAGGCACAAGGCACACATACGCAAGAGGTCAGCTAACTCAGCCGAGGGCAGGAGTATAACTGACACCGGACCTCGGTCGAGTGGCCACTAAATAGCCGCCCTCTGCCAGAGAGAGGCAGAAACAATTAACCCCTGTCTGACCAGGACGGGCCAAAGACAAAACCCCGTCCTGGATCATGACAATGTGGACTTTTATTGATTTTTGTTTTTTATTTACAAAAAAAGAATTTATTAAGGAATTTTTTTAAATTTATTTAGGAATTTTGAAAAAATATTTTTACACTTATTTTTTTTATCTTTTTTCTTTTATTGCTTTGTCCCAGTGTGGGACATAACTGTATAGTGTCAGATTGCTGATCTGACACTTTGCAGTGCATTGTGTCAGATCAGCGATCTGACAGGCACTGCAGGAGGCTTCTCAGTGCCTGCTCTCAGCAGGCAGTGAGAATCCACCTTCCTGCAGGACCCCGAAGGCCCCCGCGGCCATCTTGGATCCGGGGGCCTGTAGGAAGGAGACCCTTGGAACAAGGCGAACACATTGCGTTGTTCCGAAGGGCTCAGGGAAGCACGTAGGGAGCCCCTTCCCTGTGTGATTCTTCTGTATGCCCTCGTTACATTGCGATCATGCTTGATCGCAGTGTGCCGGGGGTTTGTGTGGCGGGAGTGGTCCGTGACCGCTCTTGGCACATAGTGCCGGGTGTCAGCTGTGATAATCAGGTGACACCCGGCTGCGATCAGCTGCGTTCCCCCCGTGAGCGCAGCTGATCATGATGACGTACCAGCCCATCCACAGTCATCTGGGTCACATGGATGGGACAGTACATCAGATGTCAGGAAGGGGTTAATCAGATAGAACACTTATGGGGTGACATCAGAAATGCTATTTGTGAGGCAAAGCCAACAAATGCCAAAGAATTGTGGGATGTAGTCAAAGCACCCTGGGCTGGAATAACAGTTCAGTTGCCAGAAGTTGGTTGACTCTATGCAACATAGATGCGAAGCAATTATAAAAAAAATGTGGGTATACAACTAAATATTAGGTTAGTGATTTACAGGAATGCTAAATCGTCATAAAAATAGTACATATTGTAACTTTGTAAATACAAATGCAAACACTGCTATTTTTGAATAGCCCAATGTTCTTTTTTTGCTATTTTCTGCAAAGTAGTTAAAAATTATATACATTTATCTTCATGTTTTGACTTAAAAAACAGTGTGCAATATTCCCATGCATGGAAATAAAAACTAATATAGAGATTTTGTGATAATTAAATCATGTTTTTGAACACTGCTATTATTTTCAACACTACTGTACTACTGTTCATACCTCAGTGAGCAGAGGAGAAGTGTTTGATGGGAGAAGAAAAAAAATCTCAGCTGATTGAGCACAAAGAATTTATTTCTCCTTGCTCAGTCCTCCATGCTCAGTCAACCAATGGGATATATTTGTTCTAATGTCAAAGTCCTTCTCCTTGGCTCATGAAGGTATATGTGCTTATGACTGCAGCCTGTTCTGACAAATGACTAAAATGGGCTGCTTGTTTGAATTATGTGCTGGGGGCCATTTTATTACATTCTTGGAGAATTCCTTGAAGGGTCCAGCGGCAAAAGCCATGCCTGCCTGCTATGGTCCAATGTATAGATTACATCAGCTTTAAACACCCTAAATTCACTATTGTTATTGATTCGATTGTAATCTTCAAGATTCATAAAAGCAGAAATGAAGAAATACAGATATCATGAATGAAATGTTTCATTATGTTAGGTGCTCAAGGAAAATAAATAGATAAACCAATACTGCTCTTTTCCTTCCTTGTAATGATGTTACTCTGAAAGCAATGTCAATGCTGCTGCTCTTTTCATTGAGAAATTCATTTCTTTCCTGCCTCTTGTTCTTATGCTAATTCTTCCAATGTGCCACAAATCGCTAGTAAAACATGTTACTTCTTTTAACTCATTTTATTGATTTCTGGCCCTCACTGAATTTGTTTGAAGGGTGAAGAGTGGACTAGCTGCTCTCTTCATTTCACATATTATGGCGATAGGAACACTTGAATAGAGAATGAGGGATAAGCAATTACATTCTTGGAATTTTTTGTTGAATTTGCCTGATTGGACTTGATGAGAACTTCTTTAACATGAATGTCGACCATTTAACATAAGTATATTTTTTTAACTAAATGTTCTCTGCATTGACATATTTAAAGAGTTGTCGCGTGGATGGCTTTAAAGGCCCTTTCCTGGTCATACAAATGATTCCTTTTTTGAATAGAGTCAACGTTCCAGTGTAAATTTAACTGGAAGAGAATTTCAAGCAGTCCAAGTGCATTCTCACGCTCTCAATGCACTTCCAGCATAATTTGACTATGACTTCATTATTCTATTTCTCAGCACTGGGACATTAGATTTGTACAATAAATTAATCATTATTTTACTGGTAAGCAAGGGCCAATATAGCCATACCATTAGTTCCATGAGTACAATCATTCTGCCTTTCTGCATTCAAAATTGAATTTCATATAACAGGTTGTCCAACTTTTGGGACTTTTATTTCACTTTAAACTATGATTTTGTTTTCAAATATTTCTTGCAGTTAGGATTCATTGTACATTTTGTGTCATTTGCTTTATATAGCCTCCATATTGCACTGTCTGTTGTTGGCTGCAGAACGGGTTAATTGAGAATCATTCCATGAGCTCATTCTGATAGTCTGATAAGAGCATTTGTTACTCTTTTTTGTCTTTTTCTGAGCTACGTTCAGCTGATTTATAACTGCAGACCAAATCAAAGTTGAATGTGCAAGAAATAAAAGACTGTAAGAGCCATGAAATGCAAAATTCTTCAGTAGGTATGAAGAAGGGGGACAAAATACGTGTCGGGGTGGAGGGACACTGGCCTAATACACCGTAACACCTCCGTAACAAGGTTTGTCTTAATTACTTGATTGGTTCCATTGTAGATGGTTAGTTTTAGAAATGTGATATTTTGCAGTGTAATAAGAAGACATCCCTGCCTCAGTGCCCATAGTAGCAGAAGATTGATACCAAATATACAGCATTTTTCAAGACCCTTTTTTCTTGCAGCCCCATTGCTGCTGAATAATTTATTAATAACTTTCTTACTTTGTTTGGATAAAGTATTAATTGCACATCTACAGTATGCTGTAAGCATTTCTAGAGTGTTAATCTCATGCCCATTGTGTGCAAGATACTCTTTTAATTGTAGATAGTTGAAATTACAAATGTTTAAAACGATTCTTCACCCGGGATCCAAAAAATGAAATCATTGGTAGACCACAACTATGAGAGTCAAAATGAGAAAACAAATCCAGAAAATCACCTTGTCTGATTTGGCAAGATTTATTTTGCAAATTATGGTGGAAAATAAGTATTTAGTCAACTATAAACATGCAAGATTACCTGTAGTAATGGCATCTGTTTGTACTTTTTATCAGTATAAAAGACACCTGTCCACAACCTCAAACAGTCACACTCCAAACTCCACCATGGTGAAGATCAAAGAGCTGTCGAAGGACACCAGAAACAAAATTGTAGCCCTGCATGAGGCTGGGAAGACTGAATCTGCAGTAGGCAAGCAGCTTGGTGTGATGAAAGCAACTGTGGGAGCAATAATAAGAAAATGGAAGACATACAAGACCACTGATAATCTCCCTCAATCTGGGGCTCCACGCAAGATCTCACCCTGTGGGGACAAAATGATCACAAGAACGGTAAGCAAAAATCCCAGAACCACACGGGGGGACCTAGTGAATGACCTGTATAGAGCTAAGATCACCATAACAAAGGCTACATCAGTAACATACTGCGCCACCAGGGACTCAGATCTCGCAGTGCCAGATGTGTCCCGTCCCTCTGCTTAAACTAGTACATGTTCGAGTCCGTCTGAAGTTTGCTAGAGAGCATTTGGATTATCCAGAAAAGTATTGGGAGAATGTCATATGGTCTGATGAAACAAAAGTAGAACTATTTGATAGAAACAAAACTTGTCGTGTTTGGATGAGACAGAATGCTGAGTTGCATCCAAAGAACATCATACTTACTGTGAAGCATGGGGATGGCAACATTATGCTTTGGGACTGTTTTTTTGCAAAGGTACCAGGACGACTGATCCGTGTACGTGAAAGAATGAATGGGGCCATGTATCGTGAGATTTTAAGTGCAAACCTCCTTCCATCAGCAAGGGCGTTAAAGATAAAATGTGGATGGATCTTTCACCACGATAATGATCTCAAGCACACCACCAGGGCAACGAAGGAGTGGCTTTGTAAGAAGCATATGAAGGTCCTGGAATGGCCTAGCCCGTCTCCAGATCTCAACCCCATAGAAAACCTTTGGCAGGATTTGAAAGTCCATGTTGTCCAGCGACAGGCCCAAAACATCACTGCTCTAGAGGAGATCTGCATGGAGGAATGGGCCAACATACCACCAACAGTGTGTGCCAACCTTGTGAAGACTTACAGAAAACGTTTGACCTCTGTCATTGCCAACAAAGGATATATGACAAAATATTGAGATGAACTTTTGTTAATGACCAAATACTTATTTTCCACCATAATTTGCAAAATAAATTTTGCCAAATAAGACAAGGTGATTTTCTGGATTTGTTTTCTCATTTTGACTCTCATAGTTGTGGTCTACCTATGATGTCAATTACAGGCCTCTCTCATCTTTTTAAGTGGGAGAACTTGCACAATTGGTGGCAGACTAAATTTTTTTTTCCCCACTGTATGTAGTATATACCTGTATGTCATCTCCACCTGTATATAGTATATACCTGTATGTCATCTCCTTCTGTATATAGTATATACCTGTATGTCATCTCCCCTGTATATAGTGTATACCTGTATGTCATCTATGTATATAGAATATACCTGTATGTCATCTCCAGGTACCCTCCTGTCTGTACATGGTGAAGGCGCAGTGTCCCCGCCGCACAGAGCATTTCAGTGTAGTGGCTCAGCCCCTTGATGCTCGGTTCTACGCATCAGAAGCCACGGTGTGAGGAGCAGATGTTGGAGCTGCCGAGTGCAGTGACTTCTGGGGATGCTCAGGGGGTGAGGAGCCAGCGATTTGCTCGGGGGGTGGGGAACCCAGGATTTGCTTGGTGCTCGGGGGGACGGGGAGGCCAGAATGTACTCTGTGCTCAGGGAGCCCGGGATATGATCGGTGTTTGGGGGGAGAGCCCGGGATGTGCTTGGTGCTCGGGGATGGTGAGCTCGGGATGTGCTTGGTGCTCGGGGATGGTGAGCCCGGGATGTGCTTGGAGGTGGGGAGCCCTGGATATGCTCGGTGCTCAGGGGGCGGTGAGCCCGGGATGTGCTTGGGGTGGTGAGCCAGGGAAGAGCTCGGTGCTCGGGGGGTGGTGAGCCCAGGATGTGCTCGGTGCTCATGGGGCGGTGAGCCTGGGATGTGCTCAGTGCTTGGGGCCGGTATTTCTCTGCTCTGATATTTGTCTGCTGAGGGAGAGATAGCAGTTGGGATACTGGGATGGATGATGTGGGATATTAGGGGTAGTAGTCCGGTGGCTCTGATGGGACGGTATGATGTGGGATATTAGGGGTTCTATTTCTGTACTCATTTCTGTAAGTCTTGGCTCCCTTTCCTCTTTCTGTAAGTGTTGCTCATTAAGGCGTAATACAGCTTTTCTCTTAGAGAAAGCAGATTTCAACTTTGTGGGAGTGTAATACCATTTAGTTAGAAATTTTAAAGAACGACTAATTTGGAGTGGCATTAGTTGTAGCTGTATAAATAAGTTTAAAGCAAACTAGGCATTGTCAGGTTGGCGCTGTTACATCGATTAAAATGATACCTGGATTGGAAAAATCAATCTTGTGTTTCTTTTTTTAATCTGTGTTTAAATTTTTAAGTTAATGAGATGCTTCATGCCAGAAAAAGAGAAGTTCCTGATTGTGGGAATCCCCCTGAAGTCTGTGTCAGAGGGTGGTCTGTGTCAGCACGGTAATAAATTGTGTTATTTCCAGCTTTCCAGAAGGACGATAATACCATACAAATGACAAGAATAATAGGCCTCAGTTACCACAATAGTCCACAAGGAAAACTGTTGCTCATAGCAACCAATCACAGCTCAGCTTTCATATTTTAAACAGCTCTGGTGAAATGAAAGATGCATAGTGATTGGTTGCTATGGGCAACACAGGCAGTGTAACCTGTTGTGGTCAAGAAGATGTGCTTATGAAATGTATATATTAGATATTTATTATACACTGCTCAAAAAATAAAGGAAACACTTAAACAACAGAATATAACTCCAAATAAATCACGCTTCTGTGAAATCAAACTGTCCACTTAGGAAGCAACACTGATTGACAATCAATTTTACATGCTGCTGTGCAAATGGAATAGACAACAGATGGAAATTATTGGCAATTATCAAGACACCCTCAGTAAAGGAGTGGTTCTGCTGGTGGGGACCACAGACCACATCTCAGTACCAATGCTTTCTGGCTGATGTTTTGGTCACTTTTAAATGTGGTTGTGCTTTCACACTCGTGGTAGCATGAGACGGACTCTACAACCCACACAAGTGGCTCAGGTAGTGAAGCTCATCCAGGATGGCACATCAATGTGAGCTGTGGCAAGAAGGTTTGCTGTGTCTGTCAGCGTAGTGTCCAGAGGCTGTAGGCACTACCAGGAGACAGGCCAGTACACCAGGAGACGTGGGGTGGGCCGTAAGAGGGCAACAATCCAGCAGCAGGACCGTTAACTCTACCTTTGTACAAGGAGGAACAAGAGGAGCACTGCCAGAGCCCTGGAAAATGACCTCCATCAGGCCACAAATGTGCATGTGTCTGCACAAACGGTTAGAAACCAACTCCATGAGGATGGTCTGAGGGCCCGACATCCACAGATGGAGATGCCGTAGAGAGTGATCTGCTGCCTGCAACATCCATCAGCATGACCGGTTTGGCAGTGGGTCAGTAATGATGCGAGTCTCCTTTCGAAGTTGCTCAGCCATTTTAAGCTGGTCCACCTGCATTGGCTCAGGTGAAATAGCTGAGGTAGATTCCAAGGGTCGCAGACTAGATAATCTATGGATGGATGAGGATGGATGAGGATGGACGAGGGAGTCTTCTCTAGCAGATTCACGAGAGCGCTTCCTGAAAGCGTAGATCAATACGTGTAGCAAGGGAAATAAGATCCTCGAGGGAAGTTGGGGTATCCCGACCTACGAGTTCATCTATAATTCTAACTGACAGACCTCGCTAGAATGCCTCCACCAGTGCCATGTTATTCCACCCCAACTCCGAGGACAGAGTGCGAAAGTGAATGGCATATTGGCTGACGGTAAGAGAACCCTGGTGGTGATTGAAGAGGGACTCAGTAGCTGAGGCTACACAGCCAGGCTCAACAAACCCTCTGCGAATAGTCTCCAAAAAGGTTGGCAACTGAGAAATTATGGGATAATCACGCTACCACAGTGGATTAACCCAGGCCAAAGCCTCTCCCTCTAAATGTGAGAACACAAACGCCACCTTAGCCGGATCAGTGGGATATTTCTGTGGCAGCAATTCAAAGTGTAGACGACACTGATTCAAAAAACCTCGGCAATGCTTGGGGTCACCATTATACTGGGGCGGTTTACCAAGGTGAGGCGGGGGCTGAGGTATAGAATTGGAGTCACGGGACAGAGCCTGCACTGAGGCCATGGAGCGGACTGAAGGGAAAACAAACGGTAATCCACAGAGGCCATATAACTTAATATGTGGGCCTGTGTGTCACAATGCTGAGCAAGTTCCTGCTGGTGACTTGCAAACTGAGTAGCATTTAATGGGTCAGAGGCCTGTAAAGAGGACAAACGAGATTCCATGGTCTTCATGAAATGCATAATGTGACTTTGATTCTTGCACAAAAATTCCAACTCCTTTTGAGCAGCAGCAGCAGATACACCAGCGGGGTCCATGGCCTGAATATTCTGTAACACCACTGAAGCGCCATCTAGAGTGGACCCACTGGATCGGGATACCAGAGCTCCCTGAGCGAGCTGACCTAGTGAAATCACCCCCTATACAGGGAGCATCAGGGACAGGCCCAAAGGGGTTAATATCTCAAAGGCCAGTACCAAAGGGGTGGCTCTTAAGGGACAAAAGAACAAGAAGCCTAGGACTGAAAGGTGATGGAGGGGACAGGGAACCAGGAGGATGGGCTAGGAGCTAGCAGAAATGCGGGGTTGGTAGAGTGGGATGGGGATACATGGACAGGATCTGTGGACCCCGGGTTAGAGAGGCGAAGCAGGATCCAAGGACCGACAGGAGCTACAGAGGAGACAGGCACTAGAAAACAAAAGAGCAGAGCAGGGTAAGCACTCATAGGAAGTGCGCAGGGAGGCAAACCAGGGACCTGACTATAGATCAGCACAAGCGCCAGCAGAAGGGCTGGCAACAGAGCAGGCACAAACGATAATTAGGCACTTACCCCAAGCCGGAAGCAGCCTGAAATACTCGATGGAGGCCGCCATGACAGGGCAGTGCTTTTGGGTCACAACTCTGCCGCAACATAAAGCGCTGAAGGAGTGTGTGGCTGGGACCTAAGGTGCATGCACGGGCAGCGGACCCTCCGAGGTCCAGGAAGCGCCGGCGAGACACGGCGCGGGTCCCAAACAGCGTCATGCCGGGGGGGCGTAGGAGCCAGGTAAGTATCCCAGGAGGCATAGGATGTAACACAGACGACAAACAGTATTATCACCACATGGTGACTGAATATTACAATACTGGTCAATAATAAAAAAACACAATACTATCACCATAAGTGCCATTATACACAGAGGATCTGTGCTTAGTATGCAGTGTCTGTGTACAGGTAATACAGTGATCACCAGTGACATTATACACAGGAGCTCTCTATATAGTGTCAGTGTAAAGGTAATACAATGATCACCGGTGACATTGTACACAGGACCTCTGTATATAGTGCCAGTGTACAGGTAATACAGTCACAATAGACTGTACACTATATACAGAGTTCCTGTGTGCAATGTCACCAGTGATCAGTGTACAGGTAGCACACTCACGAGTGACTTCTCTAGGTGAAGTCCTTCATCTTCGCTTTTCATCTTCATCCAGCACAGACCTCCATCGCATCTTCCAGCCAGAGCTCATCTCTGCAGGAAATAATACAGTTATCTAGAGCTCTGCTTGCAGAACACATTACTTAATTTTTTTCTCAACTTCTACACTATACCAGATGAAGAAAAAAGACGACATAGTGTCGCTCTGCACAGTAACAGGACTGCCCCCCATTTAAAACAGTATCCTCACAAAAATAAAATAAACACATCACTGCAGTAGTAATATCCCTTAACTAGCCCCTATGGTAATAATATCCCCCATCCTGGCCCCGTGTATCTCATTCCTGGCTCCAGCCTTATGGCCTCCCATCCTGCCCTCATGAGTATCCATTCTGTCCATATGATCTCACCATCCTGTCCCATCTGTCCCATGATCCTGCCCCATCTGTCCCATGATCCTGACCCATCTGTCCCAAGATCCTGCCCCATCTGTCTCCATTGTATCCATCCTGCCCCATGACCCTGTCCCATCTGTCTCCTTCCTGTCCCATATTCCTGCCCCATCTGTCTCCATCCTGTCCCATGTGTTTACATCGTGCCCCATGTGCTTACATCCTGCCCCCATGTCTCCCATCCTAACCCAGCAGGAAGTACGGCGGCGTCTAAAAATCACTAAAATTTACAAATCCCCGGGCCCGGATGGGATACACCCTCGAGTACTGTAGGAATTAAGCACAGTCATAGATAGACCATTATTTTTAATCTTTAAAGATTCCATAATAACAGGGTCTGTACCACAGGAATGGTGTATGGCAAATGTGGTGCCAATATTCAAAAAGGGGACAAAAACTGAACTTGGAAATTATAGGCCAGTAAGTTTAACCTCAACTGTGGGTAAAATCCTGGAGGGTTTTCTAAGAGATACGATACTGGAGTATCTGAAGAAGAATAATCTCATTACCAAATATCAACATGGGTTTACAAGGGACCGTTCCTGTCAGACTAATCTGATAAGCTTTTAAGAAGAGGTAAGTTCCAGACTGGACCAAGGGAATGCAGTGGACGTGGTGTACATGGACTTTTCAAAAGCTTTTGATACAGTGCCACACAAAAGGTTGATACATAAAATGAGAACAATGGGGATAGGTATGGTCGGGTATGCGCGGAGTATCTCAGATCTTTGCATGTCTTTTAGATGTGTAACAGTCGCAAAACATGCAGGGCAGGGATTCGAGCATATCTCTTGACTTGAGATATTTGGTGCATACCCAAGCACATGGTTCAAACTGGTAAAACAAACACTTGTGCTCAACAGTAATGACAACACATTCAATATGACGACCTAATGTTATCAAATTCTGTGTTGTACCTGTGGGTTCAAGTTACTCACTATTTGCCTGGATAAAATGATTGAGGGGTGTTGTTTTCAAAATGGTGTCACCTGTGCAGGGTTTCCACTGTTTAGACACATCAGGGGTTCTAAAAACCTGATATGATGTCTGCTAATTGTTCCAGCCTATTTTACATTCAAGAAGTCAAATGGCACTCCTTCCCTTCCGAGCCCTGCCATGTGCACAAACATTAGAATTCCCCCACAAATAAGGTATAGGCGTATTCAATAGAAATTGCACAACAAATTTTGGGGTCCATTTTCTCCTGTTACCCTTGTGAAAGTAAAAAAAAATTGGGTCTAAATTACATTTTTTTGTGAAAAAATTAAATGTTAAATTTTCCTTCCACATTGCTTTAGTTTCTGTGAAGCACCTGAAGGGGTAATAAACTTCTTGAGGCTATGTGCCCACGTAGCGATTTAAAACGCTCACTAAAAACCGGACTCCTTCCCAGAAATCGCGCGTTTTTTTCCATGCAATTTCACCGCGATTTTACCGCGATTATGATCGTGATTTTCGCGTGCGATATTCAAGCACTTTCCAAGCGATTTGAAGCATCGCTTGGAAAGTGATTGACAAGTTGGTCACACTCGTCAAACATAGTGTTTGACAAGTGTGACCAGGTTTTTACTATTGAGGCCGCCTATGCGGCATCAATAGCAAAAGATAGATTATTAAAATGCTAAAAAAAAATAAAAAAATCGGAGTATATTTACCTTCCGGCGTCCCGCGCTGCATTCCCAGGCCTCAGCGTTCCCAGTAATGCCTTGCGAGACCTGTGATGACGTAGTCTCGCGTTGCTATAGCGATCTCGCGAGACCGCTAGAGTCACGCAAGACTACGTCATTACAGGGCCTTGCCGCAAGGCATTACTGGGAACGCTAGGCCGGGAATGCAGCGCGGGACATCGGAAGGTATATATACCCCGGTTTTTTATTCTTTTTTTTACAGGGGTATGGTACCCAGGGCCTGGAGGACAGTCTCCTCTCCTCCACACCGTGGGTACCAACCGCACATGAGACGCTTATCTTCCTGCATGGTGGGCATAGCCACATGCGGGAAGTAAGCGATTCTCATGCATTCCTATGGGTGCGGAATCGCGGCAATTCTTTGCGATTCCGCACAAAAGAATGAGCATGCTGCGATTTTTTCCGCGATGCGATTCCACCGCGGAAAAAAGCACAGCATTAGCACAGCATGTGCAGAATGCCATAGGAATGCATGGGGGGCGTTCTGTGCATGATTTTTAAACATTTTCGCAGCGTTTTTGCACCGAAAATTGCCGCAAAAACGCTTAAAAATCGCTACGTGGGCACACAGCCTGAATGTGGATTTAATTGTAAAATTTGGCTTGTTCATTAAGATCAAACTTGGCTTTGTCATTAGGTTAATACATTTTTGGGTATATTTTTGTTTATATTTGTTGGCGTATACAGATCTCTTTGTATGCAAATATTTTTCTTTTGTACAGCAGTTGCACGTTGGATTAATACTAATGCACATGTATTAATTTTATTGTTGTTTTACATCCTATACAGCTATATCACTAGTTTCATTAGTAAAATCATCCTGACAGGTTCTCTTTAATCTTGCTCACTGAGCTCACCATTACTTCCTTCTGGCAGAATGTCTTGATAGTCTCATTGTTTTTTCCAGAAAAGAATTTATGTTGACATGGAAATTTTCTTTCCTCCATACTGTGTGGATTCCACATGTTATAGCTACAATCCAGGATTTAGGATAGGCTCAATTTTGAGGATATATATGAGCCTATCCTACTATAAGTATATGTTTTTATGTGTGCGTGTATATACTGCATGTGTACATGCCTTGTTGTATATGTATACAGTTGTGTTCAAAAGTTTACATACCCAGGCAAAATTTTTGCTTTCTTGGCATTTTTTCAGAGAATATGAATGATAACACCAAAACTTTTTCTCCACTCATGGTTAGTGGTTGGGTGAAGCCATTTATTGTCAAATTACTGTGTTTTCTCATTTTAAATCATAATGACAACCCATAACATCCAAATGACTCTGATCAAAAGTATACATACCCCATTTCTTAATACCATGTATTGCCCCCTTTAAAATCAATGACAGCATGACAGCTTGAAGTCTTTTCTGGTAGTTGTGGATGAGGTTCTGTATTTTCTGAGATGGTAAAGCTGCCCACTCTGCTTGGCAAAAGCCTCCAGATTCTGTAAATTGCTGGGCTGTCTAGCATGAACTGCGTGCTTGAGATCTCCCCAGAGTGGCTCAATGATATTGAGGTCAGGAGACTGAGATGGCCACTCCAGAAACTTTACTTTATTCTGCTGTAGCCAATGACAGGTCGACTTGGCCTTGTGTTTTGAATTGTTGCCATGTTTGAACTTCGAAGTATGTCCCATGCCCAGCTTCCGGGCTGATGATTGCAAATTTGCCTCCAGTATTTGCTGATAACATGCTGCATTCATCTTTCCTTCAACTTTGACCAAGTGTCCTGTGCCTTTGAGCTCACACATCCCCAAAACATCAGCTATCCACCTCTGTGATTTACAGAAGGAATGGTGTTCCTTTCTTCATAGGTCTTGCTGACCTCTCTCCACATGTAATGTTTATGGTTGTGGACAAAAAGTTCAATTTTTCTCTCATTACTCCAAATTACCTTGTTCCAGAAGTTTTGAGGCTTGTCTATGTGCTGTTTTGCGTATTGCAGGTGAGATACTTTGTGGCATTTGCGCAGTAATTGCTTTCTTCTGGCGACTCAACCATGCAGCCCATTTTTCTTCAAGTGCCTCCTTATTGTGCATCTTGAAACAGCAACACTGCTAGTTTTCAGAGAGTCCAGTATTTCAGCTGATGTTATTTGTGGGTTTTTCTTTGCATCCCAAACAATTTTCCTGGCAGTTGTGGACAAAATTTTTGTTGGCCTACCTGACTGTGGTTTTGTCTTTACAGAGCCCCTGATTTTCAATTTGTTAATCACAGTTTGAAGACTGCAGACTCGCATTAACAATTCCTTAGATATCTTTTTGTATCCCTTGTCTGTTTTATACAATTCATCTACCTTTTTCCATAGATCAGTTGACAATTCTTTTGCTTTCCCCATAACTCACAATCCAGAAATGTCAGTGGCTGGATGAAAGATGCAAAAGTCTGTCTGGATCCCAGAAACTCACTCAGCTTTTATGCACACACACTGATTACTAGTAAACAGGTCACATGTGAGGATGTTACCTTTAGTAGCCAGTTAAACTCGTTTGTGTCAAATTCTGTGCATGTTATCAGGCCAAAATCACCATGCTATGTAAACTTTTGATCAGGGTCATTTGGATGTTTTGGGTTGTCATTATGATTTAAAAAGAGAAAACACAGTGGTTTGACAATAAATGGCTTCACCCAACCACTAACCATGAGTGGTGAAAAAGTTTTGGTGTTATCATTCATGTTCTCTAAAAAATGCCAAGAAAGCAAAAATTCTGCCTGGGTATGTAAACTTTTGAGCACATGTTCATCTTTAAACAAGTTTTCATTTTTCAAACTAAGTATTACCTTCAGGTTCCACTACATTTTTGGGTGTCACTGTTTTTCCATTTTATAAATTAATATAGTTGCCTACTTCATAATTCTTATATACTGTACAATAATTTGTGCATTTAATTTTTGCAGAGTACTCCCCGCATCTTTTGAGGCTGGCTGACGCACAGAGAGGATTTACTTTAGAAATAGGACTATGCTGAGTGGGTACATCTTGTTGCGATGGGATGGAATATGCTCTATGGATCAAACAGTTGCAACTAAGTATCCTACATGTACTATTACTATTTACTTATTTACTTACTGCAACATAACCATATTTATTAATTTTGTTTTTATTCCAGGTTATGTGTATTAATAGCCACAGTGTGAATGTGCACCTACAGTTGTGGCCAAAAGTATTGACACCCCTGCAATTCTGTCAGATAATACTCAGTTTCTTCCTGAAAATGATTGCAAGCACAAATTCTTTGGTATTATTATCTTCATTTAATTTGTCTTAAATGAAAAAACACAAAAATAATTGTCCTACAGCCAAATTGGATATAATTCCACACCAAACATAAAAAAGAGGGTGGACAAAAGTATTGGCACTGTTTGAAAAATCATGTGATGCTTCTCTAATTTGTGTAATTAACAGCACCTGTAACTTACCTGTGGCACCTAACAGGCGTTGGCAATAACTAAATCACACTGGCAGCCAGTTGACATGGATTAAAGTTGACTCAACCTCTGTCCTGTGTCCTTGTGTGTACCACATTGAGCATGGAGAAAAGAAAGAAGACCAAAGAACTGTCTGAGGACTTGAGAAACCAAATTGTGAGGAAGCATGAGCAATCTCAAGGCTACAAGTCCATCTCCAAAGACCTGAATGTTCCTGTGTCTACTGTGCGCAGTGTCATCAAGAAGTTTAAAGCCCATGGCACTGTGGCTAACCTCCCTAGATGTGGACGGAAAAGAAAAATTGACAAGAGAATTCAACACAAGATTGTGCGGATGTTGGAAAAAATACCTCGACTAACATCCAAACAAGTTCAAGCTGCCCTGCAGTCCGAGGGTACAACAGTGTCAACCCGTACTATCCATCGGCGTCTGAATGAAAAGGGACTGGTATGGTAGGAGACCCAGGAAGACCCCACTTCTTACCCCGAGACATAAAAAAGCCAGGCTGGAGTTTGCCAAAACTTACCTGAAAAAGCCTAAAATGTTTTGGAAGAATGTTCTCTGGTCATATGAGCATAGTATACGGGCAAAGGCATCAACATAGAGTTTACAGGAGAAAAAAATAGGCATTCAAAGAAAAGAACACGGTCCCTACAGTCAAACATGGCGTAGGTTCCCTGATGTTTTGGGGTTGCTTTGCTGCCTCTGGCACTGGACTGCTTGACCGTGTGCATGGCTTTATGAAGTCTGAAGACTACCAACAAATTTTGCAGCATAATGTAGGGCCCAGTGTGAGAAAGCTGGGTCTCCCTCAGAGGTCATGGGTCTTCCAGCAGGACAATGACCCAAAACACACTTCAAAAAGCACTAGAAAATGGTTTGAGAGACAGCACTGGAGACTTCTAAGGTGGCCAGCAATTTGTCCAGACCTGAATCCCATAGAACACCTGTGGAGAGATCTAAAAATGGCAGTTTGGAGAAGGCACCCTTCAAATATCAGGGACCTGGAGCAGTTTGCCAAAGAAGAATGGTCTAAAATTCCAGCAGAGCATTGTAAGAAACTCATTGATGGTTACCGGAAGCGGTTGGTCGCAGTTATTTTGGCTAAAGGTTGTGCAACCAAGTATTAGGCTGAGGGTGCCAATACTTTTGTCTGGCCCATTTTTGGAGTTTTGTGTGAAATGATCAATGTTTTGCTTTTTGCTTCATTCTCTCTTGTATTTTTTCATGTAAGACAAATTAAATGAAGATAATAATACCAAAGAATTTGTGTTTGCAATCATTTTCAGGAAGAAACTGAGTATTAGCTGACAGAATGGCAGGGGTGTCAATACTTTTGGCCACAACTGTACACATTACACTATAACTATAGAAAAAGATTAAGTTGCAACCTGAGTTGTTAAGAATGATAACTCTAGAACATTGGAATGGCATTACTGCTATAGAACATAGGAAAATGCTACATTATGTCCTTCATTGAGTCCCTGTGCTGATATGAGTGCATCTATTGAGGATGGCTGTCACATAGAGAGGTGTTGGATTAGAGATAGGACCATCCTGAGTGGGTACACCTTGTCGCTGTGGGGTCACTTTTATACTTTTTTCATAAAACAGTTTCAACTAGGTCCCCTATATTATTTACATGCCCTATTACTAATTATTTACTTACTAACTGCAAGGTATTTATTAATTTTGGTTTAAGTATAGGTTCTGTTTCTTAATGGCCACAGTGTGAATTTGCATCCATGCATTACACTACATATTTTGGTATTGCTGTTGTATTGTGTTTGTACCTATGTATTCATTTTATACTATAATTAGTGGTGACCATGCTAGATTTTCTTCTGTGTGCATTTGTGGTCTGAATACTGTGAAGATCTGAGGTTGTGGATTGTCACCTAGCTAGGTTAGTAATATAACTATTTTTATTCCTTACGTCCACAGTCTTACAGCAACTCTGAGTAGATCTCCACAATTCAATGCCCCCAGTCCACAAAATCCCATCCCTAGGCCGGTAGTTCCACATCCCCCTTACCAGGCGATACCCACTGTCTCCTAACTTTAAGTTGGCCAACAGATTTTGTATCTCCCACCAGTACAGTCTGCAGTTATAGTCTATGCTCCTTCAGATGACGTTCCAGTTCCAGCCAGCAACAATTCCCTCATCAATGTCCTAAATACTCCAAGCCAACACCCACCTCAATTGAGCACGGCCCTTGGAAACCCCCCTCAAGTTAACTGTGCATTGGTTGAGATATTTTTCTGAGGCCAAGCCCATCACCCTGGACTGCATGTGAGACCCTCTGCAGAGGTGGCTCCACTGGGGTTACAATCTGCATCTATATAATGGGAATAGTGGATTGGAGAACAATGGCTTAATTGATCCCCCTGAGACAGTAAGGAGAGTAATGGATTGATTTTTTTACCTGATAACCAATTTCGTGTCTGGCCTTATGTATACATAAGTTCCAGCACAGATGTCCTCCTTTGCATACTGTTATGGAATGGAAACATCGATTCCTGAGGCTGCACACTTTCCAGGAGAGATTTGTGCACCTTAAACTGACGAGCAAGCAAATCTCAACTAAAACCCAACAATAAGGTAAACGTAACCTGTGCTCCGTGCTAGAAAAGTCTGCATTCTTTAAAGCTGTGAACTCCGCTCTATGTCCATTGGTCCAATAGTCTTTAGTCCATGGCCAGATCATCATGGATACTTCCAACCACCTTGCAAGCATATTATCTAGAAATGTTTCAAAGACAGTTTTAAACATATTGTACAGGTATGTGGTCTAACTATCATCATGTACATCTATTGATGTCTTTCTTTTCAGTAGCTGCCGCACATTGGTTGCTGTAGTTTATTATCCACTTTCTGTATCATGTGTTTTGTATATATAGATCCCATGTACTGCATAATAGTAAAAAAGCATTTAAAATAAAGCACACATTATGTTAAAAAGCAGTCTGATAAGGAAATTCACAGAGTAGAGTATACCTGACCTTTGAAAACCTTTTAAATCTCTCTTGTTCAGGTTCTCAATGAAGCTATAGCTGCTGGATTTCAACGCTATACTGATGTAAGAAAACGCTCTACTACTGACTTCCACTGCAATTGCTATGGTTCAAAGGCCTTTCTTTAGGAACACAAGGCTTATCGATCGGCTGTTACCGGAGATATAATCGGAAAGCCCTTTTAACAAATTCCAGCCACCCTGGAGCATATGTAATCCTGTAATGATACCTTAACACATTTATCCTGCATCACTGCCATAGAGGGTTATTAATTCCCACCAAAATATAATCCTATGGAGACTTCAGAACACTATTATTGCTAAATGACATTTACATGTGATATATGAAAGTTTTATGAACTGAACATTTCCAGCACTGATCTAATCCTAAAATATAATGTGATTTTTTTGTGTAACAAGGTAATGTCATAATAAGTGAATTAAAGGAAACCTGTTACCAAGAAAGGACTCATGACATTATTGCCTTGTTCATTTTCCAAAGTGATGTTGAAGTATTGAGTGCAAGATTACTGCCAAATTCCCTATAAAGGTGTTAATTGAATGGCGTCACAATGAGAAACAATAATCACCAGCCAATATAAGTCAAAGCACCAGGAAATATCTGTAAAGAACAAAGTTTCAACTATATAATAGCAAGGAAAGATCATAAAAACCTTGAGAGGTTGATACAGAAAATTTACGGGAGAATAAGTTAACTTTTCTAAAACTTCTTTCCAAATATTTGACTTTTTAACAATACTTACTTATCTGTCATTTCCCCATAATATTATGCAAAGAACAGTTTCCAGGTTTATAGTATATACAGTATTTAAACAGGTTGTCCACTACTTTAACCATGATGACTTATCTTAGGATAACTCATCAATGTCTGATAGGTAGGCACTCCCGCCAATCAGCTGTTCTCGGTGCTGGAAATGCTCGGTTATGGAGTTGCTCCATCTATTGATAGTGGCCACGGCCCTTAGAATAGGTCATCAATGTTAAAGAAGTGGACAATCTCTTTATGTATATGCATAGTGTTATTCTAATATACTGTAGAGCTCCAAATAGTCAGCTACCATTATCGCATGAAAAAAGAGAGGCTGTGATGTGAGTCTCTATAGTATACAATATGTTACTCCCAGAAGTGGAGAAAAATACTACAATAACAGATAGCAAAAATATATACTACTTACAGAATGAGTAAAGGGAGATCAAACAATCCGGGGTCAGGTCCAAGAAATGGCCCACTACAACAAGGGGAAGTCAGAGACGAAATCCAACTCACGAACCGAGGTCAGGAAAGCCAGAAATGCAAGACAGTTTACAGGGAGCAGGCACAAGAGAAGTCAGGTCACAGGCAAAGAGTCTAAGTTCGGGAAGGGAATCAAGTCAAGCTGGGTCAGGCACAGAGCACAGAGGGATCAGTCTTACACAGGCAGCAGCAAGTGTACTATTGACACTGGATGTAGGAGCTAGCATGCTTAACCCCTTCCCGACCTTTGATGCCACATAGGCATCATGAAAAGTCGTGCTAATATGACCCATGACGCCTATGTGGCATCATGTATTGATTGCCCCCCTGCGGGTCACTGAAAGGTCACCTGACCCACACACAGAGGACACTTTAGAGTTAACCCCAGGGGGCGTGGCATAGCCCCCATGTGCCTACGATCGCTCTCATTGGCTGTTAAAAGTGAAACAGCCAATCAGAGTGATTTGTAATATTTCACCAATGAAATTTGGTGAAATATTACAATCCAGCCATGGGCGATGCTGCAATAGCATCAGACATGGCTGGACACCGAGACCCTCACCCCCCCACACCGACTGGCGGGGGTGATTGGCCCCCGCCACCGACAGATGGCGGCGATCGGTCGCTGCCATCATCATCTGCTCCCCTTCCCTCCGCTCCCCCCACCTTCCAATTTCCCCCCTCACCCCCCTGGTACCTCCGATGACCTGCTGTAGCTCCCGGGGTCCCAGACGATGGGCGTCGCTATCTTGGAAAATGGCGGGCGCATGCTTAGTGCACCTGTCATTTTCAAAGATGGCGGCGCTCATGAATTTGCCGGCTGCCCATTCATTTTTCATTTTGATCACTGTGATAAACTCTCACAGTGATCAAAATTAAAAAAGTAAATACACCCCCCATTTATCACCCCCATAGGTAGGCACAAATAATAAAATAAAAAATATATTTTTATTTTTCCATTAGGGTTAGAATTAGGGTTATGGTTGGAATTAGGGTTAGGGTTGGAATTAGGGTTAGAGTTAGAGATAGGGTTAGGGTTAGAAATAGGATTAGGGTTAGAATTAGGGTTATGGTTAGAAATAGGGTTAGGGTTAGAAATAGGGTTAGGGTTGGAATTAGAGTTAGGGGTGGATTAGGGTTAGGGGTGGAATTAGGGTTAGAATTAGGGTTAGAGTTGGAATTAGGGTTGGGATTAGGGTTAGGGTTGGAATTAGGGTTATGGTTGGAATTAGGGTTAAGATTAGGGTTAGGAGTGGGTTGAGGTTGGGATTAGGGTTGGGCTTGTGGTTAGGGTTAGAGTTGGGATTAGGGTTAGGGGTGTTTTGGGGATAGGGTTGTGGTAAGGGTTAGGGTTAGAAATAGGGTTAGGGTTGGAATTAGGGTTAGAATTAGGGTTAGGGTTGGAATTAGGGTTAGGTGTGGAATTAGGGTTAGGGTTGGAAATAGGGTTAGAATTAGGGTTAGGGTTGGAATTAGGGTTGGGATTAGGGTTAGGGTTGGAATTAGGTTAGGGTTAGGGTTGGAATTAGGGTTAAGATTGGGGTTAGGAGTGGGTTGGGGTTGAGATTAGGGTTGGACTTGTGGTTAGGGTTAGAGTTGGGATTAGGGTTAGGGGTGTGTTGGGGTTAAGTTTGTGGCTAGGGTTATGATTAGGGTTGGGTTTGGGTTAGGGGTGTGTTGGGGTTAGAATTGAGGGGTTTTGACTGTTTAGGCACATCATGGGGTCTCCGAACGTGACATGGCGCCACGATTTATTCCAGCCTATTTTGCGTTCAAAAAGTCAAACAGCGCTCTCTCCATTCTGAGCCCCGACGTGTTCCCAAACAGTGGTTTACCACCACATATGGGGTATCAGCGTACTCAGGAAAAATTGCCCAACAACTTTGGGGGTCTAATTTCTCCTGTTACCCTTGTGAACATAAAAAATTGGGGGCTAAAAAAATGATTTTTGTGGAAAAAATGATTTTTTATTTTCACGGCTCTGCGTTATAAACTTCTGTGAAGCACTTGGGGGTTCAAAGTGCTCACCACACATCTAGATAAGCTCCTTGGGTGGGAAGCTCCAATGTTTAGGCACACAGGGACTCTCCAAACGCGACATGGCAACCGCTAAATATTCCAGCATATTTTGCATTCAAAAAGTCAAATGGCGCTCCTTCCCTTCTGAGCCCTGCCGTGAGCCCAAACAGTGGTTTATAACCACATATGAGGTATCGGTGTACTCAGGAGAAATTGCCCCCAAAATGTTAAGATCCTTTTTATCCTGTTATCCATGAGAAAATGGAAAAATTGATGCTAAAAGAAAATTTTTGTTGGAAAAATTAAAATGTCCATTTTTTCCTTCCACGTTGCTTTAGGAACTTATGAAGCACCCCCTGAAGGGTTAATAATCTTCTTGAATGTAGTTTTGAGTAGCTTGAGGGGTGCATTTTTTAGAATGGTGTCACTTTTGGGTATTTTCTGCCATATAGACCCCTCAAAGTGACTTCAAATGTGAGGTGGTCCCTAAAAAAAATGGTTTTGTAAATTTTGTTGTTAAAATGAGAAATTGCTGGTCAACTTTTAACCCTTATAACTTCCTAACCAAAAAAAATTTTGTTTCCAAAATTGTGCTGATGTAAAGTAGACATGTGGGAAATGTTATTTATTAACTATTTTGTGTCATATAACTCTCTGGTTTAACAGAATAAAAATTCAAAATGTGAAAATTGCAAAATTTTCAAAATTTTCGCCAAATTTCCATTTTTTTCACAAATAAACGCAAAAATTATCGACCAAAATTTACCACTAAAATGAAGCCCAATATGTCATGAGAAAGCAATTTCAGAATCACTAGGATGCCTTGAAGCATTCCAGAGTTATTACCTCATAAAAGGACACTGGTCAGAATTGCAAAAAATGGCCAGGTCATTAGGGTCAAAATAGGCTGGGTCATGAAGGGGTTAAGTAGAAGCTTAATCAAGAAAAGTGAACGCAGATGATTGCAGCACAGACTCAGCACAACCAAAACAGACTGACAGCCCCTACACAAAGTAACATATCAGACAGGAACAGAATAGAGACCGTACTTTCAAATACATGGTCACAAAACCAGTTAACTGCAATATACCAATATGCTGCAGGATGCACACAGGCCCCACTGATATAACGTGGAGGCAGCACAGGTGCAAAATACTGATGAACATTCACTCAAACACCTAGTGTCCAAGGATAAGACTTGCCAAGGGCGCCAGTAATTCAGAGATGTGTAATGCACCTTGCAACCTATAGGTCGCACCCATAAAATTAGATTATACGGGCTGTCCAGCATGTCATAAGTGCACTCCACAAGGATAAACACTTTATTTTATCTTTCCAGGATGCAACCAGGGCTTGTAGTATTGGTGGAGAAAATAGGGTGTTTATCTTTATGACATGCACTTACATAGTACTGGGCAGTCTGCATAATCTAATAGTATGGGCATGACCAATCAGCAGTAAGCAGGCATGGTGCACTATATGTACTGGTGTGACTGGCACCTTATACAAACCTTATCCATGCAAATTTAAAACACTAATCAACAACCCACAGTAGATTATAAATGTGTAGGAGGGAGAGTTTCCGCTATGTAACTGGGCCGGAACCCAGATGGCTGTCAACAAGGTTCCCAGGTGAACTGTTTCCAGGGGACATAATTAGAGGACGGATTAGAGACAGTTCTAGAAGGTATGGGGGCGGAGCGGTTATAAAAGGAACGCAGGAAGCCAGTAGGGGGCACTCGACAGAGGGAGAGAGAAGGAGCAGGAAGTCTAGGTGGCGCCGTAGAGCTGGAGGAAGTCAGTGCCTGCCAGGGAGATTAGACAGGGACTCACCGGTTCCAGGGAGAGGATGGCACCGAGCAGCACAGCGGAGTGACTTCGACCGGACACCCGCGGTTGCGCTCCAGACACAGATCCGTGACCGCTGCAGCCCCGATCCTGACTGCGGCTGCGGCCTGTACGCTGCCACCCGTGGCCACCACTGCCCCACTCCGTCCCACGGCTGCGGCCTGTACACTGCCACCCATGGCCGCCACTGCCCTTCTCCGTCCCACGGTTGCGGCTTGTACGCTGCCACCCGCGGCCGCCAATGCCCAGCTCCATCCCGCGGCTGCGGACTGTAAGCTGCCACCCACGGCCGCCACCGTCCCCGTCCCGTTCCTGACTGCGGCTTCGGCCCATACATCCAGGCCCACGGCTGCCACCACCTTGCCTCTGCGAGGGGCCCCAACATTGCAAAACTCTCCTGGGGCCTGTTGTGCCCCCTCTACACCAGGGCATCGAAACACCTGAAGCTTGTGACAACTCCTCGCCGGCTGGGCCCAGCGGCTGAGACGATGAACGGACACCTCCCGGACAACAACTCTGCAGGATGTCAGAGCAGGATAGGTGACACTCCGTTGATAGTTGATAATAATCTCAGGACTTGTAGTTGGCCATATTGAGGTCATATAGTTGCTGGCACCGGCTGGGTAGTATATATCGGGTTATTCATGTGTATTGTTGTTTAACTCCCTGCGTGGAAAACAATTGTTAGCTTGCCAGTTATTCATTCTATTCATATAAAAAAGGTTGAATTTAAGCTTTTCCGTCTCCGTCTCATCACTGCATCCTGCGTACATTACCTGCGAATACCACATTTGGCGTAGTCATCAGGATGCAGTCTCCAAGCGCGAGTGGGGAAGCTGCAGACCAAAGGGGCGAGGGTGGCCCCCCAGTCCAGCTTATCTTTAGGGGCTATGCTGAACAACCTGCCCATGTTCACAGGCAGTAATACCATGCTGTGGAGCTGGACGGAACGCATGCAGGGTTTGTTCAGGATGCACCCGATGATCCCTATTCTGGAGGCTGAGGTGGCCCTCATGGCATTGGACGGTGAGGCCCGGGACTCCGTGATGTTAAAGCCCCCGGGACAACGAAACACCTTTGTCAGGGTATTACAGATCTTGGAGGAGACTCATGGGGACCCGACTGATGTGGGAGAACTGAAAACCCGGCTGTTCAGCCATATGCAGGGGGAAGGGGAGATGATCACACAATACATGAACGTCCTGCAAGAGATATACACGGCCATTGAACGGAAGGACGGGGTAGGCGTAGGACCCATCAATATAACCCTGCGCGACCTCTTAGTGACCGGACTGCAAGACCCCCTGACCAAGCAAGCCCTGCAGGAGCGGGTAAGGGTGAACCCGCGTATGACCTACTGTCATGATCCAGTTTGGATCTGACAGTTTAAATGCACAATTGAACTTTTTTTCCTTTTGCTGTGTGCCAAAGTGGGGTGATTGCCCCCGGTGGCCATTAGAATTATCGTTCTAATGTCGTTTGTTCTAAGTTGCCCTGGTGGTGGTGAGCGGTATTGCACTTTAGTTTCTTTGGTTTGTGCACGTAATTATAATGCAGGTGTGAATGCTCTATAAAAGAGTGTCAGGTGTATCAATCACAGTTGGTGATAGGTCTTCAGTTACAAGCAAGCCTGGGTGAAGGATGGAGCTAAAGGAGAGTCACAGGCAGCTCAGAGAGAGTCCTAGAGTGGATTGGTGGAGTCAGCGATGGTGTCTGCAAGGAGTGCTGGCATGGCGTGGTGTAGTCGCAGTTATGGTGTCAGCAGGAAGTGCTTGCATGGCTTGGTGGATTGGCGACTATGGTGTAGAGTTGCACTCAGCATGCTGGACTTGGTTGCTGAAAGCAGGACTCAAGCATGCTGGACTTTTTGGCAGAAAAGTTGGACTCAAGCATGCTGGACTTTTTGGCAGAAGCTGGACTCATTTTCGGGACTCTGTTTACTGGACAGCTGGCTCTGGTGGTGGACTCTGCTCCAAGGCTGCACTATGGTGATGGATCCGTTATGGTGATGGATCCGGTTGGAGGAGAAGATGCACGCAGGTGGTGGGCTCTGTTGCTGGGAGCATAAGCAACAGAGCAAAAGCTAAGTGGTGTTCCCCTGTATTGTCATTTTTCCTTATGTGTGTTTAGTGCAGTGGTGGGATTAGTTTCCGCACCGACCAATTCCCTAGTGAGGGTTTAGGTGCAGGGCGAGTCAGGGTTTTGAGGTTCCTGTGCGTCGCCCGGTGCGGAACCGGCATAGGGAACGATAGGAGTGTAGAGACACTGACTCAGGGGAGTGCAAGAGGTCTCCACTTCCCCGTTTCCCTATCGCAGGGCCCTCCATTGTTAATGTTTCCCAGGTTTCCCTTTTTGTTTAAATTTGCCTTACTGGAGGCGGGGTTTCCAGATTTACGTATACGTGTAATATTGAAATTCGTCAGTTGGAGGCGGCGTATCCAGCTGCACGTTTTATTATTTAAATTCGCCCCACTGGAGGCGGTGTATCCAGGGTCACTTGTGTCATATGGATTCGCCTTGCGGTAGTTGCTGCGTCCAGACACACGTTACTGTGACACTTCTCTGAGATAGGGAGTGAGGTGCGAACTTGGGAACAGGAGCAAGGGGTGACAGTCCCCATGGGGATGGCCTGGAATGTTGAAGCTACCGTAGATGTCCTGGGTGAACCCCACTGGGTGAAAGAGATGAGGCAAGAGCTACAAAGTATTAAAGGTGAATTGGCTGAAGTGAAAAAAGAGACCGAGGCCACAGGAAGTTGGCTAGGGCCGGGTGGGGAAATCACAACCGGCGGGGCCCTCGCCTAAGTCGGTTCCCATGGCCACTCACCTGTTATGATTGTGGAGGATTGGGACACTTCGCCCGGGAGTGCCCACAGCGCAGGAGGAACCTGCCCCACCAGCCATTAAAACCAGAGGGCTCTGAGCTGGGGGGGCGCCACTCAGAACCAGAACCCACAACATGGGGTGGTGGAAGTCCTGAAGATCTAGTTGCAAAGTGTCCACTGATTTGGGCAGAGTTCGAAGGCCGTGCAGTACTTTGCTTGGTGGATATGTGGTCGCAAGTTACTACCATGCTGGAAACCTACTACCGGCAGCACTTCCCTGAAGCCACAAGGCCCCAATGGGGGTCCGTGACAAAGCTGGTGGCCACCGACCACCTACCAATCCCCATCGTTGGAGTAGCCTGGATGCAGATCTCAATGGGCGGCAAGCAATTAGGCAGGCAAGGCTTGGTCCTGACTCCAGGAGACACAGGCGAGAAACACGCTGTCATCCTGGGCATGAATATGCTAAAGGAGTTTAGCAGCCTTCTCCTCAGTGAGCCCGCCCAAGAGACTTTGAAACAGTGGAGCTCCCGTACACCTCAGGGGCAGATCTTTCAGCAGCTGGTGCGGGGGACGCGAGTCCAGGATGCCTGACAGGAGGGGGAGGTGCTGGGGAGAGTGACTGCGCCTGCGGCTCCCCAGCTCGTGCTGCCGCCAGGACAGACAGTTGTCGCTCTGCCTGTCCGGGCCCATGTACCTCTGGAAGGAGTAGAGGTGCAGGTAGAGCCATGCTTCTCTGAACGCTTACCCCCCATTCCAAAGTATTTATTTTCGGGCCCACTGATAAGTCCAGTCCACTGTTTAGAAAGAGGCTTTAAGGTTGGCCATACACATTAGATGGAGGTTGGCTGATCGTTTGGCCAATGGCCATCTCAGCTTACTCTACAATACACAAGAGCGCTTGCTCAGCCGAGTGCTCCTATGTTCTCTATGAGACAAGTCGTCCCACCGCTTATCTCAGGGAGAACATTGCAATTGGCAGTCAGACACCGAACCTGTGTGATCGACATCTCTCTTAAACCTGTTGCTATTGGGGAGTCAGCTGACATTTGTCTGATGCGCATGGGGTCTTTACACAAGCTGGATGACATAAGGCAGGGGTGGGGAACCATCCACTGTTTGTGTTCTATAAATGTAACATGAGCAGTGATGAATGTCTCACGTGAGGAGACCCGCAGTGTAATATACATCTGTGTTCAGAACATCTTATTTTTGCAAATTTTTTTCAAAATTTAGCACAAAGAGTCACCTGTACTTCTGAATGGCGTAAATCTGGAAAAGCAGTTGTGAGTAGCAAGATATTACCTAACATCACATCTACACCAAAGAGAAGCAGCAGCCATCACATTAGGGGGTGAGTTAATGAAATGTTTGACCAAATATAGCAGGGTAATTTTCAAGTTAATAATGTTGTACGACCTCCAACTATGGTATAAATATCCAAATGGCCCAGGCAGAAAAAAAGTTCCCCACCTCTGACATAAGATCTCAAGGGTATAAAAGTCGAGTCCAACTGAAAACTAATATGTAAAGTCTACTCTTATATCCATCTGAGTCCAGGAATAGGTAGACTCACCCAGACATGGAGGCTCATTAAAATATAGGGCTATAGTTATTGTCTTGTTTGATGTTATGCACATTTTGATATCTAGTTTGTTTTGTATCGCCCTGTATATATCTTTCGCTAACATATGTATACACACACACATATTCCTCTTCCACGTAATTTTCTTTTACACAGCTTTCATTATTATTTCAGTAAACTGGAATATTTCATTTAGCCATCATGTTTGAATCCATTTTTCTCCCATTTTCAAGTCCATTATAGATCAATCTGTCCAATTGAATCTATTGAACAAAATCGCCCCAAAGAAAAATCAATTCTGACTTCAGATTTCAGACGATAAAAAAGAAAATTCAGACCACAGACTATACTGTAGACCTCAATCTCTCAGACCTCTGTTGATGCAAAAAAATGAATTTAGACCTCAAACTTTGGACACCACAATATTGTATTTAACCGCACAAAAATCAATTCAGATTCCAGACCACGGAATCCAAACATTATTTCAGCCTTCAAACTCACAAAATAATCTGAAGGTTGTTTGTCCATCTTTCACATTTTTGACATATCCACAGAGTATGCCATAATTGTGTGATAGATGCAGGTTCTGCGGCTGGTGCCATATCTAACTCAGACAAGGCTTTTGTTGCATGCAGCTGTCAGTGGAAGGGTTTCTGTACTTTTGGTGATTTCACTGCAGAGGCACGGCGGTGCCTGCTTCCACCACTGCGCCACCAATTATTCCTGGTCATTCCCACAGGATCTTTTGTAAGCAGTACCTAAGACCATATCGGACAATTCACTTCCCTTTGAAACATTGCCTAGCAGTGATCATTACTAGCCGGTGACTACCGAAACTCTACCTTAAAAGGGCGACTATGTGATAAAGGCCTTTGGTAGGCCGAAACGTCAGCTGTCGCTTCATCACCGTCAAAATAAATAAAAAGTTCACTCTGAGCATATTCCACGTGTGCAGTGATTTTATATCAAACTCATGTCTATGGGGCCACTGGCTCCTTTTCACTAGCACCGAAGACTCAACTCTCCAGTCGAGTGCTAACCATCCCTAATATCTACAGCTCTGTGACGTCATCATGGAGGAGTGGATGAAGATTCCAGTTGCAACCTGTGAAGCTTCAGTGAACTAAATACTCAAGAGAGTTAAATTAATGCAGTTCTTGAAAATAATGGTGGCGACACAAAATATTGTCACTCAGGACACAATTTGGCTATTTTCATTTAGGGGCATATTTGTTGCCAGTGGTTTAGACAATAATTGCTGTGTATTGTGTTATTTAGAGGGCACACCAATTTTAAACTGTTATGCAAGCTGTTCACTGACTACTTTACATTGTATAATAGTGTCATATTTTCACTGTTGTCCCATACCCATGAAAATATATAATAAAATATTTATAAAAATGTAAGGAGTGTACTCACTTTTATGAAATACTGTATATCCTTGTTGAACCCCTTGGTGTTCTCAACAGCAATACCCTTTTTATGGCCATGTTAGAATATGATGCTTCCAAAATTGCCTCCACACATACACACAGACTAAGTATTGTATCCCCACAGGGAATTCCCCACAGTTTCACCCCACACGTACAGTGTAATACGTACTGACTCCACAGTAGAGATGAGCGACTTTGCCTTTTTTCGGGTCAAGTCCGGTTTCATGAAACCCGACTTTCTAAAAAGTCGGGTAGAATGAAATCTGCCGACTATAGGGAAATGTCGGGGTCTGACTGAAACACGAAACCCAATGCAAGTCAATGGGGAAGCAAAGTCGGCAGGGAGTGGAGGACAGTAAACACACCTACAGTGCCCATTTCAGTGCCAACGACATCAATTCTTATTACTTAGGCTTGGCAACATTAATTTACATTATAATAATAGTTACGCATTGAAAACTGGGGATTATTTGGCTAAAGTTGTGGGGGGTAGGGCTGGTACCAGGTTTTCGTGTCCCCTGGGCCAAAGAATGTCAGTGCGCCCTTTTAACACATACCACAATTCATAATGCTCCGATACGGCACAGAAATATAGCTATAGTACAATGAAAAATACTTCACTGCTTACATGACATGACTGATATCTATTTTAAATTCTACAATAGCTCAAAAAACGGACAGTATATACTCCATATAGTATTATGGCCACCACCTAGTGCGCCATACAGAATAATGAGCCCCATATATTTCTCCATACAGAATAATTGGTCCCATATAATGTTCCATACAGTATATGATGAGCTCCACATAATGCTACAGTATATGATGGTCCCCATGGATGATGCTCCAGTGTCTTATGGGCCCAATTAATGCTCCATATATAATGGGCCCCATTTCTAATGCTCCAGTGTATAATGGGCCCCATAGATGCTGCTTCAGTGTCTGATCTGCCCCATTTAGAATGCTCTAGTATATGATGGGCCCCATGGATGATGCTCCAGTGTCTTATGGGCCCAAATAATGCTCCATATATAATGGGCCCCATTTCTAATGCTCCAGTATATAATCCCCATAAATGCTGCTCCAGTGTCTGATGTCCCTCATTTGGAATGCTCCAGTATATGATGGGCCAAATGGATGATGCTCCAGTGCCTTTTACAACTCGACTGCTACACATGCTACACTCACCATCACCATCAATGGCTCACAAACACCATCTCAACTGCCCTGGGATACAGCTCTGCCCGTGGAGAGCTTTATCATCTTGGCTGCTTTAACACCGGCCCAGAGGATCTGCATTGCAGTGTCGGCTACCCTAGCCGAGTACCACGGGTGGCATCATGATCCCCCTTTTCCAAATTAATTATCATACCATCTTTCCCCTCATCTGAACTGTTATCTTCTTTATTGGACACCCAGGACACGGACCGGTTCCCAATCACCACCGTGACATACTTCCCCCTTAAAAGAGCCTGAAAGGCCCGTTACTGAGTATCCCCAGGCCCTGCGTGGCATTTCATTTTAACACCAGATAACAGGGATATATTGTATAGTTTCAACATTATAAATCTACGTATATATTTGAGGAAGCAGACACAGACGCTGTCATGGCCAGTATGGATTCGACAACAATCTAAAAAGTAGAAAAAGGGTACAGTATCACCAGATACAAGGTATATATAGAATAGTTTCAACATCCAAAATCTCCGCATTTATTTCAGGAGGCAGACACAGATGCTATGAGGGCCAGTATGGATTACATAACAATATAAAAAGCAGTAAAAGTACTGCTGGATACAGTGTTGGTGTCATTTTAAATCTCCTTATATTTTACCAGAGTAAAACACACACTCTCACAGGCTCAGTACGGATTACACCAGAATATAAAAATGAGAAAAAGGGAAATGTATTCGAAACGTACACCAGTATACAGTGTTGGAGTTCTTTGAAATCTTCGTTTATATTTCAGTGTCAGTCAGCCAGTCCAGACTCACCACTAGAGGAAGCTAGATGGATAAAAGTAGAGACATAAAGTTGAGTGATTTCAGAAGTGTTGGAATTACTAATCACGGGAAAACCTCCCGGGAGAATTCGCAGAGGCGATGCGGACTCTCAATAACTTTTACTGTGGATACAGCTAAAACGCAAATTATTGATGAAAGAGTTGCTGTATCGCAGTAGCGTCGATCCCATCACCGTTACTCGTCTCCATCAAATTGTGATTACAGGGAGAGCTGTAGACATGGTCCTCACTGCCTATCATTATCTGTCTGGTCACTTTTGAGTGCAAAACACAGAAGCCACATGCCGTAGGGGATTCTATTGGATTGCCATGAGAGGATACATTGAAAAATGGTGGCAGGAATGTCACACGTCTGTGACTATGAAAAATGTGAAAGGTGATCAAAAAGCACCACTGCATCCGATTGGGAGTTGACGTCCATTAGAAATGTTAGCCATTGGTAATCTGAAGGTAGAGGCCAGCAGGACAGGACATAGCTACATCTTAACCATCATCGATCAGTACACCAAATTTGTAGTGGCCATCCCTGTGAAGGATTTAACTGGCCAGACTATACAGCTGTGGAGCTGGGAGAGGTAAGTATTGGAAGTGCTGTGTCCCTGAGCAAGCAGGGGGGACCAACTCATGGGCGCCGATACTGGCACAGGGCTCCTCTTAGTACGCTAGTGTGTCTGACGGCGAGTGGACCCTCCCACCGTCAGAGACACTTTATTATACTATGAGAGGCCCTGTGCCAGTGCCGTCGCCCAAGGGTGGGGCCACACACCTGTTCAGGGCAACAGCACTTGCCCGGGTGCGGCACGTGGTGACCCCGGTCCTGGCGTGGGGGGGGGGCAGCCCATTTAGGGAGGTTTAAAAAATGGCTTATGTTGATGTGTAGGCTGGACTTTCAGCTGCTGCAAATGGAGGAATTGGGGAAGTCAGAGGAAGAGGAGGACAAAAGCGAGCCTTTTTTCTGGCAGCCTATGTGTTATCAGGGGAGGGTGGGACAAAATCTTTTGAAACCCATGCATGGTTCATTTTTATGAAGGTTAGATCATCAACATTTTGGGTCGACAGATGGGTCCTTTTTTCTGTCAGGATTGATCCAGCAGCACTGAAGACTCTTTCAGATAGCACACTACCAGCAGGGCAAGCGAGCTCCTGTAAGGCATATTGTGCCAATTCAGGCCATGTGTCCAGTTTTGAGGCCCAATAATCAAAGGGGAATGACCTGTGAGGGAGAACCTCGATATGGGAGAAGTAGTTTGTAACTATAGTTGACAACTGCTGTCTCCTGTCACTTGCAATCGATTCTGTATTAGCTGACCCACTTTCACTCACATCTGATTGTGTTTAGCTGCACATATATTCAGCACCATGGGTCTGCTCCAGATGTAGTCGGCTCCATCAATTTCAAAATCCAATTTCAAAGTACTATTTCTAAGTACTGTTGAATTAGACTAGAATTCTAGAATGCATTTGGCCACTCATGACTCCTACAGTATTGTCATCATCACCATCTGACCGAGATGTTCTTCGGTTCCCACAGGTATGCATTGCTGAATTTCCACCACTTTCCCATGCTCCCGAATGCCACATATGAACTGCATTGTATTTTATATGGTATGCATTGCTGAATTTCCACCACTTTCCCATGCTCCCGAATGTCACATATGAACTGCATTGTATTTTATATGGTATGCATTGCTGAATTTCCACCACTTTCCCATGCTCCCGAATGCCACATATGAACTGCATTGTATTTTATATGGTATGCATTGCTGAATTTCCACCACTTTCCCATGCTCCCGAATGCCACATATGAACTGCGTTGTATTTTATATGGTATGCATAGCTTACCCATCTTCTAGCATCCATAATTGTATGGATCTTATCTTTACCACACATCTAAGTGGTCTGTATAACCCCTTCCCCCTTTTATGACCTCTGCTTAACTGTGTGCATTTGGCCTGGGCAGTTACACCCCACTTTCACTCACACCTGATTGTGTTTAGCTGCACATATATTCAGCACCATGGGTCTGCTCCAGACGTAGTCGGCTCCATCAATTTCAAAATCCTATTTCAAAGTACTATTTCTAAGTACTGTTGAATTAGACTAGAATTGGACTGGAATTGACTGGAAGGTAACGGACTATAACACCACAACAATGTTTCGCTTTCTTTTTACTATCACCCCCATACTACACTATTTATCCCTAACTCCTGCAATCCCCCCTCCTAGTAAGGAACTATTCATCTCCCCTTCCATTCTCCCCAGCCACCTAACCTTCTCCTCACAACTGTTCCTCCCCATACAATCCTTTTTCTCCAGACATGCATGGCCCCATCATGTCCTATCCTCCTCCCACCTTCTAATGCTCTGTCTACTACTCCTTATTGCTGGCGACGTATCCCCAAATCCTGGCCCTCCTCAACACATCCCTACACTCACTTCTACCACCCTGCCACGATCCTCTACACGTCTTCGTAACCATGACAACCTCATACCTATTCATCCAGCCCCCACTCCCCCAACCCCCTTACCTTGAGCCCTATAGAACGCATGCTCTGTCTGCAACAATCTATCATTTATCCATGACCTCTTTATCACCAACAAACTCTCCTTCCTCGCCATCACTGAAACCTGGCTCACTCCCTCTGACACAGCCTCTCCAGCTGCACTTTCCTATGGAGGATTCCATCTCTCTCACACCCCTCGCCCCAGCAATAAACATGGTGGAGGAGTTGGCTTGCTCCTGTCTAATACCTGCTCCTTTACCCCAATTCCTCTGCAACCCTCCGCTACTCTTCCCTCGTCTGAGGTGCACTCCGTCCGCATCTACTCCCCCTCCAACCTCCAGCTGGCTGTCATCTACCGCCCCCCAGAACTAGCCATCTCCACCTTTCTCAACCACTTCACCACCTGGCTACTCCATTTCCTTTCTGCTGACATCCCCACCATCATCATGGGCGACTTCAACATCCCCATTGACACTTCCACCCTGGCTGCCTCTAAACTTCTATCGCTCACGGCTTCCCTTGGCCTCACTCAATGGTCCTCTGCGGCCACTCACAAAGATGGTCACACGCTGGACCTTATCTTCACCCGTCTCTGTTCCCTCACTAATCTCAATAACTCACCCCTCCCCCTGTCTGACCACAACCTACTGACATTCTCTTCCCTCTCCTCTACCACTGAGCAACCCCCGCTGTTGTGAGTTCATTCTCGGGTTCCCCTTTTGAACTCCCTCTGGTGGTGTCGGGAGGTGGTGCTGCTGGTTTGATCGGTGGAGATCTGCCACCTGAGGATGGGGATGATGTTTGGATCTTGGGATTCTCAGATTGGATTTAAGACAGCCGACGCCCTATTCAGTTGCTGGTGATTCCTTCTGGCTTGTCAGCTCTTGGTTTTCAGCTCTGTTCCAGTCATCTAAAGCTAAGTTTTTCTGCTAATGTTCACACTTGATTTTGTTGGTCTATTCAGTTTTTTGTGTGGTCTGCCAGCTCCGGCTGGGGGCTGAGCTGAATTTCCACTCTTATTTATCAGTATTTTGCCAATTGGCTTTTTGTCTCTTACTAGTTTGGTCTCTTTTTGCTCTGTCTCAGAATATTTCAGAGTGCTGATATAGTGGGAGAAGTCTAGTGACTTCAGGGTTAATTTTGCTATCAGAAGTGTTGGACATTATTTTTGTAGGGTTTTTTGCAGGTTGCAGACAGTGACTTGCCTTTCCTTTCCTATCTAGTTAGTTTGGGCCCCATCGTTTGCTCAGCCTATTTTCCTGCCTGTGTTTGTGCCTTCATCTTGTTTCACCGTCAATACATGTGTGAGGGCTATCTATTCCTTTGGGGTCTGCTCTGGGGCAGTTAGTTTTCCTTTTCTTGCTTTAGGCTTATGTAGTCCTCCAGCCGTGACGAGGCATCTAGGAACATCGTAGGCACACTCCACGACTACTGCTAGTTGTGTGGTAAGATCAGGGATCTGCAATCTGCATAGTTACCAACTTCTCTGGTTTTCTGTGGCTTAGCTTGTTTTGTTTTTTTTTTCTCCTCGGTAACCCATTCATAACACCCCGCTCCATAAACTCACTCACCCTCACAGGAATCTCAAACACCTCAATTTACAATTACTCTCTGAATCCCTTCTCCCCCTTACAGACATAGCTTCCCTTCATGACACAGATGCTGCTGCCACTTTTTATAACACCACAATAACAGCAACACTTGATTCGGCTGCCCCCTCACGCAGAGCAAAACTCGAACAATCAACAGGCAGCCCTGACTGACCAGCCTGACCAAAGAACTGAGACGGGTTTCCAGGGCCGCTGAGCGGAGATGGAAGAGAACCCATTCTACTGAGCACTTCAACGCATACAAGCAGTCCCTTGCCAGCTTTAAGTTCACGCTCTCTGCCGCAAAGCAAACTTACTTCGCATCTCTCATATCCTCCCTGTCTCATAACCCTAAACAGCTCTTCAACACTTTCAATTCTCTACTCCACTCCACAGCACCTCCTCCCCCTCCTCTCATCTCTGCTGAAGACTTTGCCTCCTTCTTTAAGCAGAAGATCGACATGATCAGTCAAAACTTTGGCCCGCAGCCCCCAATGCCCCTCTTAACCGCTCAGCCCTGTTCTGAAAAAGCCAGCTTCTCCACCATGATAGAAGATCAGCTCTCCACCCTTCTGTCAAGATCACACCTCACCACTTGTGCCCTCGACCCACTCCCGTCCCACCTCATCCCATCTCTAACACACCTATTCAACCTTTCACTTACAAATGGTGTCTTTCCCTCATCCTTCAAACATGCCTCAATCACACCCATCCTCAAAAAGCCCTCCCTTGAGCCATCCTCTGTGTCTAACTATCGCCCGATATCTCTTCTCCCTTACACCTCAAAACTACTGGAACAGCATGTATATCTTGAACTGTCCTCCCACCTCTCCTCCTGTTCCCTCTTTGACCGGTTACAATCTGGCTTCCGACTGCATAACTCAACTGAAACTGCCCTAACTAAAGTCACTAACGACTTACTAACCGCCAAGAGCAAGCAACACTACTCTGTCCTCCTTCTCCTGGACCTGTCCTCTGCCTTTGACACCGTAGACCATTCCCTCCTGCTACAGATTCTCTCATCTCTTGGCATCACAGACTTGGCCCTATCCTGGATCTCATCATACCTAACGGACCGTACATTCACTGTCTCCCTCTCACACACCACCTCCTCACCTCGCCCCCTGTCTGTCGGTGTTCCCCAAGGCTCTGTCCTAGGACCCCTACTATTCTCCCTCTATACCTTCGGCTTGGGACAGCTCATAGAATCCCACGGTTTGCAGTACCACCTCTATGCCGATGGCACGCAGATCTACCTATCTGGACCCGACCTCGCCTCCTTACTGACTGACATCACACAATGTCTGTCTGCTATCTCAGCCTTCTTCTCTGCTCACTTTCTCAAACTGAACATGGACAAAACAGAATTCATCATCTTTCCCCCATCTCACTCTACCCCTCCACCAGACCTATCCATCAATGTCAACGGCTACTTTCTTTCCCCAGTTCCATGCCTTGGGGTGATCCTCGACTCTGCGCCCTCTTTCAAACCACATATCCAAGCCCTCGTCTCCTCCTGCCGCCTCAAACTCAAAAATATTTCCCGGATCCGCTCATTCCTCAACTACGAAACCACAAAAACACTAGTGCACGCTCTTATCATCTCCTGCCTTGACTACTGCAACCTCCTACTCTCTGGCCTCCCCTCTAGCACTCTAGCACCGCTCCAGTCCATCCTACGCTCTGCTGCCTGAATAATCCACCTGTCTCCCCACTATTCCCCAGCCTCCCCCCTATGCCAGGCCCTTCACTCGCTTCCTATTGCCCAGAGGATCCAATTCAAAACCCTAACCATGACATACAAAGCCATCCACAACCTTTCCCTCCTTACATCTGTGACATGGTCTCTAGGTACCTACCCGCACGCAACCTTCGATCATCCCAAGATCTCCTTCTCTACTCCCCCCTTATCTCTTCTTCCCACAACCGCATACAAGACTTCTCCCGTGCTTCCCCCATACTCTGGAACTCCCTACCGCAATACATCAGACTCTCACCATCAACGGAAACCTTCAAGAAGAACCTGAAGACCCACCTGTTCCGTCAAGCCTACAGCCTGCAATGATCCTCGGTCTACTGAACCACCGCACGACCTGCTCTACCCTCTCCTACTGTATCCTCACCCATCCCTGTAGACTGTGAGCCCTCGCGGGCAGGGTCCCCTCTCCTTATGTACTTGTGTGTCCCTTGTCCCTTGTCTTACACTTGTATATTACTCTTGTATATATTACACTTGTCTATATTTCCCCTTTTCACATGTAAAGCGCCATGGAATAAATGGCGCTATATAAATGCATAATAATAATAATAATAATAATAATAATAATAATAATAGCTGTCGTGTGTGCGGGACTTTAGAAATCAGACCACAACATTGTCAGGAAACCCATGTCTTTAACGCCAGTTCGGCTGTGTGCACCACGAACACCTCTTCCATTTTGCCCACTACGGCTCGTGGGAGAACCAGCTCCGTTGCTGTGTGCTGGGAATGCCTCAAACAACCGGCTTACCAGAGTTGCTTGTTTGTTAGCCAATATTAGCTCTAGGTTCTCCTGTGGCATGATGTTGTGTAATTTGCCTTTATAGCGTGGATTGAGGATGCTGGCCAACCAGTAGTCGTCATCCCTCATCATTTTGGCAATGCGGGGGTCCCTTTTTATGATCCTCAAGACATAGTCACACATGTGGGCCAATGTTCCAGGTGTCAATGCTGCACTGCCAGTGGTGGGTGGAGGAGCACTTTCTGGCAAATCCACATTCCTCCAGTCATGCACAAACCCTGTACCTGACCTAGGCACGCCCACATGTTCTCTTGCCCCCTGAGAAGCATCCTCCTCCCCAAAATAATCATCCCCCTCATCCTCCTCCTCATCTTCCTCTTCTTCCTCCACCTCGTCCATGCCAGTTCCCTGACCAGACAATGGCTGACTGTCATCAAGGCTTCCCTCCTCCTCTTCCTCCTCGGCTGCAGACGCCTGATCCTTAATGTGCGTCAAAGTTTGCATGAGCAGATGCATAAGTGGTATGCTCATGCTCAGGATGGTGATGTCAGAGCTTACCAGCCATGTTCATTCCTCAAAACACTGAAGGACTTTACAGAGGTCTTTCAGCTTTGACCACTGCACATCTGACAATTCCATGTCTGCCTTCAAACTGCCTGCCCTTGTATCCTCCCACAAATGCATTACTGCCTGCCTCTGTTCGCACAGCCTCTCAACCATGTGCATGGTGGAGTTCCATCTTGTAGCAACGTCTATGTTTAGGCAGTGCTTGGGGAGGTTGAGTGATCGCCGCAGCTTCTGCATATGACGGGAGTGGACGGTCGAGCGACGGATGTGCGAGCACAGTCTTCGCACCTTATGGAGCAGGGCTGTTAACTCCAGATAATTATTTAGGAAGCACTGCACCACCAGGTTCAAGGTATGAGCCAGGCAAGGTATGTGTGTGAGTTTTGAAATTGCTATGGCTGCCACAAAATTCCGCCCATTATGACTGACTACCTTGCTTGGCTCAAGATGTAGACTGCCCAGCCATGACTCAGTTTGTCGATGCAAGTAGTCGGCCAGTACCTCCGCGGTGTGTCTGCTGTCACCCAAAGACATCATTTTTAAAACAGCCTGCTGCCGCTTACCACTAGCTGTTCGATAGTGGGACACCTCGTGTGCAACACTGACAGATGTGGATGGAGTGCTCGTGCGACTGCGCTCTGTTGACGAGCTTTCGCTTCTGGAGGAGGAGGGTCTAACACCTACTGTTCCACCACCGCTGTCCCCTGTGGAGCCTGCATCCATCACATTAACCCAGTGCGCAGTGATGGACATGTGACGACCCTGGCCAAGCCTACTGGCCCATGCATCTGTTGTGAGGTGCATCTTTCCACTCACTGATTGTTTTAGTGCACGGACAATGTGGTCTTTCACATGCCGGTGGGTTGGTCATAGCGTGGGACAGCGCAGGCCATGAGCTCTCGGAAGGCTTCGCTTTCTACCAAATGGAACGGCATCATCTCTAATCAGATCAGTTTGGCAATGTAGGCGTTCAAAGCCAGTGTACTCGGATGAGAGGATGAGTACTTTCTTGTCCTACTCAGAGTGACTGGTAGGGTGATTTGGACTTGAGAGCTGCTTATGGGGGAACTAGCATTGGACTTGACAGACTGAGAAGGGGTTGGTGATGGTGAGGGTGTTGATGGCCTAGATTCAGTGTTTCCTCGCGAGAATATTGTGATTGCCTGACTGCTTTGGCCTAGCGACGACACCTCAACATTTCTTGATGGTGGTATGCTAAGCGTTGGCCTTACAGTGGGGGAAACGATGGAGCGTTGCCGGCTAACTTCAGTCGGGGCAGGTGCACATGTGCTACCTGAGGTTTTGTAGTCCGTCCACGCTTGCAAGTGCATGTTGGTTAAATGTCTAAGCATGCAACAGGTATTCAAATTTCATAGATTTTTCCCTCTGCTAAAGGTCCTTTGACACTTCTTACAGATAACCTTTGGGTCATCAGTAGGATTTTGTTCAAAAAAGTGCCACACTGCACTCTTCCTACTATGGTACAAATTTTCAGGGCTTGCACGCTGTGCTAATTTGACCATCTGGCCAAGCTGTCCTGCAGCTCTTTTAGTTTTCTTTCCAAGTTTTTTGAAAGAAACAGGCCTGCCAGATAACCTCTGCTGCGATGACGATGCCTGCTGCGGAACCTTCTCCTGTTCTGACCTATTGTCACCAGCACCCTCTTCCCCCAATGGATGCCAATCCGGGTCAACAACTGGGTCATCCATGACCTCATCTTCAATGTCATCTGCACCTTCCTCTGTACCTTCCTCTGTGTCACTGTGTAAGGTGGTATAGTATGCGGGAAGGGGCACCTGAGTTTCATCAGGGTCTGATTCGGGCTCAGTAGACTGTGAGGGCAATGTACTGCTGTGGGTGAATGTACCAGCAGATTCATCTAGCATTGGCTGTGCATCAGTGCACTCCATGTCAGGTTCATCTTGGACTGGGGAATTCAGGATTTGACTTGATAACCCAGGAATGGTATGTGAAAAGAGCTCCATGGAGTAATCTGAAGTGTGTGCTGCAGCATCCTTCACTTTTGATGTGGGTGAAGGACACAAGGAAAGGTGTTGTTCCTGACCAGAGGTCTGCACTGACGACTCTGTGCTTGCAGTTTTTGTCACTTCAGAAGAGGAGGCAATAAAGCTGGAGGCTGTTTCGGCAATGTAAGCCAAAACCTGTTCCTGATACTCCGGCTTTAAAAGCTGTTTACCTACTCCCAGAAAAGGGAACCTTAAAGGCCTTCTTGTGCCAGACAATGACGCAGGTGCAACATCGCCTGCCTTAGCTGCTATTGTTGTTTTGCCCGAACCAGCCGATGCACCACCACCACCACCACCATCAGTACCAGCTGCGCCCCCATGCCCACATCCGTGGCCTCTTCCACCAGACTTCCTCATGTTTGGGAAAATGTACCAAAAATACCAGCAGAGAAATGGTACTGTATGAGTAGCATACAGCTGTGTAAGGTGTATGTAAGAAGTGAAATCTCCGTATATATTTTGAGTCACAGACGCTCACCCAGTTTGTATTTCACCATAATCCAACAAGCAGAAATACGGTACTGTATCAGAGGTGTACAGCTGTATACGTTGTTGGTGAAACTGTCAATCTCCGTATATGTATTTACGGAATTTCACACACACACACACACACACACGCTGACTCTGTGTAGATGTGACCGTAATAAGAACACCAGATATCAGATACTGTTTGAGAATCGGGCAGCTCAATATGGTGTATGGAGAAATGGAAATGTCCATATATGTATTTACAGAGTCTCACAGACACACGCTGACTTTGTGTAGATGTGACCGTAATAAGAACACCAGATATCCGATACTGTTTGAGAATCGGACTGCTCAATACGGTGTATGGAGAAATGAAAATGTCCGTATATGTATTTACAGAGTCTCACAGACACACGCTGACTCCGTGTAGATGTGACCGTAATAAGAACACCAGATATCCGATACTGTTTGAGAATCAGACAGCTCAATACGGTGTATGGAGAAATGGAAATGTCCGTATATGTATTTATGGAGTTTCACACACACACGCTGACTCTGTGTAGATGTGACTGTAATAAGAACACCAGATATCCGATACTGTTTGATAATCGGACACCTCAATACGGTGTATGTATGGAAAAATGCTAATCTCCGTGTATTTTTTAACGGAGTTACACACATATAGCATGTGTTTGTCCGTGATACCAGCTGGTACACGGTAGTGTGTGAGGAGCGTACACCTCTCTACGGTGTGTGAAAAAATTTACGCTCAGTATCTACTGTGCAGAAAAAAGGAATAAAAGGATTTTTGCTTTTAAAAAAGCAGTCAGCACAGCAGTGTGCAAACAGTAATGCAGCTATCAGGGAGTCTTATAAGGCAGCCTAATCACTAACAGAGCTGCTGCACAAAAAAGTGTGAAAAAATGAAGGATTGGTAACTGTGCAGAAAAAAGGAATAAAAATATTTTTGCTTTTAAAAAAGCACTCTGCACAGTAGTGTGCAAACAGCAATGCAGCTATCAGGGAGCCTTATAAGGCAGCCTAATAACCAACAGAGCTGCTGCACACAAATATATCCTCCCCTGTCACTGCACACTATACTGTTGTGTTGTACAGTGACATTCGCTATCAGCAGAAGCAATTTTTTTTTTAGCCTGCCTAAACACTCTCCCTATTGAGAACGAGCAGCAGCAACCTCTCCCTATGCTAAGATTGGCAGAAGTAAGATGGCGATCGGCGGTCACGGCCTTTTATAGGCACTGTGACGCCACACAAAGCCAGCCAATCACTTCAATGCCCTTCTCTAACATGGTGGGGGCTGCTGCCTATGTAATTGCATTGCCCACAGTGTGCATCCTTGATGATTGGATGAGAAAAGGCACTGGAAGCATTGTGGGTAACACGACTGGCGCTCAAGTCAGCGACCTCATGGCCGACCTCACGCTTTAGCCAAAGTCGGCAGATTCTGAATTTGGCAGACCCGTTTCGCTCAACTCTACTCCACAGTGCTTCCAACAAACATGATGTACCCATAGTACTACCAACACAGTATAATACCCCAATAGCATGATGCCCATAAATTGCCCCTATAGTATCCTATTCTCCATAGTCCCCTCCAAGAAACACACAGTATAATTGCCCCCCACATAGTATGATATCTTGTCAGTTTGATGCCTCTTCTCAGTATGAAGGCACACACAAAGCCCCCACATAGAATGAGGGTTCCTAAAACTTTCCACAAAGAATGAAGGCCCCCACAGCCTCCTACTCAGTATTGGAGCCCCTGGTCAGTATGGGATCCCCAACATTCGTCCACTCAGTATGATGGACCCCACAGTCCCCTGCAGCACCATACACAAAATAATGACCCAAACAACTCCCCACTTAGTATGATGGACCCTACAGCCCTTCATACATACATCATAGCCTACCACAAGTAATAATAAATCCCCACATAGAATGAGAACCCCCAACATAGACCCTCAGTATAAGGTCCCCCACTCAGAGTGGGGTCTCTCACAGTTCCCAACTCCATATAGGGCCCTCACAGTCCCCCTTAGGCCTGTTTCACATTTCCGTATTTTGACAGCCTGCTAAATCCACCAGAGCCGTTAAATACGGATCCGTCTCCGTCGTGTGGCAAACGTATGTCACCGGATCCGTGTATTTGACAGATCCGCTGGAGTCGGCATGCAGAGAAAAGTTAAAGGAACCGCGGTCTGGAAGAGAGAGAGAAAGAGATTTTCGCCGCTCTCGGTACGGCATTTCATGGTTAAAATGCTTCCCGGAGTAAAGCTTCCGGGCATGAGCACTTCAAAATAGCGGACCATCAAAGAAAAAACGTTGCAGGGTCCATCTAAACTGCCCGGGAGACGCTAAAATCTTGGCGGATCCGTCAAAAAACGGGTGGAATGGACGACCGTCAGTCAAGATCCGCCACTAATGTAAGTCTATGGGGGAAAAAACGGATCCGCCCCTTTTTTGGCGGATCCGTTTTTTTCAAAAATTGGCGGATTTTGACTGACGTCAAAAAACGGAAGTGTGAAACAGGCCTTAGCCCCTCACTCGGTATTATGGCCCCCATTCAGTATAATGGTCCCCACCAGGTCCCCACTCAGTAGTATGGTCCTAACAGCCCACACTCAGTATTATGGCCTCCTACAACTTCCCACTAAGTATTATGTAGCCCACCAGCCTCCCACTTAGTATCATGGCCTTACCAGCCCCACACTGAACATTAGGGAGTCAATTGTCCCTCTACTGAGCATTATTGGCCCCTCCAGCCCATCAATCAGTATGATGACCCGCACAATTACTGAAAAACGTCCATCTGCACTACTCACCTTGTTCCAGTCCTCCAGCATGCTGCTCCAATCTGTGCAATGTGAGGTTTCAGCAAGCACTGTGTAGTGACATCATTGCACCTGGAGTGCATGGAATCTGAGACTCACAGTTGCAGATTGAATAGTGGATCACGGAGCCTTTGTTTCCCTGATCCACCATTGTATTCAATGATATCCACATCCTGAAGATGTGGTTACCACTGAAACTATGATGACAGGGGGAGTGGAAGAGATCCGGGGCTGATTGGCAATGTGTTTGCCGACTTACAGACTCCATAGCAGCCACGTGACCTGCCTCTATGGATGGTATGCACCTGGCTGCTGGTTTACAGCCATAGTATATACTGGGGAAGCTGTGTATCTACCATAAAGACAAGCAGTTTAAGCAGCACTATTGAGAGTTATCAATTTTTATCTGTTCACATAATGATATAAAGTTTTCACCATTTGCCAGGCTGGGGCATACCATCCACATTTAGAAAATATAACCTATCATCTAGGATAAGGGGGAAAGTGGACAGATTGAATAGTTGCCTCTGCTTTTTCTTCAGCTCTGGGTGCCACTGTACTTGGTCCTTAGGCAGGATACTTTCTCGATTTAAGTCTGTAAAGCCTAGCTTTGTTTTTTATAAGCTTACACTGGAAAATAAAACACCACCTCACACAGGGTAAACTGACAAAGCTGAAGAATCATATAATATTAGAGTTGGAAAGGACCTCAACGGACATTGTGTCCAACCCCCTTCTCAATGCAGGATTCACTAAACCATCTCAGACAGATGTACAGTGCCTTGCAAAAGTATTCGGCCGCCTGGAACTTTTCTACCTTTTCCCACATATCATGCTTCAAACATAAAGATACCAAATGCACATTTTTGGTGAAGAATCAACAAGTGGAACACAATTCTGAAGTTGAATGAAATTTATTGGTTATTTTAAATTTTTGTGGAAATTCAAAAACTGAAAAGTGGGGCGTGCAATATTATTCGGCCCCTTTACTTTCAGTGCAGCAAACTCACTCCAGAAGTTCATTGTGGATCTCTGAATGATCCAATGTTGTCCTAAATGACTAATGATGATAAATATAATCCACCTGTGTGTAATCAAGTCTCCGTATAAATGCACCTGCTCTGCGATAGTCTCAGGGTTCTGTTTGAAGCACAGTGAGCATCATGAAGACCAAGGAACACAACAGGCAGGTCTGTAATACTGTTGTGGAGAAGTTTAAAGATGGATTTGGATATAAAATGATTTCCAAAACTTTAAACATTTCAAGGAGCACTGTGCAAGCGCTCATATTGAAATGGAAGGAGTATCATACCACTGCAAATCTACCAAGACCCGGCCATCCCTCTAAACTTTCATCTCAAACAAGGAGAAGACTGATCAGAAATGCAGCCAAGAGGCCCATGATGAACTGCAGAGATCTACATCTGAGGTGGGACAGTCTGTCCATATGACACAATCAGTCGTACACTGCACAAATCTGGCCTTTATGGAAGAGTGGCAAGAAGAAAGCCATTTCTCAAAGATATCCATAAAAAGTTTTGTGTAAAGTTTGCAACAAGCCACCTGGGAGACACAACAAACATGTAGAAGAAGGTGCTCTGGCCGGATGAATCCAAAATCGAACTTTTTGGCAACAATGCCAAACGATATGTTTGGCATAAAGGCAACACAGCTCAAACATGGTATCAGTTTCCCTGGTGTTTCCCCTTAATTTCTTAAATTTGCCCTGCTGGAGGCGGTGTATCCGGCTGCACGTTATATTATTTAAATTTGCCCTACTGGAGGCGGTGTATCCAGGGTCACGTGTGTGATAGAAATTCACCCTGCTGGAGGCGGTGTGTCCAGTCACACGTTGACCATCACATTATCACCAACCATACATTTTCCTCTGGTGAGCCATGGGCCAAGTGCAGACCGGTGAGCAGTTGCTGCTGGCTCTCACTGAGATTAGTGAGGAGCTGAATGATGTGTTTCAGCAGCACCTGCAGTGGAATTATGGGTCTGAGGCTTATCCTCTGCCTCAACTAGAGGGTCCATATACGGCTTTGGCGAGGATGTGCCGTGGAGTCCCTGCTGGGGAGCAGGACTTGCTTATACAGGCGGACGTACCCAGGCAGGTGGGTGGAGTCGGTGTCCCCATGGTGCTGCCTGGTGTTCTGCAACATGAAGGGGTACATCCCTGTAGTGAGCAGACTAATGAGTTAGTCCTTGGCACTCACGCCGAAACTTCGGTTATATCAGAGAAGCCATGTCCCCCGGGTCGTGTGGAGGACGACGACCTGGGAGTGTATATTACCTCCTCGCCCTCAGAAAGTACTATGTCAGCAGAGGTGATAGTTGGCAAGGTACCAGAGGGCATACTGGTGCTTGTTAACAGTGGAGCAGAAGTCAGTCTGGTGGATGCTCAGTGTGTCCAGACTCATGGTCTGAGTGTTGAGACGCCGGACAAACCCATAAGCATCCAGGCCATTAACTCCATCCCACTGAGCCAGGGGGGTTAAACCAAGTCATAGAAGACATTGTGCTGTATAGTGAACATCATGATGAGTCCCAGTCATACTACGTCTTGGAGGGAAATCCAGCACCTATCGTTGTGGGCCCCCCTTGGTCTAAAAATCACAACCCGGTTTTGGATTGGCAGACTAGGGAAGTAGTCAGCTGGGAGCAGTCGTGTGAGGGCTACTGCCTATGGGCTACTGTCTCTGCCGTCTCTCTACAAATGTCCCCTTCCTCTCCAGTGAGAGCAGCGGAGGGGCTGCAGGAGAGTAGGGGCAAGTCTCAACCCTTGCCATTAGCCAACCCTGGGAGGCAGAGACCTCGTGGTGGAAGGGGTTGAAGGGTGGTGTACCCCTTGGTGAATTGCGGGGGTGTGAGTGTGGTGACACGGGGGACGCCTCTGTTGTCAGTTCCAGAAAGAGTTCACCATATTGTGACAAACGAATGTGTGGCAATAAACGTTCAGGTCCGGACCTGTGTGAACGAGCATGTATGGGTGGCCACCAAAAAACATCCAGGGGAAGTGTGTTGCGGGGGTCTGGAATTCTCAGGTGATCGGGCCGTATCTTGTGTCAGCTATCCAGGGCCCGGAGACTTACCAGCTGGAGATACCCCCAAACATGCACATACACAACTTGTTCCCCAGGTTGGCGCTTGGAGATGTGTGGTGCCTCCAGAACATACTTTGCCAATACCAGCGGTGCTCGTTTGTCATTAACCTGACGTGCAGGTAGTTGCAGGGGTGAACTCTGGATCTGGGTGTCCCCGCTGTAGGTGGTTCCCTGATGAGGAGCGGTCTTGAGGGTCCAGAGGCCCCTCATTAAGGGAGGGTACTTTCATGATCCAGGTTGGATTATGACAGATAAATGCACTAGTAACCTTTTTTTTCCTTAAGCTGTGTGCTTAAAGATAGTTTTGCCCCCGGTGGCCATTAGGGTCATTGCACTGTGGTGGTTTCAGTTCTAGTTTTGCCCCCGGTGGCTGTTAGGGTCATTGCACTTGTTACTTTAGTTTAGTGCACGTGATTATAAAGCTGATGTGATTGCTCTGGCTCTGCTATAAAAGAGTGTCAGGTGTTGCAATCACTGTTGGTGATAGTGGTCATTTCCAACCATCCTTGGTGGAGGAAGGAGCTAGAGAGAGAGTTCCTGGCAGCTCAGTCAGAGTCCTGGTGTGGAAGGAGTCACAGAGGGGATTTCCTTGCAGCTCTGATAGAGCTTGGTGGCAGCTATTCAGGAGGAAAGCTGCATACTGGTGGTGGACTCTGTTGCTGGGAGCAAGAGCAACAGAGCAAAGCTAAGTGGTGTTTCCCTGTTTGTCACTTTCCTCAATGTGTGTTTCAGTGCAGTGGTGGAATTATTTTCTGCATCGTCCATTTCATTAGAAAGGGCTAGGTGCAGGGCGAGCTAGGGTTCTTAGGTTCCAGCTCGGCGACAGGTGTGGAGCCTGTATAGGGACTGTTAGGAGTGTAGAGACTGGCTCAGGTGGTCTCTATGTCCCTGTTCCCTATCGCAGGGCCCTCCATTGTATCGGTTTCCCTGGTGTTTCCCCTTATTATTTAAATTCGCCCTGCTGGAGGCGGTGTATCCAGTTTCACGTGTAATTCTGAAATTCGCCTGCTGGAGGGGGTGTATCCGGCTGCACATTACATTATTTAAATTCGCCCTACTGGAGGCGGTGTATCCAGGGTCACGTGTGTGAGAGAAATTCGCCCTGCTGGAGGCGGTGTGTCCAGCCACATGTTGACCATCACAGGAATGGTTCACAAATAAATGTGTCCAGGTGTTAGAATGGCCAAGTCAAAGTCCAGACCTGAATCCAATCGAGAATCTGTGGAAAGAGCTGAAAACTGCTGTTCACAAACAATCTCCATCAAACCTCATTGAGCTCGAGCTGTTTGCCAAGGAAGAATGGGCAAGAATTTCCATCTCTCGATGTACAAAACTGATAGAGACATACCCCAAGCTGTTATGAGCTCATTTTCTCCTTCACCTTTGATGTCAGGTGAACTCCCTCTGCTGGTGAAAGGAGGTAGTGAAATTGATTTGGATGGGAAAAACCTGTCATCTGAACAGGTGGAGTGTGATTGGACATCCGGAATCTCTGAGTGGATATAAGGCCGCCGACGCCCTGCTGGGTTGCTGGTGATCCTCTCTGCTCTGAGCTCTGGCCTCCAGTTTAGTCCTATCTACTAAAGCTAAGTTTTTGCTCTGCTATTGTTCCATGAGATTTTGTCTGTTTACTTAGTGTTTGTGCTCAGCCAGCCCTGGTTGGGACTGGCTGAACTCCATTTTTGTCACTGACCAGTTGATCTCTTTGCTCTGTTTTCAGAATATACCTGAGTGCTGATATAGTGATTTTGGAGTCTAGTGACTTCAGGGCCTTTTGTATCAGACGTGTTGGACATTATTTTGGCAGGGTTTTTGTGTGATTGCAGACAGTTGCTTTTCTTTCCTGTCCTAATTAGTTAGTAAGGGCCCCATCGTTTGCTCAGCCTGTCTTTCTGTCTGTGTTTGTGTTTTCATCTGTTTTCACCGTCAATACATGTTGGGGGCTATCTATTGCTTTGGGGTCTGCTCTGGGGCAGTTTAGATTTCCCCTTTCTTTCTTTAGGTTTATTTAGTTCTCCAGCTGTGAACAAGGTGTCTAGAACCACCGTAGGAACACCCCACGGCTACTGTTTGTTGTTGTGAATAGGATCAGGGGTCTGCAATCCGCTAGCTACCAACCTCTCTGGTTTTCTGGACTTAGCTTGTATTTTTGTTTTTTCCTCCTCCGGTGACTCATTCATAACACCAAGCGACTTGCAGCTGTTATCACAACAAAAGGTGGTGCAACAAAGTATTAAGTTAAAGGGGCCGAATAATATTGCACGCCCTACTTTTCAGTTTTCGAATTTCCACAAAAATTTAAAATAACCAATATATTTCATTCAACTTCACAATTGTGTTCCACTTGCTGATTCTTCACCAAAAATTTACATTTGGTATCTTTATACTTGAAGCATGATATGTGAGAAAAGGTTGAAAAGTTCCAAGGCGCCGAATACTTTTGCAAGGCTCTGTATGTCCAGCCTCTGTTTAAAGACTTCCATTGAAGGAGAACTCATCACCTCTCATGGCAGCCTGTTCCACTCATTGATCACCCACACTGTCAAAAGTTTTTTTCTAATATCTAATCTGTATCTTCTATCTTTCAGTTTCATTCCATTGCTTCTTGTGTTTCCATGTGAAAATGAGAATAAGGATGAGACCTCTTCACGGTGATATCCCTTCAGATATTTGTAGACAGCTATTAAGTCTCCTCTTAGCCTTCTTTTTTGCAAGCTAAACAGATGTAGAATCATGCATTTCTCCCCGTTAAATACCATTCTATTAGACATGCTGCCCATTGTTCAAGATTATGTAGATCCTTCTGAATCATTTCTCTGTCTACTCTAGTATTAACTATTTCTCTCAGCTTTGCATCATCTGTAAATTTGATTAGTTTACCGTCAGTTCCCTTATCTAGATCATTTATAAAAATGTTGAACAACACTGAGGCCAGGACAGAGACTTGTGGTAACCCACTTGAAACACTCCCAATTGGATGCACAACCATTTATTACCATTCTTTGAGTACGATCACTGAGCCAGTTATGAATCCATCTAACCGTAGCATAGTCAATCCTATACTTCATCATTTTTTCAATAAGGATAGTATGAGATACTTTATCAAATGCTTTGCTGAAGTGGAGATATGCTTTATCTACCGCATTTCTCTGATCCACCCAGTCAGTGATTCCATCATAGATGGAAATTAGATTAGTCTGGCATGACTTGCTGGCTACAAACCCATGCTGCCTTTGGTTAATTACTGTATTCTTAACCAAGTTTTTACATACTTGTTGTTTAATAATCTGTTCAAAGATCTTTCCTGGTATAGAAGCAAGGCTCACTGGTCTGTAATTTCCTGGCCTGTGAGACCTGTCTCGTGAACAAGAAAAGGACAGGAGAGGCGTAGAAAGTGGCAATTGATAAACACTTCCACTATATCATATAACATAATTAGGAACATTTATGGAAAAAAATTATTGAGACTTCTGCTTTAATTAGGAAACCACAATCATATAGTCTTGGAAGCTAAAGATTATAGAATTAAAATGTTCACCACTGAAAAAGAGAAAACTGTCAAAGAATGTTAGGATAAGTGCCTGTGAGCATGTGCAGTGCAGTAACCTAGAAATACATACTGTATACTATGTATAATCATTCAGAAAGACTGGGTGGACAGCTTTGTGAGCAGCATCTTCTTACCTCAGCTTTCCTGGTATCTCCAGTATTAGATCAGAGAGATATGGTGGCTAGCAGTGTGTGCAGTCTCTTCTTACCTCAGCACCCCTAGTATCTCCAGTTTTAGATTACAGAAAACAGAAAACCTGACCAGCACTTCCGTATAATGTGAATAGGTGCAAGCTGCAATGACTATACAATAGGCAAAAATAAAGCACAGCAGCACTCTATAAGGGTCAAAGTAAATGTAAACACTGATTACATAAGATCTGAAATGTTTTGTTGCTAGATACAATGCACTTACAAAAATTAACTTGCAAAAAATGAAGGTTCTTAGCTTATTACTTGGCCAATTCATGCATGTCCATCAGCCATTGCAAGGTGACACTTCTCTGATGGGTAACTACTCTGATTCTTATCAAACATGCCTCTCCTGGGCTATAAAAATAAAATTTAAATGGGCAGGTAGGAATTAGCCCTGTTTAAAAGTACCCTTGGCCTGATGGGATGAGTGCAGAGCCAGAAAGGGAGGCAGTCACAACCCTCAATAATAGACTACAGAAAACAGAAAACCTGACCAGCTCTTCCATTTTAGATGAGATAGAATGGTTGGCATCAGTGAGGAACAGTCTCTTCTTATCTCAGCACCCCTTATTTTTTGAGTATAAGGTAAGATAGACTGGGCGGGCAGCAGTGTGTGCAGCCTCTTCATACCTCTGCAGTCATGGGATCTTTAGTATTAGTTCAGAAATAAATGGTGGACAGCAGTGTGAGCAGCCTCTTCTTACCTTAGCCCCCCTGATATCTCTAGTATTAGACCAGGAAGACATGGTGGACAGCAGTGTTACAACAGAGTGCATTTGATCAGAAAACAACAAACAACACAACTCTCAAGTCCTCATCTTCCTCTACAACCCGGATAAATTCCAATCCGGGTTGTTTTGCATGTAGGACCCCTAAGTGTTTGGCTGCATCTCTATTTTGAATGGGGCACAAGAATTTAAATCTTGTACCACAGGCACCAGTTTTAAAATCAACTGTCATGTAAATTGTCAATCTTGCTATGTTATTTATTTAATTGAGTTTGGTTGTGGTTGGCAATACATCGGTCGAACGATACAGACGATTGCATGCAAGGCTCAATAAGCACCGTCAAAACATCCAAAATAGTCTTTCTAAACATTTTTCTCTAGTGCACCAAAAGAATTGGAATTCATTAAAACTTGTCATTGACCAGATTCCAGATGATTTGCCTGACCGGTACAATAGTCTAATAAGAAGGGAGGGTTTCTGGATTTTTAAACTGGGCACACTGGCCCCTGAGGGGTTAAACCTCACCTTTGAGAAAGTCACGTAATATATGGACGTTGTGATAATTTTTTATGTACATTGTTTTTTATTCGCTTTTAGTTTATATGTGTTTTATATTGCATCCTTTTTTTTATTTTTTTAGTGCAGTCTTAATTTGCCTTTTTAATCATGTGGGCGTTCTGATTAATTGCTTCTTAGTTTTAATTTGCTGCTTCACCTTTACATACCTTCCCCATCCCACTCTATGTATAACTGCCACGTGGGGAAGACGGAGCCATTCCGTTGAAACGCGATGTGGAAACTAATAAAGGAAGACTTTTAATACCAGCTGAACTGCATCACTTGTGCCCCATATGACCGGTCTATTTTACTTTATTTTGATCAGAAAACAGACTCGGAGCATATCTTTATAGACAACAAAGGATGGAGGTGCAGCTTTCAACTGCACATGCTTACAAACACCTATGAATAATATTTCCTTTAGTTCTTTAACTTTTCTATTCCCAGATATCCATTTTAAACACTTCTACATCTCGCCTATCTAACATTATTATCAGTTTTGCAGGGAAAACAAAACTGACAAAATCCCTTTCAATAACAGGTCATTTTCTCATGCAAGCCTTTTGTTTTATTGAAATGTGTATTGTGTCTAGAAGCCTATAAGCTCAAGGAGTGAAAATATGGACATATTGCTGCACCCCCTGTATAAAATATTTATAATTTCCCATGTTTGTAACAAAGCTCTGGGCTTCAGTTATTGCAAAAAAACCAAGAATTTACAGTAATGTTCCTTTTTCCTTACTTGGGTTCCCATCATTCTAATAAATTACATTAATGCATGCCTCATAAATAAACAGCTTTCATTGGTAATGTACAGAAACCATGTAACGTAGAAATCTTTCAGCTTTGATGTAATGAATTCTTATTTAAATCAGGCAGATTTGTCTTAGGGCTGGCAAGTTGAAAACCTCACAACATCCGTCCCAGTTGTTGGAATTGCCAATAACTTATTGGGAAGTTCACAGACTGTATTATTTCTGGCAATAATTTCAGAGGAAGCTTTCAAAACTAAATCCGTTACGCTAATAAAATATGAAATATTGACCGTCCGTATGAGGACTCCACGCACCAAACAAATGTCTATGCCTAATGCTGCTGCCACTGCACGGGATCGATTGCCATCAGACAGTGCTTTTGGAATGTCCGTCCTGCCTGTAGAATAAATCTCACTGACCACATATGGCAATTCACAAGTTCAATCCTTGATTTACTATTTAAAGGTGATATCAAGACAAACATAGGAAATACTGCATTATAAGTCTGCGTACGAGGACATTTATTTGTGGATTCAACAAGAAAAATACCAAATTCTTCCCGACTTTCATCGGTTTTAGAGTCAGGTCTTCTGCTGCCAAGTTGTTCTTTGCCCAGTACTATGCCGCGTCTGCAGAGTGCAAATGTTTTCATTGCAGTAAAATATATCATTCTGTCTGGGTATGTAAAGGAAAAAAAGGGACTTTCAGGAATATTTTACATTTTAGGATTTTTTTTACAATACCACTTCATGGCATATTTAGGTAACACAGATAGTATTTTTAAGATTATAGCTTGAGTTTTGCATTGGTCAAATATGCCATATTTATATGCAATTGTTTTTGTGCTTTGTGTGTTTTTAGGCACTCCGTCATCTAGCTGTGCTGAAACATTTGCTCAGACTTTTTCAATATCATCATCATTGAAGTAGAGTACATATACTAGTAGAACGGGTGTATAAGACAAACTATACAAGCAGAATAAATTCTAGGAGCAGCATGTATAATTCAGGAATACATTGACGAGAATGAAACACATATATACTAAGGTACTTCAGAATAATGGGATTCATTTATCTAAGCTGTCTAACAGAAAATCTGGTCCTTTTGACCACAGCAATTATTCAGTGCACAGCTTTTAAAGGCCTCTTTCTTGTATTATTAAGGTGCTCACATGTTGTGAGGAGGTCTATTTGATGTCCCCTACTAGGAGTCAAAATGTTAAGAGCAGCATCTGTTATGGTCGACTTCAACTATCCTTGTATTACAAGGACATGTAATAGCCATCATGTAATGCTACATTCTCCCTGGAAAAATTCCTGGCAGGCCATAGAGAGACGCAGGCATTGGCGTAATGGTTGTGGTTACAGAGGTCACAAACATAATCATATCTGGAGGGAAAGGTGGTCTGCTGGGTTCCCCTTACAGACACTGATTTCAAAGGTATGTGTGTCCTCATGAAGTGGACAGAGTTGAAATCTCTAGCAGAGCAGGAAGCCATTGGCGTTACCCATTTTGCCACTTACTCTAACAGGCCTTAAACTGCTTTATACCTGTAGATATGGAGATATTGGAAGTGCAGGAAGCATGGCTGACAGCATGATGGCATCACTTAATCGTGGCGCCTACACCAGGTGGACTATAAAGAGAGGCAGAGCCATGTCACTGATTTAGAAGCAGGGTAAGTATTACATTTTTTTCCTGGCTGAAAGACGGTATACAGTTTACTTTTACTATTAAATAGGGGTGCAAAGGGGAATTTATTAATACTGGGAATTATTATACTGGGAATTATTAATATATGGAGGCAAAAATGGTGCTTAATTGATACATGGAGGCATAAAGAGACATTGTTAATATATGGATTCATGAAGGGTATATTAATAATACATGGAAGCACAAAGCTGTCAATATTAATATATGGAGGCTTAAGGGATTCATTATAATTTTATCCAGACACACATTGGTGGACTATTAGTACATGGAGGCACAAATGAGGCATCGTTATTGTGTGGAGTGTGAGGTAGTGACCCCTGTTACAGCTAGGGGGCACTGTATGTGCGCCTCAGGATACACACGGAGGCTTAATTGTGATGGTGAGACAGTGACCGGCGTCATTGTGAGTGGCTGGTATGTGTCACAGAGGGGGGTCCTCTGCACTGTAAGCCAGTATTGTTGCTCTGGGACCTGTAGTCATACAAGCCTTGTGTTTGTTTACTTATAAGGGGGCTTACAGGGTTAATCAGAGAGCTGGGTGGGACAGACTAATCCTACACACCGCCCACCTATGAGGGTGGTTACAGCTACATAATGGGACCAGGGTTAGGGTCACATGGTTCATTGTTTTAAGGTCCTGAAAGGTCTATGTGTTGGAAGGTCCCAGAAGGGGACGGACTTCCTGAAGAGCACAGGGTGAGACCATGGACTGGCAGAGTCTGTGATGGCACTGTGTTGGGGAAGCTAGCGTCCGTCTGAGGGTCTGGAACTGTCAGGTGGCCTGGTGAGCGAGGCATTGTCCAGGAAGGTGATTCCAGTTCGACAGCTTCCCTGGGAACCAGGACAGACAGGAGGTCAGTGTGTGGAGCAGGAGCTCCAGGAAGATAACTCCAGAAATGGGGTTATAATAACGGCAGAGAAGTATCTGACATTGGAACAGACCGTTGATGTTTATTATATTCCGTTGATATATGTAATGAACTGTTTTTTTTTGTGTGGTCACCCACGGTAACGGGACGAAGTGAGAAGTATGGCATGTTTAGTGACTGTGAGTTAAGCCATGAATGGTGAAGTGCTATGGACTATGTGTTAGGTCTGTGAAGTGTAACATGGACTATGGTGTTGTTTATTATGCCTAAATAAAACAAATAAACTGTTTTGTGAGAAAAATGTGTCGGTGTGCTTTAATTCTATTGCCAAGCGAGTGTCCCCCAACACATGCAGTAAGTGCTATCTTACAGGAGGCATAAATGGGCAATATTACTGTGGAGTGGAATAAAAGACAGGTATTTTTGTAGGACACTAGAGATGGGATTTTTTACTGTCTAGCACACAAAGAATGGATATAGTACCATGCTTCCTAAATATAAGACCTACCCCAAAACAAGCCTTAGCATGATTGTATAGGATTTTTGGATTATGCTTGAACTACAAGCCCTACTCCAAAATAAAGCCCAAGTTACAGTCAAGATCAGGGGTTGGGGAGAATTGATCGAATGTCCAGGGCCCCCGCTTTATTAATGGCCCCCAGCATTTCTATTCCAAGGTTAAAATTTCTTAATGATCTTTCAATTTTTCATACTTCTAATGCATTAATGCAATTCATTTTTCATATTTGCATGTTATGGCACTACAGTGTGCTTCCTTTTTTGCTTGAATGTATATGAGTTGGTGACTCTAGGTTAAGCACCTGTTCACACTATGCTTATGCTTGGATGTGACAGTCAGTTTTTGAAATTTGTATTCATTTACCTTCTGACTGAGCACTCCACCTGTTAGCCGCAGGCGTTTTTAATCAAAGCAGGGCCACTTCCCCTCCACAGAGATATAGACTTTAGTCTAAACAGAGGATTTTTCATAGGTTCCCATTCAGATGGAGACTTCAGTCTTAGTGAGGATTGGCATAGACAGGGTCCTGGAAAATGAGAAATGCCTTACCGTGGCTTCCAGGTACACATAACTTGGCCATTTTATGCTCTAAACTTTCTCAATTTTTCATACTTCTAATGCAGTAATGCAATTCATTTTTCATATTTGCATGTTATGGCACTGCAGTGTGCTTCCTTTTTTGCTTGAATGTACAGTATATGTGTTGGTGACTCTAGGTTAAGCACCTATTCAAACTATGCTTATGCTCGGATGTGACAGTCAGTTTTTGAAATTTCTACTCCAAATAATAAAGCCCAAGTTACAGTCAGGATCAGGGGTTGGGGAGAATTGATCGAATTTCCAGGGCCCCCGCTTTATTAAGGGCCCCCATCATTTCTATTCCAAGGTTAAAACTGCTTAATGATCTTTGGTGACATAACAGTCATGTGATCATGATTAGAGATGAGCGAACATCGTCGGCTCCCTCCTTATTCGGCAAGCTATAGCGGGAACCCAGATACCTAGAGTGCTCCCAATAATAAGCTGATCGCTGCCACAGCTGCATGTGTCACGGCTATCTGACAGCCACAACAAATGCAAGGAGAGCCTTTGTTTTGTGACTGTAACACAGCTGCGACACATGCAGCTGAGGCTCCGAACAGCTTATTATTGCTTCAGGTATCCGTTTTCCCGATGAAGCTTCATTGGTAAACGCTATAGCTTGCCAAATAAGGAGGGAGCAGACAATGTTTGCTCATCTCTAACCATGATGTCACCAGAAGTCCTTTAATTGCTGGAGTCTAGAGGAACTAAAGAGGAGATAGGCTGGTATGCAGGGTCAGCATTAGCTGGAAGGGGGAGAAAACAGGGCAATTTCTCAGTGTCCACACTCTCTTAGGTGCACGATGCATTTCTTTTCTGAGGTTAAGACCGCTTAAAGACATTTGGTAACAAAATTGTAGAGGAACAAAAGAGCACAAGACCATTGGGTGATACTATTTTGGGTGCAAAGGAACACAAAAGGAAGGTGCTCACCTGATCAGGTTGTGTACAGGCACAATTCTAATGAACACCTGATGATATCAGCTGCTGCTGCCTCCTGGCTGGGGGTTGATCTCCTCCAGGATAGTTGGCTAATTTCTATGATAACATGACTGTAATGAAGAATCCTTAGGACCAAGTTGTGTTGAACGGTTTTTATTTCCACATTGAATTTCAATGCTGGACTAGCGTCTTTTCAAGTGAAAAAACAATTGCATAGCCAACAAGTCAGGGAAGTTTTCAGTAATTTTGTCCTATTTGTTGTTTGCGTCACAATAAAAAGAAAACGTACAAGATGACTATGATTGGTTGCTATGGCAACAAGATGGCTATGATTGGTTGGTATGGGAAACAGGGCCAGTTTGTTTCTACTGCACTGATTAATATGTGTTACTTTCTTTGCTGTTAAATTTGTCACCTCACTAATTTTTATTAAGAACTGCAGCAATGAATATTTTACCTATCATTCTGAATAAAGGTGTCATGAATAGAAAGAAATATATTGAAGAATTTTCTTGACTACTATATTAGCTTTATTACATTTGTTTCTCAAGTATTATGTAGATCATCTGTGCTTTCTATAATTTAAACTGAAATATAGCATCTAAGAATCCATCCACTAAAAGTGTTTTCCTGTTACATACAATTCTATATATATAAAGCTGAGTGTATGTTTGTGTGTGTGTATTTATCAAGCCATGCCCACTCCACATAACCCTGCCCACTCCACATAGCCACACTCACTCCACACGCAATGCCCCATCCACACGGCCCACGTTGTTAGCGCACACAAGCGGAGGCACATTCACCTCAAAAGCCACCCTGCAAAATTCATCAGCAGCGACATCCCAGCCGCTGCAAGCTACAATCAGGGCCGCCACCTTCAGAGTATCAGTGCATGGCAGGCACAGGTCACATCTAGCTCTGTCGTGTCTAGAATGGAGTTGTTCCTGTGAGGCATGACATCAAGGGAAAGGGAGGAGCCTCATGGATAACACCGCTGTGCTCATGACAGGAAGTTGCTGTGCAAGTGTGAAGGGAAGAGAGGCGTGAGGTGAAAATGCGAGGAGTGAGGGGAAAATAGTTGAGTGAGGTGAAAATGAGAGGAGTGAGGGGAAATGAGAGGAGTGAGGGGAAAATGAGAGGAGTAAGGGGAAAATAGTGGAGTGAGGGGAAAATAGTGGAGTGAGGGGGAAATGAGAGGTGTGAGGTGAAAATGAAGAGGTGTGAGTGGAAAATGAGAGAAGTGAGGGGAAAGTAGTGGAGTGATCGGAAAATGACAGGTATCAGGTCAAAATGACAGGTGTGTGGGGAAAATGAGAGGCGTGATGGGAAAATGAGAGAAGTGAGGTGCTGCTACAGTATGAGGCTGTGTATAGAGAAGAGTGAGGTGCTGCAGGTGGAGGCTCTGTATAAGGCCACATTCACACATTCAGTATTTGGTCAGTATTTTACCTAAGTATTTATAAGCCAAAACCATGAGTAGGAGAAAAATACAGAAGTGGTGACGTGTTTCTAATATACTTTTCCTCTGAATGTTTTACTCCAAGTTTTAGCTTACAAATACTGAGGTAAAAATACAGACCAAATAACGTGTGAACGAGGCCTGAAGGAGAAAAGTGTGGTGCTGCAGAAGAAGTAGGCTGTGTATATGATTCGCTTTATTGCAATCACTGCAATTTCTCTTGGGATCACATGTTTCCAATTGTATATGGAAGAGGAGTGTAAGGTGCTGCTGGAGGAGGCGACTATAAAGGAGAACAGCTGTGCTGCAGAAAAATGCTGTGTAAAAAGAAGGAGCATGATTTGCAGGAGGAATAAGGCCCCTTAACTGCCGCCCTTTAAAAGTCGTATCGGCAATCGCTAAGGGGTTAATAAGGGGTTTTGCTTCAACAAAATGGCGCCCATTGTGTTCCATGTACCAGTGCGAGAGCATTGCTATGTTCAACAGTGACAATTTATTTTTCTTGTGCGCATTCTCACACTGGTCCTCGGGACACAGAGGGCTGCTCATGTGCAGATTGAGAGCATTGCTTGCCGATAGATGCTATTGCGCATGCGCCAACACCGTTTTGTTGAAGCAAAATTTTTCTTTTTGAAGACCACAATATTAAATGTGCAGGCGCAATATTTAAAATAGGAAGCATGTCACTGAAGGTTCAGTAACTTGTCATTTAAGCCCAGATTGATCATGATGAAGCCAGATAACCAAAAAAGATCTGCAAACCGGCATGCCCCGGAGCACCCGCATCTCATTAACTTAAAACTTCAAACACAGATTAAAAAAAGAAACATAAGACTGATTTCTCCAACACAGGTATCATTTTAATCAGTGTAACAGCGACAACATAACAATGCCTGTCATTTACTTAGCAAAATCCCATCATTTGCAATGTCCAATAACAAGGCTCAGGGACAGTCCTTGAAAGTAGTAGGGATTTGCAATCTCCATGCTTTTCTCAAGGTCAACTTTAAGTGGCCTGTTCAAGAGTTGGAACTGCCAAAAATCTGTTCATCTTTGCACCGAAAGGAAAAACAAAAAATCTTGAATGAGTTGAAAATAAAATACTATCAATACTTGGGTAACCATTTAGTTAATTTGTGTTGCAAATCTGTAGTGTTGAATATATGATGTGAAATGTTTCTATGTGCAATATAATCATTATAATTTGTTATAACTAACCACAGTTGGTTACCATGCCCGGGCAACGCCGGGCTCACTGCTAGTATAGAATATTTTCAGGATTGAATGATTGAAACATGGTCTGGCTTTCACAGTGATCACTACCAAAAGCATAAATACCTGGGTAGAGTCATGCACACAAACTCACTAAAGGATCCTCTACTTTAGAGAATTCCTACCTGTTAAGGTACATTCACACATCCATGAAACACTGACCGTTCTCATATAATAAAACTCCTTGGGTCCTTCTGCTAAGCACAGACCATAAAATCATCCTTAGAGGCACTTCTTTTGAATTTCATATGGGATGGGTAAAATGGTAACACCAGAATGGCAAAGAATATTCTCTGATGAGCACCACAAGATGGTGGGATCGGCCAACTGATAAAAAAAAAAAAAAAAGAGTGCCAGAAGTCCCGGCCTAAGGCGATAAGCCCGAGGATTTCGGAGTCCATGGCAACAGTAAGAAGATGCAACAGGAGACGGTGAGAAGCAAGGGGGTGAGTAAGGTGAATATAAGTATTTTTCTTATTTTTACTTTTCCATGATCCTTCAAAGTTCAAAAAATGGCAGCCAGATGGCCGCAAATTTCCTGAGTCTGTGCAGAAGCTAATTACAAAAAATAGCTTTTTGGGAAATGTGGATTTATTGAGTAGGATTCAATCTCACTGTAATAAATTCTATCTTCTCCAGTAAATATGGTTGAATCAATTTTTGTGCAGCTACAACGTCTCTTTTAGGGACAACTCAGCAGCACAAAAAGCACGAGATACTGTATATCTTGGAAAGTCTTTTTTTTAATTATAGTAAAATGCATTTTTTACAAATCAGTTTAAGAGAACTTTTAATACAATGTAGCCAGATTTACTAGAATACCATGGCTTCACTTGTGAATCACACAAATTGCCACCTAGAATTCGTATTGATCAAAACGAAAATTAGATAAATATCTGCACAGCGATGAAATAACCATTTCTTGCAATTCCTCTTTTAGACTCGGTAACTTGTACATATAATATGTAGCTCACTTATGTAAATCCTGGGATCAGTGGATTGTTACAAGAAGCTCAGATACCAGCTTTAGTTGATCCTGCAATCCTGACATGGGTTTTTACGGCGATTCACTGTCAATGGGACAATTTGGCTGCCGATTTCAGAAATAGGAGCACAAAAGCCATTTCCTTTTTTGTCCAATATGAGCAGCTATAAATAACATGGTAATGCAGAGAGTCTTGCAACAGGAAAACACATTAAAACAGAATTGATTTTTATAAGATCAACTGGTTAACAGTTTCTTATAAACTGAAGCTCATGTGTCCTCTGATGCTGATTAAAAGTGCACTAAGTGCAGGAGACTTTGTCAAATAAGTCCCTATAGAGCTTGAAAACGGAAAACACTTACTGTCATGACAAAGCTTTGGAAGAAATTGTGGTTTTCAAAATCATGAGGTTGCATTGAGTGCGTTCAGGTTCAGCAAAGTATAAGTAAATAAAAAAACAAGTGAAGCAATTTGAGAAATGTAAATTGAGGCCAACTCGTAAATGATTATGTGGAAGGGCTATTTATTGATGAAAATAAGGTGTAACAAAATTAGGATACAGCAGGTAAAATAAGTATTGCACATGTCACCAATTTTCTAAGTAAATATATCTCTAAAGGTGCTATTAACATGAAATTCTCACCAGACAACAATCCATCCAATCCACACTGGCTTAAAAATGAAAAAAACAAAGGTGTCCAAAAATTAAGTCATGTGTAATAATGAGAAATGGCACTGGGAAAAAAGGATTGAACACATGAGGAAATAGAGGGTCAAAAAGCTATGGAAAGTCATGACACCAGCTGAAATCTATCAGTAATTAGCAATCCTGACACATTATTTTTCAGCTGGTTCAACTGATGGCCTATAAACAGGTGTCTCATTGCTAAGGGTCCACACAAGAAACATCTCATAATGGGTAAAACCAGTGATCTCTCATAACACATTTCCAACCTTATTGTTACAAAACTTACTGATGGCATTGGTTATAGAAGGTTCCAGTAGGCACTGTTGGGGTGAAAATCAAGAAGTGGAAAGAACATCACTTTACCATAAACCTGCCAGGTTCTCCCACAAGATTTCACACAGAGGAGTGAAAAAAATTATCAGGAGAGTTGTACAAGAGCCAAGGACCACCTGTGGAGCGCTACAGAAAGACCTGGAATCAGCAGGTACAATTGTATCAAAGAAAACTATAAGTAATGCACTAAAGCTTCATGACCTGCATGCATGCTCACCATGTAAGGCTCCATTGCTGAACAGAAAGCATGCTCAAGCCCGTTTAAAGTTTGCTCAACAACACTTAGACAAGCCTGTGAAATATGGGAGAATATAGTCTGATCAGATGAAATCAAAATTGAACTCTTTAAATGCCCTAATACACATTATATTTGGAGGCCAAAAGGCACGGTATGTCACCCAAAAAGCACTATAGCAAAAGTGAAGTTTGGATGTGGGAACATCATGCCGTAAAGCTGTTTTTAAGCTTATGGCACTGGCAAACTTCATATAATTGAAGGAAGAGTGAATGGTCAAATGTATGTAGACGTTCTTGATAATAATCTGCTGCTATATACCAGGATGATGAAGATGAAAATAGGTTGGAACTTTCAGCAAGATAATGATCTCAAACATACAGCAAAGGAAACTATCAATTGGTTTCAGAGGAAGAAAATAAAGCTGCTAGAATGGCCAAGCCAATCACCTGACCTGAGTCCAATGGAAAATGTATAAAAAGAACTAAAGTAGAGAGTTCCGGAAGGAGTCCATTTGGGATTTGATGAATATATCTACTAATATATCTAATTAGAAAATTCTTGCATGTTCAATACTTATTTCAACAGCTGTATGTCTACTCAAACATAGTTTTTATTTTTATTTTTTTTATTCTTATTTAGCCAGAATTCTGAAAGAGGTATTGCAGGAAGAAATAGAAAAAAATAATTTTAGAAAGGCTTTCACCTCAAGTGGAGCAGTATATAAGACACACTATGTGGATCTAAGGGTTCATTTTCATTAAAGGGGTATTCTCAAGTTGTCCCTTGAGCAGTTCAAAACAATGCAGTCTCCATACTTCATGGTTTCTAGTAGAGCAGGTTCTCTTCTTTGAGTGACAGTTTGGAGAATAGTTTAACTGTAGTATTAATAGAACTGTAAACTTCAGCACAAGTTCTGCCGTAATAACTTCATTCCACGGTGGTTTGTTCAGGAGTTTACACTGCTATCACTATCACTGAGATTAGCAGAGCCATGGGTCTTGTGATTTATAACAGCATCTCTTGAGTAGAAGAGAGGAAGAGGAGGAAGAGAAGGCATGGTTAGCAGCCAACGGCTGTATAGAAATCAATGTGCTGACTGGAATGATAAGAGTTAAACTCTATTTTGGAATGTAACTCCTATGCACTGTTGGCCAGGGTTTGGTGGTCAAGCTTCATGGAATAAAGCTGTGCACTATAAAAGATAAAAGTTATCATTACAGGAGAATGGGAGAATTTAGAAAAAGCAAGTCAATTGCAAAGTAGCTTATTTTTATACTGCATAATTAAAACAATTTAAGAATATGAGAATAGCCCTTCAATGTACATATTCTAAGGCTGATTTTATATCTCAACCACTATGGAAGATTCATAGACTAGAGGCAAGTCTGAAGCAGAACATAGATATAAGTGGCAAAATCACAAAATGTGAACAATTTCTTAAAGCAGTTAGTGATATTCACAATAAAGAATGTTCTAATCCCCAAAGAGCTAGCAGACGGGTAATCAGGTCTAAGGGTTTATAGAAATCACAGGTGTTTATGAAGCTAAGATCGGAGGTCACATGCTCAGGTCCTTCTCCAGCTCTGATTGGACCATCAGAAAGGTCAGGAAGGTCCCGGAAGGACGTGGCTATAAAAGATTCGCATGACCGCTCGGCCATACGCTAGTATAGACTGCATTACCAGACTATGAGGAGTGAGTGTTGTATGCAAGTATGAATGTCTCTGGTGACTGACTCATTTGAAACCCCTATCCTTGGTACGCATGTGTTGTGCAGCCTAGCCTGTTAAGCACCCAGGCTTAGGTGTAGGTAGAGGCAGAGTCTGAGACTGACATCAGTGTTCACCGGTGGCTCTGCACGCCACGGTGCACATGCTCGACACTCCACCATAGTCAGCATCTATAGTGGCATCCGCAGGTGTGACGCCGCACACTCAGTAGGTCTAGAGGGACTCAGACCTCGTGTCCTTGGGGCTGAGTTCTGTGCGCTCTCTTGCTGAGTGCTGTGATTTTAACAGGCTCCGGCATTTATGTTCAGCGGTGGCGCAGCTCTGTGTCGTAACAGAATTCACTTCTGTTCACACTGGGTGACGTTAGCCCGCGTGTGACCTCTTGTATACCGCTTTATACTTCCGCCATTGCTAAGCAGCAGTTTACCACCCCTGCAAAGTGGACCCCGGGCTGCGAATGCACCTTACTATTATTTCATTTGGTGCGTTCCGCCAGTCCTAACAGTAATAATTAGTCTCTAAATGTCAGTTCATAATACTTATTGCAAGTGATGAGTTATCAAGCTGGTCTTGTGGTTCTGTAGGTGCTAGATGCAGAAGTCTGAAGAGACAGTTGCTACAGAAGAAGCTGGATATTTGTTGAGTCCAAACAAATGGCAGCTGAACACAGTACTGTCCTAACGTATAGACACAGGGATGTGTCCAACTGGGACTTAAAAGGCATAGAGAGATGATGTCTGTGAGAAATGTCAGGCATCATGTAAAACATGACATAAAGGCTGGTTTCACACTGGCATTTTATCGCGCAGCGCATGGTGCGCTATCAGGCGCACGCACAATGTTCCCCTATCTTTAACATGGTGATCGCAGGGTCTTGCGATTGTATGCGATCATCTGCGTTTAGCGTGCGCTGCGCATTTTACAGGTGTGCGCCCAGATTCGCCGTACGCTACATGTTGCATTTTTTGTTCCGCCTACATCGCTAAAAAAATCGTGTGCGCACGTTGTGCACCCAAAAATAGCATTACAGTCTATGTGGTCACTGATGTGCGCTTGGTTGCACGCACGCGATTTGAGTAAACAATGTCTAGACACTTGTCTAAAACTCCCCCTAAACAAGCAACATTGTTTGGGAGGAGTGTAAATAAAAGAAGGTGTCTTCAGGGTCACACAATTAGTCTACAGACAGCCTTGCAGAGACCAGACAAGCACCTCCAAGAGCCTTCCACCTGTGGATTCAAGCTTCAGGAGCCAAAATGTGAGTATTCTTCAACATAATGTCTGTGTGTCCTGCACAATTTTATAATGTACTAATGTATTTTTTGCTTACATTTCAGCATGTCTTCTCCTGGATCGGTCTATTCGCCATCTCGGCAAGAACTGGCCCAAGCTGATCGTGAGGTGAGGATGTTGCTGCCTTTGGGTAAGTATAGCTGCCTCTATAAATATGTTTTTTTCTTTTTTTTTTTTTCTTTACAGACATTGGACATGGGCAGTGAAGATGAAGTGCGGGAGCAGTCTGAGCGGGAGCGGTCTGAGCGGGAGCGGTCAGAGCGGGAGGATTCTGAGCGGGAGCAGCGTAGTCAAGTCATGGCGAGGAGACGTAATGTGAGCATATAATGTGTGTTTTTTTTCTGTCTTTATTTTCATCTTTTATCTTGCTTATTCTCTGTTTCTTTTCGTATCTTTTTCATTCTCCAAAATTCCAAACATTCTAATATTTTTTTTTCTTCTAGGTTCCACAACGGGATGACGAAGAAGTAGTGTACATAGACAACGAGCACCTGATCCACCTTGTTGAGGAGCGTATCCCGTTGTGGGACAGCCGTGACCAGCAGTACAAAGACACAGTGGTGACCCGACAGCTCTGGAATGAGGTGGCCGCAGCGATGATGGATGGCTGGGACAGCGCCTCTCCGAGTTCAAAAAGGGCGTTCAGTAAGTATAAAGATGCTCTGTGATACTGCATTGATTTTTGTTCCGGATGGTGCTGATGTGTTTTTTGCAAGATATATTCTTGCATTAAACACAACAATGCCTTGTGGAAAAAAGTGATTGTTTTTTGTATTCAACTCCTGCCTTGATTTCTGGTCCTGATGGTGCTGTTGTGTTTTTGGCAAGATATATTCTTGCATTAAACACAACAATGCCTTGTGGAAAACAGTGATTGTTTTTTGTATTCAACTGCTGGCTTGATTTCTGGTCCTGATGGTGCTGTTGTTTTTTTTTGGCAAGATATATTCTTGCATTAAACACAACAATGCCTTGTGGAAAACAGTGATTGTTTTTTATATTCAACTGCTGCCTTGATTTCTTGTCCTGATGGTGCTGTTGTGTTTTTGGCAAGATATATTCTTGCATTAAACACAACAATGCCTTGTGGAAAACAGTAATTGTTTTTTGTATTCAACTGCTGCCTTGATTTCTGGTCCTGATGGTGCTGATGTGTTTGTGGCAAGATATATTCTTGCATCAAACACACCAATGCCTTGTGGAAAACAGTGATTGCTTTTTAAACTGCTGTCTTGATTCTGTTTTCACTCTTGCTCCAAAGGATACTGTTGTTTTGGCTGCTACATATATTCTAGCAGGAAACATAACAGTGTCCTCAGGATCAACAGTGACTGCATTGTGTCTATAATAAATTTGTACTGCATCATTGACAGTTTGCAAAGTTCTATCAGGTGTGTGTGTGCTGATAATTAAGTTGCCTTAAGTGCATTGTCTAATGTTTTCTTTTTTTCCCCCAACAGTGAACAAAATCCACACACGTTGGCGCTTGATGAAGGACTGCTTCAACACTGATGTTCGTGCTGAGGGACAGGTTCGGAGTGGTTCAGTGGCAAGGCGCAGAAGACAGTACCGCTATTATCGAGAGTTGGCTTTCCTGAGACCGGTCCTTGCCAGCAGAGCGTAAGTTTTTTTTTTATTCTGGTTTGTTATTACTATGTGCTTTTCAATTCCACAGGTGATGCTTCTTGTAAATGCATGATACTAATGTTTTCCCTTTCTTTCCACAGCACTTGGAGCAGCACCCTGCAACGTGTCCTGGGAGCGGTTCTTCATCGATTGACCTCGGACCCGTCCCAGCCATCTGACAGCCAGGAAGCATCTTGCAGGTCAGCAACACAGACAGCTGGTGACCAGGAAGCTGGTCCATCAGGTGTTCCCCTGTCCCAGGTCTCTGTCACTGGTTATGCGGGCACTACCCGCCAGCGGCAGAGGGCATCGGGAAGGCCTGTCATGCCCGAGTTCATGCTCTTGAGTGAGGCCTTTAAGGGCAGCCTCAAGGCGCTGTCCGCCAGAATGGAAAGCATTTTTTCCCTGATGGAACATGGTTTTAACCACAAGGAACGCTTCCACTCTGTTGACCAGCTTGTTGACCATCTGGAGGCCGACCTCAACAGACCAGTGCACCATTTTTTCAGTAAAATTGAACAGGGCATGGCAGAACACCTTAGTCCTGAGCAACAGCTGAGTGTGTCACAGGCCTGCAACACTGCTTACTTGCAGGCTATGCAGCAGAATCGGTATGTTCAGCAGTCAGTGGTGTCATTTCCAACAGTTTCACCGCTGACTCGCTTCACCACAATACCGACTTCTGCTGCATACCACTGCACGGCCACCTGCATTCCCAGCGAAGCCGGACACCACTACACCACCCCAAGTCTGAGTGCTGCTGGACACTCCTCCGCCACCACCACTATGGCAAGCGCTGCTCCTGTATGGAGCACCATCACTGCCACAGCACCTCCAGCTTGGAGCCAAACCACCACAGAACCTGCTTGGGCCACCGACACCACCAGTCAACATCAAAGGAGCACCGCCAGCACTCCTCATCAACAGAGCACCGCCAGCACTCCTCATCAACAGAGCACCACCAGCACTCCTCAGCAAAAGAGCACCGCCAGCACTCCTCAGCAAAAGAGCACCGCCAGCACTCCTCAGCAAAAGAGCACCGCCAGCACTCCTCATCAAAGGAGCACCGCCAGCACTCCTCATCAAAGGAGCACCGCCAGCACTCCTCATCAAAGGAGCACCGCCAGCACTCCTCATCAAAGGAGCACCGCCAGCACTCCTCATCAAAGGAGCACCGCCAGCACTCCTCATCAAAGGAGCACCACCACCACTCCTCATCTTAAGAGCACCGCCACCAATTCTCCTCCTCGGAGTCCCCCAAGAACTTTGACTGAGATCCCAGACAGGCAGCCTCCTTCTCGGAGCACTGACTAAACTTTGTCCCCTTCTAGGAGCACCGCCACTGCCACTTCTAGCAGCACCGCCTCCACTGTCACCACAGAGCAGCAAAGGGGTGATCCGCATTCCTGATTTTACAGGGCAACGCCACAGTCCACCATCACCAGGCGGTCGACTAAAGTAAGGCGGTCACAGGGTGCAAGTCGGTCTTGGCAGGATACTCCTGCACCAAAGAAAAAACAACAACTTTGTTCGTCCATCCACCCTCTCCTCCTAATGTGTCTCAACCTGCCTACATGTCCATTCCAGAGCTCCCTTCCCCCAGTACTTTCGTCGCCCCTTCTCCTCGAACCCCTTCGTGAACCTCCAGTCGTTCCTCGTCTCTCCACACACCCAAAGTATCCCAATCTTTCCCCAAACGTCATTCCTAATAAAAATTTTTTTTTTTTTTCTTTTATTTTTTGTTACAAAATAAATGTGCAATTGTGCTTTCAAAATATTTGGATTGGTTACTGTGTCAATCGCCGACTACACACACTGCGCCGTACACTTAGCGTTTTTGCCACCAGATACAGTGGGGAAAAAAAGTATTTAGTCAGTCAGCAATAGTGCAAGTTCCACCACTTAAAAAGATGAGAGGCGTCTGTAATTTACATCATAGTGGAAGAAACAGATTGATGATGGTGAAAATAAATGTTACTGTATATATACTTCAAAAATACCCTGACCTTGCATCAGTATCACACCTGGGCAGGTGAATAGAGTTTGAACCTGCAGCGTTACTATAACTCTATATATTTTGCAGAAGAGTGTAGTGATGCTGCAGTTTAATCTGTATTGTAATGGCCATTTGTGATAAGTATTTAGCATGGCCTGGGTATTTTACCTGACACAGTTGTATTATCTCCACTATCACTGTTAATTGAACACAGTGTAGAGAATATAAAGGTAATACAACTTGTGTGTGTATGTATAGTCACCTACTCAGGAGTATTAGTGAATTCATGATGCACAAAACACAGCATCATAAATTCACTGATACACCTGGCTACTTGGTAATGGTATTGGGAGTGTAAAAAAAAGAGAATGCACTCAGTACAGGTATAAAAACAGTTTTTTTATTAACATACCAACAACATGTATTAAAACCTTTTTTAATATTAACATACCGACAAGAAATTTTTTTTACACCATTTGCTCTTGCCATTCCACCCGTCCTACATCTGAATTGAAGTAGGCCGCAAATTGGTCCCTCATTTGGCCAACTTCAACGGATGACCTGAGAGGGTGCTGAGTAAATTCAGGCAATGGGTTAGGAGCAACATCATCAAGATCTAAGTTCGGGTGCTCTCTAGCAATTACAAAATTATGTAGAACGACACATGCCTTCACCACCTCATCCACTGTTTCCAGTTTCAGATTAATGGCTGTGCCAAGAATGCGCCATCTAGATACAAGGATACCAAATGCACACTCTATTGTTCTTCTGGCCCTGGTCAGCCTGTAATTAAAAATTCTTTTGTTGTGGTCCAAGTCCCGGCTGGAGTAGGGCTTGAGCAGGTTTTAGCACATCTGGAATGCTTCATCACATAACCATTACAAAGGGCTGTGGCGGACCTTTGGTGTTGGCGAAGAGGCCGTGGCATGGGGAAATTGAAGTTGTTGACATACAACCTCATGCCCATGTCTGAGTTCTTAAAAGCCTGGGAGTCATTCCCACGGCCAAATGCCCCAATGTCCACTGCAATAAACATACAGTCTGCATCCACAATGGTCATCAGTACAGTAGAAAAGTACTTTTTTGTAGTTACAGAACTCAGAGCCTGTTCTTTTGGGATTGATAATCCAAATGTGTTTCCCATCCACCGCTCCCAAACAGATAGGGAAATTGCATACAGTCCAGAATCTTTCAGCAATTTCCAACCACTTGTCTGAGCTTGGCATGGGCATGAATTCGGGACAAAGAACGTTCCACAAAGCCCGGCAGGTGTCCGCTACAATTCCAGACAACGTGGAGATTCCAATCTGGTACTGGAAGTGCAGTGACGAGAGGGTCTCTCCAGTAGCCAGGAATCTGTGACACAAAGAAAACAACAAAAATTAATATTTGTGTATATGGCTGGTTTCACATTAGCGCTTTTTAAGCGCACGCACGGACGGGGGTAGCTCCGCCCCCGAGCCGGCTCTCTGCCCGGCGTGCCCGCCCCTTGCTTGTAGCACCGCCTCCTAGCGCACAGCGGCGCCTGCGATCGGCGCACCCTATCTTTAGCATAGGGTGCGCAGATCGTGCGCAGGCCGTGCGCTAGTTGCGCTTTGACCTGCGCTGCGCACTTTTGACGGTGCGCCGAGCACGCCGAAATCCGAAAAGTTTGATTTTGGCGCACACGGCGCACCGTCAAAAGTGCGCAGCGCAGGTCAAAGCGCAACTAGCGCACGGCCTGCGCACGATCTGCGCACCCTATGCTAAAGATAGGGTGCGCCGATCGCAGGCGCCGCTGTGCGCTAGGAGGCGGCGCTACAAGCAAGGGGCGGGCACGCCGGGCAGAGAGGCGGCTCGGGGGCGGAGCTACCCCCGGCCGTGCGTGCGCTTAAAAAGCGCTAATGTGAAACCAGCCCAAGTAATTTTTTATTACACGTTTAATTAAAAAAAAAAAAAAAATTATATCTGCAGCCTTTGGTTCAATACATACCATCAAAAAATTACCGCAGCCTTTAGTTAACTACATGGCAGAAATATAATTCTGCCAGATTTGGAAGAGTACATGTCACAACCAAGAAAAATCAGCAGGCATTGATTTAGCAAAAACTACATACCTTAATGTGACCAGGAGCCCTTCCTCAGGAGAAATCGCACACCGGAGCTGCGCTTCCTGTCTCCAGATGACTTCTTTTACCCAACCAAGCAAATAGTGAAAGGTTTCTTTGGTCATCCGGGTATAATCTGTAAATTTCTCGGGGTTTGCCTGGAGCTTGCTGTAGAGGGTGTGGTACGCTCCACAGCTCTCCCGGAGTTCAATAATGGGATGTATCCACATACGCCGCTACAGCCGTCTTCGCTGCCTCTTCCTCTGTTCATGGCAAGCCATGGCATAAGCCTGAGCCATTCTCATGTCCAGGTCCAAGTCAAAGTAAAAACTCTTCCAGCGCAGATCCATGTTTCGCAAGTCAAATGCAAGCAAATGTGAAGAATTCACCTGTAAACAGGGGCTATATAAAGAATTTCAATAAGACACGCCCACTGGTGTCCCATTGGTGGAGTGTGTTGCAAGAATTTTTCAAGGATTTCTTCTCCAGTTTATTGCGCATATAAAATGCAAACGCATGAAAAATGCTTACAAACGCATAAAAACGCTGCGATTTTTTGTCATTATGCACACAATAATGCTACAAAAAAATGCAACGTTTACAAGCATTTGCATGGGCCTTTGACATGCGTTTCATGTGCACTCCAAATGCAGCTCAAAAAAATGCTAGCGTGAAACTAGCCAAAGAACAGCAAATAACAATGACCATAGGTTGAGGGAGCGAAGCCCAGCCCTGCCGAGACAGGTGTGCAACAAATTCCGAATCAATAATGGAATCACGACACCTGGAGCAATACAATTCAATTGAAAAGAACACTATAGTTGATTTGGTGATCAAATTTCTGTAAGGTAAGTATAATTTTGAAATGTGTTTTTAATTTTATTTAGAATCCTGATGTTAAAAAGTTTTTTATTTTTGCCCAACACAGTTTTGAAAAAAGTTTTGTAATTTTGGTGCCAACTCTATGAAAAGTAATTGAGCTTTGTGGAAAGGGCATAACCTACCATAGCCCAACACATTTACTATAATTTATATCACAAAAGTGATGTAAAAGCAGAAATGTATCTGAATCCATGACTGGTTCAACATGAAAATATGCATGGGATTAATTGTAAACATAATTGTAAAAATAATTGTATTGTTCATTAACAACCAGACACAAATGAAAAAAATAAACAAAGAAAACATTTAAAAATGCAAAAAATGTAAGACAAAATATAGGTTGTAGTTACAGATGAGTGAACTTGTTCGGAAATCATTTGCCAATCTCAAATTCGGCACGAATGTAGCACATTTCGATTTGTGTTTGGCTTCCTGAGGCTGTGTACCCACGTAAGCGTTTTTTTTCGCGTTTTTAAGTTTTTAAGAAAGATCTTTGAACAAATTATTAAACAACATGTATGTCAATACCTGGATAAGAATGAAGTGATTAAACAGAGTCAGCATGGGTTTGTAACTAATAAGTCATGTCAGACTAACTTAATTTCCTTCTATGACGGTATCACTGATTGGGTGGATCAAGGAAATGCTGTAGATATAGTATATCTTGACTTCAGCAAAGCATTTGACAAAGTCTCTCATACAATCCTTATTGAAAAAATGACTAAGTATGGAATGGACAAGGCAACTGTTAGGTGGATTCATAACTGGCTTAGTGATCGGACCCAAAGAGTGGTCGTAAATGGCTGCACATCCAGTTGGAAGAATGTCTCAAGTGGGGTACCACAGGGCTCTGTCCTGGGCCCTGTATTGTTCAACATCTTTATCAACAATTTAGATGAAGGAATTGAGGGTAAACTGATTAAATTTGCTGATGACACAAAGCTAGGAGGGATAGCTAATACTAGAGAAGAGAGAGAGAGGATTCAAAAAGATTTAAATAAACTGGAGAAGTGGGCAGCAACTAACAGAATGGTTTTTAACAGGGAGAAATGCAAAGTACTACATCTGGGCAATAAAAATGAAAAAAGCATATATAGAATGGGAGGAATAGGGCTAAGTGACAGCACATGTGAAAAAGACTTGGGTATACTAATAGATCACAGACTGAATATGAGTCAACAGTGTGATGCAGCAGCAAAAAAGGCAAATGCAATTCTAGGATGCATTAACAGAAGCATACAGACTAGATCACGTGAAGTAATTATTTCCCTCTACTCCTCTTTGGTCAGACCTCATCTGGAATATTGTGTCCAATTTTGGGCACCACATTTTAAAAAAGACATCAACAAACTGGAGCAAGTTCAGAAAAGAGCGACCAGAATGGTGACCGGTCTGCAAACCCTGTCTTATGAGGAAAGGTTGCAGGATTTGGGAATGTTTAGTTTGCAAAAGAGAAGACTGAGAGGAGACTTAATAGCTGTCTACAAATATCTAAAGGGCTGTCACATTGTAGAAGGATCAACTTTATTCTCATTTGCACAAGGAAAGACTAGAAGCAATGGGATGAAGCTGAATGGGAGGAGACACAGATTAGATATTAGAAAAAACTTTTTGACAGTTAGAGTGATCAATGAGTGGAACAGGCTGCCACGAGAAGTGGTGAGTTCTCCTTCAATGGAAGTCTTCAAACAGAGGCTGGACAGACATCTAACTGGGATGATTTAGTGAATCCTGCTTTGAGCAGGGGGTTGGACCAGATGGCCCAGGAGGTCCCTTCCAACTCTACGATTCTATGATTCTAAGTGTTTTCCCAGGAAAAAACGCTTCAAAAACGCATACAAGAAGCATCCCATTCTTTTTAATGAATTCTGCAATTTTTGTGCACATTGATGCGTAAGGTAAGAGCAGTATTATTATAACAGAATAAAATCTATTTGAATTAGCCCTGAAAAACGCAATTAGTTTAATATAGCAGCAACAAGGACTGTTATTTCATCAACCCTGCTGGGGAATACAGTGGAGCATTTTGTAGTTCAAGGGTTGCAAAGAAATCTCATTTATTTGGGTCTGTGAAAACAGGAGAAAAGCATGGTGCAGAAAAAAAATGGTGATAATATTACGACTATATTCAAATGCAGACGTTTCGACCAGTCCTGAATCTTATTCATTACATCTTTGTTTGTTGCTGAAGATACAGCTCTGGAAAAAATTACGAGACCACCACATCAAAACCCTGTCATGGGCAGCACGTTCTCCAGGTCTGAACCCCACTGAAAACCTCTGGAATGTAATCAAGAGGATGATGGATAGTCACAAGCCATCAAACTAAGAAGAACTGCTTAAATGTTTTCGCCAGAAGCAGTGTGAAAGACTGGTGGCAACCATGCCAAGACGCATGAAAGGTGTGATTAAAAATCATGGTTATTCCACAAAATATTGATTTCTGAACTCTTCCTGAGTTAAAACAGTAGTATTGTTGTTTATAAATGATTATGAACTTGTTTTCTTTGCATTATTTGAGGTCTGAAAACACTGGGTTTCTTTTTTTAATTCTGACCATTTTTCTTTGTCAGAAAAGAAATACAAAATTTATTGCTTGGAAATTCAGAGACATGTTGTCAGAAGTTTATAGACTAAAAGAGCAATTTACATTTTACTCAAAAATATACCTATAAAGAGAAAAATCAGACAAACTGAACATTTGAAAGTGGTCTCTTAGTTTTTGCCAGAGCTGTATAAAGAACTGTGGTATAAACAGAGGTAGTCCCCAGTTCGAGAGATAACAAGAGGAATGCTGAATAGTCGTCACTAGAGTTGAGCGAAACGGGTAGAAAAATTTCAAAAGTCCCCGACTTTTGGTAAAGTCGGGTTTCATGAAACGAAACCCGACCCTAGGGTGAGGTCGGCCACGAGCTCGGCGACTTTAGCGCCAAAGTCGCGTTTCAAAAGTTTGTTTTCCGCCCTTTTTCAGCCAATCAGGATCCACGGACACTGTGGGCAACGTGATGACATAGGCTGGGGTCACCACCATCTTTGAGAAGGGCATGCAAGTGATTGGCTTGCTTTGGGGGGCGTCACAGGGGGTATAAAAGGGCGTGCACGTCGACCGCCATGTTACTCATGCTGCTGCTGCTGATTCTGTAGGGAGAGCGTTAGGCAGGGAAGAAGACACCAAAAACTGCTTCTGCTGCTAGCGATTTTGCCTGTACAACACACCAGTCACTGTGTGTGCAGTGCAAGTGGAGGCTATATTTTGCTGGATCAGCTGTGTTGGTTGTTAGGCTGCCTTATAAGGCTTCCTGATAGCTGCATTGCTGTTTTCCCACTGCTCTGCAAACTGCTTTTTTAAAAGCAATCAAAATTTTTTTTTTGTCCTGGAGAGGTACTGAGCGTGCATTTTTTCACACCATACAGCGGTGTACGCTGTTCACACAGTACCGTGTAAGGGCTGTTATCACGGCCACAGTGAAGCTATCTGTGTGTGACTCTGTAAGGATAAGTCGAAGACATGTTCCGTTCTTACAGACCTCCACCTTCTAGTTTTGTCTGGTTTTCAAACAGTTAAGTATATTTGCTGTTTGATCACATTCAAAACTATAGAGAGACAGCGTGTGTCAGTCCGTATACTTAAAAAACACGGAGCTTGACAATTTTACGTCACCGGACAGCGGTGTATGTGCACGCTCCTCTCTCAGTACCGTGTAACGGCTGTTATCACGGCCACAGTGAAGCTATCTGTGTGTGACTCTGTAAGGATAAGTCGAGGACATGTTCCGTTCTTACAGACCTCCACCTTCTAGTTTTGTCTGGTTTTCAAACAGCTAAGTATATTTGCTGTTTGATCACATTCAAAACTATAGAGAGACAGCGTGTGTCAGTCCGTATACTTAAAAAACACGGAGCTTGACAATTTTACGGACACTGGACAGCGGTGTACGTGCACGCTCCTCTCTCAGTACCGTGCAACGGATGTTATCACGGCCACAGTGAAGCTATCTGTGTGTGACTCTGTAAGGATAAGTTGAGGACTTGTTCCGTTCTTACAGACCTACACTCTAGGGAGATTCCTATTCTGCCCAATTCTATATACATCTTGTAGCTTGTCATACACTAGCCAATTTCTGCCTGTGACATAGCGGTGTGATATTCACTGGGCCTCACACAATCCAACAGTGTCCACAAGTGTGTTCAGAAATTCTACATCTCCCCTGTCCTATAGTGACATTTTTCACACCTGCGACATTGAGCCTGTGACATAGCGGTGTGATATTCACTGGGCCTCACACAATCCAGCAGTGTCCACAAGTGTGTTCAGAAATTCTACATCTCTCCTGTCCTATAGTGACATTTTTCACACCTACGACATTGAGCCTGTGACATAGTGGTGTGATATTCACTGGGCCTCACACAATCCAACAGTGCCCACAAGTGTGGTCAGAAATTCTACATCTCCCCTGTCCTATAGTGACATTTTTCACACCTGCGACATTGAGCCTGTGACGTAGCAGTGTGATATTCACTTGGCCTCACACAATCCAACAGTGTCCACAAGTGTGTTCAGAAATTCTACATCTCCCCTGTCCTATATATACCTTGTACTTTGTTTTACATTACTATATAGTTTGTGGGATTTTGGCCGCAAAATGTCTTCCAAAGTAGGAAGAGTGCAGTGTGGCACTTTTTTGAACAAAATCCTCATGATCAGGCCAAGGTTATCTGTAAGAAGTGCGCAAAGACCTTTAGCCGAGGGAAAAATCTGAAAAATTTGAATACCAGTTGCATGCTTAGACATTTAACCAGCATGCACTTGCAAGCGTGGACACAACACCAAACCTCAAGTACCACATGTGCAACTGATCACAAAGAAGGTAGTCAGCAACGCTACATTGTTTCCCCCACTGTAAGCCCACCGGTTAGCACAGCAGCAAATGTTGAGGTGTCGTTGCAAGGCCAAAGCAGTCAGGGAATCCCACTGTTATATCAACGAAAGACTGAATCTAGGCCATCAGAAAGAACACCAACTCCACCGCTAGTTCCACCATATGCAGCTCTCAAGTCCAGCTCACCCTCCCAGAGACTATGAGTAGGTCAAGAAAGTACTCAGTCTCTCATCCGCGTACACTGGGTTTGAACGCCCACATTGCCAAACTAATCTCGTTAGAGATGATGCCCTTTCGGTTGGTGGAAAGCACAGCTTTCCGCGAACTCATGGCCTATGCAGTACCACGCTATGACCTACCCAGTCGCCACCTCTTCTCTCGCAAAGTCATCCCAGCTCTCCACCATCATGTGAAAGACCGCATTGTCCATGCACTCAAGCAGTCAGTGAGTGGAAAGGTGCACCTCACAACAGATGTATGGTCCAGTCGGCATGGCCAGGGCCGTTACGTGTCCATCACTGCACATTGGGTTAATGTGGTGGATGCAGGGTCCACAGGGGACAGCGGTGGTGGGACAGTGCTGCCTAGCCCACGGTATAGGAAACAGTTGGCTGTAGGCGTTCGACCATCCTCCTCCTCCTCCAGAAGTGAAAGCTCGTCCACAGAGCGCAGTCGTACGAGCACTTCATCTGCAGCTGCCACTGTTGCACACGATGTGTCCCCCTATCAAGCAGCTAGTGGAAAGCGTCAGCAGGCTGTGTTGCAGATGATGTGTTTGGGCGATAGACACACCGCGGAGGTGCTGGCCGAGTACTTTCAGCGACAAACTGAGTCATGGCTGGGCAGTATACATCTTGAGGCAGGCAAGGTAGTTAGTGATAACGGCCGTAATTTTGTGGCAGCCATAGCCCTTTCAAAACTCAGTCACATACCTTGCTTGGCTCACACCTTGAACCTGGTGGTGCAGTGCTTCCTCAACAATTATCCGGAGTTTACAGCCCTGCTCCAGAAGGTGCGAAGACTGTGCGCGCAGATCCGCCGGTCGCCTGTACACTCCATTCGTATGCAGAAGCTGCAGCGATTGCTCCACCTTCCCAACCACCGCCTCATTATCGACATTGCAACAAGGTGGAACTCCACCCTGTACATGGTTGAGCGGCTGTGCGAACAGAGTCAGGCCATAATGCATTTGTGGGAGGATACACGGCCAGGCACTTTGAGAGCAGACATGGAGTTGACAGGTGTGCAGTGGTCGAAGCTGAAAGACCTCTGTAAAGTCCTTCAGTGTTTTGAGGAATGCACACAGCTGGTAAGCAGACGACGCCATCCTAAGCATGAGCATCCCACTTATGCGTCTGCTCATGCGAACTTTGATGCACCTTAAGGAGCAGGCATCTGCAGCCAATGTTGACGAGGAGGAAGAGGAGGAGGGAATCCTTGATGACATTCAGCCATTGTCTGCTCAGGGACCTCTCCTGGACGAGGTGGAGGAAGAAGAGGAGGATGATGATGGGGATGATTACTTAGGGGAGGAGGATGCATCTCGTGGGGCAAGTGAAAATGTTGGCGTGGCAAGGTCTGGTACAGGGTTTGTGCGTGACTGGAGGGATGTGGATTTGCCAGAAAGTGCTCCTCCAACCAGCACTCGCAGTGCATCATTGACACCGGGAACATTGGCCCACATGTCAGATTACGCCTTGCAGATCCTAAAAGGGACCCCCGCATTGCCAAAATGATGAACGATGACGACTACTGGTTGGCCAGCATCCTGGATCCACGCTATAAAGGCAAATTACAAAATATCATGCCACAGGAGAACCTTAACCTAATATTGGCTAATAAACAAGCAACTCTGGTAAACCGGTTGGTTGAGGCATTCCCAGCACACAGCAGCGGTGATGGTTCTCACACGAGCCGTACGGGCCGGGGGCAGCTTGGCAGAGGTGTTCGTGGTGCACACAGCAGAAGTCGCGTTGGAGACATGGGTTTCATGACAATGTTGTGGACTGATTTTTCAAGTACCGCTCACACAACTGGTAATACTGCATCGATGGAAAGTGACAGGAGACAGCAGTTGTCAAGTATGGTTACAAACTACTTTTCCTCCCATATCGATGTTCTCCCGCACAGGTCATTCCCCTTTGACTATTGGGCCGCTAAACTGGACACCTGGCCTGAATTGGCACAATATGCCTTACAGGAGCTCGCTTGCCCAGCTGCAAGTGTGCTATCGGAAAGAGTCTTCAGTGCAGCTGGATCAATCCTGACAGAAAAAAGGACCCGTCTGTCAACCCAAAATGTGGATGATCTAACCTTCATTAAAATGAACCATGCATGGGTTTCCAAGGATTTTGTCCCACCTTCCCTTGATGACACATAGGTTGCCAGAAAAATGGCTTGCTTTGGTCCTCCTCCTATTCCGCGAACTTGACCAATTTCGCCTTTAGCAGCAGCTGAATGTCTCACATCAGCATATGCCACTTTGTAAACCGCCCTAACTGGGCTGCCCCCCCCATGGCCGGGGTCACCACCTAGCACATGAAACCGTACGAGTGCCGTTGCCCTGGACAGGTGGGTAGGCCGACTCTTGGGCGCGGGCACTGGCACAGGGTCCCTCATAGTGCAATCAAGTGTCTCTGACGGTGGTCGTGCACACCCGCCATCAGACACACCGCCTTACTATGAGGGGCCCAGTGCCAGTACCGACGCCCATGAGTGTGCCCCCTTTGCTTGGGCAGGGCCCCAGCATTTGCAATGTTTACCTCTCCCTGCTCCTTCGCTGTGTAGTCTGGGCTGTCAAATCCTTCACTGGGAGTGCCACTACAAATTGATTGAACTGAAAGATGATGGTTAAGATGTAGCTATGCCCTGTCCTGCTGGCCGGGCTCTAGCTCCAGATGATCAATGGCTTCCATTTCTTATGGACGTCAACTCACAATAACATGCAGTGGTGGTTTATCATCAGCTTTCACAGTTTTCCTACTCACAAACGTGTGACATTCTGGCGCACATTTTAAAATGTGCCCTCTCATGCCAATCAAATAGAATCGCCTATGGCCTGTGGCTTCTGTCTTTTGCACTCCAAAGTTACGTGGCAGATCATGATAGCCAGTGAGCACCATGTTTACATCGCTCCATGTGATAAAAATTTGATTGAGATGAGTAACAGTGATGGAATCAACGGAAGTGCGATACAGCAAGACTTTATTCACAAAAAAATGTTTTCACTGTTTCAACACACAAATTAATTGAGGGTCAGCATCGCCTATGAGAATTGTGACGGAAGTTTTTCCAGTGAATAGTAATTCCTAGATTTCTGCAATCACTAGCCTTTATGTCAGTAATTGTATGCATCTCATTTCCTATTGCGGAGAGGCTGGACTGTATTACTGAGACAGAAATATATTTGAAGATTTAAAAATAACACCAAAAGTATATAGTTGTGTACGCCTCAAATGCATTTCCTTTTTTCCACTTTTTAGATTGCTGTGTAATCCATACTGAGAACACGGAGATTTTACATGTTTAAACTATGCTATATATACCTGCTATCCAGTGATAAAGTACCCTTTCTCAACTTTATACAATCTGGTCAAATCCATACTGGGCCTGAGAATATCTGAGTCTGCCTCCTGATCTATAGACATATATTTTTAATGTGTAAACTAGGCTACATATATACGTGTTATCCGGTGAAACTGTACCCTTTATCAACTTTCTACAATGTTGTTGAATCCATACTGGGCCTGAGAACGGCTGTCGAGCTGTTAAGCAAGCTACAGCATCTGTGGTTTGGACACGTAATTTTTTCAGGAATGACGGTTAGGCCTAACTCCGGAATTGTGGTTGACCTGAACTTACTGGGAAATCATCGTTCGCGGCGAATAATCTGAATCCCAGATCCCCATCACTAACGGAGTTCAGCAGGTTATCTGCACCTGTAAGCGACAAAAGCTGGTCCTTTCAGTGTAGCGTGCATGCAGCCCTGGACATGTACGGGAATGCTAGACCTGTTATTGCTCGATCTCACGTGCCAGAGCCTCGCTTATCCCTCTAGAAAGCTTGACACGTACTGCGGGGGCCTTCCCGGAGTCTCGGTTGTTAACGGAATAAAGCTGAGAAATCGCTAGCACAACTACAAACACACATACCACACCACACACAGAATCGACAAAGCTTTCAAAGTGTGCATCTTTTCTTTAGGTGGCATGGTTGTGGTTTCCCGGGTGGAGTCCAATTAAGCCACAGGCTCCACTCCTGGTTGTGCCCTTTTGGACATTCCTTTAAGGTTCAGCTTTGCAATCATACTGCCCCCGGAAACCAAAAACTTTGCCTTCATGGATGCTGTTTGGAGGTTCGTGGGAATAGCGCCGCCCGATCAGCAGTCGGCATATGGGTCGCCCTCCCAGGGCTGTGGGGTACTCGGTACCGGGCCGGTGTCAGTGGGATGTGTCACAGCAGCGGTGACCCAGACGGTGGCCCTGGGCGCCCATGTAAATGGCGTGGTATAATGGTAAAGAGTTTATATAGATAGTTTGACGCCACCTGTGGTGTTCGGCAACATAGATGTTAGGCCGAAGCTGCATGCAGATCCTCTGGGACTGATGGTGTTGTGCAGCAAAGATGGTGAAGCTCCCCACAGGTGGAGCTGGAGTCCCAGGGAAGTGTAGATGTCGTGATGGGGGAAAGGCACAGGCGGTGTAGGTGCTGGTACCCAGATGTAGCGATGCTGGAATAACTGTAGGACACCAGAGCGTGCAGTTCCAAAGCTTTACTCACAGTCTGCAGGTTACACAGATGCCTGCCTCCGTGCTGTGTCCTCCGGGTCAGGACCTCAGCCAACCTCCGGGACCAAAATGGAAAGCTCCCTTCCAACACTCCGCCAACATATACCTTCCTGAACATCTCCTTTCTAGCGCTTGTGGGGGAAGCACTCACAGGACAGTGGTTCATTGAAGCGCCTCCTGTCTAACAGATGTTCCTCAGACAGACTTGTATGGCAGACAGCTGTAGCCTTTTCCTTCTGGCTCCCACACGTCGATGCTGGGGTCTCCGAGCCTTAGTTGGGTACAGAGCATTTATAGCTGCTACTTCCCCCGATTTCTGCTGCAGGAACGTCAGTGTCCCTACAAACTCGGAGACCGGAATCGGGGCCATGCGCTCCAGCTAGGAGTGAGCCTTAACTCTGCTCATCCTCCAGCTCCCCTTCTCACGTCCACACACTTCCCCTTCCCTGCACAGAGTACCCTAACTTACCTCCTCCCGACCACGGAGAGCAGCTCCTCAGCAGTCAGGTTCAGAGGTCTCTCTGCTAGCCTGGAGTGGGAAATGTGTTGTGTGTTGGTTTCACTGCTAGAGAGATCCTTCGTTGCTCCCAAGCTTGACAACACACTCCCTAGGAGGAAGGTAATGCCACAGTGGCGACCGTACTCTTGGGGACGCCACAAGTGCACTGAGGCCCAGCCACTGCTGGACGATGCTGCTGGTACATTGACCCAGACCACTACATTCCCCTCGCACTCTACACTGCCAGAATCTGACCCAGATGAAACTCAGGTTCCCCTTCCCACATACTATACCACCTTACACAGTGACAAAGAGGAAGGTGCAGATGAAAGTGCAGGTTCCTTGAGCAGGTGGGAGGGCATACTCATTGGCGATGGCACTGACACAGGGCACCGCATAGTACGCAAAAGTGTCTCTGCCGGTGGGAGGGCCTAAACAGCCAAGTGCAGTGAGATGGAAGATGGGGACGACAAGGATTTCAGAGTAGTGCAGGGATTCCTTAGCAAGGAGACTTATGTAATTGTTTTCAATGTTGGCACAGCAATTTTTGGGGAGCACTATACTCTGGTGAATGATATATGGGGCCCACCATACACTGGAGCATTCCAAAGGTGGACATCAGACACTGGAGCAGCATTTACAGGGCCCATTATACACTAGAGCATTAGAAATGGGGCCCATTCTATATGGAGCACTATTTGGGCCCATAAGACAGTGGAGCTTCATCCATTGGGACCAACATATACTATAGCATTATGTGGAGCTCAACATATACGGTTTGAAACATTATATGGGATCAATGATTCCATATGGAGAAATATATGGACCTCATTACTCTGTATAGCGCACTAAGCGCTGGCCATAATACTGTATGGAGTTATATACTGTCCGTTTTTGGAGGTATTGGAGAATTTAAAATGGATATCAGTCATGAGATGTAAGAAGTGAAGTATTTTTCATTGTATTATACTGCTATTTCTCTGCCGCATCGGAGCATCATGAGTTGTGGTATGTGTTAAAGGGGCGCTCTTCGGCCCTGGGCCCACGAAAACCTGGAGCCAGCCCTACCCCCCCACAACTGTAGCCAAATAACCCCCATTTTTCAGTGCGTAACTAGTATTATGAAGTAAATTAAGGTTGACAAGCTTAAGTAATAAGAATTGATGCTTTTGGCATTGAAATGGGCACTGTAGGTGTGTTTCCTGTCCTCCTCTCACTGCCGACTTTAATTCCCCATTGACTTACATTGGGTTTCGGATTTCGGTCGGACCCCCGACTTTTCTCTATAGTCGTCCGATTTTGCTCTACCCGACTTTTGGAAAAGTCGGGTTTCATAAAACGAAACTCGACCCTAAAAAAACAAAAGTCGCTCAACTCTAGTCGTCAGTTCAATGGAATAGGTATGATGTGCTGTATTGGAAGAATATGGCGACTCTCCCGTGTCTTGCCCCTGAAGCTGGGCATCCATAAATTTGTGTACCTAGGTTAGTATGTAGAAAGTGGGCATGACTGGAAGATCCACAGTAAGATATTTGTTCTTGTTTTTTTCCAAGGATACCTTGTGTAGCAGTCGCATCAAGGAGACAATCAGGCTTAGATTTGAGAACTACAATGGGGTCCAATCCATTACTGGAGTACATTTTCTGACACTGGCACACAGACAGTAGAAAGACACTTTGAATTAATTAGGATAAGTATGTCCTTTAATAAGTTATCGCATCTAAGGGTCCCGCTTCACTTAGCGACGCACCAGCGAACCCGACAACGATACGACCTGGTAAGAATCGCTGGTGCCTCGCTAAATAGTCACTAGTAAGCTGCCAAACAGGCAGGTCTCTTCAGCGACCCAGCAAACATCCAGAGATCCTCGGTAGTCATTGATACCTTGTCACACAGCAGCTTTTTCTGACGATACCTTGTCACACAGCAGCTTTTTTGATGATTCTGAGTTCTGCGCCGCCAACGAGGTCGCTCGTCGGGTCAAACACAGCGATACGCGCTGGCCAGCGGGATGCCGACGACGAAAAAATGGCCCAGGACATTCGAGCACGATCAGCGATGTCCGGCGGGGGGGCCGGTCGCCTCTATGTGTCATATGCAACAAGATCACTTGCGAGGTCGCTGTTGCATCACAAAATCGGTGACGCTTCAGCGATCTCGCTATGTGAGAAGAGGGCTTTACTCCAGCAGAATCTGGACATGGAATGGCATATAAAACGTCAGCCTTGAATTCTCCCCTAATAATGATAATAAATGGAGTTGATAACTTATTAATTATAAACATTACAAATGCTGAAGTACAAATATTCTAAAACCATGGTGGAAAAAATGATAAATTTATCAAACAAGGAAGCTATTGGTGTTCTCAAAATAATGGACTGACCATTCTAGAGCTCAGACAACTAAAGATTTTAAAGTCCCAATTCATCAAAGTGTTTACACCAGAATTCTGTTGTAAAATAATTTACAAAGTTGCAAAAAAAAAAAAAAAAAAAGACTTTTGGTATTTTCACTTTTCTTTTGACTAACTCCGTAAAGGTGGGTGGGACTGGGGAGATCCAGGGCAAAATGGTTCATGCCAACATTCACCCAACAGATTAATCACAAGTGGCAGAGTACATTATGCCAGTATCTGACTGGGGTAACATCTATGGCGTGGTGCACACCATTGATAAGATGCACAGAATTCACTAAGTGGCATGCTCCGCTTAAAGAATTTGGCGCATCTTATTCCTCCATGCCCCTCATTAAGACTGGAATATAAGAAAGCCCAGTCTTAAGGAATCGGGGCCGAAACATTTTGGGGACTGATTGGCTAGTATTTGATTTCCCAATCAGCTACAGGTTCATTATTATTGAATTGAAAACTTTGACATTAAAAACTAAATATAAATTTAGATGCCGATCACCAAATATACTTATTTTTTTAACCCCTTCACCCCAAAGGGTGGTTTGCACGTTCATGACCGGGCCAATTTTTACAATTCTGACCACTGTACCTTTATGAGGTCATAACTCTGGAACGCTTCCATGGATCCCGGTGATTCTGACATTGTTTTCTCGTGACATATTGTACTTCATGTTAGTGGTAAAATTTCATTCAAATAACTTGCCTTTATTTGTGAGAAAAACGGAAATTTGGCGAAAATTTTGAAAATTTCGCAATTTTCCAACTTTGAATTTTTATGCCCTTAAATCACAGAGATATGGCACACAAAAAACTTGATAACTAACATTTCCCACATGTTTACTTTACATCAGCACAATTTTGGAACCAAAATTTTTTTTTGTTAGGAAGTTATAAGGGTTAAAAGTTGACCAGCGATTTCTCATTTTTACAACACCATTTTATTTTTAGGACCACATCACATTTGAAGCCACTTTGAGGGGTCTATATGATAGAAAATACCCAAAAGTGACACCATTCTAAAAACTGCACCCATTAAAGTGCTCAAAACCACATTGAAGAAGTTTATTAACCCTTTAGGTGCGTCACAGAAATTTTTTTGAATATTTAAAAAAAATGAACATCTAACTTTTTTCATAAAAAAAATACTTCAGGTTCAATTTTTTTTATTTTACCAAGGGTAACAGGAGAAATTGGACTGCAAAAGTTATTGTGCAATTTGTCCTGAGTACGCAGATACCTGATATGTGGGGGGGAACCACTGTTTCGGTGCATGGCAGAGCTCAGAATGGAAGGAGCGCCGTTTGACTTTTTCAATGCAAAATTGGCTGGAATTCAGATTGGACGCCATGTCACGTTTGGAGAGTCCCTGATGTACCTAAACAGTGGAAACCCCCTACAAGTGACCCCATTTTGGAAACTAGACCCCCCAAGGAACTTATCTAGATATGTGGTGAGAACTTTGAACCCACAAGGGCTTTACAGAAGTTTATAACGTACAGCGGTACAATTAAAAAATCATATTTTTTCCACAAAAATGATCTTTTCACCCCAATTTTTATTTTCCCAAGGGTAACAGGACCCTAAAAGTTATTGTGCGATTTGTCCTGAGTACGCTGATACCCCACATGTGGGGGTAAACCACTATTTGGGCGCATGGCAGAGCTCGGAAGGGAAGCAGCGCCATTTGACGTTTTTGGCTGAAATTGAGATCGGACACCATGTCGCGTTTGGAAAACCCCTGATGTACCAAAACAGTGGAAACACCCCACAAATGACACCATTTTGGAAACTAGATCCCCTAAGGAACTTATCTAGATGTGTGGTGAGAACTTTGAACCCCCATGGGCTTCACAGAAGTTTATAACATAAAGCCATACCATTAAAAAATCATATTTTTTCCACAAAAATGATCTTTTCACCCTCAATTCTTATTTTTCCAAGGGTAACAGGACCCTAAAAGTTATTGTGCAATTTGTCCTGAGTACGCTGATACCCCACATGTGGGGGTAAACCACTGTTTGGGCGCATGGCAGAGCTCGGAAGGGAAGCAGCTCCATTTGACGTTTTTGGCTGGAATTGAGATCGGACACCATGTCGCGTTTGGAAAACTCCTGATGTACCAAAACAGTGGAAACCCCCCACAAATGACACCATTTTGGAAACTAGACCCCCTAAGGAACTTATCTAGATGTGTGGTGAGCACTTTGACCCCCCCAGTGCTTCACTGAAGTTTATAATGCCCGGGCGTGAAAATAAAAAATTCGTATTTTTTCCACAAACATGATCTTTTAGTCACCATTTTTTTATTTTCCCTAGGGTACCAGGAGAAATTGGACCCCAAAAGTTGTTGTCCAATTTGTCCTGAGTATGCTGATACCCCATAAGTGGGAGAAAACTACTGTATGGGCACACGTCGGGGCTCGGAAGGGAAGTAGTGACGTTTTGGAATGCAGACTTTGATGGAATGGTCTGCGGGTGTCATGTTGCCTTTGGAGAGCCCCTAATGTACCTAAACAGTGGAAACCCCCCACAAATGACACCATTTTGTAAACTAGACCCCCCAAGAAACTTATCTAGATGTGTGGTGAGCACTTTGAACCCCCCAGTGCTTCACAGAAGTTTATAACGCCCGGGCGTGAAAATAAAAAATTCGTATTTTTTCCACAAACATGATCTTTTAGTCACCATTTTTTTATTTTCCCAAGGGTACCAGGAGAAATTGGACCCCAAAAGTAGTTGTCCAATTTGTCCTGAGTATGCTGATACCCCATAAGTGGGAGAAAACTACTGTATGGGCACACGTCGGGGCTCGGAAGGGAAGTAGTGACGTTTTGGAATGCAGACTTTGATGGAATGGTCTGCGGGTGTCATGTTGCCTTTGGAGAGCCCCTAATGTACCTAAACAGTGGAAACCCCCCACAAATGACACCATTGTGTAAACTAGACCCCCCAAGGAACTTATCTAGATGTGTGGTGACCACTTTGAACCCCCCAGTGCTTCACAGAAGTTTATAACGCCCAGGCGTGAAAATAAAAAATTCGTATTTTTTCCACAAACATCATCTTTTAGTCACCATTTTTTTATTTTCCCAAGGGTACCAGGAGAAATTGGACCCCAAAAGTTGTCCAATTTGTCCTGAGTATGCTGATACCCCATATGTGGGAGAAAGCTACTGTATGGGCACACGTCGGGGCTCGGAAGGGAAGTAGTGACGTTTTGGAATGCAGACTTTGATGGAATGGTCTGCGGGTGTCATGTTGCCTTTGGAGAGCCCCTAATGTACCTAAACAGTGGAAACCCCCCACAAATGACCCCATTTTGAAAACTAGACCCACTAAGGAACTTATCTAGATGTGAGGTGAGCACTTTGAACCCCCAAGGGCTTCACAGAAGTTTATAATGCCAGGGCATGAAAATAAAAAAATCGTATTTTTTCCAGAAACATGATCAATTAGTCCCCAATTTTTTCATTTTCCCAAGGGTAACAGGAGAAATTGGACCCCCAAAAGTTGTTGTCCAATTTGGCCTGAGTACGCTGACACCCCATATGTGGGAGAAAACTACTGTATGGACACACGTCGGGGCTCGGAAGGGAAGCAGTGACGTTTTGGAATGCAGACTTTGATGGAATGGTCTGCGGGTGTCATGTGCGTTTGGAGAGCCCCTGATGTACCTAAACTATTGAAACTCCCCACAAGTGACCCCATTTTGGACACTAGACCCCCCATGGAACTTATCTAGATGTGTGGTGAGCACTTTGAACCCCCAAGTGCTTCACAGAAGTTTATAACACTCGGACGTGAAAATAAAAAAATCATTTTTTTCCACAAAAATTATATTTTTGCCCCCAATTTTTTATTTTCCTAAGGGTAACAGGAGAAATTGGACCCCAAAAATTGTTTTGCAATTTGTCCTGAGTAGGCTGATACCCTACATGTGGGGGTAAAACACTGTTTGGGCGCATGGCAGAGCTTGGAAGGGAAGGAGCACCATTTGACTTTTTCAACTCAGAATTGGCTGGAATTGAGATCAGACGCCATGTTGCATTTGGAGAGCCCCTGATGTGCCCAAACAGTGGAAACCCCCCAATTATAACTCCAACCCTAACCCCAACACACCCCTAACCCTAATCTGAGCCCTAACCCTAGCCCTAACCCTAGCCCTAACCCTAGCCCTAACCCTAGCCCTAACCCTAACCCTAACCCTAGCCCTAACCCTAGCCCTAACCCTAGCCCTAATTCTAACCCTAATGGGAAAATGGAGATAAATACTTTTTTTTTAATTTTATTATTTTTCCCTAACTAAGGGGGTGATATCGGGGGGTTTGATTTACTATTTATGGCGGTTTTTATGTTTGGCGGCTGTCGCACGCTAAAAGACGCTTTTTATTGTAAAAATAGTTTTTGCATCACCACATATTGAGAGCTATAATTTTTCCGTATTTTGACCCACCGACTCATGTGCGGTCTTATTTTTTGCGGGACGAGTTGACGTTTTTATTGGTACCATTTTTGGGCACGTGACATTTTTTGATCGCTTTTTATTCCTATTTTTGGGACGCAGAATGAACAAAAACCAGCGTTTCATGAATTTCTTTTGGGGGGTGCGTTTACACCGTTCCGCGTGCGGTAAAATTGATAAAGCGGTTTTATTCTTCGGGTCAGTACGGTTACAGCGATACCTCATTTAGGTCTTTTTTTATGTTTTTGTCGGTTTTATGCAATGAAAACTATTTTATATAAAAAATAATTATTTTTGCATCGCTTTATTCTGCGAGCTATAACTTTTTTTATTTTTTCGCTGATGATGCTGTGTGGTGGCTCGTTTTTTGCGGGACAAGATGACGTTTTCAGCGGTACCATGGATATTTATATGCGTCTTTTTGATTGCGCGTTATTACACTTTTTGTTTGGCGGTATGATAATAAATCATTATTTTTTGCTTCGTTTTTTAATTTTATTTTTTAAGGGGTTCGCTAAAGGGGTTAACTAATGGGACAGTTTTATAGGGCGGGTCATTATGGACGCGGCGATACCTAATATGTGTACTTTTATTGTTTTTTTTTTTTATTATTTACAAAAAATGGATTTATTGGGGGAATATTTTTTTTTTTTTCTAATTTATTTGGCGATTTTTTTTTAATTATTTTAACACTTTTTTTTATTTTTTTTTTTACTTTATTAAATAGTCCCAGGTGGGACATCACTGTCCTGTGACAGATCGCTGATCTGTCACATCACAGATCACTGTGACAGATCAGCGATCTGACACAGGCACTGCAGAAGGCTTCCTCATGCCTGCGCTTTGCAGGCACTGAGGAAGCCAGCTTCCTCAGGCCCCCGAAGGCCCCCGTCGCCATCTTGGATTCGGGGGCCTGGAGGAAAGGAGCCCCCCGCAGCAGCGCTGCACATTGCGCTGCCGTGGGGGGCTCAGGGAAGCACGGAGGGAGCCCCCTCCCTGCCGATGCTTCCCTTTAACCCCCGGTACACCGCGATCGCGTTTGATCGCGGTGTGCAAGGGGTTAACATGTCGGGGGCGGTCCGTGACCGCCCCTGACCCATTGTGCCGGGTGTCAGCTGTGATAATCAGCTGACACCCGGCCGCGATCAGCGGCGCTCACCACGTGGGCGCCGCTGATCGCGCCGACGTACTATCCCGTCCATGGGCATAGGGGCCCAGGGCACATGGACGGGATAGTACGCCGGATGGCAGAAAGGGGTTAAAGAAATAGTCAGAATGAAGATTCATTCATTTAATTGTGAATTCAACTAGAATTGTAAATTGTAATTACATTTCCTATTCATTGCTTTATTTTGCAGGATCAGACTGTACAGAGGCTTTTGTTTGTTATTTGGAATCACACAAACTACATAGAAGCTGGAGACACAAATTTAATAAGTACTCTTTCAACAGTAATTTTAAATGTATTGGAGCAATTCAAATTGGCTTCAAATGTATACAAATCCTTTAAAGCAGATATGTGACCTGATTTCATCTTACAAGCTGAATACATTATTTTTTTTAAATCAAATACTTTTTATTCAAGAAAGCATACAGGATAGTATTACATACATAAGTATACATTAGAGTACAAATTATAATACTTTTCCTTTTTTTTAATAAATGCAAATACACCAAACACACCCCTCCCCCTTCCCATAACAAGAAAACCTCCCCCCCGTCACGCATCTACAATCCTTATCCATGCATTACATTGTTGTACACTTTTTTATAACCCTAATAACCTATTTTTGACGAGTTCTGCAGAAGTCAATCCGGGAAAGTCCAACCAGCCCCCCAGATATTCTCGTAGTGGTTCATCTTGCCTCTTTTCATGTATACGCTTCGCTCCATAAGGATTACAAAATTAACTCTATTTACAAATTCCTTCCTAGTAGGAGGATTTTCATCTAACCAGTGCAATGTTATAGTCTTCCTTGCAACATAAAGCAATCTGGCTATTGCTAGCCTACTCCATTCATCTGACGCCACCTCCTCTACATGTCCTAAAATACACGTCAATGGATCTCGAGTAATATTTGCTTCCAACACTCTTTCCACCAAATCCAGGACCCCAATCCAAAATGCCTGTAATCTTGGTCAAGACCATAGCATATGAAGAATATCAGCTTCATCCATCGTACATCTCGGACATCCAGAGTCTGCCCTTAGTCCAGCCTTTTTCATCCACACAGGTGTCCTGTATACCCTATGTATTGTGTATAACTGTGACACCCTCCCAGATTCACTTATAGATATTCTAGGGACATATTGTAAAACCGACTCCCACTGCTCATCTCATATGTCTCCTACATCCTTTGTCCATTTGGATCTAGCCATCAATGGGTGTCTACTAGAGTTGAGCGATACCGTCCGATACTTCAAAGTATCGGATCGGAATGGATCGGCCGATCTTAAAAAAAAGTATCGGTATCGCCGATTCCGATACCGGAAGACCCATTCAAGTCTATGGGACTTCCGGTATCGGAATAAGAAAAATCCTGTTTTTCCCTTGTACAGCCTCTCTGGGGTCTGTACGGGCCTTTCGGGGGGCTGTGCCAGCCTGCCGGGGGGTCTGTGCAGGCTCCGGTGGTCTGTGCCGGCCTGCCGGGGGGCTGTGCCGGCCTGCCAGGGGGGCTGTGCAGGCTCCGGTGGGCTGTGCCGGCCTGCCGGGGGGCTGTGCCGGCCTGCCGGGGGGCTGTGCAGGCTCCGGGGGGCTGTGCCGGCCTGCCGGGGGGCTGTGCAGGCATCGTCCGATGGGACTACAAGTCCCATCGGGCGATGCCTGCTACCATGACAGTGATTGACACATTAGCCAATGATGGGACAGTAGTAGTCCCATCATCCGGCTAATGTGTTGAATGTAAAAAAAAAAAAAAAATTACATGCTACATACATACAACATGCATACTACATACATGCTACATTCATACTACATACTACATACATGCTACATTCATACTACATGTATACTACATGCAACATACATACTACATACATACTACATGCAACATACATACTACATATATACTACATGCATGCAACATGCATACTACATATATACTACATGCATGCTACATACATACTACATACATACTACATATATGCTACATACATACTACATGCTACATACATACTACATATATACTACATGCATGCTACATACATACTACATGCTACATACATACTACATATATACTACATGCATGCTACATACATACTACATACATACTACATACATACTACATGCTACATACATACTACATATATACTACATGCATGCTACATACATACTGCATGCTACATGCATGCTACATACATACTACATACATACTACATTCATACTACATATATACTACATGCACCATACATACTACATATATACTACATGCATGCTACATACATACTACATGCTACATACATACTACATATATACTACATGCATGCTACATACATACTACATACATACTACATACATACTACATATATACTACATGCATGCTACATACATACTGCATGCTACATGCATGCTACATACATACTACATACATACTACATTCATACTACATACATACTACATGCTACATACATACTACATATATACTACATGCATGCTACATACATACTACATGCTACATACATACTACATATATACTACATACATACCACATACATACTACATACATACTACATACATACTACATGCTACATACATACTACATATATACTACATGCATGCTACATACATACTGCATGCTACATGCATGCTACATACATACTACATGCTACATACATACCACATATATACTACATACATACTACATACAATACATTCATACAATACATACATAGACATACAGTACATATAACATAGAGTAACATACTTACCAATACTTGTCACATTGTTCCCCGAAGCCATTGTCTTTTACGGAATAAATATTAACATAACAAACCACAAAAATACTCACCCACGATCCGAAGCAGTCCACGAGTGTGTCCCACGACGATCTTGGGTAGAGAACTGCAGCATCAGCTGTTGCTGCCGTTCTCTACGGGCTGCAGGAATCCAATGACGGAAGGTAGGTATCCTTCCGCACTGTATTCCTCCGCCACTTAAAAAAAAAAAAAGTCCCTAGTCTCACTTTATGCCATTGCTGTGTGGGAAATTCCCACGCAGCAATGGCATAAAGTGAGACTAGGGACTTTTTTTTTTTTAAGTGGCGGAGGAATACAGTGCGGAAGGATACCTACCTTCCGTCATTGGATTCCTGCAGCCCGTAGAGAACGGCAGCAACAGCTGATGCTGCAGTTCTCTACCCAAGATCGTCATGGGACACACTCGTGGACTGCTTCGGATCGTGGGTGAGTATTTTTGTGGTTTGTTATGTTAATATTTATTCCGTAAAAGACAATGGCTTCGGGGAACAATGTGACAAGTATTGGTAAGTATGTTACTCTATGTTATATGTACTGTATGTCTATGCATGTATTGTATGAATGTATTGTATGTAGTATGTATGTAGTATATATGTGGTATGTATGTAGCATGTAGTATGTATGTAGTATGTATGTAGCATGCATGTAGCATGCAGTATGTATGTAGCATGCATGTAGTATATATGTAGTATGTATGTAGCATGTAGTATGTATGTAGCATGCATGTAGCATATATGTAGTATGTATGTAGCATGTTGTATGTATGTAGCATGCATGTAGTATGTATGTAGTATGTATGTAGTATGTAGTATGTATGTAGCATGCATGTAGTATATATGTAGTATGTATGTAGCATGCATGTAGCATGCATGTAGTATGTATGTAGTATATATGTAGTATGTATGTAGCATGTAGTATGTATGTAGCATGCATGTAGTATATATGTAGTATGTATGTAGCATGTAGTATGTATGTAGCATGCATGTAGTATGTATGTAGTATGTATGTAGTATATATGTAGTATGTATGTAGCATGTAGTATGTATGTAGCATGCATGTAGTATATATGTAGTATGTATGTAGCATGTAGTATGTATGTAGCATGCATGTAGTATGTATGTAGTATGTATGTAGTATATATGTAGTATGTAGCATGTAGTATGTATGTAGCATGCATGTAGAATATATGTAGTATGTATGTAGCATGTAGTATGTATGTAGCATGCATGTAGTATGTATGTAGTATGTATGTAGCATGTAGTATGTATGTAGCATGCATGTAGTATATATGTAGTATGTATGTAGTATGTATGTAGTATATATGTGGTATGTATGTAGTATGTATGTAGTATGTATGTAGTATGTATGTAGCATGTAGTATGTATGTAGCATGCATGTAGTATGTATGTAGTATTTTTTTTTTTTTTTTTAACATTTAACACATTAGCCGGATGATGGGACTACTACTGTCCCATCATTGGCTAATGTGTCAATCACTGTCATGGTAGCAGGCATCGCCAGATGGGACTTGTAGTCCCATCGGACGATGCTTGCACAGACCCCCGGACATCAGCACAGCCCCCCGGCAGGCCGGCACAGCCCCCCGGCAGGCCGGTACAGACCCCCACAGGGTGCACAGACCACCGGCAGGCCGGCACAGCCCCCCGGCAGGCCGGTACAGACCCCCACAGGGTGCACAGACCACCGGCAGGCCGGCACAGCCCCCCGGCAGGCCGGTACAGACCCCGGGCAGTCCACACAGCCCCCCGGCAGGCCGGCACAGCCCCCCGGCAGGCCGGCAGAGACTCCCGGAAGGCCCGAAATGACGGCGCATCATGATGCGCACACACCGCGCATCATGATGACGTCAGGCTGTCAATCAACTTTGAACTTCCGATTCCGATGCCGACTTCCGATATTGAAAAAATATCGGAAGTCGGTATCGGAATTCCGATACAGCAAGTATCGGCCGATACCCGATACTTGCGGTATCGGAATGCTCAACACTAGTGTCTACCCAAAAACGTACCCAGCAATCCCCTGTAAATTATCGGTATAAGACCCCTAGTAACCCTCTGGGGGCCAGTCATATTCAACATACTGTCATTTTGTATCACTATCGGTGACTTTCTCCACTGTTTAGAGAATGCATGTTGCAGCTGCAGATACTGGTAAAACATAGTATGCTCCAAAGGGAACTCTTCCCTAAGTGTTTCAAATGTTTTAAATGTCTCACCATCTAGCAACTGCAACACATACCATATACCTATTCTTCTCCACTGTCCAAAATTCCGTAGACTTAGCAGTTCAGTCAGCCGGGGGTCAAACCAAATGGCTATGTATCTCGTGTATTCCCCTATACCCCTCCATAGCTTTATTGTTTCCACAGTTTTTCAAGCAACGCCAAAGTTGGAAACCTTTTAGGATTCAGACGAAATTTACCCGCCTCCAGAGCAGCCAGCAGCGGGCCCCTCCCTACCACATGAGAAATTACCTTCCCCACTGAGCTTATAAGATCATGATCCCCCCATCCTATCAAATGCTGGCATTGGGACTCAATATAATACAGCCATGGGTTGGGAACCGCCAAACCTCCATCATCTTTTGGACGCTGCAACAGTTCCAACTTAATACGAGCTCAACCTCCTTTCCATATCAAATCACGGAAAATGGCATTAATTTTATAAAATCTATTTTGAGGCAGCCAAACCGGTGCATTGTGTAGCACATACAAAAGCTGAGGCATAAGTATCAGCTTTATTAAGTTGGCACGCCCAGCCATTGTTAAATTTAATTTCCTCCATGCCGTAATTTTCTGTTTAAATTTACCTAGCAGCGGGTTCAAAGTAAGTCTTTCATAATCTTCAATATTATTTGACACCCTAATGCCCAAGTAAGTGAATTCTGTAACCACTTGAACCGGAGTTGGCTGATCTCCTACAAGAGTCCCACCACCCAGCGGCAACAAAACGAACTTATCCCAATTAATGCAGATCCCAGATATACCGGCATATTTGTCTCGAACCCTCATCACCCTCCCCAAGGAACCTTCCACATCTCCCAAAAATAGCAACATGTCGTCAGCATAGAGTGCCACTTTTTCCTCATGTATCCCATATTTAAATCCTACATTATTTTGGTCCCTTCTAATCACTGCTGCCAGTGGCTCTATTGCTACAGCAAACAATAAAGGGGATAAAGGGCATCCCTGTCGTGTGCCTCTAAACAAGGAAAACCCCTCAGACATTTGCCCATTTACACGTACCTTGGCCCTAGGAGCAGTATATAGCAACTGAACCCATTTAATAAACACTTCCCCAAAGCCCATGTGCTGCAACGTAGCCCACAAGTATTTCCATTCTATGCTATCGAATGCTTTGGCCGCGTCCAACGACAAGATCGCTCTATGCCCGTCACTATCACCTTCACTTGCATATTAATAAAAAGTCTCAAATTCATCGCTGTGGACTTGTTAGGCATAAAGCCTACCTGATCCCCATGCACTATAGATGTTATAACTTTATTAAGACGATTAGCCATCATTTTAGCCAGAAGTTTTGCATCCGTCGTTAGTAGTGAGATTGGGCCAGGTCAGTAGGGTCCTTGCCTTTCTTAGGGAGCACAACAATAATTTCCTCCCGCATGGACAGTGGAAGTTCACCTCTATCCATCCCTGCCTTATGCCTTATATACTTCCAACAAAACAGGAAGCAAAAATTTCCCATATTTTTTGTATACTTCACCAGGCAAGCCATCCATCCCTGGAGCCTTTTCATTATCCATAGAGGCCAATGCTGTCTCCAGCTCCTCCAAGCTAAACGGTCTATCCAATAATTGCTGATTCTCTGCAGACAATCTGGGAAGCTCAGCTCTGACCAAGAAATCATTAATCTCTGTATCTGTCAGATGTGCCTGTGATCTATATAAATTAATATAAAAACCCTCCATCACCTCTAGTATGCCCGCAGTATCTCTAACCTCCTGCCCATCATCTCCCCTCAAGGCAATTATATAAACATTGTCTCTCTGTGCAGCAGCCACTAGGGCCAGGAGATGACCATCTCTCTCTCCTTCTTCAAAGTATTGCATAGTTCGGAACATCTTATTTCGTTCCACCATCCGTAAGGAGAGCGCATTTATTTCAACCTGAGCCTTTTTAAGCCTCTCCTCCGCCTGAGTGGATGGGTTCAAAGTCAGTGCCTCCTCCACCTCTCTCAGTTCCCTGAATACCCATTGATCCTCCTGCTTAATATTCGTCTGAACCCTAGATATCGCTTCAATACAAAGCCCCCTAAAGAAAGCTTTCATGGCCTCCCAAACAACTCCCTCATGGGCCGTACACTATTAACCTTGAAGAACTCTTGGAGCTCTTTCTCTAGATCACCTCCTTTATCAATTAACTGCAGCCAGAAGGGGTTTAGTCGCCAAGGGGGTTTGTTATTCATTATCTGACCCTGCTCACCAAGTACGACATACACAGGAGAATGGTCAGACACCGTTCTAGTCAAATATCCCACATCTGTCACAAGTCTTAACATCTGGTTGTCCCCCAACGCCAAATCGATCCTTGACAAAGAAGAAAAAGTCGTTGAGAAGCACGAGAATCTACGCACCCCTGGGTTTCGGACCCTCCAGAGATCAATCATAGATGTTTCTCTCAACAAAGCACCAAATGGAGTACAGTTACTCCCCAGTTTCATTTCCTCTCCCCTACCTCTATCCCAATGAGAGTCAGGTACATTGTTGAGATCCCCCACCACCAAGTACGGGACTCCAGGGAAGTCCGCGATAATTTCAAGTATTTTCAAAAACAGTGTATTGTTATATGGTGGCAGAACATACAAAGATATGAGCAGCATAGGCCTACCACTAAGTTTGCATAATAGACACACGTTCTGCCCCTCCAGGTAAATGATCACGTTGAGCTTTTCAAACTTCGTTCCCTTACATATCAAGATACTTACTCCCCTTGAATAGGCAGAGTGCGTAGCATGATAGCTCTCTTGTATCCAGCGCCCATTCAGGGTGTGAATCCTGTCTGGGACCATATGAGTCTCCTGCAAGCATATTATAGCTAGTTTCACTGCGCACAAAAACTGAAAAATTGCTTGTTTTTTAACATCAGCTGCAAGGCCTCTAACATTCCAGCTCAGAACTTTCACGTCACCCAACATTGATACTCAGACTTGTATATGACATAAAATGTGCAACAACATGTAAATGTCCTGAAGAAGAAGCATGACATAAACCATCCCCATTACTCTCCACCCCCCTTCCCCCAACAACTATCCCTAGAACAAAAAAAATTGTAACAAAGAAAGCCAGATATCTTTTCCCATATTGGAAAAAAGAAAAACAGGCGTATATTATCCTTATCCGATCTTAACCTCGCCATATCCACTCCCGCATCAGATCCTCCAATACAAGGATCCACTATGTCTTAAACTTGTGAACAAAAATGAACATAGTATATCACCACAAAGAACCTCCCAGGAAGCCACCGTAAGTGGCAATTAGGTAAACAGACGCTCAGTTCAGGAAACCTTCAGTCTGCAGAGACTTTCACCTTTTCCAACCGTAGTTGTTTCTCATTACAGTCCAGCCATCTGAGAGCATCCTTGGCATCAGAGAAAAATTGAACTTTATTTGCAGTTACGATCTGCAGCTTGGCAGGGTATAACATGGAATATTTCACACCAATTTCCCGTAACCTTTTCTTGATATCAATAAACCTGGCTCTCTGCTTTTGCACTTCAATAGAATAGTCCGGAAAAATGGAAATTGCAGAACCATTAATCACAAGGTCTGAGTGATCTCTAGCAAGCCTCAAAATGGTATTGGTAATGGAGCACTTTAGCTATTACAGTCCGTGTTGGACGTCTAGGGGGGAGGGGACGCGTGGGAGCCCTGTGAGCTCGTTCAATGGCATAGAACTGTGACAATTTATCAGCACCCATCTTTTTCAAGAGCCATTTCTCAAAAGCTGAATACATTATTAAATATTAGTGATGAGCAAGTATACTCGTTTTTCCGAGCATGCTCGGGTGTCCTCCCAGTATTTTGGCGAGCTCGGAGATTTAGTTTCTGTTGATGCAGCTGCATGATTTGTGGCTGCTGGACAGCCTGAATACAAGTGAGGAATGCCTGTTTGTTAGGGAATCTCCACATGTATTCAGGCTGTCTAGCAGCCGCAAATCATGCAGCTGAGTTGACAGAAGCTAAATTTCCGAGCACGCCAAAATACTCGGACACCTGAGCATGCTCGGAAAAACTTGAGGAACGAGTATACTCGCTCATCTCTAGGACTACTGGACTCGTGACCCCGCCTAGAACTACTGAAAGGAGTCATTTTGACTCCTTGCTTGTTTTCGTTTATTTTTAGAGTTTCATTTGTGGTTATTTATTAATAATTATATTTTTTGTAATGTATTATTATTGTGAGATCCAACAGTAATGCTTTTGATTGTTTTTTTTCTGCTTTTCTTATTTTTCTACAGAAAATAACAATAATTATAATAGACGTTTTTCAAACATTTTTTTTTATTCAAGTGCACACATATAAACAACAACTGAAGAACAAAAAGCAGAGAAAATGTAGGTGGAGGAGCATAAAAATGAAAATATGGCTCAGAATTCACCTTCTAAACATTTGGTGTTTCGCATTTTAGGCATTGCCTTTGATTTATGGCAGTACATTGCCCACACAAAGACTTACCACAAGTCTTACAATTGCCGACAGATCTATTTTTCTTGCACTTTTCTTTGATCTGGCAAAATTTTGTTTGAACCATCACTTCTGAGCATGTAGAAACTTGGGACGTGGAACCCTTTTCCCTATCTGTGACATAAGGACCACTCAACTCTCTCACAAGCGTTTGCAAAAATGCCTTGCGTGACATTTTTTGGTGGGTAATCTCCTTGAATATTATCCATGCATTTATACCCGCAAAGTCTAAGACATTTTCAAATGCATGAACAGGCCATCTCCTTGTGCATGTTCGTGTGGTATATTTTCGTGCCATCTGATCCACTACATCTACTCCATATTTTGTTTCATTGTAAAACTTTACCGTTTCTGGAGTTTTTTTAGCGGAATCAGACGCAACAACAACATCTGGATGGACGGAACTCAAAATGACAACATTTTTGTTGGGCTTTCCTTGATATACTGTAAGTGTAAAATTGTCTTCATTTCTAAACACTTTAGTGTTGTACAATTCCTCTTTCATGGATTTTATTTCTTTAGGCACTTCTCGCCTTATCTTGTTCAGTGTTCCCACGATGGTTGTTCCTTTGCTTTTTAGCTGTTTAGCTAATTTTACTGAAGTAAAATAATTATCGGTTGTAACATTGCGACCTTTTTTCAAAAACGGGTCCAATAACTTCATTACCACATGGTCAGCTAAACGGTCCTCAGCACGGCGTGTGTCATCTTTTGCCTAGATAAGGGAAGCCATTTGCCAGATATTTGTTCTCCTTATCAACAGCTAGCCAATATTTGTGGCCATATTTATCTGGTTTGGAAGGCATGTACTGCGTGAATGGACACCTAGTTTTGCTTGGGAAAAGTTGCTCATCCACCGTTATGTATGGGCCAGGTTTGTAACATGCAAAACAATTTTCAATAAACCTGTCCCACACAGTAGAAAATAGAGCAAACTTGTCCGTTTGCAGTTTCTCCGATCGAGTAGATTTCTCATCAAATCTGATAAGATAAGAGCTTAGAGTAAACAAGCTATTTTGTTCAGTATTACACAGTAATACAAGCAGGTAAAACACAAGGAAAATGTGAAAAGTTGACATGTAAATTGAACTACATCTATATGAACATCAGGGTAAATAAGACAGAGTGAAAAAATTATGCACAAAACTTTATAGCAACATTTAGTGACAAAAGGACCTCAAAATATAGTAGGGAGTCAAAATGACTCCCTTCAGTAGTTCTTGGTAAATTTTGAAAAAAACGCGCAAATTTTTCACCAAAATTATTTATTCTCACAAAATCTTTTTTCACATCATATTTGAGGAAAAGTCACCGAGTTTCAAGCCGGAATTCTGAAAAATGTAGTCACAGAAGAGAAATAAAAAACGAAAGGAGTCAAAATGACTCCATCAGTAGTTCTAGTGTTAAATATATTTCTTAGATTTGAGGAGACTAGTGTACTAGCTTTGAAAAAAAATAACATCAGCATGACTTTGCAACCCTTTTTGAAAGTATTTCTATTTGATATTAAAATACTAATACAAAATTAGACAGCCAATCTGTCACAGATTTTTATAGTACACTAACTTCATCCTGTATAAGACATATTTAATAATATTTGGAGTTTGTTTTGTTAGGTAAGGCTAGTTTCACACTAGCGTTCTCGGGTGCAGCGCAGGGCCGCCACTAAGCCCCACCCCCGGCCATGACCCCTCCGGTCAGTTCCTCCTCTGATCGCATGATACTGCATGCGATCAGTGTACCCTATATTTAGAGTTGGTACACTGACCGTGCGCTGGTCGTGCGCGGGTATGATTTTTCTGGCGCTGCACCCTTTTGGTGCTGTGCAGAGCGCACAAAAATGTGCAGTGTTGCATTTTTGTGTGCTGCAGCAAAATCATACCAGTGCACGGTCAGCGTACCCAACGCTAAATATAGGGCACACTGATCGCATGCAGTGTCATGCGTTCAAAGGAGGAACTGATCGGAGGGGGCACAACCGGGGGCAGGGCTTAGTGGCGGCCCTGCTCTGCGCCCAAGAATGCTAATGTGAAACTAGCTTTAGTATAGTTTTATTTTGAGGGACAATCAAAAACATGGTTCTGAAGTGTCATATTCTTAAATTAAAATTATAAAAAAAAGAAAAAATGTGGGAAATTATAAAAGTGCTACTATCAAAGTTCAGGCAATATAGGAGATCATCAAAAATAAGTGTATTATAAAAAAGTTTTTTTTTTCCATTATTCTATGTTGTGTGGTTTTTTCCAGTAACACTTTTATAATTCTCCACAATTTGTATAATTTTTTTTATCACTTATAAATATTTTTTTGATCAAAAGTTTTCCCACAAGTCCATATTACAGGGAAATCAACAGCTGAGACTTTAATCCTCACGGGGCTGATTCAGTAAGACTGGCATGTCTATGTGTGGGTCACATGAACTTGTGCACTGCCCCATAGATTATAATAGGTATGCGTGTGAATGTGTCTCCGGTATATGTGAAAACTGTCACCACACATACAGGAAACACTGACTGTGAAGGAGGCCTAATGCTTATGTGGCCCAAGAATGCTGATTTTTCAGCAATCTTAAAAATATTTTCGCTTGATGATAGATTTTACTTGTTCATTGGGTGATTGGTGACCTCTTTAAAATAGTTAATAATTGGAAAACAAGTTGTCCTGAGAATGCTTGTTTCAGCTTGTGTAAATGTGCTTTTAGAGGGCACAAAATACTTGCTATGCCCCAAGGTTCTTCATCCGACGCTATGCCATTGTGTGCATATATAAAGAGTTCCCCAAGGCTGGGATCACACTGCGTTTAGGCAGTCCATTAGACGGACTGTGTTACACCCCAGCATAGCGCGGTGTAACGCAGTCCGTTAACGCTGCCATTCACCCCCATTATTGGGTGCATCTCAACGCATGCCATAAAGCGGCATGCGCTTGTGATGTGCCGTCATTCAGTGACGGAGCCTCGGACGTGGGCTGCAGCATCTGCAGCATGAGGTCGGCCACGAGGTCGGCGACTTTAGCACCAAAGTTGCGTTTCAAAAGATGCTTGAGTGCCCTTTTTGCAGCCAATCAGGAAGAACGGACACTGTGGGCAAAGTGATGACATAGGCAACGGTCACCACCATCTTGGAGAAGGGCATGCAAGTGATTGGCTTGCTTTGTGGGGAGTCACGGGGTATAAAAGGGCGGGGATGCCGACAGCCATGTTACTTATGCTGATCTCAGAATAGGGAGAGCTGCTGCTGATTCTGTAGGGAGAGTGTTAGGCAGGGAAGAAGATACCAAAAACTGATTCTGCTGCTAACGATTTTGCCTGTACAACACACCAGTCACTGTGCAGTGCAAGGGGAGGCTATATTTTGGTGCATCAGCTCTGTTGGTTATTAGGCTTCCTTTTAAGGATACCTGGTAGCTGCATTGCTGTGTGCCCACTGCTGAGCAAACTGCTTTTTTCAAAGCAATCCAGATTTTATTGTTTTGTCCTTGTGAGTTACTGAGCATTCATTTTTCACACACTGTTATCGCGGCCACAGTGAAGCTATCTGTGTGTGACTCTGTAAAGATAAGTCGAGGAGTTGTTCCGTTCTTACAGACCTCCACCTTATAGTTTTGTCTGGTTTTCAAACAGTTTAGTATATTTGCTGTTTGATCACATTCAAAACTATAGAGAGACAGCGTGTGTCAGTCCGTATACTAAAACACGGAGCTTGACAATTTTAGATACACTGGACAGCGGTGTACGTGCACGCTCCTCTCTCAGTACCATGTAACGGCTGTTATCACGGCCACAGTGAAGCTGTGTGTGACTCTGTAAGGATAAGTCGAGGAGTTGTTCCGTTCTTACAGACCTCCACCTTATAGTTTTGTCTGGTTTTCAAACAGTTTAGTATATTTGCTGTTTGATTACATTCAAAACTATAGAGAGACAGCGTGTGTCAGTCCGTATACTAAAACACGGAGCTTGACAATTTTACATACACTGGACAGCGGTGTATGTGCACGCTCCTCTCTCAGTACCGTGTAACGGCTGTTATCACGGCCACAGTGAAGCTATCTGTGTGTGACTCTGTAAGGATAAGTCGAGGAGTTGTTCCGTTCTTACAGACCTACACTGTAGGGAGATTCCAGTTCTTCCCAATTCTATATACAACTTGCAGTTTGTCATACACTAGGCAATTTCTGCCGGTCACACTGCGGTGTTAAATAAACAGGGCCTCACTGAATCCCTCAGTGTCCTGAAGTGTAGAGACATTCCAATTCTACACAGTCCTCTATACACCTTTCTAACAGCATAGAGAATCTGCCTGTCATATTGCGGTGTTAAATAAACAGGGCCTGACTGAATCCCACAGTGTCCTGAAGTGTAGAGACATTCCAATTCTCCACAGTCCTCTATACACCCTTCTAACAGCATAGAGAATCTGCCTGTCATATTGCGATGTTAAATAAACAGGGCCTGACTGAATCCCACAGTGTCCTGAAGTGTAGAGACATTCCAATTCTACACAGTCCTCTATACACCCTTCTAACAGCATAGAGAATCTGCCTGTCATATTGTGGTGTTAAATAAACAGGGCCTGACTGAATCCCACAGTGTCGTGAAGTGTAGAGACATTCCAATTCTCCACAGTCCTCTATACACCCTTCTAACAGTATAGAGAATCTACATGTCATATTGCGTTGTTAAATAACCAGGGCCTGACTGAATCCCACAGTCTCCTGAAGGGTAGAGACATTCCAATTCTACACAGTCCTCTATACACCTTTCTAACAGCATAGAGAATCTGCCTGTCAAATTGCGGTGTTAAATAAACAGGGCCTGACTGAATCCCACAGTGTCCTGAAGTGTAGAGACATTCCAATTCTACACAGTCCTCTATACACCCATCTAACAGCATAGAGAATCTGCCTGTCATATTGTGGTGTTAAATAAACAGGGCCTCACTGAATCCCACAGTGTCCTGAAGTGTAGAGACATTCCAATTCTCCACAGTCCACTATACACCCTTCTAACAGCATAGAGAATCTGCCTGTCATATTGTGGTGTTAAATAAACAGGGCCTGACTGAATCCCACAGTGTCCTGAAGTGTAGATACATTCCAATTCTACACAGTCCTCTATACACCCTTCTAACAGCATAGAGAATCTGCCTGTCATATTGCGGTGTTAAATAAACAGGGCCTCACTGAATCCCACAGTGTCCTGAAGTGTAGAGACATTCCAATTCTACACAGTCCTCTATACACCCATCTAACAGCATAGAGAATCTGCCTGTCATATTGCGGTGTTAAATAAACAGGGCCTGACTAAATCCCACAGTGTCCTGAAGTGTAGAGACATTCCAATTCTACACAGTCCTCTATACACCCTTCTAACAGCATAGAGAATCTGCCTGTCATATTGCGGTGTTAAATAAACAGGGCCTGGCTGAATCCCACAGTGTCCTGAAGTGTAGAGACTAGAGTTGAGCGAAATGGGTCGAAAAAATTGAAAAGTCGCCGACTTTCGCCAAAGTCGGGTTTCATGAAACGAAACCCGACCTTAGCGTGAGGTCGGCCACGAGGTCGGCGACTTTAGCACCAAAGTCGCGTTTCAAAAGATGCTTGAGAGCCCTTTTTGCAGCCAATCAGGAAGAACGGACACTGTGGGCAACGTCATGACATAGGCAGCGGTCACCACCATCTTGGAGAAGGGCATGCAAGTGATTGGCTTGCTTTGTGGGGCATCACAGGGGGTATAAAAGGGCGGGGACGCCGACCGCCATGTTACTCATGCTGATCTCAGAATAGGGAGAGCTGCTGCTGATTCTGTAGGGAGAGTGTTAGGCAGGGAAGAAGATACCAAAAACTGATTCTGCTGCTAGCGATTTTGCCTGTACAAAACACCAGTCACTGTGCAGTGCAAGGGGAGGCTATATTCTGGTGCATCAGCTCTGTTGGTTATTAGGCTGCCTTTTAAGGCTACCTGGTAGCTGTATTGCTGTGTGCCCACTGCTGAGCAAACTGCTTTTTTCAAAGCAATCCAGATTTTATTGTTTGTCCTTGTGAGTTACTGAGCGTTCATTTTTCACACACCGTACAGCGGTGTACGCTCCTCTCTCAGTACCGTGTAACGGCTGTTATCACGGCCACAGTGAAGCTATCTGTGTGTGACTCTGTAAGGATAAGTCGAGGAGTTGTTCCGTTCTTACAGACCTCCACCTTATAGTTTTGTCTGGTTTTCAAACAGTTTAGTATATTTGCTGTTTGATCACATTCAAAACTATAGAGAGACAGCGTGTGTCAGTCCGTATACTAAAACACGGAGCTTGACAATTTTACATACACTGGACAGCGGTGTACGTGCACGCTCCTCTCTCAGTGCCGTGTAACGGCTGTTATCATGGCCACAGTGAAGCTGTGTGTGACTCTGTAAGGATAAGTCGAGGAGTTGTTCCGTTCTTACAGACCTCCACCTTATAGTTTTGTCTGGTTTTCAAACAGTTTAGTATATTTGCTGTTTGATTACATTCAAAACTATAGAGAGACAGCGTGTTTCAGTCCGTATACTAAAACACGGAGCTTGACAATTTTACATACACTGGACAGCTGTGTACGTGCACGCTGCTCTCTCAGTACCGTGTAACGGCTGTTATCACGGCCACAGTGAAGCTATCTGTATGTGACTCTGTAAGGATAAGTTGAGGAGTTGTTCCGTTCTTACAGACCTAAACTGTAGGGAGATTCCAGTTCTGCCCAATTCTATATACACCTTGTATTTTGTCATACACTAGGCAATTTCTGTCGGTCACATTGCGGTGTTAAATAAACAGGGCCTGACTGAATCCCACAGTGTCCTGAAGTGTAGATACATTCCAATTCTCCCCAGTACTATATACACCTTGTACCTTGTTTTACAGTACCAGAGAGTTGGTGTAAATTTGGGTAAATTTTTCCAAAAAATGAGGAAGTGTGGTGGAAGAGTCCGTGGAAGTGGGCGGGGGTTGGAAGCTGGTAATGATGGTGTTGGTGTTGGTGTTGGATCTGCTGGTAGTGGCAAAAGAAAAACTCTTTTCTGGGAGTAGGTAAACCGCTTCTGAAGCCGGAGCTTCAAGAACAAGTTATGGCTTACATTGCTGACTCAGCCTCCAGCTGTATCGCCTCCTCTTCTGAAGTTTTAAAAAATAAAAGCACTGAGTCGTCATTGGAGGCTCATGGTCATGAACCACACCTTTCCTTGTGTCCTTCACCCCTACCAAAATTGAAGGATGAGGTAGGTCACACTACGGATTACTCCATGGAGCTGTTTTCACATACCATGCCTGGGTTATCAAGTCAAATCGTGAATTACCCAGGCCAAGATAATCTGACATGGAGTGCACTGATGCACAGCCACTGCCAGATTTATCTGCTGGTACATTCACTCAGAGCACTGCATTGTCCTCGCAGTGTACTGAGCCAGAATCTGACCCTGATGAAACTCAGTTGCCCCCTCCCGCATACTATACCACCATACACGGTGACACAGAGGAAGGTGCACATGACATTGAAGAGGAGGTGATGGATGACCCAGTTGTTGACCCAGATTGGCATTCATTGGGGGTAGAGTGTGCCGCTGCCAATCGCTCAGAAGAGGAGGAGGAGTATCCGCAGCGGGCATCGACATCGCAACAGTTGTTATCTGGCAGGCCCGGAGCAGTCCAAAAACGGGTTACAAAAACCCAAAAAAATTGCAGGACAGCTTGGCCAGACGGTCAAAAAAGCACAGCGTGCAAGGCCTCAAACTGTCTTCCCTAGTAGGAAGAGTGCAGTGTGGCACTTTTTTTAACAAAATCCTAATGATCAGGCAAAGTAATCTGTAAGACGTGCGCAAAGACCTTTAGCCGAGGGAAAAATCTGAGAAATTTGAATACCAGTTGCATGCTAATACATTTAACCACCATGCACTTGCAAGCGTGGATGGACTACCAAAACTCACGAACCACATGTGCTACTGCTCCCAAAGAAGGCAGTCAGCAACGCAACATTGTTTCCCCCACTGTAAGTCCACCGGTTAGCACACCACCAGCAGCAAATGTTGAGTTGTCGTCGCAAGGGCAAATCATTCAGGGAATCACACTGTTATTGCAACGAAAGACTGAATCTAGGCCATCAGAAAGAACACCAACTCTATCACCATCATCAACCCTCTCTCAGTCCGCCATGTCCAGCTCTCAAGTCCAGCTCACCCTACCAGAGACTATGAGTAGGATAAAAAAGTACTCATCCTCTCATCCGCGTATACTGGCTTTGAACACCCACATTGCCAAACTAATCTTGTTAGAGATGATGCCCTATCGGTTGGTTGAAAGCACAGCTTTCCGTGAACTAATGGCCTACGCAGTTCCACGCTATGAACTACCCAGTCGCCACTTCTTTTCTCGCAAATCCATCCCAGCCCTCCACCTTCATGTGAAAGACCGCATTGTCCATGCACTCAAGCTGTCAGTGAGTGGAAAGGTGCACCTCACAACTGATGCATGGTCCAGTAGGCATGGCCAGGGCCGTTACGTGTCCATCACTGTTCACTGGGCTAATGTGGTGGATGCAGGGTCCACAGGGGACAGCGGTGGTGGCACAGTGCTGCCTAGCCCACGGTATAGGAAACAGTTGGCTGTAGGCGTTCGACCCTCCTCCTCCTCTTCCAGAAGCGAAAGCTGGTCCACAGAGCGCAGTCGCACGAGCACTGCATCCACAGTTGACAGTGTTGCAAACGAGGTGTCCCCCTATCGATCAGCTAGTGGAAAGTGTCAGCAGGCTGTGTTGCAGATGATATGTTTGGGCGACAGACACACCGCAGAGGTACTGGCCGACTACTTTCAGCGACAAACTGAGTCATGGCTGGGCAGTCTACATCTTGAGGCAGGCAAGGTAGTTAGTGATAACGGCCGGAATTTTGTGGCAGCCATAGCCCTTTCAAAACTCAGACACATACCTTGCTTGGCTCACACCTTGAACCTGGTGGTGCAGTTCTTCCTCACTAATTATCCGGATGTAACAGGCCTGCTCTTTAAGGTTCGAAGACTGTGCTCGCACATCCGCCGGTCGCCGGTACACTCCAGTCGTATGCAAAAGCTGCAGCGATTGCTCCACCTTCCCAAGCACCGCCTAATTATCGACGTTGCAACAAGGTGGAACTCCACCCTGCACATGGTTGAGTGGCTGTGCGAACAAAGGCAGGCTGTAATGCATTTGTGGGAGGATACAAGGGCAGGCAATTTGAGGGCAGACATGGAGTTGACAGGTGTGCAGTTGGCGAAGCTGAAAGACCTCTGTAAAGTCCTTCAGTGTTTTGAGGAATGCACACGGCTGGTAAGCGCTGACGACGCCATCATAAGCATGAGCATCCCACTTATGCGTCTGCTCATGCAAACGTTGACGCACATTAAGGAGCAGGCATCTGCAGCCGAGGTTGATGAGGAGGAAGAGGAGGAGGGAAGCCTTGATGACAGTCAGCCATTGTTTGGTCAGGGAACTGTCGTGGACGAGGTGGAGAAGGAAGAGGAAGAGCAGGAGGATGATGGGGATGATTATTTAGGGGAGGAGGATGCTTCTCGTGGGGCAAGAGAAAATGTTGGCTTTGCAAGGTCTGGTACAGGGTTTGTGCGTGACTGGAGGAATGTGGATTTGCCAGAAAGTGCTCCTCCACCCAGCACTCGCAGTGCATCAATGACACCAGGAACATTGGCCCACAAGTCAGATTATGCCTTGCAGATCCTAAAAAGGGACCCCTGCATTGCCAAAATGATGAACGATGATGACTACTGGTTGGCCAGCATCCTTGATCCACGCTATAAAGGCAAATTCCAAAACATCATGCCGCAGGAGAACCTTGACATAATATTGGCTAACAAACAAGCTACTCTGGTAAACCGGTTGGTTGAGGCATTCCCAGCACACAGCAGCGGTGATGGTTCTCACACGAGCCATAGGGGTCGGGGGCAACTTGGAAGCGGTGTTGGTGGTGGACACATCAGAAGTGGCGTTGGAGACAGGGGTTTCATGACCATGTTGTGGACTGATTTTTCAAGTCCCGCTTACACGACTGGTAATACTGCATCGATTGAAAGTGACAGAAGACAGCACTTGTCAAGTATGGTTACAAACTACTTTTCCTCCCATATCGATGTTATCCCTCACAGGTCAATCCCATTTGACTATTGGGCAGCTAAACTGAACACCTGGCCTGAATCGGCACAATATGCCTTACAGGAGCTCGCATGCCCAGCTGCAAGTGTGTTATCGGAAAGAGTCTTCAGTGCTGCTGGATCAATACTGACAGAAAAAAGGACCAGTCTGTCGACCCAAAATGTGGATGATCTAACCTTCATTAAAATGAACCATGCATGGGTTTCCAAGGATTTTGTCCCACCTTACCCTGATGACACATAGGTTGCCAGAAAAATTGTTTTCTTTGGTCCGCCTGTTCCTGGGACTTGACCAATTTCGCCTTTAGCAGCAGGTGAATGTCCCACATCAACATATGCCATTTTGTAAACCTCCCTAACTGGGCAGCCTCCTCCCCCCAATGGTCGGGGTCACCACCGAACGCACGCAACCGTGCAAGTGTCATTGCCCTGGACAGGTGGGTAGGCCGACTCGTGGGCGCGGGCACTGGCACAGGGTCCCTCATAGTGCAATCAAGTGTCTCTGACGGTGGTGGTGCACACCCGCCGTCAGACACACTGCCGTACTATGAGGGGCCCAGTGCCAGTGCCGACGCCCACGAGTGTGCCCCCCTTGCTTGGGCAGGGCCCCAGCATTTGCAATGTTTACCTCTCCCTGCTCCTCCGCTGTGTAGTCTGGGCTGTCAAATCCATCACTGGGACTGGCACTTCAAATTTGGTGAACTGATAGAAGATGATGGTTAAGACATAGCTATGCCCTCTCCTGCTGGCCGGGATCCAGCTTCAGATGATCAATGGCTTCCATTTCTTATGGATGTCGACTCACAATGAGATGCAGTGGTGGTTTCTCATCAGCTTTAACAGTTTTCCTACCCACAGATGTGTGACATTCCAGCGCACATTTTTAAATGTGCCCTCCCTCTCACGCCAATCCAATTGAATCGCCTACGGCCTGTGGCTTCTGTGTTTTGCACTCCAAAATGACGTGACAGATCATGATAGGCAGTGAGCACCATGTTTACATCTCTCCCTGTGATCAAAATTGGATGGATATGAGTAACAGCGTTGGGATCATCGGTACTGCGATACAGCAACACTTTCTTCACAAAGAAAGGTTTTTGCTGTGTCCACACACTAATTAATTGAGGGTCAGCATTGCCTCTGAGAATTGTGATGGAAGTTGTTCCCGTGAATAGTAATTCGTAGATTTCTGCAATCACTAGACTTTAGGTAAATAATTGTATGCATCTAATTTCCTATTGCAGAGAGTCTGGGCTGTCTTACTGAGACAGAAATATAAATGAAGATTTAAAAATACCACCAAAAGTGTATCATGGTGTATGCTTGAAATACATTTCCTTTTTTCTAGTTTTTAGATTGTTGTGTAATCCATGCAGAGAACACGGAGATTTTAAATGTTTAAACTATGCTCTATATACCTGCTATCCAGTGATAATGTACCCTATCTCAACTTTGTACAATCTGGTCTAATCCATACTGGGCCTGAGACCGTCTGAGCCTGCCTCCTGATCGATACACATAGGTTTTTAATGTGTAAACTATGCAACATATATACGTGTTATCCGGTGAAACTGTTCCCTTTATCAACTTTCTCGAATCTTGTAGAATCCATACTGGGCCTGAGAACGGCTGCAGAGCTGTTAAGCAAGCTACAGCACCTGTGGTTTGGACACGTAATGTTTTGCATTTTTTCTGGAATGGCGGTTAGGCCGAAATCAGGAATTGCTGTTGACCTGCATTTACTGGGAAATCATCGTTCACGGCAAATTATTGGAATCCCAGATCCCCATCACTAACGGTGTTCAGCGGGTTATCTGCACCTGTAAGCGACAAGACATGGTCCTTTCAGTGTAGCGCGCATGTAGCCCCGGACATGGAAGGCCATGATAGCCCTGTTATTGCTTGATCGCGCGTGCCAGAGCCTCGCGTATCCCTCTAGTAAGCTTTACGCGTACCGCAGAGGCATGCCGGAGTCTCGTTCGTTAACGGAATAAAGCTGACAAATCGCTAGCACAACTACAAACGGACATACCACACCACACATACACAATTGACAAAGCTTTCAATGCGTGCATCTTTTTTTGAGGTGGCATGGTTGTGGTTTCCCGGGTGGAGTCCAATTAAGGTTCAGCTTTGCAATCATACTGCCCCCGGAAAGCAAACACTTTGGCTTCATGGACACTGTTTGGAGGTTCGTGGGAATAACGCCGCCCGATCGCCAGTTGCCATAATTTATTGGTGGGAAGTACGATGGTATATGATCGTGTTTGTTTTCAGATTTTGTTTTTTTGGGTTTGGTTTTTACATTTTTATTCCAGACTTTCTTGACTTCATAAGGGCATGACAAGCCTAGATCTGAGTCTCCTCCACCTCCTCCTTTTACTCCTCCACCTCTTTTGTAAATGTAGTTGCCCTTTTCCATATGTTATTTTTGGCTTCTGAGCATTTTGTCGGCTTTTGGACACCTTTTAAGGTGTTTTGTAATTGTTTTCTATGTGTTAGTATGTGTTTGTGTTTGCCTGCCATTGTTTTCAGTGTGGTTCGACGAACATTCGACGAACTTGCCTCCTGTGCGACGAACCAAAACACTAGCGGGGTGGCTCAACACTACTCATGATATATAGACGTACATTGTTAATGTTTAAACTATGCTATATATACCTGCTATCTGATGATACTGTACACTTTGTCTACTTTTTATATTCTTGTCTAATCCATACTGAGCCTGGGAGTGTCTCTGTGTGACTGATGGAATATATATGGAGATTGACAATTATCCTTTGACTGAATAGAGCTGTACGCTTCTGATATAGTACCTTATATGTGATGTTATTTTCTGCTAAATTTGGAAGTTTGGTGGAAGAGGCCGCGGATGTGGGCATGGGGGGCCAGCTGGTGCTAATGGTGGTGGTGCATCTGCTGGTAGTGGCAAAAGCACAATAGCAGCTAACGCAGGAGGTGTTGAGCCTGTGTCATGGTCTGTCTACGGAACGCCTGGAAGGCTACCTTTTCTGGGAGTGCGTTAACCGTTTTTAAAGCCAGAGCATGAGGAACTGGTTTGGGCTTACATTGCCGAAACAGACTCCAGCAAATATGCCCTCCTCTTCTGAAGTTTCAAAAAATGCAAGCACTGAGTCGTCAAGTGCTGGCTCCTGGTCAGGAAGAACCCCTTTCCTTGTCTCCTGCACCCCCACCCAAAGTGAATGATGCAGCAGGCCACACTTCACATTAGTCCATGTAGCTCTTTCTATCATACCATGCATGGGTTATCAAGTCAAATCGTGAATTCCCCAGTCCAAGATGAATCTGACATGGAGTGTGGGTGGCCAGGCAGGGCAGTGGGGTTAATCGGTACCGGGACAGTGTCTCCCTGGGATGTGTCACAGTGGTGGTGACCCGTTCCGTGGCCCTGGGCGTCCATGCAAAGGGGTGAATTACGTTTATAGGTGAATGATACATGACACCACCTGTGGTTTCTGAGTAGATTGACCAGCGCTGCAGTGGCGCTTCTCTGGGACAGAAGTTGTGGTGCAGCTAAGATGTAGAAGCCCTGCACAGGTATGCCATTGTCGCAGGGCACATGAAAGAGTTGGTAGATGGTGTGCAGTGCAGGATGTAGCAGAGCTGTGCGCCAGGCGCAGGAGAAAGAGGACAGACACAGTTGTGCAGTTCCTTTACCTGTACTTGGTAAGTGCCGTCCAGGACCCAGAGTACAGATGGAGAAGGAGTTGGTCAGCCTGGAAGCCAATTTGGAATTCTCTCTATGCAGATAGGTAGTGTGGCCTCCGTTCTAGCGCTTATCTGAGGTACTCGCAGTGCTGAGTTCAATGAAGTTCCCCCTGTTGACTCTCTCTTGGAACTTTCTAGTATGGCAGGCAGCCGTAGCCTTTTCCTTCTGGCTCCCACACGTCGCTGCTAGGGCCTCCGAGCCTTAGTTGGCTACAGAGCATTTACAGCTGCTACTTCCTCTGGTTTCTGCTGCAGGAACGTCAGTGTCCCTACAAACTCGGAGACCGGAATCCGGACCATGCGCTCAAGCTAGGAGTGAGCCTTAACTCTGCTCATCCTCCAGCTCCCCTTCTCACGTCCACACACTTCCCCTTCCCTTCACAGACTGCCCTAACTTACCTCCTCCCGACCACTGAAAGCAGCTCCTCAGCAGTCAGGTTCAGAGGTCTTCCTGCTGGCCTGGAGTGGGAAATGTGTTGGGTGTTGGTTTAACTGCTAGAGAGATCCTTCGTTGCTCCCAAGCATGACATCACACTCCCTAGGAGGAAGGTAATGCCACTGTGGCGACCGTACAACTGGGGGTGCTACAAGTGCACTGAGGCCCAGCCACTGCTAGATGATTCTGCTGGTACATTGACCCAGACCACTACATTCCCCTCGCACTCTACACAGCCTGATTGTGACCCAGATGAAACTCAGGTTACCCTTCCCATATACTGTACCACCTTACACGGTGACAAAAAGGAAGGTGCAGCTGAAAGTACAGGTTCAGCCCACCTGCCGTCAGACACACCGTCGTACTATGAAGGGCCCTATGCAAGTGCCGATGCCAACGAGGGGGCCCCCCCTGCTTGCTCTGGATCACAGCACTTGCAAAGTTGAAATACTTACCTCTCCCTGCTCCACCGCCATGACATCTTCCGCGTTTCCTGACAGTGATATTCTGATCAGAGAGCGCAATGACATCACGTCTGTACGCCCAGACTAGTACAGGGATTCCCTAGCGAGGAGACTTATTTGAGGAGACTTAATTAATTTTTTTTCAATGTTGGGACAGCAATTTTTGGGGAGCACTATACTCTGGAGAATGATATATGGGGCCCACCATACACTGGAGCATTCCAAAGGTGGACATCAGACACTGGAGCAGCATTTACAGGGCCCATTATACACTAGAGCATTAGAAATGGGGCCCATTATATATAGAGCATTATTTGGGCCCATAAGACAGTGCAGCTTCATCCATGGGGACCAACATATACTGTAGCATTATGTGGAGCTCATCATAAACTGTTTCAAACATTATATGGGACCAATGATTCTGTATGGTGAAATATATGGGCCTCATTACTCTGTATAGCGCACTATGCGGTGGCCATAATACTGTATGGAGTAAGATACTGTCCTTTTTTGGAGCTATTGGAGAATTTAAAATGGATATCAGTCATGAGATGTAAAAAGTGAAGTATTTTTCATTGTACTATACCGCTATTTCTCTGCCGTATCGGAGCATCATGAGTTGTGGTATGTGTTAAAGGGGCGCTCTTTGGCCCAGGGCACATGAAAACCTGGAGCCAGCCCTACCCCCCCCACAAATTTAGCCAAATAACCCCCATTTTTCAGTGCGTAACTAGTATTATGAAGTAAATTAAGGTTGAAAAGCTCCAGTAATAAGATTTGATGTTTTTGGCATTCAAAAGGGCACTGTAGGTGTGTTTACTGGCCTCCACTCCCTGCCGACTTTGATTCCCATTGACTTGCATTCGGTTTCGTGTTTCAGTTGGCCTTCGACTTTTCACAAAAATCAGCTGATTTCGTTCGACCCGACTTTTGCGAAAGTCGGGTTTCATGAAACCCGACTCGACCCAAAAAAGGCAAAGTCGCTCAACTCTAGTTGCATTATATATACATTTTATATATACAATTTATATATTTCATATTCGAGCATATCATGACTAAGCATTGGAAAGGGGACTGTTTTTTGGAGATGAAGTAATGAGCAGAAACAAAAAAGTGGATTACTGTGAAGTTGGAATGTAATAGGGGACTATTTTGCCATTGCAGTGGGGAAGGTGACTATAAAAGCAGTAATGTGGTAGCTGAGCCAGTGAAGGAGAGGCAGCTGCTGTCACATAGGTCTTCTTGTAATCCATCCCACAATCTCTCCTATTCACTGTGACATGAACTAAACAATGTAGAAAAAAGTGTTTTTTATTTGGGTTATATCCAAGAAGTATCATTTCTCCTTGCGGAGAATGACATGCTAAGCATGTCGAGGTGAGGAGACTTAAAGCCGCAATGCTCCTCTGGGAAATATTCTAATTATGCAAATTGTCTCTTCAGGGAGGAAGAGGACTAGAACTCTAGTGCCACCTATTGGAGGTAGCAATCCTAAAAGTCAATGTTGACCCTTTAACGAGCCTAGTTACATGACTTAGGATAAAAGCAAAGCTAGAATCTCCATTTGCAGACACTGTGTTTCGGGGTACTGCCCCTCATCAGTGCAAAGTGGGAGATCTGGTTTGGCTGTGAGAGAGGCGTCTGACCCATATCCAAGAAGTATCATTTCTCCTTGAGGAAAACGACATGCTAAGCATGTCGAGGTGAGGAGACTTAAAGCCGCAGAGGAGCATTGCGGCTTTAAGTCTCCTCACCTCGACATGCTTAGCATGTCATTCTCCGCAAGGAGAAATGATACTTCTTGGATATCGGTCAGACGCCTCTCTCACAGCCAAACCAGATCTCCCACCTTGCACTGATGAGGGGCAGTACCCCAAAACACAGTGTCTGCAAATGGAGATTCTGACTTGGCTTTTATCCTAAGTCATGTAACTTGGCTCATTAAAGGGTCAACATTGACTTTTAGGATTGCTACCTCCAATAGGTGGCACTAGAGTTCTAGTCCTTATTTGGGTTATTCACTTTAAATGTTTTTTATGAAAATTTATACCTGTTTAGAAGCTTTTACCAGCAGTGTGTCATGGCGCAACTCCTCTAAATGTTGATGACTTAAGTAGGTGCGTCTCACCATGCCTTGTGCCACTCATGCAGAGTATGCTTTGTCAAAAACTGATTTCAGTTGGAGTCAAAATGCCAAAAGTTGTTAAATTTTTGTGTAACTCTGTGCTTCGCAAAATTTTTCAGATTTTTCAAGGTGTTTTACTTCACAAAATTTGTGTAAACACTTTGATGAATCACCCCCACGAAGAAGCATCAGCGCAACGGGTATCGGGGTAAGGAATTTTAGCGTGCCACTTGGCGTCTTACCCATGGAAGCAGCGCAAACACAGGTAATATGTGTAGGACATAGAGTATCTTACCTTTTGGTGTATTCATTTTCCACATGGACACATGGATAGTATCATTTTGTGAGCTTTCCATATACACTGTAACTCAGGGTTCCCCAACTCCAGTCCTCAAGGCCCACCAACAGATCATGTTTTCAGGATTTCCTTAGTATTGCTCAGGTGATAATTGCTTCAACTGTGCAATACAAAGGAAATCCTGAACACATGATCTGTTGGTGGGCCTTGAGGACTGGAGTTGGGGAACCCTGCTGCAACTGATTATGCCTTTTTACTGGCCATTTGATTATTGACATATATTGTGATTGTGCATATAATTTTCTAGACAGTGATATGCAGATACCATATTATTGATTTTTTCACATGAAGTTATATTGTGCTGATTATAGCTTGTATTTTTATCAGTGGTATATTTGAATTATATGTATCCTGATTGATTGGAATACTATAATTGACCCCACGTATGTATTTCCTGTGTATTTTTGTACGCTTTTCTAGCTAACCTCTTTTTATGTGTTTTACAGTTTGAGGCATCTTGTTTTTATCTAGCTATATACATTTTAGAATTATTGAAATAAAGTAATTTATTTAAAAAAAATATTTCCTAATCTAATTACATTTCTTGATCTATACGTGGTACATTTACTACAGCGATCAGTATGTTTACCAATCCAGCCCTTGTTCATTTTTATAAGAGTCAGTCTGTCAGCATTTTCAGTTGACAGACGGATGCGCTTGTCAGTTATAATTCCACCAGCGGCACTAAAAACCAGCTCTGACAAAACGCAGGCCAGGTCCTCCAAAGCGTAGAGAGCCAGTTCATGCCTCCTGTCCAGCTTGGATACCGAATAATTACAAGGCACAGAGGAATCACAGAGGACATTGGTACTGTCAGTAAGGTACTCCCTCAGCATCTTCCAAAACTTTGAACTCCTTGTGAGAGTACCCTGAGCATCAGGGCATGTGCGACCGGAGGGTTGGAGAAGACTCTCCCTGAACTTTTCCAGTGTTCCCCTGCCTCGGTGTTGGGAGGATGTGTTCCATCCCAAGGTCTGACTGGGTGCCGACTTCCACTTTATTAGCCCAGTGTGTCGTCAGCGAGATGTACCGTCCCTGCCCACAAGCACTTGTCCATGTATCTGTGGTTAGGTGGACATTCCCAGTAACTGCATTGTTGAGGGCATGGCTAATGTTTTAGGACATGAGTTTGTGTAATGCGGGGATGACACACCAGGAGAAATAGTGGCGCCTGGGACCGAGTACCGAGGGATGGCCCCCGCCATCAGGTTGTGGAAAGCTTCCATCTCCATGAGCATAAAGACAACATTTCAAGCGCAAGCAGCTGAGAAATGTGTGAATTTAGTAGTGTGACCTGTGGGGCATTGGCTCCGTATTTATGCTTGCATTCGAAGGACTGGGGTATGGACAACTGAGCGCTGAGCTGGGACAAGGACGTGGACGTGCCTGATGATCATGCTAGTGAAGGGATGGCCGGGGGACCACCACAATGCAGTGAGACTATGGTACACAAGATTAGGTGCAAACATCAAAGGGTTAATTTATTTACAGGCAAGGAATGCAGTGTTAGGAAAGAGTAAACAGGGGTATGCAATGACATAAAACAATTTACAAAAGTGATATTCTCTAGCTGGGCCATATAAATGGCACGGTGCACTAACTATTACAGACCAGTGTATTTTGCGAAAGGCCAAACAATACAATAAAGTACAGTGTGCTGCTACTCTAACTATAGCCTGACTGGCCGCTGCTACTCCAGCCGCACGGCTACCATGCTCTGTCTATTGCAGCCTATCCTAAGCCCTAAACATGTGTGCACACGGTGGTTAACACTCACAGTAGCTGGTATCTCAGTCCATTCCCGGGGGCCCCTGAAACTTTGCAAGATGGTGCGCAGTTCTTCCTGGAAGCTCTGTGCAATGTGATCTTTTCCTTGTGTGCAAGTTCAATGATGCTCCTAGAAACGGTGGATTCCTCCTCTGGGTTCCTTTCTTGTCTTTTCTTCGTGGCTTCTCACAGCAAGACAGGAAAGCCACCTTTTAAGCCCCAGAATAGTTTACAAAGTCACAGTCGCAGACTAAACGTTCTTTTCCTCACAGCTCAGGCAGGCACACCTGCTTCCTGCAGAAATCTCAGGTCTCTTCTCCACACAGAAAAGCAGCCCCTGCCCTCTGTAATCTGGCAGATGAAACCAAACAGCCTTTACAGCAGGGAAGCACAGAATGTCCCACTTCTCTAACCAAGGGGGTGCTGTCTCTTAAAGGGGCAGCTTGTATCTACTGTCCATAGCAATGCCACCCCCTTACACTAGTTGAGTGTGCATCTTCTCATGCACCATGCGGAAGAAGCAGTGGTGTCACTGACAGACACTGCTTCTGGACCCTGGGGTTTGGCCCACAAAATAAGGTGCTTTGCTGCCATGTGCCTGATCATGCTGGTGGTGGTCAGGATGATAGTTTTGCTACCCCTGCTGATGCTGGCATGGCAGGTTGTGCAAATAGCCAAATAAACAACCAGACTCAGAAAGATCTATCAGTTGGACTGGCAACTTCTGTTGTGTTGGTGTTATAGGGAATGGTTGCCCGCCTTCTGTCTGCGGCCACCACACTGCTTCTTCCTGCCTGTTGTGGTGCTACGCCTCCCTCCCCCTGTGTGCTGCTTTCCTCGCTCTGCATGTCCTCCTACCAGCTTGGGTCAGTTACTATATCATGCACCACCTCGTCCTCCACTTCCACAGCCTGGTCGTCCTCCTGACTTTCTGGCAATTGTGTCTCATCATCGTCCACCTCTTGTGACACTTTCCCATCATCACCTTCGTCTAACCGCGGCTGCTCAAATATTTGGGCATTGCCACATGCGATCTCCTCTTGCCCCGCTTCAAGTGGATCGGGCGCGAGGCCAGAATCTATAAATGGAAAAGTGAACAGCTCTTTGGAGTGTCCAAGTGTGGGATCAGTTGTCTCCGGGTGCTCAGCATGGTGGTAGGAAGGAGGATCAGGGTGAGAAATATGCAGCCCAGACTCACGAATACTGAGACTTGACCTTGCGAAAGACAGGGTGGTGGGGGTTGTGGCGGCAAAGTGAGTGGAAGCATTATCCGCTATCCAACCGGTCCTCTAGCAAATGGGACAGGAAGGTCGGGCGGGAAGATATGGTTGTTTGTTGTGGCTTAATTTCAGCTTGTCCACGGCCTCGGCCTCTGCATGCACCATCACCATCATGTTCACTTCCCCGTCCCTTGCCACGCGCCTTGCCCATTTTAAATGGAGTACAATATTTTTCCACGTACAATACAAATGGCTGAATTTGGAGCAAACTTGTAGGTGATCCGTGTGTGGTAAAACCATAGTTTAAAACATCTGGCCTGCAAGTAACACTTTTTTTTACAGCAAATTGGTATCAATAAGTAGGCTAAGATGCAGCAAAATCAGTTCACTGGAGCCCAAAAAATGCCACAATTTTTAGCCCACATATAGGTTATGCGTGTGACGGAGATCCCCCAATTTTTAGTATCTGGCATGTATTTTTTTCACAGCAAAATAGTTTCAATAACTAGGCTAAAACACAGCAAAAACAGTTCAATGTAGGCCTGAAATGCCTCAATTTTTAGCTCACAGATAGGTGAGACGTGTGACGGAGATTCCCCATCACACAGGCCAGATAATTTAAAGTGGGATATCTTCTCCACTTCTCTAGCTGTCATCTGGCCCATATTAAAAAATCTCTACCTCGCTCCATTTTTTGGGCTCCATTGAACTGTTTTTAATGTGTCTTAGCCTAGTTATTGTGAAAATGAGGATGAGTGACCTCATGGAGATCAACATCCAACACTGCGGAGACACCATCACATGTTTCTCAACGCAGTGATGCTAGAGCAATGCCCACATCCCTTATGGGAAATATGCAAAAACAGGTAAATCAACAGCCGCGGAGACACCATCACATGTTTCTCAACGCAAGCAATGACTAACCAAGTCTTTCACCGGGAAGGAACAACCACGGGAAGGGCAGTCTCCAATGAAGGAAACCACCTATGCCAAAACATGGCATCCATCCACAGACAGCTGTTTTGGGGTATTGCCCCTCATCAGTGTGGAGTAGGAAACTGGTTAGTAGGAGCAATGCCTAGTAAAAGACTGTGAAAATGAGGATGAGTGACCTCATGGAGATCAACATCCAACACTGTGGAGACACCATCACATGTTTCTCAACGCAGTGATGCTAGAGCAATGCCCCCATCCCTTATGGGAAATATGCAAAAACATGTAAATCAACAGCCGTGGAGACACCATCACATGTTTCTCAACGCAAGCAATGACTAACCAGGTCTTTCACCGGGAAGGAACAACCACGGGAAGGGCAGTCTCCAATGAAGGAAACCACCTATGCCTGTTATGATGAGTCACCGAAAGAGGAAAAAGCAAAATACCAGCTAAGTCCAGAAAAACCAGAGAGGTTGGCAGCTATCAGATTGCAGACCCCTGAACCTATCCACAACAACTAGCAGTAGCCGTGGGGGGTTCCTACGGTGCCCTAGACCCCTCGATCACAGCCGGAGAACTATATAGCCTAAAGACAGAAAGGGGAAAAACTAAACTGCCCCAGAGCAGACCCCAAAGCAATAGGCAGCCCCCAACATATAATGACAGTGAAGCAAGATGAAAACACTAACACAGATAGAAAGATAGGTTGAGCAAATGATGGGGCCCAAGCTAACTACATAGGACAGGATAGGAAAGCTGCTGTCTGCCATCCGCAAAAACCCTATCAAAATGAGCCAACCGACTGATAGGAAAAACAGGCCCTGAAGTCGCTAGGCTTCAAAAGACTATATCAGCACTCAGGTACAGTATATTCTGAAGACAGAGCAAAATATCAACAGATCAGAGACAAAAATGGAATTCAGCTCACCCCCGGCCGGGGATGGCAGAACTCCCAAAAAACAAGGCAAAACAAAAACAAAACTGAAGAGTACAAAGCAGAGCAGAAAAACTTAGCTTTGCGATGCAGGAATCAGACTGGTCTCCAAGAATCCAGCAGGAAAATCACCAGCCAGGAAGAAGGGCATCGGCAGCCTTATATCCAGTCCTCAATTCCAGCCACCCAGTCATCATCTAGCTGCCCAGGTGTTTGGTAATCAGTCTCACTACCTTCCTTCACTAGAGGAGGGAGTTCATCAGACCTCAATGGTGAAGGGAAAAATGAACTCACAACAGTACCTCCCCCTTGAGGAGGGGTCACCGGACCCTCATCCATGCCACCAGGGCGATCCGGGTGAGCCCGATGAAAGGCATGCACCAATCTTTCGGCATGAATATCAGAGGCAGAGACCCAGGAATTATCCTCCTGACCATAACCCTTCCACTTAACCAAATACTGGAGTCTCCGTCCAGCCAGACGGGAATCCAGTATCTTCTCTACCTCATATTCCATGTTACCTTCAACCAATATAGGGTCAGGAGGTGCCACCACAGGAACTACTGGTTCAACAAACCTCTTCAACAAGGACTTATGAGACACATTATGAATTTTAAATGTGACAGGAAGAGCCAACCGAAAAGAGACCGGATTAATAATCTCCAAAATCTTGTAAGGTCCAATAAATCTAGGCTTAAACTTAGGAGAAGCCACCTTCATAGCGATATTTTTTGATGACAACCAAACCATATCACCCACCTTAAACTGGGGACCAACAGTCCTACGCCGGTTGGAAAACCACTGGGCCTTTTCCTGGGAGAGAGACAACTTATCCACTACTTGGTCCCAGGTCTGGTGCATTCTCTCCACCACAGTGTCAACACCTGGGCAGGCAGAAGGCTCCACCTGCCCTGAAGAAAATCGAGGGTGAAAACCAAAGTTACAAAAAAAAGGTGACATCAAAGTGGCAGAACTAGCTCTATTATTTAAAGCAAATTCGGCCAAGGGCAAAAATGAAACCCAATCATCCTGATCGGCAGAAATAAAACATCTCAAATACGACTCCAAAATCTGGTTTGTTCTCTCCGTCTGCCCATTGGTCTGAGGGTGAAACGCAGAGGAGAAGGACAACTGAATTCCCAGCTTGGAACAGAAAGTCCTCCAAAATCTAGACACAAACTGAACTCCTCTGTCAGATACAATGTTCTCAGGAATCCCGTGCAAGCGAACCACCTGTTGCAAAAACAAGGGCACCAACTCAGAGGAAGATGGCAACTTAGGGAGTGGTACAAGATGGACCATCTTAGAGAATCTATCACAAATCACCCAAATAACAGTCATTCTCTGAGAGACAGGCATATCAGAGATAAAATCCATTGAAATATGGGTCCATGGCCTCCTGGGCACCGGCAAAGGCATCAACAAGCCACTAGTGCGAGAACAAGGTTTAGACCGGGAGCAAGTCCCACAGGACTGCACAAAATTCCTGACATCACGAGACAAGGCGGGCCACCAAAAAGATCGACTCACCAGATCTCTAGTACCAAAAATACCTGAATGACCAGTCAATGCAGAGCAATGAACTTCAGACATCACTCTCTTCCTCCACTGGTCAGGAACATACAACTTTCCACTGGGACAACGCTCAGGTTTGTCCTCCTGAAACTCTTCCAGAGCACGTCTCAAATCGGGCGAGATGGCAGAAAGAACTACCCCCTCGCCTAAGATGGTAGCAGGCTTAGTCACAACAGGAGAATCAGCAAGGAAACTCCTAGAGAGGGCATCTGCCTTGACATTCTTAGTGCCCGGAAGAAAAGAGACCACAAAATCAAAACGTGTGAAAAACAAGGCCACCCTAGCCTGTCTAGGATTCAAGCACTTGGCCGACTCCAGGTAAATCAAATTCTTGTGGTCAGTAAGGAACACGACTTGGTGTTTGGCTCCCTCCAACCAATGTCTCCACTCCTCAAATGCCCATTTCATGGCCAACAGTTCCCGATTCCCCACATCATAGTTACATAGTTATAGTCGGATGGGGAGAACTTTCGGGAAAAGAAAGCACAAGGATTAGAGTTGAGCGATACCGTCCGATACTTCAAAGTATCGTATCGGATGGTATCGGCCGATCTTTAAAAAAAGTATCGGTATCGCCGATTCCGATACCGGAAGTCCCATTCAAGTCTATGGGACTTCCGGTATCGGAATAAGAAAAACCCTTTCCTGCCCTTGTACAGCCTCTCTGGGGTCTGTACGGGCCTTTCGGGGGGCTGTGCCGGCCTGCCAGGGGGTCTGTGCAGGCTCCGGTGGTCTGTGCCGGCATGCCGGGGGGCTGTGCAGGCTCCGGGGGGCTGTGCCGGCCTGCCGGGGGGCTGTGCCGGCCTGCCGGGGGGCTGTGCAGGCTCTGGGGGGCTGTGCCGGCCTGCCGGGGGGCTGTGCCGGCCTGCCGGGGGGCTGTGCAGGCTCCGGGGGTCTGTGCAGGCATCGTCCGATGGGACTACAAGTCCCATCGGGCGATGCCTGCTACCATGACAGTGATTGACACATTAGCCAATGATGGGACAGTAGTAGTCCCATCATCCGGCTAATGTGTTAAATGTAAAAAAAAAAAAAAAAAATTACATGCTACATACATACAACATGCATACTACATACATGCTACATTCATACTACATACTACATACATGCTACATTCATACTACATAAATACTACATGCAACATACATACTACATATATACTACATGCATGCTACATACATACTGCATGCTACATACATACCACATATATACTACATATATACTACATGCATGCTACATGCATGCTACATGCTACATACATAACACATATATACTACATACATACTACATGCATGCTACATACATACTACATACATACTACATGCATGCTACATACATACTACATATATACTACATGCATGCTACATACATACTACATGCTACATACATACTACATATATACTACATACATACTACATGCTACATACATACTACATGCTACATACATACTACATATATACTACATGCATGCTACATACATACTACATGCTACATACATACTACATATATACTACATACATACTACATACATGCTACATACATACTGCATGCTACATACATACTACATACATGCTACATACATACTGCATGCTACATACATACTACATACATACTACATACATACTACATGCATGCTACATACATACTACATGCATGCTACATACATACTACATGCATGCTACATGCATGCTACATACATACTACATACATACCACATATATACTACATACATACAATACATTCATACAATACATACATAGACATACAGTACATATAACATAGAGTAACATACTTACCAATACTTGTCACATTGTTCCCCGAAGCCATTGTCGTCTACGGAATAAATATTAACATAACAAACCACAAAAATACTCACCCACGATCCGAAGCAGTCCACGAGTGTGTCCCACGACGATCTTGGGTAGAGAACGGCAGCATCAGATGATGCTGCCGTTCTCTACGGGCTGCAGGAATCCAATGACGGAAGGTAGGTATCCTTCCGCACTGTATTCCTCCGCCACTTAAAAAAAAAAAGTCCCTAGTCTCACTTTATGCCATTGCTGTGTGGGAATTTCCCACAAAATCTCCCTTATCCTCTCGTCACTTTGGTCACAGGCAGCTGTGCCATCGAGCATGTCACATAGCGCTCAGATATCAGTGGGCCGCACACAATCCACAAGTGTCCACTGTCCAAAAGTGTACACAGAGATTCAAAATCTCCATTATCCTCTCGTCACTTTGGTCACAGGCAGCTGTGCCATCGAGCGTGTCACATAGCGCTCAGATATCAGTGGGCCGCACACAATCCACAAGTGTCCACTGTCCAAAAGTGTACGCAGAGATTCAAAATCTCCATTATCCTCTCGTCACTTTGGTCACAGGCAGCTGTGCCATCGAGCGTGTCACATAGCGCTCAGATATCAGTGGGCCGCACACAATCCACAAGTGTCCAGTGTCCAAAAGTGTACGCAGAGATTCAAAATCTCCATTATCCTCTCGTCACTTTGGTCACAGGCAGCTGTGCCATCGAGCGTGTCACATAGCGCTCAGATATCAGTGGGCTGCACACAATCCACAAGTGTCCACTGTCCAAAAGTGTACGCAGAGATTCAAAATCTCCATTATCCTCTCGTCACTTTGGTCACAGGCAGCTGTGCCATCGAGCGTGTCACATAGCGCTCAGATATCAGTGGGCCGCACACAATCCACAAGTGTCCACTGTCCAAAAGTGTACGCAGAGATTCAAAATCTCCATTATCCTCTCGTCACTTTGGTCACAGGCAGCTGTGCCATAGAGCGTGTCACATAGCGCTCAGATATCAGTGGGCCGCACACAATCCACAAGTGTCCACTGTCCAAAAGTGTACTCAGAGATTCAAAATCTCCATTATCCTCTCGTCACTTTGGTCACAGGCAGCTGTGCCATCGAGCGTGTCACATAGCGCTCAGATATCAGTGGGCCGCACACAATCCACAAGTGTCCACTGTCCACAAGTGTACGCAGAGATTCAAAATCTCCATTATCCTCTCGTCACTTTGGTCACAGGCAGCTGTGCCATCGAGCGTGTCACATAGCGCTCAGATATCAGTGGGCCGCACACAATCCACAAGTGTCCACTGTCCAAAAGTGTACGCAGAGATTCAAAATCTCCATTATCCTCTCGTCACTTTGGTCACAGGCAGCTGTGCCATCGAGCGTGTCACATAGCGCTCAGATATCAGTGGGCCGCACACAATCCACAAGTGTCCACTGTCCAAAAGTGTACGCAGAGATTCAAAATCTCCATTATCCTCTCGTCACTTTGGTCACAGGCAGCTGTGCCATCGAGCGTGTCACATAGCGCTCAGATATCAGTGGGCCGCACACAATCCACAAGTGTCCACTGTCCACAAGTGTACGCTGAGGTTCAAAATCTCCATTATCCTCTCGTCACTTTGGTCACAGGCAGCTGTGCCATCGAGCGTGTCACATAGCGCTCAGATATCAGTGGGCCGCACACAATCCACAAGTGTCCACTGTCCAAAAGTGTACGCAGAGATTCAAAATCTCCATTATCCTCTCGTCACTTTGGTCACAGGCAGCTGTGCCATCGAGCGTGTCACATAGCGCTCAGATATCAGTGGGCCGCACACAATCCACAAGTGTCCACTGTCCAAAAGTGTACGCAGAGATTCAAAATCTCCATTATCCTCTCGTCACTTTGGTCACAGGCAGCTGTGCCATCGAGCGTGTCACATAGCGCTCAGATATCAGTGGGCCGCACACAATCCACAAGTGTCCACTGTCCACAAGTGTACGCAGAGATTCAAAATCTCCATTATCCTCTCGTCACTTTGGTCACAGGCAGCTGTGCCATCGAGCGTGTCACATAGCGCTCAGATATCAGTGGGCCGCACACAATCCACAAGTGTCCACTGTCCACAAGTGTGTGCAGAAATTCTAAAACTCCCCTGTCCTATAGACACCTTGTACCTTGTTTTACATTACTATATAGTTTGTTGGATTTTGTCTACATTTCTACCAAAAATGAGGAAGGCTGGTGGAAGAGGCCGTGGAATTGGGCGGGGGTTGGCAGCTGGTAATGATGGTGTTGGTGGTGGATCTGATGGTAGTGGCAAGAGCAAAATAGGACCGAATGCAGGAGGTGCTGACCCTGTGTCATCGTCTGGCTACATAAGGCCTCGAACGCTTAGTTTTCTAGGAGTTGGCAAACCGCTTTTAAAGGCAGAGCATCAGGAAAAAGTTTTGTCTTACATTGCTGACTCAGCCTCCAGCTCTATCGCCTCCTCTTCTTCAGTTGTAAAAAGTAAAAGCACTGAGTCGTCATTGGAGGCTCATGTTCATGAACCACACCTTTCCTTGTGTCCTTCACCCCAACCAAGATTGAAGGATGACGCAGGCCATACTACTGATTACTCCATGGAGCTGTTTTCACATACCATGCCTGGATTATCAAGTGAAATGGTGAATTACCCAGGCCAAGATGAATCTGACATGGAGTGCACTGATGCACAGCCGCTGATGGATGATTCTGCTGGTACATTCACTCAGAGCACTACATTGTCCTCGCAGTGTACAGAGCCAGATTTTGACCCTGATGAGACTCAGGTGCCCCTTCCCGCACACTATACCACCATACACGGTGACACAGAGAAAGGTGCACATGACATAGAAGAGGAGGTGATGGATGACCCAGTTGTTGACCCAGATTGGCATCCATTGGGGGAAGAGGGTGCTGCTTCCAATAGCTCAGATGAGGAGCATCCACAGCAGACATCGACATCGCAACAGCTGTTATCTGGCAGGCCCGGAGCACTCCAAAGACAGGTTCCAAACATCAAAAGAGTTGCTGGACAGCTTGTCCAGAGGGTCAAAAGATCACAGCGTGCTAGGCCGCAAAATGTCTGCCAAAGTAGGAAGAGTGCAGTGTGGCAGTTTTTTGAACAAAATCCTCATGATCAGGCCAAGGTTATCTGTAAGAAGTGCGCAAAGACCTTTAGCCGAGGGAAAAATCTGAAAAATTTGAATACCAGTTGCATGCTTAGACATTTAACCAGCATGCACTTGCAAGCGTGGACACAACACCAAACCTCAAGTGCCACATGTGCAATTGATCACAACGAAGGTAGTCAGCAACGCTACATTGTTTCCCCCACTGTAAGCCCACCGGTTAGCACAGCAGCAAATGTTGAGGTGTCGTTGCAAGGCCACAGCAGTCAGGGAATCCCACTGTTATATCAACGAAAGACTGATTCTAGGCCATCAGAAAGAACACCAACTCCATCACCATCATCAACCCTCTCTCAGTCCGCCCTGTCCACCGCTACTTCCACCATATGCAGCTCTCAAGTCCAGCTCACCCTCCCAGACACTATGAGTAGGTCAAGAAAGTACTCAGTCTCTCATCCGCGTACACTGGGTTTGAACGCCCACATTGCCAAACTAATCTCGTTTGAGATGATGCCCTTTCGGTTGGTGGAAAGCACAGCTTTCCGCGAACTCATGGCCTATGCAGTACCACGCTATGACCTACCCAGTCACCACTTCTTCTCTCGCAAAGCCATCCCAGCCCTCCACCATCATGTGAAAGACCGCATTGTCCATGCACTCAAGCAGTCAGTGAGCGGAAAGGTGCACCTCACAACTGATGCATGGTCCAGTCGGCATGGCCAGGGCCGTTACGTGTCCATCACTGCGCACTGGGTTAATGTGGTGGATGCAGGGTCCACAGGGGACAGCGGTGGTGGGACAGTGCTGCCTAGCCCACGGTATAGGAAACAGTTGGCTGTAGGCGTTCGACCCTCCTCCTCCTCCTCCTCCTCCAGAAGCGACAGCTCGTCCACAGAGCGCAGTCGTACGAGCACTCCATCTGCAGCTGCCACTGTTGCACATGATGTGTCCCCCTATCGAGCAGCTAGTGGAAAGCGTCAGCAGGCTGTGTTGCAGATGATGTGTTTGGGCGACAGACACACCGCCGAGGTGCTGGCCGAGTACTTGAAGCGACAAACTGAGTCATGGCTGGGCAGTGTACATCTTGAGGCAGGCAAGGTAGTTAGTGATAACGGCCGTAATTTTGTGGCAGCCATAGCCCTTTCAAAACTCAGCCACATACCTTGCTTGGCTCACACCTTGAACCTGGTGGTGCAGTGCTTCCTCAAAAATTATCCGGAGTTAACAGCCCTGCTCCAGAAGGTGCGAAGACTGTGCGCGCACATCCGCCGGTCGCCTGTACACTCCGTTCGTATGCAGAAGCTGCAGCGATTGCTCCACCTTCCCAACCACCGCCTCATTATCGACATTGCAACAAGGTGGAACTCCACCCTGCACATGGTGGAGCGGCTGTGCGAGCAGAGGCAGGCCATAATGCATTTGTGGGAGGATACACGGCCAGGCACTTTGAGAGCAGACATGGAGTTGACAGGCGTGCAGTGGTCGAAGCTGAAAGACCTTTGTAAAGTCCTTCAGTGTTTTGAGGAATGCACACGGCTGGTAAGCGCAGACGACGCCATCCTAAGCATGAGCATCCCACTTATGCGTCTGCTCATGCAAACTTTGACGCACCTTAAGGAGCAGGCGTCTGCAGCCAATGTTGATGAGGAGGAAGAGGAGGAGGGAATCCTTGATGACATTCAGCCATTGTCTGCTCAGGGACCTCTCCTGGACGAGGTGGAGGAAGAAGAGGAGGAGGAGGAGGATGATGGGGATGATTACTTAGGGGAGGAGGATGCATCTCGTGGGGCAAGTGAAAATGTTGGCGTGGCAAGGTCTGGTACAGGGTTTGTGCGTGACTGGAGGGATGTGGATTTGCCAGAAAGTGCTCCTCCACCCAGCACTCGCAGTGCATCATTGACACCGGGAACATTGGCCCACATGTCAGATTATGCCTTGCGGATCCTAAAAAGGGACCCCCGCATTGCCAAAATGATGAACGATGACGACTACTGGTTGGCCAGCATCCTGGATCCACGCTATAAAGGCAAATTACAAAACATCATGCCACAGGAGAACCTTGACCTAATATTGGCTAATAAACAAGCAACTCTGGTAAATCGGTTGCTTGAGGCATTCCCAGCACACAGCAGCGGTGATGGTTCTCACACGAGCCGTACAGGCCGGGGGCAGCTTGGCAGAGGTGTTCGTGGTGCACACAGCAGAAGTGGCGTTGGAGACAGGGGTTTCATGACAATGTTGTGGACTGATTTTTCAAATACCGCTCACACAACTGGTAATACTGCATCGATGGAAAGTGACAGGAGACAGCAGTTGTCAACTATGGTTACAAACTACTTTTCCTCCCATATCGATGTTCTCCCACACAGGTCATTCCCCTTTGACTATTGGGCCGCTAAACTGGACACCTGGCCTGAATTGGCCCAATATGCCTTACAGGAGCTCGCTTGCCCAGCTGCAAGTGTGCTATCGGAAAGAGTCTTCAGTGCAGCTGGATCAATCCTGACAGAAAAAAGGACCCGTCTGTCAACCCAAAATGTGGATGATCTAACCTTCATTAAAATGAACCACGCATGGGTTTCCAAGGATTTTGTCCCACCTTCCCCTGATGACACATAGGGTGACAGAAAAATGGTTTGCTTTGGTCCACCTCTTCCTGGTACTTCACCTATTTCGCCTTTTGCATCAGCTGAATATCCAACATCAACATATGCCACTTTCTAAAACTCCCTAACTGTGCTGCCTCCCCCCCCATGGCCAGGGTCACCACCTAGCGCACGACACCGTGCGAGTGCCGTTGCCCTGGACAGGTGGGTAGGCCGACTCTTGGGCACGGGCACTGGCACAGGGTCCCTCATAGTGCAATCAAGTGTCTCTGACGGTGGTGGTGCACACCCACCATCAGACACACCGCTGTACTATGAGGGGCCCAGTGCCAGTACCAACGCCCACGAGTGTGCCCCCCTTGCTTGGGCAGGGCCCCAGCATTTGCAATGTTTACCTCTCCCTGCTCCTCCGCTGTGTAATCTGGGCCGTCAAATCCATACTGTGCCTGACACCGTCTGAGCCTGCCTCCTGAGACATATATTTTGAATGTGTACGCTATCCATACATGTTATCCGGGGATATGGTACCCCTTCTAACCTTTGTGCAATGACGTGCAATCCATACTGGGCCTAACACCGTCTGAGCCTGCCTCATGCTGTATAGACATATATTTTGAATGTGTACGCTATCCATACATGTTATCCGGGGATACGGTACCCTTTCTAACCTTTGTGCAATGACGTGCAATCCATACTGGGCCTAACACCGTCTGAGCCTGCCTCATGCTGTATAGACATATATTTTGAATGTGTACGCTATCCATACATGTTATCCGGGGATACGGTACCCCTTCTAACCTTTGTGCAATGACGTGCAATCCATACTGTGCCTAACACCGTCTGAGCCTGCCTCATGCTGTATAGACATATATTTTGAATGTGTACGCTATCCATACATGTTATCCGGGGATACGGTACCCCTTCTAACCTTTGTGCAATGACGTGCAATCCATACTGTGCCTAACACCGTCTGAGCCTGCCTCATGCTGTATAGACATATATTTTGAATGTGTACGCTATCCATACATGTTATCCGGGGATACGGTACCCTTTCTAACCTTTGTGCAATGACGTGCAATCTATACTGGGCCTAACACCGTCTGAGCCTGCCTCATGCTGTATAGACATATATTTTGAATGTGTACGCTATCCATACATGTTATCCGGGGATACGGTACCCCTTCTAACCTTTGTGCAATGACGTGAAATCCATACTGGGCCTAACACCGTCTGAGTCTGCCTCATGCTGTATAGACATATATTTTGAATGTGTACGCTATCCATACATGTTATCCGGGGATACGGTACCCTTTCTAACCTTTGTGCAATGACGTGTAATCCATACTGTGCCTAACACCGTCTGAGCCTGCCTCATGCTGTATAGACATATATTTTGAATGTGTACGCTATCCATACATGTTATCCGGGGATACGGTACCCCTTCTAACCTTTGTGCAATGACGTGCAATCCATACTGTGCCTAACACCGTCTGAGCCTGCCTCATGCTGTATAGACATATATTTTGAATGTGTACGCTATCCATACATGTTATCCGGGGATACGGTACCCCTTCTAACCTTTGTGCAATGACGTGCAATCCATACTGGGCCTAACACCGTCTGAGCCTGCCTCATGCTGTATAGACATATATTTTGAATGTGTACGCTATCCATACATGTTATCCGGGGATACGGTACCCCTTCTAACCTTTGTGCAATGACGTGCAATCCATACTGGGCCTAACACCGTCTGAGGCTGCCTCATGCTGTATAGACATATATTTTGAATGTGTACGCTATCCATACATGTTATCCGCGGATACGGTACCCTTTCTAACCTTTGTGCAATGACGTGCAATCCATACTGGGCCTAACACCGTCTGAGCCTGCCTCATGCTGTATAGACATGTATTTTGAATGTGTACGCAATCCATACATGTTATCCGGGGATACGGTACCCCTTCTAACCTTTGTGCAATGACGTGCAATCCATACTGGGCCTAACACCGTCTGAGCCTGCCTCATGCTGTATAGACATATAGTTTGAATGTGTACGCTATCCATACATGTTATCCGGGGATACGGTACCCCTTCTAACCTTTGTGCAATGACGTGCAATCCATACTGGGCCTAACACCGTCTGAGCCAGCCTCATGCTGTATAGACATATATTTTGAATGTGTACGCTATCCATACATGTTATCCGGGGATACGGTACCCCTTCTAACCTTTGTGCAATGACGTGCAATCCATACTGGGCCTAACACCGTCTGAGCCTGCCTCATGCTGTATAGACATATAGTTTGAATGTGTACGCTATCCATACATGTTATCCGGGGATACGGTACCCCTTCTAACCTTTGTGCAATGACGTGCAATCCATACTGGGCCTAACACCGTCTGAGCCAGCCTCATGCTGTATAGACATATATTTTGAATGTGTACGCTATCCATACATGTTATCCGGGGATACGGTACCCTTTCTAACCTTTGTGCAATGACGTGCAATCCATACTGGGCCTAACACCGTCTGAGCCTGCCTCATGCTGTATAGACATATATTTTGAATGTGTACGCTATCCATACATGTTATCCGGGGATACGGTACCCCTTCTAACCTTTGTGCAATGACGTGCAATCCATACTGGGCCTAACACCGTCTGAGCCTGCCTCATGCTGTATAGACATATATTTTGAATGTGTACGCTATCCATACATGTTATCCGGGGATATGGTACCCCTTCTAACCTTTGTGCAATGACGTGCAATCCATACTGGGCCTAACACCGTCTGAGCCTGCCTCATGCTGTATAGACATATATTTTGAATGTGTACGCTATCCATACATGTTATCCAGGGATACGGTACCCTTTCTAACCTTTGTGCAATGACGTGCAATCCATACTGGGCCTAACACCGTCTGAGCCTGCCTCATGCTGTATAGACATATATTTTGAATGTGTACGCTATCCATACATGTTATCCAGGGATACGGTACCCTTTCTAACCTTTGTGCAATCACGTGCAATCCATACTGGGCGTGAGAACTGCTGACGAGCTGTTAAGCAAGCTACAGCACCTGTTCAGACAAGTACAGGGATTCCCTAGCGAGGAGACTTATTTGATTGTTTTCTATGTTGGGACAGCAATTTTTGGGGAGCACTATACTCTGGAGAATGATAGATGGGGCCCACCATACACTGGAACATTCCAAAGGTGGACATCAGACACTGGAGCAGCATTTACAGGGCCCATTATACACTAGAGCATTAGAAATGGGGCCCATTATGTTTGGAGCATTATTTGGGCCCATAAGACAGTGGAGCTTCATCCATGGGGACCAACATATACTGTAGCATTATGTGGAGCTCATCATATACTGTTTCAAACATTATATGGGACCAATGATTTTGTATGGAGAAATAGATGGGCCTCGTCATGAGATGTAAAAAGTGAGGTATTTTTCATTGTACTATGTACTATACCGCTATTTCTCTGCCGTATCGGAGCATGATGAGTTGTGGTATGTGTTAAAGGGGCGCTCTTTCGCCCAGGGCACATGAAAACCTGCAGCCAGCCCTCCCCCCCCACAAATTTAGCCAAATAACCCCCATTTTTCAGTATGTAACTTGTATTATGAAGTTAATTAAGGTTGACAAGCTTAAGTAAGAAGAATTGATGCTTTTGGCATTCAAATGGGCACTGTAGGTGTGTTTCCTGTCCTCCTCTCACTGCCGACTTTTATTCCCCATTGACTTACATTGGGTTTCGTGTTTCGGGATGACCCCGACTTTTCCCTATAATCGGACGATCTTGCTCGACCCGACTTTTGGAAAAGTCGGGTTTCACGAAACGAAACGCGACCCTAAAAAACCAAAAGTCGCTCAACTCTAGTGAAGAGGATGGTCTAATATGACCCTTCTCCAATGCCTCCTTAATATAGGATCGCATAGCCTCGTGCTCGGGTACAGATAAATTGAAAAGCCGACCCTTGGGGAATTTACACCCCGGGTTCAGCTCAATAGCACAGTCATAACTCCTATGAGGAGGCAAAGACGCAGACTCATTCTCACTAAATACATCATAAAAGTCAGCCAAATAGTCAGGAACATCATGTGACTGGGGAGAGGTGGAGAAAACAGGAGCATCACTAAGGGCACACCGACAACCCCAACTCACCACAGACAAAGATTTCCAATCCAGAACTGGATTATGGATTTGCAACCAGGGAAACCCCAGAACAATGGTATCATGCAAATTATGCAACACCAAAAATCTGCAATTTTCTTGATGGTCTGGGGCGACCCGCATTACCACCTGGGTCCAAAACTGAGGTTTATTCTTCGCCAAAGGAGTAGCATCAATACCCCTCAAAGGGATAGGCGTCCGCAGAGGTGTCATAGGAAATCCACAACGTTTAGCAAAATCCAAGTCCATCAGGTTCAGAGCTGCTCCTGAATCCACAAAAGCCTTGGCGGAAAATGTGGACAGGGAGCAGATCAGAGTAATTGCCAGAAGAAACTTAGGTTGAACACCACCCACAGAAAACGTGTGTGCACAACGTTTCTCTCGTTTAGGGCAGACAGAAATAATATGCGAGGCATCTCCACAAAAAAAACACAGCTTATTACGCCTTCTGAACTCCTGACGTTGCGCCCTAGACAAAACTCTATCACATTGCATAGGTTCAGACATTTGTTCAACAGGTGGTAACATCTCTCGTGTAGTTTTGCGTTCACGTAAACGCCGATCCACCTGAATGGCTAATGACATAGAATCGTCAAGACCAGAGGGAACAGGAAATCCCACCATAGTTTTACAGTTTCTGACAAACCCTTCCGAAAGAGGGCTGCCAAGGCACCATCATTCCAGGTAGTAAGGACCGCCCACTTTCGGAATTTTTGACAGTACAACTCTGCCGAATCCCGACCCTGGCTTAATGCCAACAGGGTCTTTTCAGCCTGATCAATAGCATTAGGTTCATCATACAACAACCCCAAGGCTTGAAAAAATGCGTTCACATTATTCAGAATAGGATCATCAGGTTTCAAAGAAAACGCCCAATCCTGGGGATCGCCGCGCAGCAAAGAGATGACAATTTTAACCAGCTGAGCGGAGTTCCCCGACGAGTTAGGCTTCAAGGCAAAAAATAATTTACAATTATTCTTGAAATTCAAGAATTTAGACCGATCCCCCAAAAATACATCAGGAGTAGGAATCTTTGGTTCAGCAGCATGTGAATGAGCAAGATAGGCGGAAATTCCCCGCACTTCAGCAGCGAGCTGCTCCACACGATCAGACAATTGCTTCATCTCCATTGAGAGAAAAATTCCCCCAACGGCCTCAGAGATATAGAGGAAAAAATCTGCACACACACAAAAAAAAAAATTCTGACACTTTTTTTCCCTTTTTTTTTTTTTACAATTCTCTCCTGCAATTGAGTACCCTAGGATCTGCGGTATGGCTGGTGATTCTGTTATGATGAGTCACCGAAGGAGGAAAAAACAAAATACCAGCTAAGTCCAGAAAAACCAGAGAGGTTGGCAGCTATCGGATTGCAGACCCCTGAACCTATCCACAACAACTAGCAATAGCCGTGGGGGGTTCCTACGGTGCCCTAGACCCCTCGATCACAGCCGGAGAACTATATAGCCTAAAGACAGAAAGGGGAAAAACTAAACTGCCCCAGAGCAGACCCCAAAGCAATAGGCAGCCCCCAACATATAATGACGGTGAAGCAAGATGAAAACACTAACACAGATAGAAAGATAGGTTGAGCAAATGATGGGGCCCAAGCTAACTACATAGGACAGGATAGGAAAGCTGCTGTCTGCCATCCGCAAAAACCCTATCAAAATGAGCCAACCGACTGATAGGAAAAACAGGCCCTGAAGTCGCTAGGCTTCAAAAGACTATATCAGCACTCAGGTATATTCTGAAGACAGAGCAAAATATCAACAGATCAGAGACAAAAATGGAATTCAGCTCACCCCCGGCCGGGGATGGCAGAACTCCCAAAAAACAAGGCAAAACAAAAACAAAACTGAAGAGTACAAAGCAGAGCAGAAAAACTTAGCTTTGAGATGCAGGAATCAGACTGGTCTCCAAGAATCCAGCAGGAAAATCACCAGCCAGGAAGAAGGGCGTCGGCAGCCTTATATCCAGTCCTCAATTCCAGCCACCCAGTCATCATCTAGCTGCCCAGGTGTTTGGTAATCAGTCTCACTACCTTCCTTCACTAGAGGAGGGAGTTCATCAGACCTCAATGGTGAAGGGAAAAATGAACTCACAACATATGCCAAAACATGGTATCCATCCACAGACAGCTGTTTCATTTTTTTTTTTTTTAAACCATTCAGGTTAGCTGTAAACAACTCAATATAAGCTCATCAACTTAAACGTCGTTGTTTCAACTCTCATCATCATGGTTCATATTTATTTTAGTATAACAAACCAAGGGTATACACAAAAGACATCCTGAACATCAATAAACATCACTAAAATTCACTGATATTTGATCAGGTGCTGCCATTTTTTAAATTTCCAGACACCCTCTGCATCAGAACCACCATCGCCTTCGCTGTCTAATTTATAAATCAAGTATAATCTAGAAAGGATCAGCCCGACACACTTATTCACAGATACATGCTTCTCTTTGAAAATTCCTAAATTCCTCACATCCCACAAACTCTGCATCACACAAGTCATAATTAACCATAGGATTCTATTTTTCACACAACCACATGCACCAATTCCAAACATCGCAACATGCCAGTCAATAAAACTCACACCTGCTAACTCCTTACACAACCCACCTACACACTTCCACACACTGCACGCATAATCACAGTCCCACATAGTATGCCACACAGTCTCACATCCACCACATCCTTCCCTCGGGCACACATCAGTTCTGGTCAGACCTCGTCTCTTCTGAACCTGTCGCACAGGCAAAATATTATGCAAGGACATCCATACAATATCCCTTTGTCTATTAGACATCCCGTGCGTTTCCAAACTCTTCCATGCAACTGAAACTTCATTCCCTCTCAACCCCACAATATTACATTCCACATCATTCTTACGTATTATTTTCATCACATTCTTAGCCATTCTAAAATCATTCATCGGTACACTCAGCAAATCATGCTTCCTCACAAACTTCTCAATCACCTCATACCAGACCGGACACTTGAAAGCAACAGGCACTCTAGCATCCCTCTTTCTCCAACCTAAGTCATATAGCATCCAACCAGCAGAATAACTTGCCATATACGCTCCCTTATTTCCTTTATTCAGCAAAATAACAACAGTTTTGATATACTGAAGCCCCAGAAAAATCTCAATGTTTGGAAAGGCCATGCCACCATGGTGACACGCCTTGAAAAGACTCTCTCTCTTAAGTTTCTCTATTTTACTGCTCCAGAAAAAAGTAAAAACTAACTTTTCCACTCTTTTTGTTTTCCTACATGATGGTGGAAAAACTGTTGCAATAAAAAGCAAAATCGGAAGAATCACAGCTTTTATGACCAAAATCTTACCACTCAAGGTCAAGTCTCTCAGTCGCCAAAAATGTAACTTACGCTCTATGCGCAATCCACACTCCTCCCAGCTCTCCTTACCTTCCAAGTCCTTATTAAGTAATACTCCCAGCACTTTGATAGCACACTCCTCACACTTTACCCCCTCCATTTTAACCCTGTCATCCCCAAAGCATTTAAAACTACATTTATTCCAATTCACTCTAAAGCCAGATGCACCACAGAAAAACTCCAGAAGCAACTTAACCCTACTCATAGACGCAACACTTTCATTTACAGCCACAACATCATCCATATATCCAAGAACTTTCACATGCTTCCCACCACTCCCAGGTACCAACAAACCTCGCATCATTTTATCACGTCTCACCAAGCACAACAAAGGTTCAATCACACATACAAACAAGACAGGTGACATGGGACACCTCTGCCTTACACCAGACTTAATATTCACTTTCTCACTCAACCACCCATTAACAAGAAACTCACTTGACACACAATCATACAAAGACATTATCCCATTCACAAATTTTTGAGGAAATCCCATTCTATCCAGAACTTTAAACAAAAACACATGCGAGACCCTATCAAACGCTTTCTCAAAATCAATTGACAGAACCATACACTTCCATTTCCTTCCCATGCAGTCTCCAATCAAATCCCTTAATAACAATAAGTTATCACTCATACTTCTTCCAGACACAGCACACACTTGATCCTCATCCACAACACTACCAATCACCTCACGCATACGATTTGCCAACAATTTGCTATAGATTTTGTAATCTGCGTTCAGCAATGTTATAGGTCCACCACCGTGTAGCTATATAAACTAATTTCCCTATTACCCATTAATATCCCTACACCATCATTCCTATTAACACATGAGCCAGACCATACATGCTGTCCGTAAGGCCAGTCCTTATCGCTTGGAGCGTCCACAATCCCACATTCCTGTTTTGGCAAAGGTGGTTTCCTTCATTGGAGACTGCCCTTCCCGTGGTTGTTCCTTCCCGGTGAAAGACCTGGTTAGTCATTGCTTGCGTTGAGAAACATGTGATGGTGTCTCCGCGGCTGTTGATTTACATGTTTTAGCCTAGTTATTGACACTATTTTGCTGTGAAATAAAATAAATACAGGCCAGATATTTTCAAGTGGGGTATCTCCATCGCATGCCTCACCTATCAGTGGGCTAAAAATTGGGGCTTTTTTGTGCTCTATTGAACTTTTTTTTCAGTGTCTTAGCCTACTTATTCACACTATTTTGCTGTTTAAATTATCTGGCCTGTATTTTTTATTCACAGCAAAATAGAGTCAATAACTAGGTTAAGACACAGCAAAAACAGTTCAATGTAGGCCTGAAGTGCCCCAATTTTTAGCCCACAGATAGGTGAGGCATGTGACGGAGATACCCCACCTCAAAATATCTGGCCTGCAGTCTTTTTTAAAACAGCAAAATAGTGTCAATAGCTAGCCAAAGACACAACAAAAAAGTTTAATAGAGCACAGAAAATGCCCCATTTTTAGCCCATAGATAGGTGAGGCTAGTGGAGATACCCTACTTGAAAATATCTGGCTTGTATTTTTTTTCACAGCAAAATAGTGTCAATAACTAGGCTGAGACACATCAAAAACAGTTCACTGGAGCCAAAAAAATGCCCCACTTTTTAGCCCACAGATTGGTGAGGCATGTGATGGAGATAACCCACTTTAAAAAAGAAAATACAGGCCAAATAATTTAAACAGCAAAATATTGTGAATAAGTAGGCTAAAAAACAGCAAAAAAGTTCAATGGAGCACATAAAATGCCACAATTTTTAGCCCACAGATAGGTGAGGCGTGTGATGGAGATACCCCACTTTAAAATATCTGGCTTGTTTTTTTTTTTTGATAATATACTAACTTCTGCCACAGATATGTGCAGAAAAAAAAGGCATAGGCAATTGAATAAATCCATAAAATCAATAGTTTATTAACATCAATTCATTAAAATAAAACAAGGAAAAGTCTCAAAAAAGCCAGGTACAAAACATAAAAAAAAAACACTGCAACCTAGAATAGCACTTATGAATGCAGCAGAATGACCACAAATAAATATGTTAAAGGCAAAAAAAGTGCCCTGTGCCAAATGACCAAAATCTGCTCTTAAAAAAATGTATCCACAGTAAATATCAATGTATAAATCAATTTGTAAACACAATAGTAAAGTGGCTTTAACATATTTATTTGTGGTCATTCTGCTGCATTCATAAGTGCTGTTCTAGGTTGCAGTATTTTTTGTACCTGGCAATTTTGAGAAAATGTCCTTGTTTTATTTTAATGAATTGATGCTAATAAAGTATTGATTTTATGGATTTATTCCATTGCCTATGCCTTTTTTTTCTTTGCACATATCTGTGGCAGGAGTCGGTATATTATAGTGACTTGAAGGTGGATATTACCTTCTTTTTTGGACTATTTTGTTATGTATAAAACTGTTTTTGTGGCAGCAAAATGGTGTCAAAATTCAATGGAGCCTTGAAATGGCACAATTTTGAGCATAATGATAGGCGATCCGTGTGGCGGACAAAACACAGTGTAAAATATCTGCCCTGCAAACTGGTGTCAAGAACTTATATAAGACACTCCAACAAAATTTTACAGTGCCACAAAATGGCAGAATTTTCTGCGTACTCAGATGTGATCGCTGTGACAGCCAAACCCCTGTTTAAAACAGCTGTATTTTAACATACTATGGAAAGGATCTGGCTGTATTCTGCATTGCCAACAAGCAAATGGAGAAAAAAACCTGTGTGCTCTGGATTTCTTTTATATAAAATAATCAGGATTAAGATGCAAAAAAATTATTCCTGGCCACTGATACCTGGTGCTATATATATACAGTCAATATCTGTAATAGGCAGCAATGGAATGGACCCTCTTGCTGTGTGCAATAAAGTATACCACATACAATACCTGCCTGCCTAGCACTGATATCTATAGACCCACATACACTGCCTGCCTACCTTTCACTGGCTCCTATATATCTCGTAATTAGTCCTAAGGCCGGGGTCACACTAACCGATGCAAAATATGGTCCGTAGTTTACAGGCGTAATACGGATGAATGACCACTAAATAGTGCTCCGTATGTCATCCCTAAGCAAGGTGTGGCCGCGTATTTTGCGCATGTAAGCATCCGTATGTAATCCATATGCCATCCGTATGCTGAGATTTTCTCGTCGGCTTGCAAAATGAACATATAATGGAGCCCTATGACAGGTTTTATAACACAAAAGAAAGAATAGCTACAGACACATAGAATACATATATATATATACACATGTCATTGAGACACATATTATATTTCACAGAGTTCTTCATAGCAGAATAGCCGCTAATTCATTTGCCGACTTTTGTGAAATCATTCCCCAACCCGACATGAATTGACACATGGTTTACATACAGTAAACCATTTCATTTCATGCTTTGTTTTGTATATCTTTCATTAGTAATTAGATGAGGGTTGATGTGTAAAATTTGGGAGGTGTAGGTGTTAATTTAAGGGGTTAATTCGTTGCCAAAAAATGTGTGGGCTCCTGCAGTAATTTGTCAATGCGGGAGCCCACACATTTTTTTACAACAAATTAACCCCTTAAATTAACACCTACACATCCCAAATTTTAAACATCAACCCTCATCTAATTACTAATGAAAGACATACAAAAAAAAACATGAAATGAAATGGTTTACTGTATGTAAACCATGTATCATTTCATGTCGGGTTAGGGAATGATTTGACAAAAGACGGCAATTGAATTAGCGGCTATTCTGCTATGAAGAACTCTGTGAAATATAAATATATATATATATGTCTCAATGACATGTATATATATATGTATTCTATGTGTCTATAGCTATTCTTTCGTTTGTGTTAGAAAACCTGTCAGTGTGATTTTACTGTATCGCGCACTGAATTGCTGGCTTTTCTAAAGGACACTGGGTGCGTAATTCTCGCAAGTCACACATCAGGGCCGTGTGTAATCCATATTTTTTGCGCACCCATAGACTTGCATTGGCGTAATACGGCTGTAGTACGCTGACAATCGCAGCATGCTGCGATTGGCACGGACCGTAGAATACAGACGAGAAATATACGGCTGATGGGAGCAAACCCATAGAGAATCATTGGTCCGTGTGTAATGCGTTCTTTTAACGCCTCTCACTCATCCGTATTCCTCTCTAGTGTGACCCCGGCCTTAGAAGGATTGTTGGTTTAGGTCTCATACTCACTTGCGAGAGACTTGCACGATTCTCGTGTGAGTTTCTAGCATGAAATCCTGGCACTGCCGCCGGCACTCAGACCAGAGCCTGCAGCTACATGTATTCTTTGCAGCCGCACGCTCCAGAACGAGTGCTGGCGGCTGTGTCAGGTTTTCATGCGAGAGACTCGCACGAGAATCGTGCGAGTCTCTCACAAGTGAGTATGAGCCCTTAGCGGGATTTATGGATTCAACAATGGTATACCCACACTAAATGATACCCCACCTATTCTGTCCCTATCTCTGCAGCAACTCTCCCAACACTGGTGATTCATGAGCTGATTGTGATGAGCAGGGAGTACCAGGTCTGAAGCTAGGCGGCCAGCCAATCACTGTAATGCCACAACCAACATGGCTGCGGCATTACAGTGCATGGCAGACAAATCTCTGCATGTTGATTGGTGCTCTAAAGAGCACCAAATATGCAGGGCGGGGACCCGAGCTCCCTACGAGCAACCCCGGAAATGCTCGGCGCTCAACGAGCATCACGAACACTGCGATGCTTGGGCGAGCACCGAGCATTACTGAGCATGCTCGCTCATCACTAGCAACGAGCATACTCGCTCATCACTAATCGGCACCAATATGCTTTGAACAATGCTGAGTTGACCATGCCATATCTACATTTGTCATCACAATCTAGTATTAGAAAGTGAACATGCATAATGATATTTAGGTATTGGGTATTATACTAATTGAAATACAGAAGTGCTTTTGTCTAAGTACTCCATTTGCAATCTCAATTTAGATTTGACATGGTTAAAGTACAATTATGAAAAGTCTGGGTGAAGAGCTGTGCTTGGTCTGAATCCAGTAAACTCTCCAAAATTACAAGACAAAAATGTATCCTGTCACCACTCGATTTTTTTAGTCTATCTAGATCAAGAAAAGTTTCTAAAAAACAAGAAATAATCACCTGAGAACAATTTAGATCTTGGCAAACAAAGTAGATGCTTGTTCTCTTCTTTGGATCGAGGCCCATGGTGCCAAGGAGAATAAAACATACCACCATTGTCTATTGATTTGTCAGAGTTCTAGGAACATTTTTATCCCTCTAATCCCTTCTGATGCTGCTAGAAAATGCACCTGCTGTTCTTTGTCAGGCCACATTACATTGCTTGCATATCACGTCATGCCCTTGATGCAAATAATGCCTTTGTTTTTTTTTTACTTCTATTTCTACAGCTGGTGGAAATCAAGAAACAAATCACCATTGATTGCGATTTACGAAGAAAAAAGAAAGTACAAACCCATCCGCCTTATCTAGAATCGTTTTGTCCAGCAGATGTTGAAAATGGACTAAAAATTAATTTATTCAGAGAGAAATACATAGAAGTATATGCCTACACAATACACAAGGGAGATAAACTCTTACTACTCACTTTCTCAACATTTTTCAAGTACGTCAGATGATTCTGAGCTATATAAAGCACAGAATAGTATATTCATACACACTTGATAGAAGATATAAATGGCTCTGGGCAATGTGTTACTCTTTTGAAAAAGCTTTATCTGAATTAGTGCTATTTTTTTTAGCATAAATGAAATAATGAAATATCATGCATTGTAATCTTCCTGTGTGATGTGCTTGCAACGCATGTTGATACTTTTTTCTCATTTTGTGAGTCTGAGTGTATAGGAAAATTAAAGGAGTGTTAGGTTATGTCTCCATGGTCAGTATTGGCAGCGCTATGGATGCAGCTCCGTCGAAAGTGCTGACAGCTTTTGTACACACGGTGATTCCGCATGTGTTCATTGAACCATGCGGCATCACTGCATCCTATACATTGGACTGTGATATTTATCTTGCAGAGACTGAGCGTCTCTGCAAGATAAATAGACATGCTGCAGTCTAGAAAGACCCGCCACATATCTGATTATGCAGGGAAGCTGGAGGCATCCCTGCACGCATACTGGAGATGGGCTTTCATAAAATCCCCTCCACTATGCTGTATCATCTGGCCTCTGCAGATTGGACGCTGCGGCTGTACACATCGTCCAATCCGCAGCGTTTACTGACAGTGGAAGCATACCCTACACCTTCCTTAGTTAACTGCTATAAAAACAGACAGTACTTGGATTTGAGATGACACAGTTTTTTTTTCCACTGACCCATTCACTAGAATAAGTGACTTATTCCTCAAATTAGATATGGACAGGACATTTGTGTAAATGTGATTGTGTCCGTCAATATAGCCAGGTTCCCTCATTCCAAAAAAGCTATATTTTACTATGAAACGTTGCTGTATTACAGAAATAACATTGCTTGAAAATAAAGAGTTAGAATAGTGACAGGAGTCCCCTATCCCGTAGGTGGTTCACTCTGATTTTTCTCTGCCTGGTTTGGCTTGTTTGACATGTCTCTCTCTGTATGCAAATAGTGAGAGATCTGTCAATTAAACTCAACAACATGGAAAGGAACCGGAGAGGGCTTTTCTGCATACTCTTCTTGTGTGCCTAGACTTCTACTATTCTGTATATGTCTCGAGTTATGGTTTGACTTGATGGCAGCAGCATTTTAAGAATAAAACATAACTATTTGCAACCAATTAGCCTACCCAGATTTTGTGCTGTTTGTGGTTTGAGCAGCATGGAAACCAGGGATTTTTGTGTTCTCACCATAAAATCCTTTTCTCCGAGCCACTCATTGGGGGACACAGGACCGTGGATGTATGCTGCTGCCACTATGAGGCTGACACTAAGTGAATACAAAAAGTATTAGCTCCTCCTCTGCAGTATACACCACCCACTGGCTCCGGATCGAACCAGTTAAGTGACCAAGCAGTAGGAGACCAACAATATTAACAGTATCAACAGTATTAACAGTATTAACAGTAGGTACAACATGTCAAACTATAAAACCATCATAGGCAATAGGCCAAAAATGGGTGGGTGCTGTGTCCCCCAATGAGTGGCTCGGAGAAAAGGATTTTACGGTGATTACACAAAAATTTCTGTTTCTCCTTCGCCACATTGGGGGACACAGAACCATGGGACGTCCAAAAGCAGTCCTTGGGTGGGAATAACATCATAACAGAGTGAACTCCCGGCACCTGCTGTCTAAAGGTGCGCTTCTGCTGCCTGCAAAATCCATCTACCCTGGCCCAAATCTACTGATGCCTGAGTATTGACATTATAATGCTTTGAGAAAGTGTGCAGGCTAGACCAGGTCGCCGCTTTGTAAACCTGTTCTGCCGATGCTCGATACCGAATGGCCCACGAAGCACTTACCGACTGAGTTGAGTGTGCCTTGATCCCCGCTGGAATAGGCTTGCTTCTGACATGGTAAGCTTCTTGAATAGCCGACCGAATCCATCTGGCTATTTAGAAGTGGCCAATCCCTTCGGGTGCCCATCCGGGAACACAAACAGGGCATCAGTCTGGCGAAAAGGCACCGTCCTAGGCACGTACCTTTTGAGGGCCCTGACGAGAGCCAACGAGTGAAGAGCCTTCTCAACATGGTGCACCGGAGCTGGACTAAATGAGGGTAGAACGATATCCTCGTTAAGGTGGAACGAAGACACCACTTTTGGAAGGAAGGGCGGAGACGGCTTGATTACTACTTTGTCTCGGTGAATAGTCAGAAAGGGAGCTCAGCAGGAAAGAGCAACTAATTCCGAGATTCTTCTGATCAAAGTAATCGCGACTAGAAAGAAGACCTTCAATGAGAGATGGGATAGAGAGATATCCTGCAACGGCTCGAAGGGAGATTCTTGTAGGACACCTAGAACCTGATTAAGGTCCCAGGCATCTAGGGGTGCTCTATAGGGAGGTACTACATGGGAGACTCCCTGAAAGAACGTTCTCACTTGAGATTTGGAGGCAATCTTATGCTGGAACAGGACGGACAAAGCCGAGACCTGCCCCTTGAGGGAGCTCAGCGCTATTCCCAAGTCCAGACCAGACTGAAGGAATTCCAAAATAGTGGGAATGTTGAAAACCAGAGGAAGCTGACCTCTGCTTCTGCACTATTCGAAAAAGAACTTCCAGATCTGGTGATAGATGTGTCCTAAAACCAGTTTTCAAGCATTGATCATGGTGTAAGCTACCTCATGGGAAAAACCTGCTTGGGTCAGAACCCAGGATTCAACGGCCAAGCCATCAAACACAGGGCCACTGAGTTATGGTGGTAAATCGGACCTTGAGAAAGTAGGTCCGGTCAATCTGGAAGTCACCAAGGAATGTTTGTGACCAGTTGGACCAGCTCCGCATACCACGTTCGACGCGGCCAGTCTGGAGGAACTAGAATCACCAGTATCCCCTCCGCCTTGATCTTCCTGTTGACCTTCGGAAGCAAGGGCAGTGGGGGAAACAGGTAGTGAAGACAGAAGTGACTCCATGGAAGGACCAGCGCGTCCACTCCGATGACTCTCGAGTCCCGGGACCGGGCTACAAACTTGGGTACCTTGGTGTTGAACCAGGACACCATCAGGTCCACATCCAGAGTTCCCCAGTGAAGGCAGATTTCCTGTTAAATCTCCTGATGAAGAGACCCCTTCCCCGAGGCCAGGCCTTGACCGCTGAGGAAGTCTGCGGCCCAGTTGTCCAGTCCTGGAATGTGAACGGCCGAGATAACTGAATGGTTCCTTTCAGCCCAGCGAAGAATGTGTTCCACCTCTCTCATTGCAGCTTTGCTGAGAGTGCCCCTTTGATGATTGATATAAGACACGGTCGTGGCATTGTCCGACTGGATTCAGATGGGGCGGCCTGCTTGGAGACGATGGAACCGCTGCAGGGACAGACGAATCTCTTGGATCTCCAGGACATTGATGGGAAGACGTGACTCCTGAGGAGACCAACTTCCCTGGGCAGTGCGGTGACAAAAAACAGCTCCCCAGCTGAGTAGGCTAGTGTCGGTAGTGACTACCAGCCAATGGACCGGGAGACAGGACTTCCCTTGAAGGAGGGAGGACTGGAGCGTCCACCACTGGAGTGCTAACTTGACCCGAGGAGTCAGCCAACACAGACAATTGAGGGAAAATGGACTCTTTTCCCATGCGTCCAAAAGTGCATGTTGTAGGGGATGAAGACGCAGCTGCGCAAATGGAATTGCTTCCATTGCAGCTACCATCTTCCCAAGGATCCTCATGCCAAAACGGATGGAACGAGGAGACGGTTGACAGAGCGCCCGGACTCCCTGCTGAAGGGCTAAAACCTTGTCCCGAGGGAGAATTACCGACCCTCGGGAAGTGTCCAGAATCATGCCCAGGAAGGAAATTTGCTGAGCTGGCACAAGAGAAGATTTGTTCAGGTTGATCAACCTGCCTAGCCGAGAAAGGGTATCCAATGAAATACAGACACACTCCTCACAGGCTTGGAAAGAAGGCCTTTTGATCAGTAGGTTATCTAGGTAAGGGAAGAAAACTACACCCTGAGAGTGTAAAATAGACATGACAGCTGCCATAACCTTTGTGAACACCCTGGGGGCAGTGGCGAGGCTGAAGGGCAAGACCGTGAACTGAAAATGTTCTTCGTGAACGGCAAAGTGAAGGAATCTTTGGTGAGGAGAAAAGATTAGCATGTGAAGACATGCATCTCAAATGTCTATGGAGGCTAGGAACTCCCCTTGCTCCATCGAGGAGACGACGGAATGGAGAGACTTCATCTTGAAATGCAGGACTCTGATGATTTTGCTTAGAAGCTTTAGGTCCACGATGGGCCTGACTGTACCATTCTTTTTTGGAACCACAAACAGATTTGAGTAGAAACCCTGGAACCTTTCATTGTTCGGGATCGGGGAAATGACTCCGTCTTGGCGGAGAGACTGTATGGCTTGGTAAAAGGAACATGCTCTCATACCGGTTTTGGGGGGACGGGAGGCAAAAAAACGGGTTGGAGGGGGGAAGGAAAATTCTATTTTGTATCCGGAGGACACCAGATTCCTGACCCACTCGTCGTGAACGACCGCGAGCCAGACATGGCGAAACAGGAGTAGGCGGCCGCCTACTTTGCTGGTGTCGTCCAGACAGGGTTGCGAGTCATTTAGTTGAGGATCTTTGGGGCTTGGATCCTCTAGATCTGGCCTGCTTTCCACAAGTGATTGGGTTTGTATGAGGCATGTGGGCTCTTGTCCCTGCTAGCTGGGTGCCCCAAACCGGGGGAATTGGCTGTAGATGACCACCCATAATTGCTGCGAAAGGACCGGAATCGTGTCTGCAGCTGACGGCGGACGGGGCACCTACTTCTCTGCTGGGGAAGTACTTTTCCCGCCTGTAGCATTTGAGATAAGCTGGTCCAGCTTTTCTCCAAATAAGTGACTGCTGAGATAAGGGAGGGAGGTTAAGTTAAGTAATTTTTGGATGCAGAGTCCGCTCGCCAGTCCCTGGGCCATAGTGCCCTTCTAATGGCTATTGCATTTGAGGCTGCCAGCGCAGCACAATTAGCAGCATCTAGAGAGTCATTTACCAAATAGTCACTGGCCAAGGAAGTTTGTTTGGCCAGCTCCGCTATTTCAGGGGGATATCACTCTTTTGTGCAGCCTTAAAGAGGCAATCTGCCCAGTAAGCCATAGCTTTAGCTACCCAGGTCGCTGCAAAGGAGGGAAAAAGTGCCCAGCCTAATGCCTCGAAAACGGACCTGGTGAGACTGTCAATTAGGCGATCTGTGGGATCTCTAATGGAGAATCCGTCCAGCAAAGAGAGAAGAGCCTTGGAGGTTAAATGTGATACAGGAGGATCCAGTGGAGGGGATTCTGTCCATTGTTTGCGGAGCTCAGGTAAAAAGGGATATTTGTTTTCAAGGGATCTCTGGGCTGCAAAACATTTGTCTGGCCACTCTGGCCAAACTATGTTCTGGAATTCAGGGTGAATGGCGAACACCCTATGAGGACGTTTTATCTGCATTATCAGCATGAGGAATAGTAGGCTCTTCATCGACCTGCAGCGACTGGTTAATGGCCTGAATGAGGCTATCCACTGTGGCCTGGTAACCTGGTGACTCTAGGTCAATGGGCCTATCAGACTCGGAATCGGAGTCATGTTAGCTATAAGTCCCTGGAGAGGGAAAGCGAGAAACAGACCTAACGGACGCCGAGGCACCAGCGGGCCTGGGGGACGAGCTATGAACCAGTTTCCTAAATGCTTGTCTGTGTTTTAATTGAGAATGGCCCCTGCAGGCCTAAGGTTCCACTGGTGTAGGGGAATTCTCTGAGACAGGTGGATTAGTGGGCCTGCTCCTGGAGGGATCCTGAAGGGACTCAATTGCCCTAGTTAGGAAAGCCATAGATTGCGATAATGACGAAAACCACTCCGTAGGGTTGGATGCAGTGCGTGGCTCCTGAGTGCATTTAGGGTTGCAGGCATCATGGATTATTATGATGCCTTGGTAATGCAGCCTGACAGGAGGTGCATGAAGCAAAAAACACTGTATGTGTTTTGCTGGACTTTTTGGAGGTTTTACTTAGGGACATGCTATACTCCTGTTATCTCCCAATATACTGTTATCTCCCAATTTACTGCAGGGAAGGCTATGTGTGCAGCTGTAAGTTAGCAGAGCACTTTGAGAGGAAGGGTGAGGAGGTTTGAGGGCAGTGTGGCAGAGCACTTACCCAGGTCCTGGGCCCCTAGGAGTCCTTGAGCCCAGCGGTGCAGCGGCGGTCTTATATGCAGACAAAGGGTCCCTGTATGCCTGTGTCTGTCCGAATATGGCCACCGAGATCAGGAAGGCGCTTCTAGAAAAGGGCGAGAAGCACCAGGCAGGTGGGCGGTACCTCCGGCATGACACGCGGTTGTGGTCGGGGTTACCGGCCTGCGGCCTAGCAAGGGCTGAAGCCGGTGACTAAATTAGCGGTGCCCAGCCAGAAAAAATGACCAGTCCCGCGATGCGCTCAGGAGGCCCCCCGTCAAAAAACTCACCGCCGGAAGCTCTGGAGGAGTGAGAGCAGAGCCTCCACTCTGCATGGAGGTCAGGGCTGCGACAGGGACAATGCAGGAACCCTCAGTCCACCATCCCCTTTGAGGGGGAGGTGGAGCGGGACCATCCAGCTCCCTGCAGCACCACTGTTCTATCAGTGGTGGTGCAGTGGGAGCAGCACGGACACCGTGGGGGGCCTCTGTGTATCCTAAGGGTTCGCTCCCCTAGGATTTCACAGGGCTAGGTCCAGCTGTAGCCTGGCTCAGAAGGGGTACATGGAGGTGAAACTCCGTGTTCCCGTCTGCTGCTGGTGTGGGGAAATTGGCACCCTGAAGGGAACCGTCGCCCCTAGTATCGCTCAGGCATGGCATCCCATGTCGCAGGAGAGGATACGGGGAGGCTACACTCCACGTGCTCGCCTGTTGTTTTGGGGAGATCGGCCCCTTGAAGGGGTCCGTCGCCCCGGTCTTCCCGCGAAAAAGGGGTTTAAAAAGGTAAAAAATAAAAATAAAAATTGAAAAATAAAAACAAAAAAGTATGGTCTGAGTAACAGACCCCAGTGTGCCTCCTACGGACACTAAGCATGAACTGGTTCGATCCGGAGCCAGAGGGAGGTGTATACTGCAGAGGAGGAGCTAACTCTTTCTGTATTCACTTAGTGTCAGCCTCCTAGTGGCAGTAGCATACACCCACGGACCTCTGTCCCCCAATGTGGCAAAGGAGAAAGCTGTATTATTAACTGCAAGCTAGTGAATCCTCCCAGCATGCGCATCGTGATTTGCTAGTTTTTGCACTGAGAACGGCAGTCAAGTATGCAATAAACATACTCCAGGCCAGAACCCATCTAGTGGGCGTGATCTTGCTCAATCCATTTGTATTGATAGTGAGGCCATTCTGCAGCTGTCTAGGATTAAGCATATCACATTCTTGACTGCCGTTCCCCGAGTAGACACTGGCAGATCTTTGCCACTCACAGTGGGTGCACTGGTAGGATTTACAAGTCTGAAGTCACACAGAGTGCCTACAAACTTGTCATTCTAGACTCACAACCCCTTTAACATTTGTAAAATTGACCAATTTAACGTTTGCAAAATTGCTTGTGTCATGTGCAAAGTAAATATTCAAAACAACTTGCATAAAGGGAACCTGTCAGGTGCCCCATGCCCCCCAACCCAGCACCAGTCACTTATGTATCAGTAAATTCCCTGCCTAACCAGCCCTGTATAATGTTTTTAAGTAAAAACTAGGTTTAGAAAAGCATTTATATTGCCCCCGTTTTCTATGCTAATTAGGGCTTTGACTAGTCGATGGTGAGTTAGTTCCTTCAGACTAGTCAGCCCTCTTTCCATGCTATAACACCCCTGTGGGCATGATAATATAATTTCCAGCAGCTGTCATCATCACCAGTCCCTGTAAATCTCGCTCCTGCGCGCTGCTTATTTCGGCAGTGGCACTGTGTCTCTGAAGTTGAGTGTACGCTTCTTGGCTTCAGAGCCGCACTACGCATGACTGGAAGCCCTCTTTTGAACTTCTGGCCATGTATACTGCACCTCAGAAGCTGGGTATATGGTTCTCCAGCTTCAGAGGCGCACTATGCATGACTGGAAGCCAACTTCTGAACTTCTGGTCATGAGTGAATTTGTTCGGATTAGGTTCCGAATACGATCAGAATCAAATATTGTTTTTGCAATATTCGTTGAACACTGCCGAACGTCTTTAGAGTCAATGGGAGTAAAAATTACCGAACATGTTTGGAACCGATCAAAAGACATACATTTGGCACAAATAGTGTTCGAATATGGCACACATATGTCAAAATTAGATTTGGGGACAAAATTCTAACAAATTCGCTCATCTCTAGTCATGAGCAGTAAACCTGGCTTCAGAGACACAGTGATGCTGCCGAAAAGAGCAGCACGCTGGCACAAGATTTGCAGGGGCTGGTGATGACAGCTCCTGAAAATGATGTTATCACTCCAACAGCTCTTATTTTGGTGATCCTTGTAAATCTAGTTGAAAATTTTTCATATTCACTGGGACCTGTGAATTTCAGAATATTTAACTCAAAGTCAATTTTCAGCATTACAATGCACTCATCTCTAATAACAACATATGTGAACAATATAATAAACAAACAGAAAGGTGTCTCAGCAGTTAGCACTGACTTCCAGTGATGCGGTTGTGGGTTCAATTCCCAACAAGGAAGATGTCTTCAATTAGTTTATGCAGTGAGAAAAATATGTTTTTGATACACTGCCGATTTTGCAAGTTTCCCACCTACAAAGAATAGAAAGGGCTGTCACATTGTAGAAGGATCAACTTTATTCTCATTTGCACAAGGAAAGACTAGAAGCAATGGGATGAAACTGAATGGGAGGAGACACAGATTAGATATTAGAAAACACTTTTTGACAGTTAGAGTGATCAATGAGTGGAACAGGCTGCCACGAGAAGTGGTGAGTTCTCCTTCCATGGAAGTCTTCAAACAGAGGCTGGACAGACATCTGACTGGGATGATTTAGCGAATCCTGCTTTGAGCAGGGGGTTGGACCAGATGGCCCAGGAGGTCCCTTCCAACTCTACGATTCTATGATTCTATGATTCTATGAAAGGTCTGTAAATTTTATAGTAGGAACATTTCTACTTTGAGAGACAGAGTCTATAAATAAAAAACAGAAAATCACATTGCATGATTTACTGTGAAGAGCAAAAGGGTAACAATGCTTTGAACTTTTGACTTTCAGGCTCCATATCTCGCCATCCACTACTGCTTTGATTGTCAGACTACCATCATTTTATAGACAATCACCTTGGATATCTCATACATATATTTGACTAGCAAATATTTAGCATATAGTTAGTTATGCAGATTTTTGTCATGTCACCGCATTGTTACTGTTTTGCTCCTGGTGGTGGAAAAATATTTTTCTTCCTGAATACTACAAAATACAACCTGTTCTCACATTCCCTCTTAACTCAGTGGATTATCAGGTTGATTCCCAAGTTAAAGGTCATTGGTTCGAATAGAGAAGTAGCCATGAAGACGATTTCCTAAGAAAAGAGAAACAGCATCATCCAGCTCATTGATAGCGGTCTCTTGGCCAAGAAAATTGCCAAACTGCATCATGTGAGTGCCATGACAGTTGAAGGAACAGAAAATGAAGTCCATCCATCCTCTCAGAAGCCAAAAGGTGGACATCCAGGCAAAATGTCAGAGTCAAAAAGTCATCTCATCCCATGGTCTATCCGTTCTGGCGCGACAACACAGCAGTGGAGGTGGCTCGTATGCTTCATAATAGTGAGATCCCAGAAATCGATGCCAGCACCGTGCGGCACACATTACACACATCTGGAATGGTGGCCAGAAAAAAGGTGAAGAGGCCTCAACTTCAACATTGGCGTTGGTTCGAGTATGGAAACAAGTACGAACAGTGGACATTTAAAGATTTGAAAGGGATGATTTGAAGCGATGACATGAAAGTCAATAGACTAGATTCTGATAGGTGCAAATGGATCTGAAAGAAACAAGGGAAAAAGGGGCTAACAGATTAAGAAATTGAAGGAAATGTCAAGTTTGGTTGAGGAAGCCTGATGATATGGGGTTGTTTCACAACCAAAGGCATTTTTCTACTAGACCAGGAACAATGGAGGTCTCAATGCTGAGCTATATGTGAGCATCCTACAAGATGAGTTACTTCATACACTCAAGTACTATAGGTATGTAAGGAGGTGGCAGAGATCCTCATTTGCCCCTCCCCCACACGGGACCTATGCAACATTTGTTGACGGTATAATAAGTGCATTTACTGTGTATTTTCTGTGTATGACAAAGTCAGTAATATATTTTACCTATTCCTGCTATTGTATTAATGTGCATTTAAGGCCATGTTCCTATATGGTGTACTAGAGTCAGGGATAGTAGGAGTTAACATGGGGGGTGGGCAGATGTGTAGCAATAGCCGAGGCATTGCCAGACCCCAGGAGGGGGGAATAGTATCTGCTGCCCCTGACTAAGGACAGGAACACGGGCCCCAGGATTACGTAAGGGCCCCACCAAAGGGACTTCAAGCATCCAGATTCCAGCGTGGGGGACTGCTGCCTTTTTTGGCCACCACACCTGTTGTGGGTACGGCCATGGATGAAGCTAGGGAGAGAGCAGGAAGCGAATGTTTGTACCTCATTTACCTCTGTTATTAAAATTGTTCTCCCTGTTACACTGCAGCGGTGTCTGGAATACGTTTGTCCTGCCTATTTCTGTACAAGGTACTGGCGTGTATACTGACTGTGGCCGCCTTGTTACAGGTATGAAAAGGACTACATAGTGTTCCCACAAATTTCGGTCGACGCATGTTTAAATCTACCAAAAATAAAGTGGCGAACGGCACTCACCGTCCTATAATTGTTCTTTATTTGGATATCACATCAAATTACAGCAGGAAGACAAACAGTAGAAATCGCACCAGACGACGACCTTTTTGCACAATCAACTGCACTTCTATGGGTCTAAGGTGTAGGGGAAGTGATGCACCCCATATAGAGGTAAGAGACCTTCCACTTTCTTAGCGTCAACAAGCTTACTACATACTCTGTACGGACATTATTGCTTTTAGCGTGTTTGGAATTCCCTAAAATGGAACCAGTGGTATCTGACGGATTGCAAGCAGGAAGAACTAATGTGGAATATTATTTTCTGAAATGTGAAAAAAAGGATGAGTTACAGACACTCAGTACCAAATCTTTGGAATTTAAAGCCACAAATCTAGCGTAACACGAGGTAAGATTATTTTGGACAAATAACTCACTTAAATCATATAGTGAATGTGGCAGAGTACCCCGTGGCCTGGGAATTTATAAAGAAATTTCTCTCTTTAAGGACAATAATGCTTTTTCAGCCGAATGGGATGATATATTTTTACAATTTTCTAAAAATGTATAAGACTTGGTTCTCAAATTTAATATTCAGAATTACATGGAGGTCAGTAGGGAACTGGAAAAGACTAAGGCTATGTACCCACGTATGCAGAAAATTCCTGACTAAAAACTGAACTTCTTCCCAGGAAACGCGCGTTTTTTCTGCTCCTTTTGCGTGTTTGTTATGAGTTTTTTACGGAGCATCGCCAGTCTCATAGAATATATTTAGAAATGCGGATTTTTCCGCGAAATTAAGGATCATGCTGCGTTTTTTACCGCGATCTGTTTTTTTGTAGAAAAAAATGCATCAATATGCACAAAAAGTGTGGAGTTCATTAAAATAAATGAGATGCTTCCTGTAAGCGTTTTTTAAGCGTTTTTGCAGGTAAAAACACTTAAAAAACGCGAAAAAAATGCTTACGTGGGTACACAGCCTAACAATGAATTACGTTCCAGCTTCACTGAGATCCAATGGTCATCTTTTGATTAACAAATTGGATAAAAAATTAATACCTATTCAAGCTGACATCAAGCAGTGAAAACGAGATAAATTTATCAGGGATAAAAATGATTTTGATTCTGGTAATGTTTTTACGTGGAACAAAAATAAAAATGGTCAAAGAAAGAGGACAAATACTGCATTTAGAAAAAACAATATCAGAAAGATGAAAAAAAGATTATCTTACAACTGATTTAGATTCCAGTATCAATGACGAGATGGATATTTCATTAACAACTCAGTCAGCTCTCGCCACTAATTCATTAAGGCCAAGATCACACATGGAAGCAATACGGCCGAGTCTCGCATGATAATACCCGGCACTGCCGCCGACACTCAGGAGCGGAGAATGCAGCTGCATGTATTGCTATGCGGCCGCACGCTCCGATCTGAGTGCCGGCAGCAGTGCTGGGTATTATCATGCGAGACTCGGCCATATTCCTCACATTTGTGATCCCGGCCTAACCCCTTTAGGTGGAATACCCGACGAAGGTGGCAGGAGGAAAAAATACATGCGCAAAAGAAAACAAGTTTTGTGGAGCAGCCCCACCAAGGGTTGGCAGGAGGAAAAAGACAAAATTGCTTGAATTTAACCAGCCACGACCTCTGCCCAACACTGATGGACCGCCAATGCCTTTCGTTGTTGTTGGTGATGAGGTCTTCCAAATATGTGCCAACCTCATTAAACCATACTCTAGTACAAACTTAAATCACACCAAAAAAAACGAAAAAAAAGGACAACAATACTTACACCATAGCAGTCAGCAGAGGCCAGGGGCAGACCATTGAATTTAACCCTAAAGTTTATGGACTGGCCAGAGCCACAAATCCCAGGAGTAAAACAATGATACCTGATTGAAGTGGGAATATAGGGTACAAGCACTGTCATGAATGTTACAGATTACTCTGCAGTGTTTCATAGCAACACATAAATGTATATAATGAGGAAGGTATTTTCTGATGCCCCTGGTTTGGGCAACATAAATTTTCAGACATTCTCCCTTCAAAGATAACATGGCTGCCCCTATAATCATTTCCAAAAAATAGTCTACAATATCTACAATTAGAAACTAAAAACAGATGAGCTGAAGACATGTGTCTGTATCTCTTTTTGAAAGAGTAAATAAACTTTTGGCTAATTTTTGATAAACTCAAGTGATGAATTTCCTTTAGTTTATTAATATATGTTTATCCAATGGATTAATGGTCGAATGGTTGTAATCGAAAAGACTACTGTTGCTGAGCCCACTACAGCTATGACCTGGATTACTATTTAGACCTTAAAATGAGCCAATCTAAATCTAGTTTGTCTATTATAGGAATACACCTGTTTCATTGTACCACATTCTATTAATTTTCATGTGAATGTCAAAGAATTCAATATCTCCTACAAGGGTAACAGTAATTTACGTAACTGTTGGATAAACCTGCTGAGAAGGTCTATTTGTTATCTTTCCAGTTTTGTCATTTGGAGTCAGTATTATCAGTGGCAGATGTCTATTCTGCAATTTTGTCAAAATTTGCTCCGAGCATCTTTTCTGTCCATGTATTTTGATTAAGTAATATTTTTTAAATGTTAATTTATTCTGCTTAAAACCATTTAAAATAAGCAGACATAATAGATATTATGTAATACTCAAACTGTGACCATAATTGTTGTTGAAAAATTTGTCAGTTGCTTGGAAACTGAATTTGAAAATGCTATTTATCTGTGTGGTATATCATAATTAAATTGCTTTGGAAATTTCTAAGATCGTAAGTTGGAACTATTAAAATTACAGAACGATGGCCAAAATATGCCCATGTTAGCTCTTTCTTATCTTAGCTGCTTTGAATAGCCTTTGTAGTTTTTTATACTTTAAGATAAGATTCACAAATTAAAAGAAGACTGTTGGCATTAAATTCAGAGTTTCTGTGCAACTTCTAAATGCAAAAATGTTAACTTTCAAATCAGGAACATACTAAATATATCAACACATGGTAACTCAATGAAATATAACTGTGAAAGCGGACCAACAATAAAACTATTTTTTCATGTATTCAGTGTCTCTGTGTGCATGTTTTGAACGATTGTACAAAATTTTACATTACCTGTGAAACCAGTAGGTGGCCCTAAGGCACAGTAAGAAAATATTTCTTGAAATACAGTATTTGAAGAAAATAAAACAACAACCTTTTGTATACAAACTGAGAAGTGGACGCATTGGATGCAGCAAGTTTGGGCTTTGTAAAATATTTGATATTAAAATAAAATATCTGTGGCTTTACATAGGAATACAGATATTGTGACCTGCTACAATTTCCTTAGTTATGAAATGTTAAAAGAAAGTTTTTAAGGTGTTGAATGTACAAATATTGTATATCTAGGAGATTAAATAGTGCAAATGTAGCGCCCCCAGGAGTATGGTCGCCATATTGGCTTTGCCTTCCTCCAGGGAGGGTAATGCCAGGCTAGGAGGCAATGACGGGTCTCTCTCGCAGTCAATCTATGCATGCAACACAGTTCCACTCCAAGCCAGCAGGGGGGACTCTGAACCGAAATTAAGCTCATCTCCCGTAAGAGCGCATGAGCTGGAGCCTGATCTCCACGGCTGTATGGACACTGATGGTCCTACAGCAGACACCAGAGGAGTAGAAGGCTGTAAATGCAATACTCCCATCTAAGACTTGAGGGCACAACAGCAACACGGATAGTGAGCCGGGACTTAGGAGTGAGGAGTCCCTGGAACAGGCTACAGCTGTCTGCCGTACAAGTAGAGTTCTTGGGAACATCTGACAGGAGGAACTTCAGTGTAACTCAGTACTGGAGATCCCTCAAGTAAGAGCTAGGAAGGAGACTGCACAGCCCATCTGCTGAGAGAGAACCCCTGAGTTGCTTCCAGGCTAGCCTACTCCTGTACCATCTGTAATCAGGACCCTGGACTGCATTTACCAAGTAAAGGTACAGAAATTGCACCCCACTGTGTCTTGTCTGCTTCCTACCTTTCTGGCACCGCTACATCCTCATGCCAACCACATCTACACTGCCCTGGGACTACAGCTTCACCTTTAGGGAGCTTTTACATCTTTGCTGCACCATACCATCAGTCCCAGTGGATCTGCATGCAGCGTCGGCTTAACACCTCCCTTGCTGAGCACCACAAGTGGCGTCACGAACTATTCATCTAACTACATTCCACCAGTCACATTTTCCTATTACTTGGGTGCTCAGGGTCACGGTCCGGGTCACCGTTGCTGTGACACATCCCACTGACACCGGCCCGGTACCGAGTACCCCACGGTCCTGGGTGGGCGAAGTGTGGCGCCCCTGAGGTTTTGTTTGCCACAGAGGTACTGCACCTCCTCCTGAGGTGTGGTGCCCCACCATCCAGGTAAGGTGGGAACTCCTGACCACGCTCCCACACAACACAGTAGTTCAGCAAAGTCACATTGCGGCTCCCTGCTTGGAGTGTAGCAGAGCACCTTTGGTGGCTCCCTGCTTGGAACACTAAACGTGCTGGGAGGTGGGTGGAGTTTAGAATACATAAAAGAGTGGGAAGGTTTAGAATTTCAGTCAGTGAGTCGAGGTCAGTCACTCAGAGAGGAGTGAGGAAAGGAGATCCCTGGAAGAGGGATGGAGGAAGGAGGTGCTGCAGCAGACCTCAGAGACCTGGGTCTGCTGGCACGGGAAAGGAAAGAAGGAGAAAGACATTTAACTGAAACCTGATCTTCCATAAGAAGGAAAGACTAGTACGGAACGTAGGGGTAAAAGGGAACAGAGGATGTGGGTTAGAGGAAGAACCCTGCCTAGAAGTTCTAAGCGCAAGGCCAGGGCCCGGTCCCCGAGGTTGTACGGACACTAATGGTTCTGCAGCAGACACCGGTGAAGTAGTGGGCTGTAAATGCACTACTCCCATCTAAGCCTTGGAGGCACAACAGCAACATTGATAGTGAGCCAGGACTCAGGAGTAAGGAGTCCCCGAAGCAGGCTACAGCTGTCTGCCGTACAAGTAGAGTTCTTGGGAACATCTGTCAGGAGGAACTCCAGTGTAACTGAGTACTAGGAGATCTTCACACTTAAAGGCGCTATAGAGGAGATGTTCAGAAAGGCACATGTTGGCGGAGTGTTGGAAGGGAGCGTCCTATCTTGCCTGATTCCCTGACCCGGAGGACACAGCACAGAGGCAGGCACCTTTGTGTACTACAGACTGTGAGTAAAGCTTTGGAACTACAAGCCCTGGTGTCCTCAATTCATTCCTGCGCCAACACACCCGGTACCGCTACATCTGGGTACCAGCTTCTACACTGCCTGCGCCTCTCAGCTACCCCTACATCTACACTGCCCTGGGACTACAGCTCCACCTGTGGGGAGCTTCACCATCTTGGCTGCAACACACCACCAGTCCCAGAGGATCTGAATGCGGACGGGCTTAACATCTCCCTTGCCGAACACCACAGGTGGCGTCACGAACTATTCATCAATTCTATTTCATTGCTCTTTCACCCCCTTTTGCCATGGAGCTCCAGGGCCACGGACCGGGTCACAGCTTCTGTGGCAACTCCCATTGAGATCAACGGGCCCGGTGCCGAGTACCCCGATAGCCCTGGCGGGCGCTCCATTCTGGCCTCCCAGGACCGTAGGGTACTCGGTACCGGGCCGGTGTCAGTAGGATGTGTCACAGCAGCGGTGACTCGGACCGTGGCCCTGGGCTCCCAAGTAATAGGAAAATGTGAATGGTGGAATGTAGTTAGATGAATAGTTTGTGACGCCACCTGTGGTGCTAGGCAAGGGAGGTGTTAAGCCGACGCTGCATGCAGACCCGCTGGGACTTATGGTATGGTGCAGCAAAGATTTAAAAGCTCCCCACAGGTGAAGCTGTAGTCCCAGGGCAGTGTAGATGTGGTTGGCACGAGGATGTAGTGGTGCCGGAAAGGTAGGAAGCAGACAAGACACAGCGGGGTGCAATTTCTGTACCTTTACTTGGTAAATGCAGTCCAGGGTCCTGATTACAGATAGTACTGGAGCAGGCTAGCCTGGAAGCAACTCAGGGGTTCTCGCTCAGCAGATGGGCTGTGCAGTCTCCTTCCTAGCGCTTACTTGAGGGATCTCCAGTACTGAGTTACACTGAAGTTCCTCCTGTCAGATGTTCCCAAGAACTCTACTTGTACGGCAGACAGCTGTAGCCTGTTCCAGTGACTCCTCACTCCTAAGTCCCGGCTCACTATCCGTGTTGCTGTTGTGCCCTCAAGTCTTAGATGGGAGTATTGCATTTACAGCCTTCTACTCCTCTGGTGTCTGCTGTAGGACCATCAGTGTCCATACAGCCGTGAAGACCAGGCTCCAATTCATGCGCTCTTACGGGAGATGAGCTCTTCCTCTCAGCTCTATCTCAGCGCTCCTTCCACACGTCTGCACACTTCACCCTCCGCAGACTCACTACCTACTCCTTCCTCTTGGCCCTCAGAGAGCACTCCTCCCCTTAATTCCGGTTCAGAGTCCCCCCTGCTGGCCTGGAGTGGAACTGTGTTGCATGCATATATTGACTGCGAGAGAGACTCGTCATTGCCTCCAAGCCTGGCATTACCCTCCCTGGAGGAAGGCAAAGCCAGTGTGGTGACCATACTCCTGGGGGCGCCACATATTTATTTTTCAAATGTAGATTTAGCTCATCTATATTAGACATGTTTTAAGCAAAAATGAATAAGACATGTACACGAATCTAATAATATCCACAAGAATAACGCAGTCACGTAATATAAAATTCATGGCTTATAGCATTTGGTCAGCTAATTAAAGTGTCCACTAAAAATGCTTAGTATGTCACTGCAAGGTGTAAGTATTTCTCAATTATGGTGATTCAGAAGGCCAAAGCATTATGCCATGTAATTAGTTTTTCCTTTATGTCCCTCTTATTTATGACTCCAAACTTGAAGTCACCAGTTCCCACCCTAGGCCTGTTCTTCTTTCTCCACAATTTTTTTTCCTCCTTTGTGCTGTAGGTATGTCTCTTCCAAGTTCACCTTTATTATTTAGAGCATTTTTTAAATTATTTAGTATAAGGCACCATAAGATGGATTGCTGCTAGAGCTGTACTTCATGAACTTGCTAAATATTACTAAACAAACTGTGCCTTCATGTCACTATATATTAACTGAATAATACTGCCCTACAGTAATATAATAATAACGCTATAAAGTGTCTACATAAATCATTGCCATTTGACAGTGACAATTTGCATCATAAAAATACTGCCATACAGGAACTAAAGAAAATAATCATTCTCTGACTGAATAATATCACACAGTAACATAACCTAAAATCAGAGATAGGTATGAAGGCTTCTTTCAGTTTCTTGACTTAAAAGGTTTACTGAGCAGACTTTGCTGTTTAATCTTGTTACTCACTTGTCTTGACGTAAATCCTAGACCTGGCTCATTTTGCAGTAGTCAATGCCAGGATGCTCAGGTAACCCAATGAACTTCTCTGACATCATCATCCTAGGCCTTTTAAAGCCAGTTCTGCCACAGGTCAGGTGCTTGGGTATTAAGTGGCATTGACCACAGTTGCCTCAAGTTTATCAGGTATCAGCTGCAACCTCTCTCGCTTCAGCTTCAGTCAGGTGTCTGTCATTTCTATAGCTTCTCCTCCCTTCCATGCTTCAGCAAGAGTTATTTCCATGTTCAGTCAGGTTTTTTTGGTGTTATCCACTCCAAACTCTTAGCAAATTACCAATTTCTTGCAACTGTCCTTGTTTACACCAGACCTCTGCAAACAAATTTGCCTATACGACACTGCTTTCCTGCGAAAACCATTTCTTCACTATAAGTCCTAATTTGCAATAATTGCTGCTATTAACGCTTCTTCCTGCTGAAAGATGCCAGAATGCATTTACTACTTCTGTTCCTCCTCTGATTTACCATTTCTTTGCTGGAAGATACCACACTGCATTCCTGTGATTAACAGTAACCTGTTGGAAGATACCAGTTTCCTATATGGTCACTGTTGCCTGGTTTATTATCATGGCTGGCTTTGCTTCATCTGTGCTCCCTGCTCCATTTGTCTGATATCATGCTTACCAAGATGTCCTGATATTTTTAGATTTACTGGTCAAGACCAGTTCTTCTGCACCATTGCAACTCATGAGGTGAGACCTTAGTAATTCTTTTCTGCAGCATATCCTTTTCCACTCCAAATGGAAATCTCTTCCTTTTTTGCCAGTGAATGGGAATATGATTTAGAAGCCACAATAACCCAAGAAATGCTAGCTGTAGTTGTACGTTACAATATCCCTAAAACAATGCCAACCCAACATGCAGCTTTTAATATTTCTCTTACATTTTGCCTGCCAATTATTTCCATAAATGCTGCAAGCTATCGGGCCTTATTTTGTGTCAGTGCCTTACAAAGAAAGTTTTTTTTTCCAATAAACAGAGCTGGACATTTTGTCCCAAATAAAATGGCACACAGTTTTTTTTCTCTAAACAAAGCCAGACTTTGTGATGCATAAATAGTGTTAGTTGCGTTGTCCTACATACACAGTGCTGCTCACGAAGGATGCTCACCTCTCTCCTGATCTAGAATGTAACTGGTTGGACAAGTGTTTTATGCTGTTCAGATATCAAGTTGTCTTTATTTAAACTTAGTTTTGATTTAGAGTACATATAGTGATTGTTTATGGTACTTGGTTGTGTATATAAGGCAGGGTAGAAGTGGGGTCAGTGTGGTGGTTATAGTTCATAAGAGGGGATACAATGAAGCTTATAAGTCATATGGGGTGATGGTGTGTTATCATAGTTCATGAAAGGATATTATTATAATTATAGTTCATAAGGATGGACAGTGTTGTGGTTACAGTTACTAAGGGCAGACAAAGTGGCAGTTATAGATCATAAATAGGGATGAGCTAAGAGCTTCGGATAACTCCTTATCCAAATAGCTATAGCTCTTACCGAATAGCTGCATTGGGAACCTGGATACCTGGAGCGCTCCCGATGATCAGCTGTTCGGCACCACAGCTGCATGTGTTGCAGCTCGGTGACAGTCACTACACATGCATGGAGAGCTCAACAAACAGGATGTGTTGTGACACATGCAGTTGCGGCGCTAAACTGCTGATCATCGGGAGAACTCCAGGTATCCGGGTTCCCTCTTCAGCTATTTGGTAAGGGCTATAGCTATTTGGATAAGGAGTTATCCAAAGCCATTTGATCATCCTAATCATGAGGTGATAGTGGAGATTATCGTTCATAAGATTGTGAACAGTTTGGTGATTACAACTCATAATGGCATGCTGTGTGGAACTTATAGCTCATGAGGCATAACAGTGTTTTAGTAAAAGTAAACAGTATGAAGGTTATAGCTCATAAAATTGGACAGCATGGGGATTATATTTCATAAGACAGAATGTTGTGGTAGCTATACCTCAAGAGGGAGGATAGTGTTTTGGTTACAACAAAGAAGGGAGGACAGTGTGGCTTTTATAATTCATAAGGGGGGACAATGAGACTATTATCTATATATATATAAATGCCTTATTGTGTCTGTCTGTAACCGAAATCGTGGGTCGTTGATTGGTCGCGGCCGCCAGGCCCCCGCCAGGCCACAACTAATCAGCGACAGGTGCAGCTGTTTGTAACGGTAAGCTGCGCCTTCCGCTGATTGGTCGCGGCCGCCAGGCCGCGACCAATCAGCGACAGGCGCAGGCCTTAATTTGTGAAAAAGAGAATTAAAATAAAAAAACTTATTCTCACCTTCCGACGGCCGCTGATGACATCACTCTGGCGAGAGGGAGAAAGAAGACCAACGTCATCAGCGGTCTAAGCCGCAAAGCATTACTGGGAACGCGAAGCCGGGCACGTGGAAAGAAGACAGGAGGCCGTTGGAAGGTGAGAATAACTTTTTTATTTTTTAATATTATTTTTGTACAGGGCCACGGCAGTGATTGGTCGCGGCTACAGGGCCCCGTTGCTGATTGGTCGCGGACAGAGGGCCGTGAAGCTGATTGGTAGAGGCTACACGGAAAGGGGGTGAGGAGACCATGCACACCAGGAAAGGGGGGCGAGGGGACCATGCATACCAGGAAAGGGGGGTGAGGGAACCATGAATACCAGGATTGGGGGTGGGGGGGACCATGCATATCAATATTGGGGGTGAGGGGACCATGCATATCAGGAAAGGGGGGTGAGGGGACCATGCATACCAGGAAAGGGGGTGAGGATACCATGCATACCAAGATTGGGGGGTGAGGGGACCATACATACCAGGAAAGGGGGGTGACGGTGAGCATACATACCAGGATTGGGGTGTGAGAGGACCATACATACCAGCAAAGGGGGTTGAGGGGACCATGCATACCAGGATAGGGGGGTGAGGGGACCATGCATACCAGGATTGGGGGGTGAGAGGACCATGCATACCAGGATTGGGGGGTGAGAGGACCATGTATTCCAGGATTGGGGGGTCAGGGGACCATGCATACCAGGATAGGGGGTTGAGGGGTAGCATGCATATCAGGATTGGGGGTGAGAGAACCATACCTATCAGGATTGGGGGGTGCATTATTAGTAAATCTTCAAAAATAAACTGCATATATATTCTAGAATACCCGATGCATTAGAATCGGGCCACCATCTAGTAGTTCATAAGAGGGGACAGTTTGACAGTTGCAGTTTTTATGGAAGCAGTGTGGCATTAATAGTTCAAAATGGAGGGCAGTGTGGCTTGGTTAATAAGATAGAGTGATGCTTGAAGTTCATAAGGAGGCAGGGTGGAGATAATAGTTCATAATGGAGGACAGTTTGATTTTATAGTTCATAGTTCAGGAAAGTGTGGAGCTTATAGTTCATCAGGGAGGACAGTGTAGTTATTGCTGTTCTTAAAGGAGGGTGGTTCGAGTTTATAGTTCATAAGGGAGGACCGTATAATTATAAGAGGTAATATATTGTATAGGAGAGAACAGTGTGAGGCAATGTACCATAAGAGGGACAGTGTGGGAAACATATTTTGTGCAGGGAGCACAGTGACGCAACTATTTAGTCAGGGACACTGCATGGGCAGATGTTCATAACCAGGAGAATTATAGCGACACTTATTTTTAATGGTATCATGTTGGGATGTGCTGCTGGAGCCCATAGAAGAAGATAGTCTGTAGAGAAGAGCTATTGTAGTCAAATGTTATCTTAGCATTGGGACCAGATGAAGACTAAATGGATGACAAGGACTACAGTAAGACAAAATGTCACCTAGAAGATACTTGGATATAAATATTTATTTGTGATACTGCCTGTTTTCAATAATATGGTACAAGTACGTATTCTGAAGATGGCTGGTAGCAACAAATCCAAGTATCTCTTTGCCATTGCTAAAGACACACTGTGAGTTGTAAGTTTGCTTGTTACAAATATATAGTGTGAGGGCTGACCTGACATTGCACTTAATCGCAATGCTAAGCTTGTTGCTGTATTCATATACTGATGTTGGTGCTGGTAATGTTTTCCTGTACTGATGGTGGTCATGATGCTGTATTACTGTACTGCTGATAACTCTGGTACTGTATTCATGCATTAATAATGGTTCAGGTGCTGTATTAATGTGCTGATTACAGTTCTTGTGATGTTTTCCTGTACAGATGGTAATGGTAATGTGCTTCTCTAAGGTAATACTGTATACTTCCATAGCTATTTTGGTTCTGGTACTGTATTCATGTACTGATAATGGTTCTGGTGATTTACTCATGCACTGATGGTGATTCTAGTGCTGCAATCATGTTACATAAAAGGTCATAGAGTAATGTATTCATGTAGTGATGGTGGTTTTGGTGCTGTGTTCATGAACTGATGGTTATGACTATAGTAATGTATTCTTGTACTTTTTTTGTTCTGGCAATGTATTCATGTCCTGATTGTGGTTCTCAGGCTGTTTTCCTGCACTGATGGTGATTCTGGTGATATATTCTGTACTGATGATGGGTCGGATGCTTTATGCATATACTAATAATGGATATGCATTAATGTTCTGATGCCGGTTGTACTGATTTATTCATGTTCGCGTTATAGTTCTGGTGCTGTATTTAAGAAGTCACGGTGGTTTTGGTGTTGTATTCATGTATATATTGATTTGACTGAGATTTCGTTTTTGTTTATGCATTTTGAAATGTTTTAATTGATAAAAATAAACTATTAGCACTTCTATTATTGAAAATATTCTTACTATACAGCATTTTATCCACACCTGCTTTAAACATTTGCACAGTACTGATTATATGAATAGTTACAATGGCGTATTCCTAATGGGATTTACAATGCAGATGTGTGCAAATTCTACTTGTCAATTAACACATAGGTCCTAATTAAAGATGAGCGAGCATGCTCGGTAATGCTCGTTACTTGCCCTAGCAGCGCAGTGCGCGTAAAGCTCGGTGAGCGCCAAGCATTTCCGGATTTGCTCGGTGGGTCCTCGGGTGCCTGCCCTGCATGTGTGGAGCTCATTAGAATGCCAGTCAACATGCAGGGATTGCCTGCCATGCACTGTAATGCCGCAACCATGTTGGTTGTGGCATTACAGTGATTGACTGGCCAAGCAGGGACATCAGGTCTATAGCAGACCTGGTGCCGCCCTCCTCATCCCAGTCAGCTCTGGAATCACCAGTGTAGAGAGAGTTGCTGCAGCAGCGATAGGGACAGAATAGGTGGGGTATCAGTTACTGTGAGTATACCATTGTTGAATCCACAAATCCAGCTAAACCAACAGTAAATACGGCAGGGTATATAGATATCAGTGATAGATGGGCAGGCAGTTTATGTGGCTATATATACAGGGTGGGCCATTTATATAGATATACCTAAATAAAAGGGAACGGTTGGTAATATAAATTTCCTGTTTGTGGCACATTAGTATATGGGAGGGGGGAAACTTTTTAAGATGGGTGGTGACCATGGTGGCCATTTTGAAGTCATCCATTTTGAATCCAACTTTATTTTTTCAATGGGAAGAGGGTCATGTGACACATCAAACTTATTGATAGTTTCACAAGAAAAACAATGGTGTGTTTGGTTTTAACAAAACTTTATTCTTTCAAGAGTTATTTGCAAAAGTTTATGACCACTTATAAAATGTGTTCAAAGTGCTGCCCAATGTGTTGGATTGTCAATGCAACCTTCTTCTCCCACTCTTGAAATACTGATAGCAACACCACCTGTTAGCAGTGTGGCATACATGGCTGACTTTATGTTGCACTGCCTTTCCAGTGACCCTCGTATTCTCCAAATTTTGGGTGTACTAAAATGGTGCAGTACCAGAAGGCCATTGTTGGGGAATTATTAAAAAAAATTCCCATCTGAAAACGCCAGCGGCAGAGGTCACAGTTTTTTTGGACAACCAAGGAGTACAGGCGAAAGAGATGCAACTCCAATCCAGCAGAAGCAGGGAAACACTGGCAAAGTTCTAGGAGAGTTTTCTCAGACCCTACCAGTGCAGTGGCCCTGAGGCGAAATGTACTGTCACAAGGAGTGCAAAGTTTTGGAAGATGCTGAGGGAGTACCTTGCTGACCGTACCAACGTCCTCCGTGATTCCTTGCCTTATAACTTTTGGAAGGGGCAGCTCATCCGATTACCGTGATTACTGATCATAAAAATTTAGCCTATATTGAGTCTGCTAAAAGATTTGACTCCCAGACAGGCCCGCTGGTTGCTTTTCTTTTCTCGTTTTCAGTTTTCCATTACTTTTCGTCCTGAGTTCAAAAATGTCAAGGCTGATGCTTTATCTCGAAGTTTTGATTCTGTGTCTCTCCTCGAACCGCTGTCCTCCATTCTTCGTCCCAGGGTGGTGGTGACTTAGGTGTTGTCGGAGCTGGAGCGGGAGATTGTTGAAGCTCAGTCTCTTACTCCTGCCTCTAAGCCGGGGAGTAAATTGTTTGTCCCGGAACAATTTTGGTTTAGACTCCTTCAAGAGTTTCATGAGTCTAGGTTGAGTGCTCATCGTGGAATTTTGGTCATGCGAGAGGACGTGGCAAAGGTTTTTTGGTGGCCATCATTTGGTACGGATGTCAAAAATTTGTATCTGCATGTGGGGTTTGTGTACTTTCTAAGAGCTCTCATAGCCTGCCAGCCTGGGAGCTGGTGCCTTGACTGGTTCCTGATAGACCATGGACTCACCTGTCCCTGGACTTTATCACCAATCTCCCTCCTTCCAGGGGTAATACCATTGTGTGGGTGATGGTGGACAGGTTTTCTAAGCAGACCTATTTTGTACCCTTGTCAGCATTACCCTCAGCTGAAACCTTGTCCAAGTTGTTTGTGCAACACGTGGTCCGTCTTCATGGGGTACTCATGAATGTGGTGTCTGACAGAGGTGTGCAATTTGAGGATAGGTTCTGGAGGGTATTCTGTAAAAAATTGGGTACTACATTTTTTTCTTCTGCGTACCGCCCTGAGAGTAATAGTCAGTATGAACGCACCAATCAGTCCTTTGAACAAATTCTTAGATGTTTGGCCTGTTAGGCAGGATGACTGGTGTGATGCGTTGCCTTTGTCTGAGTTCGCCTTCAACGGCCGTGTGAGTCTGTGCACTGGTATGTCCCTATTCCTGGTTAACTATGGGTTCAGTCCACATTTTGGGGAATTTTCCTGCTTGGATTCTAGTTGTCCTGGGACAGAGGGGTCTGTACAACATTTAAAAAATATGTGGGCTGAGGTCTGGCGTAATATCTCCAAGGCTCAGGGAAGGTATAAGTTCATCGCAGACAAGAAGAGAGTCTCGGGTCATACATTTCAGGTGGGAGAGAAAGTTTGGCTTTCCATGCAGAATATCAAGCTTTAGGTTCTGTCAGCCAAGTTGGTTCCAAAGTTTACTGGTCTATATGAAATCATGGAAATAGTCAATCCTGTAGCCTATAGGTTAAGTCTCCCAGCTTCATTCAAGATATCTAATGTGTTCCACAAGTCCCTTCTAAAACCCTTGGGGTCTGTTGAGGAGGGTTCTATGCTGTTCCCCCGGTGTTGGTGGAGGTTCCCATGGAAAATGAGGTTGGACACATTGTAGATTCTCATCCAGTGGCCCCCATTGAGAGGGGGGTACTGTCATAGTCTGTATGGAAGTTCTTGTCTAGTGCTTCAGGGGTTAATGCTATTGGCCTCTCTCTGGCTGTGGGAGGGCTTTAAATAGCCTCTTTTGGGCTCTGTCCGTTGTCAGTGATACTTTTGACCTCGGCTGAGTTCCTGATCCCTGTGTATCTGAGGATACTGTCTCCCTGTGTGTGATTGCTTGTGTACAGTATGACCCGGTCCATTCCTGTTTCTGAGTTTGCTATCCAATTCTGCACTTTCTTAGTCTCTCAGTTTTGACCTCTGCTTGTCCTTGACCTTCTGCTTTGTGTTTCCCATCTGATACCACGCTGCTATCTCTGGCTTTCTGACCCTGGATTGTTATTGATCACTTCTCTGTCTGTTTCCGTCGGTACTGTGTCATCTCTTGATTGACCCGCATCTGTCTAGCATCCCCCTGGGCTTCTCTAGCCAGAGCTCCGGTCCCTGGAGTCTGGGGCTTGTCTCCACCCCCTGACATTCCTGTTGTGGTCACGTGCTTCAGGACCTCTTTACCTGAAGCACGCTTCTCGACTGTGGCTTTCCCATTCCCTTGGAATATCTGGGCACCATCCACTCAACTCAGGGAACACGCACTGACTCGGTAAGCAGGGGCAGTGCGTGTCTTTTGCACAGCCCCTTTAAGAAGATTAAAGTCCACCCGATGGCCCTCCTCCTTTAACAGTCTCTCCTTCATAAATGAAACAGGATGTGTCTGATGATGTGTCACACACCACATGGCCACCTAATGTTGTAAAATGTTAAAATAACATTTCCCAGTGAATGCATTTGTCTTGATTGAAAGCAATGATCAACTTGAAAAACGCATCAAAAATGCTACGTGTGAACATAGCCCAAGGAGTTGAGGAACATTTTTGTTTTGGGTTATTTATTTGGCTTTACATACAAATCATTACCCTGGAAAGGATGTTCCTTAACATATTTCCCAGGAAAATCAATTTTGGTTTCATTTTTGTATGTTTTATTGTGGGCTCGGAAAAGTGGCGTAAGACTCTGACAACATTGTTCACAGCAGTGACTTGGGAGTCAGAAATTCTTCCAGGGATCTTCCCCATAATGTCCTCATGTCATTTCAGCACTGTTCCCATCAATTTCAGATGTTTTCAGACCCTAAAAAGACCCCCTGAGGGGTCGCGGCAAAAATGCTCGTGTTTCCCATAGACTTACATTGGGCTCGTTGCTTGGGTCGAGCACCCGAGCATTCCAATTTGCTTGACCTGAGCAACGAGCATCCGAGCATTTTAGTGCTCACCTATCACTAGTCCTTATAACAAATTTATTGCATACCACTTCAAACTAAATATAACCTCACATTCCAAGATCCTAGTATTCTCGGCTAAAAGACAAGATGTATTCTTAAAGTATGTTAAAAAAAGTTTATTTAATTAAAAAATGCTAAAAACTGTTAATAAATAAAAAGCAGAGGAAACCTGCAAGAATAATTAACATGTGGAATCTGTCATGCTCGCCATAACTGTCATGTCCGCCATGTCTGTTTTGCCTCATGACCCCTGGAGCGGTGTGCAAGCGCATCTCATGTCTGCTATCCTGCATGTTCCCTAGAGCAGTGTGCACACTCACCTCATGACTGTTGAGCTGCGGGATGCCTGCGCTTCTGCTCTGCCTTCTGTGATCGTCTCATCATGTCTAGAACCCCTAATCATGTATCCTTCCTATGTTCCAGCAGAGGCTGGTTCTGCATTCATCTCTGCATGTGTGGAATCCTGATCATGTGACTGCTCCCTGTGATCCTGGAGGATCTGAACTGGAAGTTCTTCCCTGGTCCTGACCCGGAAGTGGAGGTGCTATGCCCTATATCAGACCGCCCCTTCCTATGCTCAGGGCCTTAGTATTGTGCTGCTTCCCTGCATGGCTGCTTGGTCTGCTGGGTTGTTCCCTCTATTCTGTGCCCTTGCACTTTGCTCTGTCGTGCGTCTCTGCACATGCTCCGTGCTTGTATTCCGCCTCTTGTCTCGTGCTTTGTCTCGTGTTGTCCTTCGTGCTTTGTTTGTCCTCGCTATGCTTCCTTGCTATGCTATGTTCTGTACCCTGTCCCTGGCGTGCCTCTCTACACATGCAGGCCTACGCTCTGTACTCTGTCTAGTCCCAAGGCTCTCCCTTGGCCCGGCTCTGGGCTTCGGCCTGCGCTCTGCTGTTAGACTCTGTCCCTGTCCCTGGTGTGTCTCTCCACTTGCGCAGGCCTCGTCTTGTACTTTTCCCCTGGCATGCCCTCTGCATGCGCAGGACTCTGTCTCTTACCCTATGCCTTGTCTCTGATGTTTCGTGCGCCCTTGCACTTTTCGTACTAGGCTTTGCCGTGCTGTTTCACACGCGTCTCTGTCCTGTACCTTTGCCTAGCCCTGCCTTGTGGCTCCGTGCCCTCGTGCATGCGCCTGGTCACCCTGTGCCTGCCTGTTGTGCCTCAGCCGTGCCGCCTCTAGTCGTGCTCGCCTGTGTGCCTCAGCCGTGCCCGCCGTCCAGTGCTATAGTGGTTACCGGGCTGTGTGAGCCGCAGCTGTGCCGCCTCTAAGTCATGCCTGCCTGCTTATGCCACCATCGGTACCACCTGCCGGTGCCCCAGCTGTGGTTTCCGTGGTCCCTTGCACGCACGCTGGTTTTCGCACTGTGCCTTTTCGTGCTACTCTTGCACAAAGTCTTTTGATTACTTTGCTCTGCTCTGAACCCTGTCTTGCCTGCCGGATTCCGTAACCTGCCGACCGCTGCCAGAGGTCCGGACCTAGATGACTGCGGCCTGATGTCCGGAGCTGATTTCCGCAGTCTGATTCCTGGACCCTGTTGGTCGATGCCAGCACTCCAGATTCCGTTGCCACCGTACCCTATCTTGGATCCTGGCGTGTCTTCGGGCACGCACTCTATCTTGAACCCCGGCGTGTTCCTTGACACGCATCATGTCTCTAACTTTGTCTTGTCTCCTTGCATGGAACCTTGGTATGATTACCAGATGCCCGGATCCTGCCGATCGACCATCAGAGCCATAGAACCTGATGTCCCGGTTGATCTTCGCTTGCTGTCCGGAGTCTGACATCATCATGCCTCTGCCTACCATCTTGCACGAACCATGCCTTGGACTTTGGCGTGCCCTTGCACGCACCTTGCTATGTGTTTCCAGTGTGTTTATGTTTGGTACCTGTTTGACCCTGAAGTGTTCCTTAATGAAGTTACTTTGAACTAACGTCTTGTTTCGCCTTGTCTTGTTTCCCTGAGCCGGCCATCTGGTCCAGTTGCCATGGTGGCTCACCCCCTTGGTCCTGCCCCTGACACTCCCTGTATAGGGGGTGGCTTCTCACTAGGTTAGCTCGCCCTAGGTGGGTGCCACGGCCCAGAGGGTCCACTCATTCAAGAAAAGCGACTCAGCGTAAGCTGACGCTCGTCACAGAATCATATAGATATATCACAGCATGAGGGACCTCATAGAGTATAAATTGACAAATAATGATAAGATACCATTCAAATATAGATCTAATTAACCCCTTAACCCCCAAGGGTGGTTTGCACGTTAATGACCGGGCCAATTTTTACAATTCTGACCACTGTCCCTTTATGAGGTAATAACTCTGGAACACTTCCATGGATCCTGGTGATTCTGACATTATTTTCTCGTGACATATGGTACTTCATGCTAGTGGTAAAATTTCATTCATATCACTTGCATTTATTTGTGAAAAAAACAGAAATTTGGCAAAAATTTTGAAAATTTTGCAATTTTCCAACTTTGAATTTTTATGCCCTTAAATCACAGAGATACGGCACACAAAAAACTTAATAAGTAACATTTCCCACATGTTTACTTTACATCAGCACAATTTTGGAACCCAAATTTTTTTTCTTAGGAAGCTATAAGGGTTAAAAGTTGACCAGCGATTTCTCATTTTTGCAACACCATTTTATTTTTAAGAACCACATCACATTTGAAGCCACTTTGAGGGGTCTATACGATATAAAATACCCAAAAGTGACACCATTCTAAAAACTGCACCCCTTAAGGTGCTCAAAACCACATTCAACAAGTTTATTAACCCTTCAGGTGCTTCACAGGAATTTTTTGTTGAATATTTAAAAAAAAAAAATGAACATTTAACTTTATTTCACAAAAAAATACTTCAGGTTCAATTTTTTTTATTTTACCAAGGGTAACAGGAGAAGTTGGACTGCAAAAGTTATTGTGCAGTTTGTCCTGAGTATGCGGATACCTGATATGTGGGGGGAACCACTGTTTCGGCGCATGGCAGAGCTCTGAAGGGAAGGAGTGCCGTTTGACTTTTTCAATGCAAAATTGGCTAGAATTCAGATCGGACACCATGTCACGTTTGGAGAGCCCCTGATGTACCTAAACAGTGGAAACCCTCCCACAAATGACCCCATTTTGGAAACTAGACCCCCCCAAGGAACTTATCTAGATATGTGGTGAGAACTTTGAACCAACAAGGGCTTCACAGAAGTTTATAACGTACAGCCGTACAATTAAAAAATCATATTTTTTCCACAAAAATGATCTTTTCACCCCTAATTTTTATTTTACCAAGGGTAACAGGACCCTGCAAGTTATTGTGCAATTTGTCCTGAGTACGCTGATACCCCATATGTGGGTGTAAACGACTATTTGGGCTCATGGCAGAGCTCAGAAGGGAAGCAGCGCCATTTGACTTTTTTGGCTGGAATTGAGATCGGACACCATGTCGTGATTGGAAAACTCCTGATGTACCAAAACAGTGGAAACCCCCCACAAATGACACCATTTTGGAAACTAGACCCCCCCAAGGAACTTATCTAGATGTGTGGTGAGAACTTTGAACCCCCAAGGGCTTCACATAAGTTTATAACGTACAGCCGTACAATTATAAAAATCATATTTTTTCCACAAAAATGATCTTTTCACCTTCAATTCTTATTTTTCCAAAAGTAACAGGACCCTAAAAGATATTGTGCAATTTGTCCTGAGTATGCTGATACCCCACATGTGGGGGTAAACCACTATTTGGGCACATGGCAGCGCTCGGAAGGGAAGCAGCGCCATTTGTCATTTTTGGCTGGAATTGAGATCGGACACCATGTCGCGTTTGGAAAACCCCTGATGTACCAAAACAGTGAAAACCCCCCACAAATTACACCATTTTGGAAACTAGACCCCCCAAGGAACTTATCTAGATGTGTGGTGAGCACTTTGAACTCCCCAGTGCTTCACAGAAGTTTATAACGCCCAGGCATGAAAATAAAAAAATCGTATTTTTTCCACAAGCATGATCTTTTAGTCACCAATTTTTTTATTTTCCCAAGGGTACCAGGAGAAATTGGACCCCAAAAGTTGTTGTCCAATTTGTCCTGAGTATGCTGATACCCCATATGTGGGAGAAAACTACTATATGGGCACACGTCGGGGCTCGGAAAATAGTGACGTTTTGGAATGCAGACTTTGATGGAATGCTCTGCGGGTGTCATGTTGCCTTTGGAGAGCCCTGAATGTACCTAAACAGTGGAAACCCCCCCATAGGTGACACCATCTTGGAAACTAGACCCCCTAAGGAACTTATCTAGATGTGTGGTGAACACTTTGAACCCCCAAGTGCTTCACAGAAGTTTATAACACCCGGGCGTGAAAATAAAAAAATAATTTTTTTTCCACAAAAATGATATTTTTGCCCCCAATTTTTTATTTTCCTAACGGTAACAGGAGAAATTGGACCCCAAAAGTTGTTTAGCAATTTGTCCTGAGTATGCTGATACCCTATATGTGGGGGTAAAACACTGGGTGCATAGCAGAGCTTGGAAGGGAAGGAGCACCATTTGACTTTTTCAATGCAGAATTGGCTGGAATTGAGATCAGAAGCCATGTTGCATTTGGAGAACACCTGATGTGCCCAAACAGTGGAAACCCCCCCAATTCTAACTCCAACCCTAACGCCAACATACCCCTAACCCTAATCTCAGCCCTAACCCTAGCCCTAACCCTAACCCTAATGGGAAAATGGAAATAAATACATTTTCTTTTAATTTTATTATTTTTCCCTAACTAAGGGGGTGACAACAGGGGGTTTGATTTACTATTTATGGTGGTTTTCATATTTGGCAGCTGTCACACGCTAAAAGACGCTTTTTATTGTAAAAATAGTTTTTGCATCACCACATATTGAGAACTATAATTTTTTCATATTTTGACCCGCTGAGTCATGTGAGGTTTTATTTTTTGCGGGACGAGTTGACGCTTTTATTGGTATCATGTTTGGGCACGTGACATCTTTTGATCGCTTTTTATTCCGATTTTTGGGACACAGAATGAACAAAAACCAGCGTTTCATGAATTTCTTTTGGGGGGTGCGTTTACACCATTCCGCATGCGGTAACATTGATAAAGCCCTTTTATTCTTTGGGTCAGAACGGTTACAGCGATACCTCATTTAGGTCTTTTTTTATGTTTTGGCACTTTTATGCAATGAAAACAATTTTATATAAAAATAATTATTTTTGCATCACTTTATTCTGCGAGCTATAACTTTTTTATTTTTTCACTGATGATGCTTTATGGCAGCTCATTTTTTGCGGGACAAGATGAAGTTTTCAGCGGTACCATGCATATTTATATGCTTCTTTTTGATTGTGCGTTAGTGCACTTTTTGTTTGGCGGTATGATAATCAATCATTATTTTTTGCTTCGTTTTTTATTTTTATTTTTTAAAGGGTTTGCTAAAGCGGTTAACTAATGGGACAGTTTTATAGGGCGGGTTCTTACGGATGCGGCGATACCAAATATGTGTACTTTTATTGTTTTTTTTTATTTCCAAAAAATGAATTTATTAGGGAATTTTTTTAAAAAATTTATTTAGCAATTTTTTAAAAATTATTTTTACACTTTTTTTTTAACATTATTACATTGTCCCAGGTGGGACATCACTGTCCTGTGACAGATCGCTGATCTGTCACATCACAGCTCACTGTGACAGATCAGCGATCTGTCACAAGCACTGCACAAGGCTTCCTCCTTGCCTGCGCTTTGTAGGCATGAGGAAGCCAGCTCCCTGCAGGCCCCCGAAGGACCCCGTCGCCATCTTGGATTCGGGGACCTGCAGGGATGGAGCCCCCCGCAGCAGCGCTGCACATTGCGCTGCTGTGGGGGGCTCAGGGAAGCACGGAGGGAGCCCCCTCCCTGCCGATGCTTCCCTTTTACCCCCGGTACACCGCGATCGTGTTTGATCGTGGTGTGCAAGGGGTTAACGTGTCGGGGGCAGTCCGTGACCACCCCTGACACATTGTGCCTGGTGTCAGCTGTGATAATCAGCTGACACCCGGCCGCGATCAGCGGCGCTCACCACGTGGGCGCCGCTGATCGCTGTAACGTACTATCCCTTCCCTGGGAATTACGTCACATAACAGAAAGGGGTTAAATATAAACTAAGAATGTAACATTATCATACAGGACTCAAATACATAAAATGTCTAAACATTAATGAATCAGGTGCAATATCAATCAAATATAAAGTGCATAATGCAGCTATAGAAATCTTTTTATTTAATTAAGACATTCAAATTGGAGTCTACCATATTTTTTGGACTATAAGTCATACTTTTTTCCTCCAAAAATGTGGAGGAAAATAAGGGGTGCATCTAATAGCCCAGATGTACTGGCTCTGGCTGGTGTGGGGAGGTGGGGGAGTGGCATCTGCAGAGCAGTGGCTCACAGGAGGCAGGAGCCGGCTGCTGTGGCTAACTCCTGTGCCCGCTGCTAAAGAGAAATGAATATTCACTGCATTCCACACCCATGGCATGGAGGGCAATGAATACTCATTTCTCTTTACCATCCTGTCATGCATGGCCCCCATTCCCATTCTGGTATGCATGGCCCCCATTCCCATCCTGGTATGCACGGCCCCATTCTTATCCTGGTATGATTGGCCCCCACCCCCATGCTGACATTTATAGAACCATCAGAAAACATGAAAAGAAATACACGTACCTTCCTGGCGCTCCCTTGCAGCATCTTGTTCCAATGCCACAGCTGCTTTATGCTTGTAAGTAGTGCATGGCAGGGACATCATGCGCTGCTTGCAAGCTGAAGGGCAGCTGCCAGGATACTTACTGTTCTGCACGCCAGGACTATGTGCACGCAGAGCAGTGGGTATTCATTACTTTTCAGTAGTGTGCACAGTGTCAGCCGGAAATTTCCTGGAGCTGCCGGCGGTCACGTGTGCCAATACTAAAGGGAATGAATATTCACCGCATTTCTGGCTCCATGCCCATGAGAGTGGAAAGCAATGAATATTCATTTCTCTTAAGTAGTGGCACATGTGACTGCCAGCAGCTGCAGGAAGGCTCCGGCTGTCACTGTGCACGCTACTGAAGTGCAATGAATACTCACTGCTCTGCACGCACACAGTCCCAGCATGCAGAGCAGTGAGCATTCCGGCAGCACACACTGTGTTTGGCAGAATGCCGACATGGGCAAGCGAGAGTGTCTATGTAATGGGGTGAGTCATGATAATGATTTATGATACACAGCTGTATGTTAATTACCAATTAATGTATGAATCTGTATTTATATGTGAAGATATATATTTATATTATGGCACTGCACTTTATTATATTTATGTCCATGTGGACTTTTGATGCACTTTATATAAGTCACTTTTATATGAAGTATTGTACTCTTATGTGATTTTGATTAAGCACATTCAATTTCCTGTACACCATAAATACCCTGTATGTGCACTATTGTGTTGCTTGAAAAAGGCTCAACATGAGCCGAAATATCACTGTGATGGGTTATTAAAATTTAGCAACTTTAAACCCTGGATTTGAATGGCGTGCTGCTTCCATTTTTCTTTGGATCTTGCATATAAGGTTTCGTACATGCCTGGGAAGGCTTTGCACCTTTATTGAAATTTGTTTCTTTGTATTGCTTTTTTCTATTTTTCTTTTGGTATATTCCCAGGTCAGATTTAGCATTTAGTTAATATTGTAAATAAAAGCCCACCCCAAAATTGTGGAATTGCAGTTTTTTTGCAATGTGACTGCACTTGGAATTTTTTTCTCGTTTTCCAGTATGGTAACATCAATGGTGTTTTTCAAAATTAGAACTCGTCCTGCAAAAAAATCAATCCACTATATGGCAATATTGAAGGAAAAATAAAAAGTTATGGCTCTGCGAAGAAGGGGAGCAACAAATGAGAGCTTAAAAAATGGAAAATTGCAAAGTCATGAAGGGGTTCATATAATAGCTATTGATAGTTTGCCCTACGTTTTTAAATTAACTTTTTAAATATTGTAATTATTTCAGACTCAGGAACAACTAGATGAACACGGGAGAGGTGCAAATTCTTCATTTGATGCATTTCATTGATTGCTGACAACACAGTAACTTATCTTAGTCTCAAAGATAAGTGGAGTACAATTCATTGCACAAGTGTGGTAAAATGCAGCACGTCGTCCCCAGTGATATGTGTGCTTATTATTAGAGATAAGCGTAACAATTTGCAGAGGATCGAGTCTGAGATAAATTTCCTGACATTCACGGTTTTATGCAAATTGAAACATTTTGAGATTTGATTTGCAGTTTGCAGAAAAAACCACTTGCCCCTCACTATTTTCCACACTGCTGAAGCATCATAAAGCAGGCAAACATCATTTTGTGTTTCTGCATGGGTCTCCCCATAACACCCTGTAGCTATGGATTACTGTACCTTGTTCATTTGTGGTCAGTACCTGGGCCATCGGAGAGTAGCAATAAATTTGAACTGGATGACAAATATAGGTCATATCAAGCACGACTAGTGGACATCATGTAAAGAGAATTTATCACCAGTTTACGCTACCCCATCTGAGACCAGCATGATATAGGGCATAGACACTGACTCTAGTGATATCACTTCCTGCAGTGCATACTGTCTTTTTGATAAAATCACTGCTTTATCTGCTGCACAGCTTCACCATATCAATAGTGCATTAGACATGGGGAACAAAAACCACATAGGATGCATCCAGAATGGTGCCCATCCATGATAATCTGCCACTTGACCTTAGGCAGTTTATACATACATCTGTCAGCTGAAGCAGTCAATACACAGGAATAAGAAGAGCAAAGAAAATAATACATAGCATCCATTCTAGTATGTCTCAGGTATGCCTTATTGATTTGGATGCATCCTATGTGGTTTTTGCTACAAATGTCTAATGTACTATCGATATGGTGAAATTGGGAGATGCTGGACATGAGTGTGAGCCCGCAGCTGTACAGGAGATAAAAGTTTACTTTCGATCACTGGTGTAAGCTGATGGGACTACTACTTCCATCAGCCCATGTCTGCTTCCGCTAATAACAATGAGAGCAGGCAGTGGCTGATGGGAGTATTCATCAGCCGGCGCCTGCGCTCTAAATAAATAATTTATAAAAAACCTGTCATGAGAGCCCCTGTATTTTTGATAGCCAGCCAGGCAAAACTGACAGCTGCGGGCTGCAACCCTCAGCTGTCAGCATTAACAAGGCTGGTTATCAAGAATAGAGGGGTCCCCATGCTGTTTTTATTAATTATTTAAATAATGTAAAAAAATGACATGGGCTCCTCGTCATTTTAACAACCAGCCAAGCTAAAGCAGGCAGCTGTAGGCTGGAATTCTCAGGCTGTAAGGGCCCACAGCCTAAAAGTAGCAGCCCGCAGCCATTCCAGAAAAGGTGCCCCTATTAGATGCACCAATTTTGAAAATTTTCCTGGATCTTACCACTTGCCCTGTAGTGGTGGCAAGTGAGGTTTATATTTGTGGGGTTTATGTCACCTTTGCATTGTCAGGTCATCCAGTCCCTGGCTGGTTTCAAAAATTGTGGGGGCCTCACACCGTTTTTTGAAAATTATTTATTTAAATAATAAGAAAAACAGCATAGGGACTCCCTCTATTCTTGATAACCAGCCCTGCTAATGCTGACAGCTGAGGCAGCCCTCTGCTGTCAGTTTTGCCTGACTGATTATCAAAAATACAGGGGAACCCATGCCATATTTAATTAGTGCGCAGGCGCTGGCTGATGAATGCTCCCATTAGCTACTGCCTACTCTCGCTGTTATTAGTGGGAGCGGACATAGGCTGACAAGAGTAGTAGTCCCATCAGCCAACACCAGTGACCAGAGGTGAACTTTTTACCTCTAGTCACAGCTGTTTGTTCACGCTCTCATTTGACAGCATGGGAACTGCAGATCTCTGACCAGCGGTAATGATTTTCCTGCCATTCAGAGGCAATGTTTGCCATGCTGTCATGCGCATTTACTATTTTAACTCTTTTTAGGCAGATTCCAAGTGGAATCTGGCAGAAAAATATTAGTGCACATTTTCTTATACTGACTTACCAGTAGTGAGCTTGATCACTAAGAGAACCTATGGCAGCATGAACTCCAAATACGCCCCTGCACAAATGCAAACTTTGATTCTCTTTTTAAACTTTTTATAGACAACAGAAAACCTGTTAAATAGTGGTACAGAATTGGAAATATTTTTTTCTCTTTCTTTTCCCCAAAGCTTCACCATTCTTGATTACAGGCTATGTTTGATTCTCAGCACCATTGAAGTAAAGTTGCTGAGGTCTGATTGGGACAGAAAAGCACAATAGGACAACACAGCAAGAGAAATAAGAGAGGGTGAGAGTGATGGTAGTGCTCAGCTGGGGTGGCTGTGAAAGGACACAACACTTATAAGAGCCTTCAGAATCCACAACTGCAACCCCGTGACTGGAGGAAATATTCTTCCAGATAGTAATTCTCTTTTTCTGGGGAGGTCACAGTACCTAGGCTGCACTTGTGAGAATGAAGAGTTCTTGATGGTATAAAAATAAGGTTTTTTTTTACACTAATGCGTTTCAGTGCCAGACTGGCTCCTTTTAGTGCCAGTCTGGCTCCAAAACATGTCAGTTTAATAAACACCTTAATTTTATACCACTGAGATTTCTTCATTCCCATAAGTGCAGTTCATATACCTCATATCTCCACTAAAGTGAATTGAAGCAAAGTTGAAGTACTACTGTAGACACAGCTTATGGACAAAACATTGTTTCTGAAAAGAGAGAACCTTTTTTTCTAAAGCAATAAAACCCTTTTTGTGTATTTGAAAATCTAAGTCTCATGATACTGGGTTTGAACCCTTGAGCCTGTGATTTGTGGTTAGCTTCTCTGTCCACTGAGTCACAGCAGGCACACCTTTTCTTTGGATGGTTAGGTTCTGTTACCCTGGCTGCAGTTTGCTTAACATAACACAGGTGTTTTCATTTGTCTTCCCTGTCATCTTTTGGGTGCGGCTTTATATTATTTCCCCCTGCTAGCATTTCCTGCTGGGTATAGACTCATTTGAATATTCAGCCATTCTGCTGTAGTTGAAAACCAGTCAGTGAAATTCCAGCTAGAGTTTACCTCTTTGCTGTTTCTGTTCTTTAGTCTGCACTTATCTTTTTTTCTTTTTACGAAGTAGATATTATGCCACCTAATATTTTAATCTTATTTTGTATTTCATGGTTTATATTACTCACTCTGGAACCTTTTCCTTTTTCAGCACACTTTTCCTTTTTGTAGGTAATTTACACTCTACTTTGCCCTCTGGTTCTTTAGGAGGAACGTGAAGCGATCAACGACCTTTCAGGCAGCACTGGTCTGAGTTGCCATCGTTCTAGACCAGGGCTCCCCAACTCCAGTCCTCAAGGCCCACCAACAGATCAAGTTTTCAGGATTTCCTTAGTATTTCTCAGGTGATAATTGCTTCACCTGTGCAATACAAAGGAAATCCTAAAAACATGATCTGTTGGTGGGCCTTGAGGACTGGAGCTGGGGAACCCTGTTCTAGACTGTGGTTAGGGCTATCTCAGCTCATGCAGGCTCCACTAGGTACTGTAAGGTCATGATCTCTAGTCTGTACAGGAACCAGCAGGGGCTTTAGCAGTTTTTGAGCTTTACCTATTTCCCAGAGTGAGTTGTTAAACTAACATAATACTAAACTAAAAATTAAAAAGTGTAAACTGTACAATATGCCTAAAATGTTGAATCCACTAGACTGTTATGGCACTCTTTTTTCTTGATCTACTACTTTTGACAGTTGGGTGGTTTCTTCCAGGAAAAGTCGGCACACATTGATGAGTAGCAGAAGCAGTGGGGGAAACATAAAACTGGTTGTCAGGAACTGAATCTTTAAGGAATGAAAGGTACAATTTACAGTAGCACAATGCCCATTTTATTATTTTGGTTTTTGTACCAATACTTCCATATTTTTAAATGTTAGAAAACCACTTTAATTCTTTATCCAGAAAATCTTGAGTAACTGAGCATATTTTCACAGGTTTAATGTTCGCACTGTAAAGAAAATCACTTATATACTTTTTAAATGACAAAAAGAGCTTACAAACCAAGCTGAAGCAAGCTGTCTTGAAGGTGACAAAGGCCAGTGCTGTCTTTGCTTAGCTATAAAATCTCAATATACAGTGGAATGACTAATTAAGAAGACTTTTATTAGTCATACCATAAGCCAGAGAGAATATAATATTTTACATATTGTCTCTGAAGATTATGTAAAGAAATGTTCAATTATGTACATGAAACTATTGCTTTTGCTCATCCCATATAAAATGACAACCAATGCCAGATTAAAAAATCCATTTTCTTTACACTTTATTTACAAAATGTATTAAAACTTTGTACATGCCTCATTAAAATGAGGCTCAGTAATCCGTCCACACATGCAGTTATATCTCTTTACAGCCATAAGTTTGCTTGGCAATTGTACTGATCACCAATCTGCAGTTAAAAAAGGAAGTTCAAACAAAACAAATTAAACATTAAAATACAAAGAAAATATATATATTTATATATATCCCAAATGTTCTACTGCTGAATTGTTGCAGTTATAGCAGGAAAATGTAAGCAATCATTATTTTTACATGCATTGTCTCCATTAAAAAGTACCGAACATCCCTGCTTCGGTATGAAGCTCACACTCTTAAAAATCAATGTTTCATTCATAAACGTACTTATATTTTTAACACTTTCCTTGACAGATGCTGCCACAAGGTCATAAGTACTGGCTTCTCTATCACAGAAAGAGTTAAATAACATCTAGGAAAAAACATGTTTTTAGTATTTTCTGCACAGCATTTTTTTCCCACAATGGGATAGTAATAGCATTAAGACTTTGAAAAAAATCACAGTTCCATTTTAAGAGAGTCCCATTTCTCAGCCGGCCTCCATTCTTAGCTACCCACCCACAATACAATATTCTTCAACTTGCTTCCAGCTGAGAAGGTTTGAAAAGGCTAGTCTTAATATATATATGGTATATTTTTGGAAATAAAGTACATTACATATTCGCATTTTCATTACAAGACAGTTACAATGTAATTTGATGAAATGTCTATGTGTTGCTGATGTGCGATGGGTTAAGTTTGGAGTTCTCCCTAGTTCTAAAGATAGCTAAAATAAAAGGTGAGAATTGTGGCTTGGTGGTTAGTGCTGGGTTCTTAGGTTAAAATTTGACCAAGGACCACATCTATATCTATATCATCCCTGTATTTGAGTGGTCTTCCCCACTCTAGAAACACATACTAAATTTGTTTCTCAAAAAATTGGTACTAGTCTTTTTGAGAGAAAATTAGATTTTAGGCCCATTGAGGACAATGAGCAAACCTTTAGTTAAGCCTTTGTTTTACCCAGGCATACATTAAGTCAACTTTTCTAGTACTGTGTTAAATTTTCTGACCAAACCAAGATGGCTTGTTGGCAATTCAAGTCAAAACCAAGAAAGTCCCATACCTAAGTCCCTGACAATGGAGTAAAGCCGATATCTTTTCAATACTGCATAATAAGTTGATACTATGAAGCCAACAAGAGGTTAATAAACTACTAAGGTCTGAGATTTTCAGCGAAGTCTATGGCAAATGCGCAACTTGGAGAATCGATGGAAAACAATGTAAACAGAAAAATAACATTTCCCCAATGTCTGAAACATTAAATATAGAATGGCTTACCAACATTTTAAAAATAACCCAACTTTAAATACGGTACTTACATATGAGATAATAATTAAGCAATGATATCTATATCATCCCTGTATTTGAGTGGGTTTCCCCTATTCTACAAACACATAATGATTGATTTGCTTCATAAAAATGAGTCCAAGTCCTTTTGAGAAAAATTAGATTGTGAGCCCATTGAGGACAGGGATAAAAGCTTTAGATAGACCTTTATTTTACCCAGGCATAAATTATGTTAAATGACAATTTTCATTATTACATTTTCAGTCCAAACCAAGATAGCTTGTTAGAAATTCATCACTGTAGAATTTAAATACTTAAATATTAGATAATAATTAAGCAATGATTGTTTTGTATATCTGAGCTATTTGCGTTCTTTAGCTAATAGACTGTGATCCTTTTTTTTTTAATTATACCTCTATGATATTACTTATCTATGTGAGACGTGAATTAGGATTGAACTGTAGTGTAGACCTATTTTATGGGAATTGACAACAGAAATGCTTTGATAGACTAACTCAAGAACACCTTTCAGAACAGCCGGTCTTACATAATTTACAAGCATAACCTGAAGTAGCAAATTTGTAATATGTGAAAATTGTTCGATATTCTAAAAGTTGCATTATGGTAATGCTGACATGATTTTATAACTTGCATTGTGTAGTAAAACTGGAAGACAAGGTATTTTGGTTAGGTATATAGAAATATAAAAATAGACTTTTTTCCATTGATTTTTAATTCTTTGTCAATTTAAATTTTGCAATTGAATCTTTTTAGTTGGATGATTTATACAGATTACCACAAAATTCATCTTATGAAATTGAAAACACTAATTTGTCTCGGTAACCCATGTAGATTAAAAGAATGGTAGGATATTTTTTAAGATTATAATTTAGATGATGCAAATAAATCATTGGTAAACATTGGTATAAATGGCTAAGTAGCTCTTTGCAATTTTTTATATAAATGTTAAAGGGGATATCAACGACTTGGACAACCCCCTCTTAAATTCTTAAGTCCTCCAATAAATAAGAAAAACTTATATCTCCCCCACCTGCACTATTCCAGCAGCAATCTTGGACCTGGGTCTCATTATTATGTTAAGTGAGTGCTACAGTCCAAAAGTGACTGCTCATTAATTGCTGCTGATCAAAATTCTATCAGATGAGATATCTGCTCTGACAAAATAGTAAAGGTAGCAGCCTGTCAGTGGTCATTATCTGACTACATAACTTACGTGGCATAGGTTTTAGTGAGGAGCGAACGTGCTTGGAAAAGGTCTTTCCCGAGCATGATCAGGTGCTAACCGAGTGTCTTTGGCGTGGTCGAAAAATATATTTGAGCTCCTGTGGCTGCATGTGTTGAAGCTGTCAAACAGCCACGAGACATGCAACAGTATGAACCTAAACATATTTTTTGACCATGCCGAAGACACTCGGTTAGCACCCGAGCATGCTCAGGAAAGACCTTGTTCGAGGACGTTCGCTCATCACTAATAACTATGTCACACAAGCACCGAGGGAATTGGGGCAGACATTGAGGAATTGGGCTGGTGGGAGAGGTGAGTATAAACTACTTTAAACTAAAATATAGAACAAACTTCACTGTGCTTATCCTCAAGAAGCCTGGAATGAATAAAGGCCAAAAAATATTTAAAGCATAGGTTGGCCTTTATTCATTCCAGGCTTCTTGAGGATAAGCGCAATGAAGTTTGTTCTATATTTTAGTTTGTAATTCATTTAACAGGACCTGCACAGTGCCTGTCTTTCACTTGCAGCTATCGCAGTAGTTTTTTTCCAGGTAGAGCGCCAGTGTGTATAACCAATTGTTTTATTATAACCTATTTTACCCTGTGAACATTTAAGTAGGGGTTGTTAATGTAATAGTCAACTTCTTTAATATGCGTATGTAAACTATTTTAACATGGGTCCTGCATTAATTTGACAGAATGCTATTAAGATATAATGAATTGGGATGTCTCGGATAAAAATCTGCACTTTCCACAAGAAACAGTACCGCTTATGTCTATTTCTGGTAATCACAGCTTGGCTTTTGTCAAATTTTATACAATATTTTTAATTTCTTTAAAAAATATATATATGTAAAATAAAATAAAAATAAAATGTAAAATTTTTAAAATTGTTTTGTTAAGAATAAATTATTGAAAAAAATAAAGAATCATGTATCTTTAATATATTTGATATTATTCACTAGGTATCATCAAAATAACAATGTAACTCTGAATTTCAAGAGAACAATTATTTTATCTACTGACAGCTAATATTAAATTTCCCTTTCGTTGCTTTAAGTTCTATCCACCAATGATTTTTTTTTTGTCTGCTTGGTGCTACTTTCCATTTCAGGCAGACTGAATTTAAAGCCTTCAGGAAAGATGTAATAAGTGGAGAAAAGCTGAACAATCATGTCTGTTGAGACTGAGAGGCATGCCTGTGTAAATCTTTATGGTATTTTAAATGAATTTTTTTCTGCATACAAAAATAAAAAATTCAGATGTCTTCTTAAAAAAATGTATGTTTTCTGGCAAAAGAAGCATAGGGTTTTTTTTTATTTAAAAAAATAAATAAAAGTAATCCGATGGATATCAACCCCTGTAGTGATAAAGTGTACTGGGCTAGGAATAAGTAAAGTAGGCATTTCCTTTTTATAGTTAATTTACATTTTGAGACAAATATTTAAGCTAGGAAACAAGAAGAAATAATACTTAAATATTTCTTGTTCACAAACTTTTTTTGTAAGAGTAACAAGGTTTTACTTGGAATCTAAAGAGTAACTTTTCTCTTTGTGGAGAGTGACATGCCTGGCATGCCAGTGTAAGGAGGCTTATAAGCCATGCAATGCTTCTCTGGAAAATTAAATATGCAAATTGTCTGTTCCTCTTGAAGTTTCAGTCAGAAGCCTCTCATGTAGCCAAATCAGATCTCATGCTATGCACTGATGAAAGGTAGCACCCTGAAATGCTATGTCTGCAGTGTCATGTGGTAAGACTCATTAAAGGTTCGATATCGACTTTTAGGTTTGCTACTTTCAATATTTGGCACTAGAGTTCAACTCCTCTTCCTCTCTGAAGAGGCAATTTGCATATAAGGTTTTTTTATGACACAATTGGGCATATTGCTATATTATGGGCTATTTTCCTTACCTCTCCTGGGCACCTGAGTTTTAATTTAGTGTAGAATCTGTGAAAGTCTACCTGTCGACTGTGCTACCCAATTAGATTTACATTTTTTTTACAGCAAAGAACCGTTCTCTGTCAAGAAATGAGGTATTTTTTGTCTATTTAATAACTGGTGTAGAATGTTAAACTTTTTTTTACACCAGTGGCAACTTAGAGCAAAAAAGTATATTTCAAAGCAATCATTTCACTGTGCTATCTTACTTTATATATAACACTTTGAAAGAGCATTTTACCTGGAGCTTAAAGTAATATTGTATTGGATTGCACATTTTACAGAACACACAAGGGTCAAAGCAATTTGAGATCAGGACTGACACATTTTCATCTCATGTCAATGTATCAAGGCTTGCTTCTTTAACTCCTGGGATCTTACAGCTCTGCTGCTCAGTACAGTATTTTCTGCTTGGTCTGTATTTTGGCAGGAGTATGGTCTACTGACTGAATTTGCTCTCAAATTTTGTATACTGTATATGTTTAGGGCTAAACATTGGAACTTGTTAATTATTTTTTTTTACATTTTACAAGCAATGGTTATTGCCATAGATTGATAATTTATATTTGGCCAAAACAATGTTCAGAAATTAAATTATTTGTAGATCTAGCCAATAATGAGACATAAATTATATGATTATGTTATAATTCGATTTTTAATTATATATGTCAACATTTGTTTAGTAATTGTCTAAGTATGTTTTGAAGGCCAATGCAATTAACATGTTCTCTTCCCGAAGACCTACATGTTGCACTTCTGTGTTAGCCTTAATATACAAGTATTCGTCCTGTATATACTACAATTTTATTTCAAAACTTGAACAATTTGGGTATTAAAGTGAAAAGACGTAAATATGATAAGTCTATCTATTAGGGTCCATAGCCCTTATAGGGTTGCCCTTATCAGATGTCCTTCTATGACCAAGCATGGATAAGAGCCCAATTCTAATTCAGTGGGTCATGCTAAGTCAGAATTGGTCCATCTATTGTGTTGGCTGCTATTGATCTGAATAGCAGCTATGTAATACTACATTTCTGCCACAGCTGAAATCAAGAGCCAAACCTCTCACTTTTTTGCTATCTCACTTTCGGGCAGTTGTAAATAGTTGGTTGAATCCCACGAGCTGGCTTACATATTGAAGAGGTTTCCTATGATTAGGTAACCCCTTTGACATGTTTTTTATACTGTAGAATTTCTAAGGAAATTCATGTTCCTGCTTAAGAGGACTAGTATTGTGCATTTTTAGATATATGGCTAGTATTAACATATCTTTCCATCTCCTGTGTTTGGCATGTTTACCGAATTGTGTACCATTATAACAATAGATAACATGTTATCTAAATGTAATAAATTTACATACTCAAATTTAGTTATTATACAAGCTTGATACATAGGTGTCATCTAGGATACCTAATAAATGCTTTGGAGAGTAATCAAATAACCTCTAATTTATGTGGCTATTTAGATTTTAGGTAGAAAAATATATGTATATATAACCTGAAACAATTGTAGCTGTATTTTTTCATGTACCCCTGAATTCCACATCCATGTATTTGTTATGAGAATAATGATTGTTTTTTTACCATATCATGTATACATCTTAGCATTAGGAAGAACCCAAAAGACACTGTTAGTTGCCAGGCTAACAGAATGCTGTTCAGAACATACAACAGCATTACTAACAATAACACATATAATAAAACACTTGTGAATTTAAAAGTGCATTCACTCTACATATACATTGAAATAAATTTTAGACATATAACCTGCCCTTTACACAACAACAACTTTTCATGTTTTTAGGGACTGCCATGGGGTCAGTATGGTGTCAATCTTTTACCATTGCTATCCTCTAGTCAGTCTTTCAATAAATAGACCATGTTAATCTAAAGCTTTCATTCCTAGTTTATATGACATATAAGGTCTTATTTACCCAGCAATCTGTGTGGTTTTAGTGAAACATACATCAACATTACAATGGAGACAAGACAATATGGTACCGAGTGAGTGACTGAATTCGATTAATACAAGAAAGAGTGAATGCACCTTTAAAAATGCATATAGAGCATCTGAGGCTCCGTAGAGTGCTAATAATCGATGGCTTTTAAAGAACTTGTTCTTTACATGAGTACATTTTCTTACACAAGATTCTCGACTTGTGGCCAGTTAAAGTTTTGTTTTTCAAGCAAAGCAATAGCATTTCCGTGATAGTTTGCATTGTTGTGAGACTCAGAATGTTCCATAAGGCACTGAAGGAAAAGAAAAGAAATCTGTTCTTTCTAGTAAAAGTTCTTTGCACCATCAGCAGTTTGTGTTATTCCCGACACGAAGGAAAGAGTTTAACTGGCTCAGGTGGTCAGGATGTAGGAGGAAGCCTCATTCTCATAACCTCACCTCATGACTTGGCTCATCTCAATGGTTATCTGCAAAATACCAGGTGTATATAACTTACATTGAGCTCAGAATATATGAACATATTTTTGCCATTGAAAGAGAATAAATAAGATGCATGTTTTTGTATTCTTAGAATAAAACAGTTTCAAGAGAGGAATTTAAGAGTTACAGAAAAATCTTTTTACATTTACGGAAGATGCACTTCTTTCACAGTATATAAGAATTTCAAATAATAATGGCACTTAGTAGCTTCACTTTTTAATATACTTTTCATCTATTTGAACACAGTGTTGATATTAAAGGCCGGATTTCACACCCCAAGCTATTAATATGTGCATGTAGCTCTTTCAAAGACAAGTCTAGCAACATGTTTACATGGCTAGTTCATTCCTCCATAACTGAGAAATCAGTGTTTGAAAATGCAAATTAGGCTATTTGTATTTTTTATACAACTGAAGTTATTTTTTGTACACCCCATCTTATTATTTGAAGGAAATATTTCTATATATATATATATCTATATATATATATATATATATATATATATAATTGAATGTATATGTGTATGTGTTTATCATCAACCAATCACAAAACATTTTTAATTTCACCAGAGCTGTTTAAAGGAAGCTGAGCTGTGATTGGTTACTATGAGCAACAGTTTTCCTTGCAACCAATCACTAAGCATCTATCATTTTACCAGAGCTGGTTAAAAGAAGCTGAGCTGTGATTGGTTGCTATGAGCTACAGTTTTCCCACTCCACGACAACACCTCAGCAGACACTGACATGGTGGGAGAAATCTAGCATTCCCGGAAACATAAGCTCCCAGCCATTGTCTGCCCCCCAGAAAGGAGCAGAGAGCACATGACAGAAATGAATCCCCCCTCCTGTGCCCATATACCCATCAGACATTATCCATCCCATAGGCACAGCTTCCATCTTAAAGGGATATCCCATTTGGAAGTTAGGGCAAATCCCTCAGCGCTCTGATTCTGACCCCAGGCTTCTATTAAAGGGATCATTGGTATGGAAGTCAGGGCAAATCCATCCAGTGCTTTTTTTTATCCCAGGCCTCTCTTAAAGGGATCTCTGGTATGGAAGTTAGGACCGTTCCACTCATCTCTGTGGTTCTGACCCCAGGGACTCTTAAAGGAATCATTGGTATGGAAGTTAGGGCAATTCCACTAAGCACTCTGGTTCAGACCCCAGGCTCCTCTTAAAGGGATCCCCAGTACAGAAGTTTGGGCAAATCCACTCTGCGCTTTGGTACTGACCCCAGGCCTCTCTTAAAGGGATCCCAGTTATGGAAGCCAAGGCAATTGCCTTCAAATGCTCTGGTTCTGACCCCAGGCTCTCTTAAAGGGATCACCTGTATGGAAGTTAGGGCAAATCCCTCAGCGCTCTGATTCTGACCCCAGGATTCTTTTAAAGGGATCATTGATATGCAAGTCAGGGAAAATCCACTCACCACTCTGGTTCTGATCCCAGGCTCTTTTAAAGGGATCCTGGGTAAGGAAGTGAGGCAAAATCCAAACTGCACTTTGGTACTGACCCCAGGTCTGCCTCTCTTAAAGGGATCTCTGGTATGGAAGTTAGGGTAAATCCCTCAGTGCTCTTATTCTCACCCCAGCCTTCTATTAAAGGGATCATTGGTATGGAAGTCAAGGCAAATTCACTCAGTGCTCTGGTTCTGACACCAGGCCTCTCTTAAAGGGATCCCCAGTATGGAAGTTAGGACCGTTCCACTCAGCGCTCTTGTTCTGACCCCAGGCTGACAGGATGATGTGGCATATTAGGGGTAGTAGTCTGGTGGCTCTGGCTGATGGGATGATGTGGGATATTAGGGGTAGTAGTCCGGTGGCTCTGATGGGATGATGTGGGATATTAGTGGTAGTAGTCTGGTGGCTGTGATGGGATGATGTGGGATATTAGTGGTAGTTGTCCGGTGACTCTGACTGATGGGATGATGTGGGATATTAGGGGTAGTAGTCCAGTGGCTTTGATGGAATTATGTGGGATATTAGGAGTAGTAGGCCGGTGGCTCTGATGGGATGATGTGGGATATTAGTGGTAGTAGTCTGGTTGCTCTGGCTGATGGGATGATGTGGGATATTAGGGGTAGTAGTTCAGTGGCTCTGGCTGACGGGACAATGTGGGATATTAGGGGTAGTAGTCCAGTGGCTCTGACAGAATGATGTGGGATATTAGTGGTAGTAGTCCGGCGGCTATGATGGGATGATGTGGGATATTAGTGGTAGATGTCCGGTGGCTTTGGCTGATGTGGGATATTAGTGGTAGTAGTCCAGTAGCTCTTACTGACGGGATGATGTGGGATATTAGGGGTAGTAGTCCAGTGGCTCTGGCTGACGGGGTGATGTGGTATATCAGTGGTAGTAGTCCGGTGGCTCTGTCGGGATGATGTGGGATATTAGTGGTAGTAGTCCGGTAGCTCTGGCTGACGGGATGATGTGGGATATTATAGTGAATGTGCCTATGCAGAGTGGGCAGGGCTCTACACTCAGCTTTATATATAGAGATAAAAATCATTTTATGTTATAATTAACCGTAGTTAGTTACTATGCCCGGGCAACGCCGGGCTCTTCAGCTAGTTACCTATATTTTTAATAATTATCATCAGATACTGCTTTCTATTTTAATTACTTTTTTGTTTACTGTTTTGTTTTTTATATTTTAATTCTTCATAATTAATGTTATTATTTTTTTATGGAATTATGAGCTGCTGTTAACAGCATTTAGAGATATGATTTCCAGCAGACACATGAGCAATTGGAAAGTCAAGCAACAAACTGGAGATGTTCATTGACTTCTGTGTGAAAGTGTCCTAGGCATGCTCTTTAATAGGTGCAGAGGTCATAGTGCAGGGAAGAAGAGAAGGTGAACTGTGACCATCACCTTTTGTAAAACGATGAATGCTATTTTATCTATATATTAGCGATAATTTTCATTGTAGTCTTGCCCTTTATGATAATGAGAGAACTGCTGAAAAGCGATTTCTACATAACAGGAAGTATCATCCTCATCCTATTATGATGCTTAGTAGCTATAGAGAAAGCTGCAAGAACTATCATAAATATCCTGTCATCAGTTTGCATAATATTTTCATTTGCAGTAAATATAGTTCTACCTTATAGAAATTTCAGAAATGGCAAAAAATTGAAAATATTAGTAGGTTTACATACAATTCACCAAAACCAAAAACTGAAATTTCCTGCTCAGTCTCAAGCTCTGACAATGGTTCGAATGAATGAATGAATTGTTGATTTCAAAATGGAAGATAAATAATTACAATTTCGCTAGCAACATAATTTAAAATTTAAGGTGCATGAAGTATTAGCTTGGTTCAGATTATATGCTTTGAGCATATCCACACTCTTACTCATAGTAAATAATTAAGTTCATGGACCATTTCTTTGGGTAAGAACATGGACCACTGCTATGAGTAGAACATGGATACAGTGGAAACATGTAAGCTGTAACAAGCTAGTATTTCTGAAGTGAAGAAAAAGTTGTCACTCCGTTGTCCAGGAAAAATTATTTATTCAAAGTCCGTGTGCAAAGACAACATTGAAAGTAGATATCAAATCATCTGATGCATTTCAGAATAACATTTCTTAATCATAGCTTTATTCCAAAGTGTGTCTACTTTTAATGTTGTCTTTGAATCATAGAATCATAGAATCATAGAGTTGGAAGGGACCTCCTGGGCCATCTGTTCTAACCCCCTGCTCAAAGCATTATTCGCTAAATCAGACTTTGAATTAAGAATTTATCCTGGATGAGGGAGTAACAACTTTTTCTCCAGTTCAGAAAGACTAGCTTGTTACAGCTTTCAGTGTTGACTTGTTTTTTAGTTCAGATTTATCTTTTATAACCTACTTAAGTTGTCCTGCACCCGGGATGTTAAGAATGAAGTTGTGGTGAGCTGCCCTGTTTGTTTGTGAAGCTAGTATTTCTGGCACAATTTGGATTTTAAATTATGATACTAATAAAATAGATTTATTTAGTGCCTGATGTGGGACTCAAATTTAATTCTCATAAATTGAAATTCTTGTTCCTGGTTACAATAACCGTAAACTAGACTAGCAATGGCATACAGCCTAACCAAGGTGAAGAACATTCCTTAAGCCAATGTTCTAGCAATGTAAAGTTTTTACTATATTTCATTAACAAAAGCTTGTCACAAACCATACCCTTAAATTTTAACGCTTTCTGTTCCGTAGACATTATAACCTTCTCTGTATGTAGCATAATTCTGGGTGCTGGCTGCAGGAGGAGGTTTAAAGTTTTGTGCATTCTTTGTAAGTTTCATTCTTTTTGATTCTGCTCGTGATTTGTAGCAGAATTCTATTAAAGCCACCATCATGGCTAGTCCCAGACCTCCAACGAGGATATAAAACACCCCTGCGACATTACTTAGACTCAGGGCGCTGGTCTTGTCCTAAGAAAAATGAACAGCATTGTTAGGTTCACTGAATACTTTAGAATGGCTTATAGTTTGGATTAAAATCTACCCTAATCTTAAATATAAACGCTATAACTGCTCTACCTCCATGCTTTCATTTACAAACATACCAAATATGATAGTGAATTCTCATCTCAATATCATTTATAGCATTACTTTTATTCTACTGCATAGTTAATTATTATTGCACTTTCAGGATACATTAATAATATAATAACTGACATAAATTATGCATCTTAAAGCATGAAAAATTTTTGAAATACAAAATATTTTCCATTCTTTGCATTTTGTAAATGCTACAAACAAAATATAGAAATATTTTATGTATTCCGTAGTCTACTATTAAAAACTTCATAATTAAATAGCTAGTTAAGTCATAAAAATCCTGAAAATTCCAACTATCTACTTTAACTATGACCTCTGGTATACTTAACCATAGCAGCAAAAAATGTATATACAGAAACTCATATTGACCAATTCTGCTACGGCATCTTTAAATTTTAACCATAGATTTGCAATATACCGTGGATAGGGATCATTGAAAGTGAACATGAAAAAGTATTTAACGCAAACATGAACCATATTACCGATAAGCGATGGTTAATACGGTACTTGGAATTACTAAGCTATAATCTTTTTCATGCAGATTGAAAAGTTAAACAGAAAAATGATAACTGGCATTAATCCGGATGTACCCTAGAAAAGCTAATCCCATAATGCATCTTAATTCTCCAGAAATGTATTCATTTATTGCTTTACTGTCTTTTATCATGTAAACTAAAATATAGAGAAATATCAACATTAACTTTTAAATAAGTATCTGAGAATGCATTAATTAAATCACTACACACATGATCTGAAACGAATGAATGAATTTTAGGTCATTCGAATAGCGTTTTAGTAATAATTTTGAGATGTTGGTCATGTATTACTGTTGCAATAGCGGTAAATATTCCAGTCAAGTGTACTGACTAATTTCAACAACAGCAAGATAAGTGAATACACAACATGTATGAATGCTGATGGAGTGAGCTACGGACAGTGTCAAATACAGAGATACTAAATAAGAAAACAAACACGAACCCTAAAAGTTTCTTGACTGTAATGTTTTAATGGAAAAAATGTGGTGCGATATAACAGTGATATAATAAAAATATTTAACCTTCTGTTGTATTTTGAACCTAATCAAAAGGAAAAAAGATAAAATTAAATTTTTGGGGGAATTATTTTTAACTTTTTACATTTTTTAAACATATTGTCTTTTAAAGTATAGGATTTTATACGTGGGCAAGATGATCTGAGCAGTAGTATGTCAAGACTATCATTAAAAGTTGTAAGTCAAGATCTTGAGAAAGCATAGGTAGCCTACATCTCTTTAACACAATGGGGTAAATTTACTATAACATTATCAACAGATCTGCAAAAAAAAATGCTTAATGATAGTTTGAGTATTTTCCCTGTGTAATGTGTGCATGACAGCAAGGCCACATTTTGACAATGATTGAATATTGTATTGTTTGAGGCTACACTTTGGCATAAGAAGAACATGCTTCAGTGATATTTAGCATTTGAAACTGTTAGCATTAGAATATTTTCCCTTGATATTACATGGTTTATTAAGCTAATAGATAGAAACAGAGTTATGTCACATTTACCAACTTCTTATGTGTATAAATCTATTTTTACATGTATCTGGTTACTTAAATTAACTGGTTACTTAAATTGAAGGAGGTTAAGGGTGTTTTATAACTGTGCAGGAAACCTTACAAAAGGAATTAAAATAATAGGTTAAACACAATTTCCTGAGATGCTGTGTGTTTTATTAATTAACCTCCTTTACTAATAATCTGTGTAATTATATCATAAGTTTGTAATAGAAAAATATGTGAAATCACAATAAGAGAAGAAAGACCGTTACTATTCAAACCACATAACTTAAGTAGTAATTATTGGAGACTTGCTAGCAGCTGGCTAATGCCATGACAGAAAGGTGCTCAGTTCAAAGGAAATGTGTCCTGGATGCAGACAATAAGAGAAAAGGAGGCACTCTGGTACATGTAAATTTCTTTTGTGAGCTTTGTAATGATCCTACTATGATGCCATATTCTGAGTATACTTCTAGAAGGTTACATGGCTTTACAGACACACACTGTGGGCTTTTGACCCCCCCTTCCACCTCCTTCTCTCTCCCTCTGCCTGCGTGTGAAATCCTATACTCCTTCCTCCCCCTCCCTCAAGAATATGCTGGTGGATCAGAATACAGTCCTTTGTCTGAAGACATGGGCTTTTGGTGTATGTGAGAGGGCATATCTTCACCCCAGTTGGTGTTATAAGTATGAAAGTTCCATATTTGGAATGTGCTCCAATAGAGCTACCCACCCTGTAGTTTTCTAGACTCCAGCTTCAGCGGAATCCAAGAAATGGATTCCTACTTAACCCGTTTATACAGGTACTTCATATTTGAACTTAAATGAATGTCAATGTCATGCTGAGTGAGATGATACTTTGTTTGTCACTATATGAGGTTCCCTCCCGGTGATATGATACTTATGAATTTATTAGGCATTTCTGAAAAGAGGAGTGCTTCCATAATTAAGCCCCCTCTTTGATGTCACGACCAGGGGGTATAAGATAGTGGGAGCTCACTTTGCAGGGGTCTTTGTCCTGGAACCCTGATACAGAGAGGCTCTGTGACGCACTGTGATTTATTGCCCCTCACCACATGGTCTGCTGTGAAATGACTTAAGCAACTGTAAGTGTGTTTCTCCTTTTAATCCCTGTTATTTTGTAATCATTTGTACATATTTCCATTGTCTCATTTTGTAATATCTTTTATACCTGTTGTAAACACTGCCTACCCTTTGGAGTAAAATCTATAAAGTTACTAGCTTCGTTTCTCCTGCTCTTTAATGTATTTTCCCATCGCCTGAGGCTAAATTTGCTACTGATTGGGGTGGCTCCTGCCCTGTATTCTAGGACCAGGAGCTGGTGGCAGCAAAGGGTGTTCTGGGCTTTTGGGGAAGAACCTGGCAGTGACAGATGGAGTTTGATAAGTGTACATCCCGCCTAGGACCGGGATTCGTCATCTCCCTCACTGCAGCCCATACACGGTGAGGCGGCCTGTCCGGCGACTACTTATCCTAGATGCAGTTCCCTGACTGATCTGAGGGTAAGGGGGTACCGGAGAGCTGCAAAGTCCAAACCGGAAATTGGAAAGTGGGATATATATAAATCCCTGCTGAGAAGAACTGGGGGGCAAACAAACAACCCCAGTTCCTGACAAACTTTATTTCTGGAATACAGGATTAAAACATGGAATCCGGGAGCAGGATAACTATGGGACAACAGCCGTTTTGCCGTACCTGGACCTGTTGAAGCATCATTTGGATGCAAAATGGCCGTTGTCCCATAGGAATCCTGCTTCCCATGTCCATGTCTTGATCGTGTGTTGAAGGAATAAAATTCACAAAAGAAATTTATGTGTACCAGAGAGCTACCTTCTTTTCTGTTACCATCTGCAAACATGGTATTTGTTTGGCATGTATTCATATTCCTTGTGTCCATTTAATATTGCTCACTTTTTGAGATAACATTGTTAGACAAATGGGCAATCAATTTTCATCAATCTGAATGGTTAAAGGTATGTTTTTGCAAGAAATCCATAGGATAGGAGATAAATTGCGAATCACTGGAGGTCCGACCACTGACCTGAAGAATAGTGCATTGTTGAACTCGGTCTGAAAGAAAATGGAGGTCATGTATATGCACCTCCACTAAATTCATTGTCTATGGGACTATAAAAAAAATCAAGTACAGTCCTTGACTATTCCAGCAGTTCAATAGATATAACGAATGGAATCAAGGTGTGCATGCTCAACCTCTGCTCCATTTGGACATTACTCTGCAGAGCTTTATTCTCTAGATTGATGGGGGATCCAGTGAATGGATCCCCATAAATCAGCAAGTTATTCCCAATTGTTTGGATAAAAGATAGCTTTAAATCACAAAAAAAATTCCAAATATATAGCTGCCTTCTTCCAAAACAGTCCCAATCATGTCCACTAGTTGTGCGTGGCATTGCAGCTCAGTCCCATTAACTTTAGAGCTGTTGCCAGGTGTGGCACTGTTTTTTAGAAAAAAATCCCTTTGAATCATGTTTTAATTAGAGAGGATCAGATACAATTCTAATTCAACTGTTCGTAAAGATAATCCAGCAAGAGTATAACAAACTTAAGATGTAAAAAAATAAATAAAAACATTATACCCACTTTACTACTCACCCATTTGGCCCCAAAGTTACTCAAATCATGTCTCCAGTCCTCATCACATGTTAAGATTGCTGTCATGAGCACTGAGTCCCCAGGCCTCTGCAAATTCGGCCAGGGATCCTAGCTTTGATTAGGCTGGGGACAGTTCTGCCCAAGCTTTCAGAAGGTTATGACATCATAATGTTATGGCGAATGCCGTGACCTAGTGTGCGCATGCACAGGACCTCATCAGAGCCGGCAATCTTGGCCTACAGTGACGGGACAGGGAATTCAGCGCTCACGGTGGCAATCAGGAGATGCTATGAGAACAGAACAGATAACAATGAGGCATGGGGGGCTTGGAGAGGTGAAAGGTTAGATAAGTATACTTTTTTTTTACATTTTTATAACCTTTTAATGTTCTATTATTGTTTTGCAAAATATTGGCCAGCAGCTTTCATTTTGCTCAATCCACATGGAAGCGAATTATAAGAGAAATCTGCATTTGGGCAAACGCTACATTTTGTCAAATTCGAGAATTCAATTCCACTTGAATATATTTGGTCATCTTTAGTTTCAATCAGGTTTTTCAAAGAGGTAAAAATTAAGAAGATTGAGCTTTGATATCAGACATAACCTAAGGACAAGATTGGTGTTGTTTTACCGGTACAAACAGACCTTTTTTCTAAAACTTGACATGCCATGTGAGGAACATTTCCACTTGGAGTATACAGTAACCAGAATCTACAACTTGAAATGGTAAGCTAGTATAACTCTTTGTTGTGTCGCTATACTTTTTCTGCCCCTTTAGATTGGAATTGCAGAGGAAATAAAATTCTATTCAAACTTAATATTGATTAATGGTTCTCTATATTATACTATTTCCTGCTGACGCATAGAATGAAATTAGAACTATGAAAGAACTGAATCAAATTCTGCCCTCTATGAGCTTCATGCATTAGTTACAGCCACATTGATATCACCAGCATGTCTGTTATGTAGAAATATACTGTAGTTTTGGCCAAACCTACATTTTATTCATTGCATAGTGCAGTGAGTCAGGAGTCTGGTATATTCATGCTTTTCCTGGCTCATGCATCACTTCCTCACTATTACTGTGCATAGAGCAGGGAGCCTGTAGAACTCAAAGGGAGCAGAAAGAAGTAGGTAATAAGTTCCCAATAAGAGACAAGTGTTTTTAATTTGTGATAAATGCTCTGTAAAGTGATATTTTGGTTTGAGTAAATAAAATGTAAGTAATATATAACTAAATTGTATGAAATTTTACTCAGACTATGAGATAGGTTTTTTTCATTACAAAAAGTATAGTAAATTGTCTGTTATTCCCATTTCTAAAGCTAACCAGTTTTTTTTACATATTGTATTTTTTAAGAGATATAGATCCAAATGTATCCAAATGAAACGAAAAATGTGCATGCTTGACCTCACTGATTCCATCATGGTACAAGACTATGCATCTGGTGGACTCCTTTATCAGTCATGCTGTTGGTTTCTGTCATGTGATGGATCCTGTATTCATTGCTACTCTTTATTTAAAAAAAAGAAAAAAAGAGAAAGCATGGTGCAGATTGGAACAAAGTCATAATTGGAATGGAATTTGTGCAATTCATAATTTCCAAGAAGGTAACATAGCAAGGGTGAGAAACTGACCATTTGTCACTGGCACACTAGATAAGGTAATGCAGCCAGGCCCAGCATTGAGAGAGGGATTTGCACAGGGCCATCAACCCTAAAACCTTTTGAAGGTTTAGTGAATCAGTCAGTCTGAGGGCAGTCTGCCTTTAAAATCAAGATACTGAATTGATAATGCCAGCCCTGAATTATCAGTTCAATATTTGGGGTTAGAATTATATGGGGACATAACAATCATATTGGCAGTCATTCTATCCTGATCAATGATCATCAGCTTGGTACAGAGTCCAGTAAATGATTGCAGATCAACTTGAATATAGTTGATTGGTGCTTGATTAACTGCCTGAAATTCATCTGAGTAAATGCACCAAAATTTTCCAATTCATCATAACCTTTGCACCATTTCTTTGGAATAAGAATAATTCTAATAGTGACCAGATATGGTAAAATCAAGAAAATAAGTTGAAATCTAATGTAAATTAAATCAATGACGTAGTTTGAGTCCTTGCACAGCGATCAATCAGCTTCAGTAAATCTACCCCACTGTAAAAATGTGCAATATCAGGAAAAATGATTGTATCTGAGCTAGATAATTGTAGCACAACCATTTACATTTATGAAACAACTCTATACTCTGTTTTACTTACTGTTACCCTGTAGATGTGTTCATTATAATTCCTTGTTATTTGCTAAGCTTTGTCTGCTGGATGTAATTGATGATTCTCGATGCAGAATATTAAGATCTGGGATCATAGCGGATTAGTAAATCTTCCCCATTGAGTGTAAAGATATGACTCTACGCTTCTTGTTTTATCAGTGGTTAATGGCTTATTTCTATTGTTGGACTGTGCTTTAAAAAACAAAGAAAACTGTGTGCATGAAGGGTGAGTCAGAATGGGACTTCTAATCAATTCAAAAGACCTTCTGCGACTGACCTTACTTCCGGAGTCCTTGGCTCCACATTCACCCTTATCGTACCACCATTTGTTTTTCAGCTTGTCTAAGATGCCTTGTTCACTGAGTTTCAATACTGCAAGGTTTACTGGAGTTCTTCACGTGGGAAATAACATAAATAACATTATATTATGTTATTTTATGTTATTCAATCTTATAACTATTTTTATACTAAACAAAGCGATAAAGCAGGGACCCTGGACACATAGATCTTGAACTGCAGGTAACCTGAATATCACCTTAGTTTTAACACTACAAGTGACACTAAATTACCAGGTCCTGCCTATATCGCTTTGAGTAATCGGCACACACTGTTAAAGGAATATTAGTAACAAAGTAGAAATTGGCCCCGTATGTGGGGTGCTGTGGTTTAGTATTAAGTAACTTTTCAGAATGAATGCATGGACTAGCCAAGATACCTTTTCCACTGAGGCATGTATAGTAAATTAATACTAATTAAATAATAATTATCTGCATTATTGTTCAATACTCAAACATGTCACTGTCCTTGAGCACCCTGTGGTTTATTATTTTGAAGGTGTACTCATATAATTGGATGCATCAAAGTATATTTCACTTTTTAAAATGCATTTTAAATTTGTCTCCAATTCAAGATCTCAAAAGGGCTATACAGTATTAGAAAAAAAGGTTGTTTTCTTCCAAAACCAGCAACACACTTTTTGAAATATTGCATAATTTTGTAGATCATTCCCATTCATTTTAATGGAAGAGAGCTGCAATAGCAGGCATAATTCAATGACAAGTGTCAATGTTCCTGACAGAAAGCAACCGTTTTTTCTTGCTATACAACCTCTTTAAACAAACTTTTTAGGGGTATGCATTGAAGATCTACCCTGAAGTCACTTTCACATTTCTGTATTCAGATCAGAATTTTGCATAAGAGATTGTGAGTCAAAACCAGGATGGAGTCCAAACAAAAAATAGGAGCAAATCTTCCCAATACCATTTTTCTCTATCTAGGTTACACTCCTGTGTTTTAACTATGAATAACATTTTGATAAATGTAAAGGTGTATGCACCTAATTTTAGTGGATGTCCAACCATGAGTTTAGTGGATCAGAAGAACAAAGTGACTTTGGCAACTCAGTCAGTATTGTAGCCACTTAGTTTATCTAGGCACAAAGGCACCTCAATATAAGTGACTGTGCCTGTCATTTCTGCTCAAGTCTACATGGCCCCTTGGATTTCTTAACTGGTGGGGGTTCTGGGTGTCAGACTGCCACTTAGCACACTTTACTGCCCTATTTAAAAGCTTGTCCATCAATATATAGTCCTGCAACAGCCTTTATAGACAGTGGCGGCTTTACATATACTTTAGGTTTTTATTATGATGCCTAAAACCATGGGCAGTATGAGAACCCCAAGAGGCTACCTCATTAGAGAGACTTGGGTTTCATCCTTCAATGCTGTAGTATTTCCAAGAAAGCATAGTTCAAAAAATGCATCAGGCATTGGAAGAAGAGTCTACTCTGTAGCTTTTCCTGGCAAGCTTGATTTGATTGACAGGTCTCTTTCTAAATGTGTTCTAAAATTATGGGACCAATTTATCTAAACTTTAACACAGCAGAACTGCAAAGGTGTTGTAAAAGCTTTGAAAATTTGTCACATTTTTGTGCAACGTGGAGTTACTCAAAGAATTGAGGCTTTTGGCATTTTCATGCAACTTTAGTTCAACTACACCTAAATGGGCAGAGCTAAGGGGAAGTCGGGGTGGGCTGGCCCCCTGTCAAATTCATCAAACCTGTCAGCATTTTCTACTGGAGTATCATTTTTGGTGCAGCACATGAAGGCATGCACCACTTACTAGATGGGTGGAATTTATTAAGTGGTGCTGTGTACTTGGTGTAGAGTGAGTTTGTGCTGGCCAGTCTTGATTAATCGGATTCCATAATTTTTCTGAAATTCTGTAAGCACTACAGATTAAAACACAGATCTCTTTAAAAGTGACATTACTTTTAGCTAATAATAATAATCACTATTTTTATTTATATAGCACCAACTTATTCCCCAGAAATTTACAATTCAAAAGGTTTATGAGCAAATTTTGGCAAGTGTTAAAATGATTGCAGTTCCCTTTACACTACTTTCTTTACTTTTGTAGAAAGAACTCATGATGAATGAAGCAGAAGCTTGTTTGACCTCTTCACTATAAAAACAAAATTGTAGCCATGAGCCACTCCACATCCTCACAAGACTGATGTATCCTAATTGAACAGGTCTGTACAAAAGCATCAATCATCAGTAGAGTTCTCCTATTCAGTGGTATTAAAACTAATGTTTTTTCAAATGACATTGTAACTTGCAGACCCTAATAAAGCTATACTACTTAAAGTGGCATTATATTGTACTTGGCCACTTAAATCTGTTCTTGACATCAATCATTGTCAGTACTGATGTGTATAGTATAGACTACAGGCAATTGCAATTGCAACTTATTTTGTTATGTCCTGGCCTTATATATTGTCTAATGCTTCATTGTGATGCCATTTTGAAGTGAGAGACTCACTACAAAATTGTATCAAGATTCATAAGGTTTTGCTTTTTAACCAGAAACCATTCTCAATAAATGAGTATGATCCAGATAAAGCACCACCTTGCCCTTTATCAAGATACTAAAGAGTGTGCTGCATAAAGGATTTTATGTAGTCATCCAATGTCTGAGTGGAAAAGGCATCAATAGGTATCCACCAACCATTCTTTATTTATGAGTGTAAATTCCAGAGCTACTCTGAGTATAATGCATATCCAATCCAATGAGGTGAATACTTCATTAACAATTAGCCTTTTTGATTTTACCAAAATAACAGTCTTGCCGATTACTCTTGACTAAGGTACCCGATTGTGGTGACATTGAGGCTGACCTTGGAGTCACCTCCCCCGCTGCCGCATTCTCCTTTGTCGTACCACCATTTGTTTTTCAATTTGTCCAAGAGTCCTTGCTCATTCAGTTTTAATACTGCCAGGTTAACAGCATTTCTTGAAACGATAAAACATAACTTGTAAGAAAATGTACAAAAGGCTTTTAGGAATAGAGTTGTGCGAATGTCTTTAAATATTCTTTGCAAAATTTTTACTAAGTAAATTTGCCTTAACTAAAAATGTTTGGTTTCTTAAAATATAGTAACCAACAATCACATATTATATGCAATATTTTCGCCAGATTATGGTGAAATATCAAAATATTCTCCACTATAGACTTTCTATGCAATTTATGACAAAGTGATTTAGGTAGAAAAATATGTGTCCAGTCTTCTGCTAATCTTTAGATATATCCATACTTTCTGTAAGTATGTTTTATGTAAGTAGATTGGACCTGAATTTCACAAAATTCAGCGAAAAATCGCACATCTCTACTAAGGAATTGTAATATGTAAAAAAAAGGAGCACAAGAGGACAAATTGTCTAGGGTTTCACATAAAGCTATAAAGTTAACAATACCAAATACTAGTCTAAATATAATAAGGTGGTTTGTGCTACGGTAGGGGAATAGTATACATAGTATACATTTAAAAAAATGCAGGATGGGGGAGGGGTGGATTTTTTTAGGGTAATAAACACAACACCACATCATGCAAATAACATTGAGCAAATGGTAATTAAAACGTGGCTTTTACCTTTTAAATTGAAAAAGCCATTTGATTTAAAAATAAAATAAAAAAATAATAAACAGAATGACAACACACAAAGAAATAAATAAAAACAAAAAATTAAATCATACCATTTACCATCCTGCCATGTTAAAAGTAAACTGTGTTACCTTAAACATCCACAAGAAAGTAAAGAACAACACAACACATCAGGGAAGGTGGAATACTATAACAACACATATTGTTATATTATTCCACCCACCTTAATGCTGAGCCTTTTGGAGTTGCCACGCCATATCCTTTGGAATCCAGGTTGCCTCCAACTTTCATGGTGTCACATGGCTTCCTCTGCTCGATGTATTCATTCATTGTGGATTCCAGGAGAAAGGCAAACTTTCCTTTAGACTTCCGAACACGAGCGACTCCATCATCAGTTGTTTTCGTAAACACAGAAGGTTCTGCCGATTTCATGTATGACCACATTTTCTCATAGACTGCTATCTTTGATCTCTGCAAAGAATATATTAAACCATTCATTAGTCATGGAAAGTAACTTCGGAGCAACTAATTTTGATTTTGCAATGTAAATATATATAGAAAGGTGTGCACTAATTAAGACTTTTCAAAGCTAAATAATCATATACCAAATGAATTTCAAATGACCTTTTGAACACATTAAATTGTGTTGTATGAAAGGAGCTACCATCTAATGGATTTGTTCCAACTGTAAAAGGGATCTGTTATAAAATTGGAATGTGCCACAACCTTCTTAGATGGAAAATAGTTTCTTTCGGGTAAAATATGAGCAAGAAAAGATATGAGTTGCTAAGAGAAGTATCTGATGGATAAGGAAGTTCGATGTCATCACACCCCAGTTGGTGGCATGGGACTTATTTGCCCTTTGCTTGTCATGTCACAGTCTAAAGCTGGAGTCACACATAGCAATCTCGCTAGCGAGATCGCTGCTGAGTCACAACTTTTGTGACGTAACAGCGATCTCACCAGCGAGATCGCTGTGTGTGACATCGATCAGCGAGCGGCCCCCCTGCCGGTATTGCTGATCACTGTAAGAAACCTCTGGACTTTTTTTGGTCACTGGGCTCCCGCTGGCCAGCACGCATCGCTGCGTGTGACAGGCGGAAGACCAGCGATCAGCTGTAAAAAATAGAATTAAATAAAAAATATTGTTATTATCATCTTCCGACGTCCCGCGCAGCATTCCTCTCTCCACGCTCCGGTCCCAGTGATCCTTTGCACGAATGACTGCAAGACTTCGTGCTCCCGCAAGACCATGACTCTCGCAGTCATTCTCGCGAAGGATTACTGGGACCGGAGCGTGGAGAGAGGCAGGATGGCTGCGTGGGACGTCGGAAGGTGAGAATAACAATATTTTTTATTTTAATTCTATTTTTTACAGGGATGGCAAGCGATGGCGGGCGCTCGGCATCGCTGTGCTGATCGCTGGTGAAGCTGTCTGTTTGACAGCTCACCAGCGATCACATAGCAACTTACCAGCGATCCTGACACCTTGATATCGGTGTCGGTATCGCTGGTAAGTCGCTATGTGTGACTCCAGCTTAAGGAGTGTCTTGCTGGACAAAATTCATCCAACGTGTTACAGATAAAAAAACGATCTCCTTCATCAGAGATCACTATATAACAAATCCTTTTCATGGTAGGAACAACTTTATTGGATGGTAGCTTCTTTCATACAATTCATTTTAATGTGTTCACAAGGTTATTTGAATTTGATTCAGTATTTGATTATTTAGCTTTGAAAAGTTTTTATCAGCGCACTCATTTCTGTAGAGATTTATTTTCATCTATTTCTGAGTGCATGAGCTGTCAGTGCTTTTTGTGAGAGTGGCTCTATTACATTCAAGTGGGAGTGCTAGTATTTCATACATTGGAGAAAAAATAGAGAGATTGATCTTTTCTACACTGCCGAGGACACCAATGGATATTTCCAGTATAACGTATTTATTTTATGCTATGTTATTGTTTTACACATTTAAAAACTAGCTTACAAATTTGAAGAAGGCAATTATATCTTTTCTAATGAGCTTTAAAAAGTTACATTTAAAAACTATGGCCTGAGCATACAATACAAACAGATCAGGGCACATTTACTCTTGTGAGTGTGCCTTGACGCTGGTGAAATATACTCCAATTGTTGGTGAATTTTAGTGCAAATTGTCACATTTAGTTATAGACCGATTTAATAGGTGTTCATTTGACAAGGGGTGTGGTTTTACAAGAGCTGCTGGATCCAGAAATAGATGTGGCTTAAGATGCACCTTTTGCCAAAATTTTATCACAAAAAATAGTCTAAAAAAATTAGCCTCATTCACTCTTGTGAATGTACATTAATTCTGGTAAAAAATGATCCCATTATTGATGTCTTTCTGCAAATTGTTGCATTTAGTTACTGACCTATTTATAATGTATTCACGTGAAAAAGCATGTGATTTTACAGTAGAGATTGGTAGCCACAAATGGGAGTGACTTAATATGCACCGTGTACCAAAATTTAGGCACAAAAAGTTAAATAAAATTGTCAAAATATGCAAAATGTATTGTCTGGCATGAGCCACTGTGATAACTTTTCAAACTGTCTTGTCTAAGTTTACACTGTGTATGTATTCAATAGCATTAGTAATTCTGATCCGCTGTAGTATACAGGTGCTTCTCACAAAATTAGAATATCAAAAAGTTAATTTATTTCAATTCTTCAATATAAAAAGTGAAACTCATATATTATATAGAGTCATTACAAATAGAGTGATCTATTTCAAGTGTTTATTTCTGTTAATGTTGATGATTATGGCTTACAGCCAATGAAAACCCAAAAGTCATTATCTCAGTAAATTAGAATACTTTATAACACCTTAAAAAATGATTTTAAAATCCAAAATGTTACTACTGAAATGTATGTTCAGGAAACACACTCAATACTTGGTCGGGGCTCCTTTTGCATCAATTACTGCATCAATGCGGCATGGCATGGAGGAGATCCACCTGTGGCACTGCTGAGGTGTTATGGAAGCACAGGTTGCTTTGATAGCAGCCTTCAGCTCATCTGTATTGCTGGGTCCGGTGTCTCTCATCTTCCTCTTGACAATACCCCATAGATTCTCTATGGAGTTAAGGTCAGGCGAGTTTGATGGCCAATCAAGCACAGTGATACTGTTGCTTTTAAACCAGATATTGGTACTTTTGGCAGTGTGGATAGGTGCCGTCCTGCTGGAGAATTAAATTTCCAACTCCAAAATGCTTGTCGGCAGAGGAATGCATGAAGTGCTCTAAAACTTCCTTGTAGACGGCTGTGCTGACTTTGGTCTTGGTAAAACACAGTGGACCTACACCAGCAGATGACTATCACTGAATATGGAAACTCCACACTAGACTTCAAGCAGCTTGGATTGTGTGCCTCTCCATTCTTCCTCCACACTCATTTTCCCTATTCATTTTGCACAGTATAGTTTTGTTGCAACATTGTATAGTCTGACTCCAGTGGAGTAACTATCCGGTGCCCCATCCTGATATATATTTGTCCCCATACTGATGTTCTGCAATGTAAAAAAGAACATAAACAATTATACTCATCAGGGGCTTACATAGAAGCCAGGGGGATCCATATAAGAATTATAATGCACCCCCTTAGTCCTCCATATAATATAATGCACCCCCATAGTCCTCTATATAATATACTGCACAGTTTATAGTCATTCATGTAGTATAATCAAATGCACCTCCATAGTCATCCATAAAGTATAATGCACAGCTCATAGTACTTCATAGTAGTAAAATGCACCTCATAGTCCTCCTATAAAGTATTATGCACCCCATAGTCATATATAGTATAATGATCTGACTCCACATTCTGTCCCAGCTGTCTCCACATCCTGCCTCAAGATCATGCCCCATCTGTCTCCACATCTTGCCCCATGATCCTGCCCCATCTGTCTCCACATCCTGCCCCATCTGCCTCCACATTCTGCCCCATCTGCCTCCATATCCTGCCCCATCTGCCTCCACATCCTGCCCCATCTGACTCCACATTCTGCCCCATCTGACTCCATATTCACATTCTGCCCCATCTGACTCCACATCCTGCCCCATCTGCTTCCACATTCTGCCCCATCTGCCTTCACATTCTGCCCCATCTGACTCCACATTCTGCCCCATCTGCCTTCACATTCTGCCCCATTTGCCTTCACATCCTGCCCCGTCTGACTCCACATCCTGTCCCATTTGCCTTCACATCCTGCCCCATCTGACTCCACATCAAAATTAACAGCAATAAACACTTGAAATAGATCACTCTGTTTGTAATGACTCTATATAATATATGAGTTTCACTTTTTGTATTGAAGAACTGAAATAAATTAACTTTTGGATGATATTCTAATTTGTGAGAAGCACTTCTACCTTAAACAAAACCTGATGGGATCCCATTTGTCTGGCCCTAATCCTGCACAAGTGCACAAGGCATAAGACTGTGAAACTGTTGCATAAGTAATTTCAAATTGGGATTTTAAATATGTTTCAGTGGAGCTTCTCCAGTCAAACACTTTCAGATTATGGCAAGAACACATTTTTGGTTGAGAAATATCAACTCCATAATCTTCAACTGTTGAGGTTTTGTACAGAATTAGCAAACCAAATTATGATTTTTGCAATGTATGCATGAGTGTAACTACATGCATGATACAGAAGAACTAAAGAAACACCCTTAGAATAATTTTAACCACAGAGGTCATTGTAATCATATACTAGAAGCCAGTCCAGTGCATGTGATTTCAATTTATACATTTTGTGTGACTACACGAAGAGAACAAACTAAGTTAAAAAACACATAACATACCCTAAAAAATTCTTTGGTAGATCCAGAATCCAAAGTGCCATAAGCTATTTCTGTTTGTTTAGCCAGATCTTCTGCACTCTCAATGGGTGACACCATTCTTTCCACTGTAAGGAAAGCAGCTAAGTTGGCAGTATAGGAGGAGATTATAATCAAAGTGAAGAACCACCATACTCCTCCAACTATTCGCCCAGAGAGAGATCTGCAAGAGAAAAGAGATTAAATGTTTATCCAGATAATCCAGATAAGTTGCTCTAGTTGATGAGCACTTATATATCCTAGTAGTGGCAGATGCTTGAATAGTAGAGACATACAGCTATCCACAAATCTATTTTTTGTCCTCTCTGCAGAAACTAGGAAAAATGTTAATGTGTACTGACCTTCTTTTGAACAGAAGTTCTATGTAACTCTCTATAAGGTATTAATATTATCTGCTGCAGCAAAATTGCTAATTCAAAATAGTATTTCATGAATTCCTAGGACATAAATCAGGTAAAATGTCAACCATAGGGAAAAGTTTTAAAACTGCAAACTACAGTCCTGCTCACCATTATTGGCACCCCTTCATTTTTTTCATAGACTGTACAATATCTTCAGAAATAAATGGAAATGTGCCAAAGTTTTATATCCTCAGGATTTTTTAATTAAAGTACTGTAATACAACAATAAAACATTGTTTTTAACTTACATGCTGCATTTTCAAAGAAGAAACAGAATAAACAGCATTTGCAGAAATAAAAGCTACCCCTAATTAATACTTGATTGCACATCCTTTGGCATTGATAACAACCTCCAAACGTTCCTTGTAGGCATCAATAAGCTTCTTCAACTTCGCAGCTGGTATTTTCTTCCACTCTTCCTTTGCAATTTGTTCAAACTCTTGAATGTTTGGAGGGTTCTTTTTCACAGTGGCAGATTTCAGTTCAGCCCAAAGATTTTCAATGGGGTTGAGGTCAGGACTCATTGCTGGCCATTTTACAATAGTCCATCTTTTGTTTTTCAACAATTCTTCTGTACTTTTGGATGTGTGCTTTGGGTCATTGTCTTGCTGTAGGACCCATGATCTTCCACTCAAACCAAATTTTCTTACACTGGGTATGATATTTTGCTCTAAAATCTCTTGATAATTTTGATTTTATGATTCCTGTGATATGGTCAAGGCCTGCAGTACCAGATGCAGCAAAGCAACCCCACAGCATTATCGATCCTCCACCATGCTTAACTGTGGGTTCTTTTCCTTATAAGCTTCATTGTGCATTTGTAAACAAACTGCTGCTTTGCATTGCCAAAAAGCTCTATTTTTGTTTCATCTGTCCACAGAACATTTTCCCAGAAGGATTGTGGTTTGACAAGTTATTCTTTTGCAAAGAGCAATTATTACTTTTTATGTCTTTTCTTCAGGAATGGTTTCTTTCTTGGCCTTCACCCATAAAGACCTGTTTGGTTTAGTGTGCAGCATATGGTATTTGTTGATCAATGTTTTGCTTTTTGCTTCATTCTCTTTTGTGTTTTTTCATTTAAGACAAATTAAATGAAGATAATAATACCAAAGAATTTGTGCTTGCAATCATTTTCAGGAAGAAACTGAGTTTTACCTGACAGAATTGCAGGGGTGTCAATACTTTTGGCCACAACTGTATGATCTTGAGACATGATGAATGCTGCAGGCAGAGGTGCTGGAAAGACGCACAGGAGCCTCGATGCGAGTTTCCCCGCCTTTGGCTTCGTCAGGAGGGGTGGTTTGTTTTCATCATAAATCCCCTTTATTTTTTCATTTGGATCTTTAAATTATTGATTATTCCAAATACAGTTTGTTGACTTTATCAGGATGGTCTTTTACAGAGATCCTTTAGTTTTTTTTCATTTTTTTTTGGATGTTTGATGTATTTTTTCCACTATTCGCGCCAACCTTTGAAGATATCTCATCAATATTTATCTTTCCCCAACATCCAGGGAAGTTCTTGACGGTTCCATGCTTGGGAAGCTTCTTAATAACATTGCACTCTGTAGAAAATAGGATAACAAGGTCTTCGGAGATGGCCTTATACCCTTTGGAAGTCTTGTGTTTACTGATAATAACAGTTCTGATGTCTTCAGACAGCTCCTTTGTCTTCACCATTGTGACAAAGGAACAGAGTCTACCATGTGGCTTTTTAAAACACTGACATCATTCATTGGCTAATTCATGTCACATGAGCACTGACAATTAATCACAGATGATTCTCATTTGTGATTTCATTTGTGATTTACCACAGGTGAGTCAAAATGTGTTTCCATATTAAATTAACATAAAGGGTTCCAATATCACACAGCAAGTATTAGGTTTTCTATTTTTCCCTTTCTTTGTTTTAAATTATTGTTTATCATTTTCTCCTTTGTATTTAATACAAGTGCTCTATATAAAATAACTGTTCCAATTGATTCATTTTTTTCTGGAGATATTCCACATTATGTACTTAAATTTCATGGGTGCGAATAACGATGAGTGGGACTGTATATGAGTATCACTTCAGTATGTCTTGCACAGCAGAAGCAGAACTTTGGAACATGGCTGTCAATGTCAAAATATCAGCTCCTAGTTGTGGAATTTTGACATGAATATAATACCTAATTCTATGAATATATTTCCCAGGAGCACTATCGTATTGTTCTTTATTCATCAACTGATGTAGTGGACTAAACAATTTATGAACCGTGAAAAGAAAAAACTAAAGAAACATAAATAAATACATCAAGTAAATCTGCATACCTTGAAAGAGGATGACAAAAGGAAGCAGAAAAATGAATGTTCACAAAATTATGAATGAAAGTAGGAATATGAAAAAATGGAAAACGTACAAGTGATATGAAAAAATGCAATAATGTTCTTTAATAATTCTGACCTTGTGATACTGTTGACAGTTGTGTGCTTTTATAGCAAATCTTAATGAAGGTAATAACTGGTTTAAAATAACAAAAGGAACTTTACTTACCTGCTTGCTCCAGCGCTACCTCTCTGCTGCTAGTACCTCTTTGATCTTTGTTAACATGGCTCACTGGCCTCATACCATCTACCTAGGCCTAACCAGGAGTTCAGTGATTGGCAGCAGCATTCACATAACATGTCCCCGACAGCCATGTCAACAAAGACTGACGGGAACAAGGGAAGAGGCAGTGCCACTCAGGAGGTCAATAGGTAAAGCTGGATTTTGTTATTTTAAATCAGACCAAGCTTTTAGATGATTTTGCTATGAAAACAGATAATTTCATTAAAGAGGACCTGTCATGTCCCCAAACAATATTAATCTGCAGATAGAGGTTTAAACTGCACTTTGATAGTGTTCCAATTCTGTCGGATGTCTTACTAAAAGTGTGGCTACCAGGGACAATGGACTTTACTCCTCTTTGAAGTCACCAGCTTTCAGTCATAGAGGCATCATAGGGGCTACATTCATTGCGCAGTAAACAGTGACCAGAAAGTCCAGTACTTTAATTGAAACCTCTATCTGCACAGACGTGCAGCAGAGCAAGCTGTCGATCAAAATGCTGTGGCATGCGTGTAGGCACCATTCTTTGCTCACCTCTATGACTGAAAGCTGGCAGATCCTGGAAGAAATAAAGGTAACTTTTTTCCAGGTAGTTACACTTTCAGTAAAGTGGCCAGACAGCATTGGAACACCATTAACCTGCAGATCAACCCTATTTCTGTAGGTTAATGTTAGTTATGTTATATCCACCATTATCAGTGACTATGTAGCCAAAAAATATTAAATTGCTTCTATTAGATATCATCATTACATTTTTCCCCTATTCATATATTTCCAGAATAAAATATAATCATTTTTGCCAAGAAACAATCAAGCAGATGATAAAAGCAGAACTAGAACTATATAGTAGCTTGCTAAGTGCTTAGAAAATATCTAAGTATTGTAGAAATGTATAAAATAAAATATGTGCAAATTATTGGTGTTGTTATGGAATACACTTGCATCATCTATTTGGTGTCATGTGAGCCCACATTTCCCATGCAAATATGTTTATGAGAGGTGAAAAATGATTTAAGTTCTTCAGGACAGCCTACTGTATACCTAGGAAAATGATGCAGGTGGGTAATGTCTGTGCCATTGTGGATTTGCTGCATGGGGTTAAGCTGCCTGCCTGATATAACTGGTCACGTGATTGGGCTGCTGGGTCTAACTAGACAGTTTTTACTTAACCAGACAAGATTTCCTCTGAAACAGAATCTGCGCAAATTATTATGTAAAAAAATAACATAATGCCGTCTCCCATTCATTAAAGAGAATCTGCCACAAGGCTTTTACTACCCCATCTGAGAGCAGCATAATGTAGAGGCAGACACCATGATTCCAGCAATGTATGATTTACTTTGCACTTCTTTGCATAAAAATGGATTTATTTTCTGTAGATCTAGCAGTTCTCTGAATAACACCACCCATACCACTGCTGGCAGCTTTCTGTGTACACTGTGCATAGGCAGAAAGCTGCCTATCAGGAGTAGGAATGTGGTTGGCCTACCTGGTAGCAGACAAGTGGTCCTCTAGTGATAATCTCCTGCTGATAAATCAATAATTTTATCAAAACAATAACAAATCAGTAAGTAATACATCAATGGACTATGGGGCTCTGTCTGTACACTATGCCGCTCTCAGATTAGATAGCAAAAACCTGGTGAATAAATTCCCTTGACTCCTTCCCCGAAATTGCGTGTTTTTTCCCGCGCGATTTCACCGCAATTTTACCGCGATTCTGTTCACGATTTTGCCGCGATTTTCTCAAGCACTCAAGCACAGGTTGGTCACACTCGTCAAACATAGTGTTTGACAAGTGTGAGCAGCTTTTTACTATTGAGGCCGCCTATGCGGCCTCAATAGTAAAAGATAAAATGTTAAAAATGATAAAAAAATAAAAAATCGGGGTATATTTACCTTCCGGCGTCCCGCGCTGCATTCCCGGGCCTCAGCGTTCCCAGCAATGCCTTGCGAAACCTGTGATGACATTGCTTTCGCGTTACTATAGCGATCTCGCGAGACCGCTAGAGTCACGCGAGACTACGTCATCACAGGACCTTGCCGCAAGGCATTACTGGGAACGCTTAGGCCGGGAATGCAGCGCGGGACGCCGGAAGGTAAATATACCCCGATTTTTTATTTTTTATTCTTTTTTTTACAGGGGTTTGGTACCCAGGGCCTGGAGGACAGTCTCCTCTCCTCCACACCGTGGGTACCAACCGCACATGAGACGCTTAACTTCGCGCATGGTGGGCATAGCCACATGCGGGAAGTAAGCGATTCTCATGCATTCCTATGGGTGCAGAATCGCGGCAATTCTTTGCGATTCCGCACAAAAGAATGACCATGCTGCGATTTTTTCCGCGATGCGATTCCGTCGCGGAAAAAAGCGCAGCATTAGCACAGCATGTACGGAATGCCATAGGAATGCATGGGGGGCGTTCTGTACACGATTTTTAAACGTTTCCAAAGCATTTTCGCGCCAAAAATCTCGGCAAAAATGCTTAAAAATCGCTACGTGGGCACACAGCCTTAAAGTTTTTTCGACCTTCAGCTCCAGAAGGATTGGTCTCCATTGAGACTTTCAACAAAAAACTTTTATCAGTTTCATTGTCATTTCAGGAGTCATAATATATATTTTTTGTCAATGTAACTTTATAAGGGTTTATTTTTGTGGGATGAGCTATATTTGTCAGTTGCACCATTCAAGGTACATAAATTTACAGTGGCTACGGAAAGAATTCAGACCCCTTTAAATTTTTCACTATTTGTTTCCTTGCAGCCATTTGGTAAATTCAAAAAAGTTCATTTTTTTTCTCATTAACCCCTTTACCCCCAAGGGTGGTTTGCATGTTAATGACTAGGCCAATATTTACAATTCTGACCACTGTCCCTTTATGAGGTAATAAAGCTGGAACACTTCCATGGATCCTGGTGATTCTGTTTTCTTATGACATATTGTAGTTCATGACACTGGTAAAATTTGTTTGATATGACTTGCGTTTATTTGTGAAAAAAATGGAAATTTGGTGAAAATTTTGAAAATTTCACAATTTTTCAACTTTGAATTTTCATGCCCTTAAAGCACAGAGATATGGCACACAAAAAACTTAATAAGTAACACTTCCCACATGTCTACTTTACATCAGCACAATTTTGGAACCACTTTTTTTTGCTATAAGGGTTAAAATTTAAACAGCGATTTCTCATTTTTACAACACCATTTTTTTTAGGGACCACATCACATTTGAAGTCACTTTGAGGGGTCTATATGATAGAAAATACCCAAAAATGACACCATTCTAAAAACTGAAGGTGATTAAAACAACATTAAAGAAGTTTATTAACCATTCAGGTGCTTCACAGGAATTTTTGGAATGTTTAAAAAAAATTAACATTTGACTTTTTTTCTCAACAAATTTACTTCAGATCCAATTTTTTTTATTTTCCCAAGGGTAACAGGAGAAATTGGACCCCAAAGGTTATGGCACATTTTGTCCTGACTAAGCTGATACCCCATATATGCAGGTAAACCACTGTTTGGGTGCATGGCAGATTCATTTTGGGGTTAAATATAACTCTCATCATTCTCCCTTGCTCGCTCCAATCACCAGCAGAGCAGGGGAGAATGATGAGAGCCGTGTACAGCACTGAGCGCTGGGGAACATCGCTTACTGCAACACTTCTTCCCTAGCACCCTCTATGTGGTACTGATGCAGCACACACATGCCACACGTTATGTAATAAAAACTATTTTATAGAAAAAATAATTGTTTTTACATCACTTTATTCTGAGAGCTATAACTTTTTTATTTATTACAGCTGATGACGCTGTATGGCGGCTCATTTTTTTGCGGGACAAGATGACATTTTCAGAAGTATCATGTTTATTTATATCCGTCTTTTTGATAGCGTGTTATTCCACTTTTTGTTCAGCAGTATGATGATAAAGCATTGTTTTTTTGCCTTTTTTTATGGTGTTCACTAAACGGTTTAACTAGTGGGACAGTTTTATAGGTCGGGTCATTATGGATGCGGCGATACTAAATATGTGTACTTTTATTGTTTAGATTTCTTTTTTATTCAAATATTTTTTTAGTGATAGAATAAATATTGATTTTTTTATTATTTTTTTAAAATATTTTTACTATTATTTAAACATTTTTTTACTTTGTTCTAATTTTTACACTTTGTCCCTCTATGGGACATTTCATTCTTTGCAGTCTGATTGCTTCTATAGCATGCAGATGAAGCAGCATCTGCATGCTACAGAAGCTGTCAGCGCTGCAATCTGTGCACATTGACCTGAGAGACTACCTGACATGCACTGCGCATGACAGGAAGTTTCTCAGCTCTGGTAACCTGGATGTTGTCATTGCAACATTGGGTAACCATAGCGGCGATCGGGACCCCAAGTCACGCTGTAGGGTCTCCGATCCAAAGGTAGTGGGGCTGTCAGCCTTCTGCCTGCTCCCGGAATGCTGTGATCATGTTGGATTTTTTTTACTTTATTTAATAGTCCCCTTAGAAGACTTCCAGCTACAATCACCTGATCGTCTGTGCTATGCATAGCAGTTCTTCAGCATATGACAGCAACTGTATTATGCATTCAGCATACCGCATATTTATTATTTATATCTGTCATGAAGCACAAAGTGACATGTGCTCATGACAATTATATATGTCCAAAAGCATTAAGGGGTTAAATAGATTAAAGTTAAAAAAAGTAACAAAACAAAAAATAAATTAAATAAAGATATACACAAAATACTGATTAAAAACATGACCCAACCAATCAATGTTATATTGCTAGCCAAGACCAAATTACCCTTAAATACAAGTCAAACAGTGGGTGAAATGAGTATTGAACACGTCACCAATTTTCTAAGTAACTGCATTCCTAAAGGTGCTATTAACATCAAATTCTCACCAGATGTCAGCAACCAGCATATGTGGTATGATCAAACCATAGCCCTGCACGGTCAGTCACAGCCATTACACAGTACACAGCAGAGGCATTGTATAAGATTATCTCAGCACAGGAACATTTTTTTAAACACATCCAATTGTCGAAATTATTATTATTCCAAGACCTATTGATTAAAATAAACTTTAAAATTAACTCTATTCGTGGGAAAACCTCTTTAGGTCACAGCCACCAAATTAGTAATAATTTATCTTTAAGATGTAGAAACAACACGTGACAGGATAAGACAATTTTGAAGCTTTCCATGTGATGTCACAAAGCTTATTTGCCGGTCTTTCCAACTGGGCAAAAACATGATCAACAGCAGATTAAATACCATCAACACTAGCAACAGATACAGGGAACACACCGAGTCCAAAACTAGGGAGAAGGGAAAGAGAGATATAAAGAGGTTTTCATCTCTGAAATTCAAATTTTTGGTGTAAGCTTTGAATTAAAACTTATTTTGGAATTGTAGAAAAAAAATTTAGTTTGAAAAAGACAGTGTCATCAAGGGTGCCTCAACCTTATTTTACTTATTTATTTTTTTAATTAATGAAAAAGGTAAAGTCTAATCAGAAGCTTCAAAAGTCACTTTATAGACAATACGGGCCAAAAGTGACCTAAGTCTACATATCTGTTCACTTGGCATGATAAACAGTTCTGGGTTTAGAGCCTGATTAACAGCAGTTTGGAGGCAATTTTTTTTTTAGTCAATAGCATGAGTCTAAAAAGAGAGAAAGATAACAGGAAAACTGTCTACCTTTCATATTTTAAGATCCAAAACTGGTTTTGACTAGAAGAAATTCCATAAATACTGCATACAAATACTTATTATTTCTCAATTATCTGCTTTGAGCCTATACTTCCTTGTTGTATAGATTTTGTATGATGGAAAAAAGAGCATGCTTTGCTCTACAACATAGCATTAGAGTCCCAAAATGCTTTTAGGTCTGAAAATGGTTATTCAGGACTGGAAAAAATATGGCAGCATTTTTCCATCAAAAGTATAACACCTGTCCTTGAGTTGTATTTGGTATTGAAGCTTGTTCCATTGTAAAAAGTGATGTGTGAGGGGTATATGGGCACTCGACTATGGGATGGCGAATATGTATGATGGGTATATGGGCATGGGACTATGGGATGGAGGATGTGTGATGGGTATATGGGCATGGGAGTATGGGATGGAGGATATGTATGATGGGTATATGGGCACGGGCCTATGGGATCGTGGATATGTATGATGGGTATATGGGCACGGGACTAAGGGATGGAGGATAATTATAATTTGCTATAACTAACCACAGTTAGTTACTATGCCCGTGCAGCGCCGGGCTCTTCAGCTAGTAAATATATATTTTTAAAATGTTTATGATGGATTCCGCAGACATAGCTGTCAGTCAAATGAGTGATCAGCCGCTGGATATCTCATGCACAGCCAATGCATGGTGCAAAACTGTATGAAAACGATGGTGCTAGAACAAGACCCCAGGGTGTTCTGCCAAATTTTAAAATGCTATTTTTTTTCTAGTTTGGAAGAGTCTTAGAAACGAAGCCTGGGGGTATAATATCAAGTTCATCATCAGACCTTCAAAATGCAAAAGGAATTTCCGTGATTTATTTTTAAATGCTCATTTCTTAGTTTACTTACGCAGATGTGTTCAGAGATTTGCATGCAAATGACTTATGAATATGGTAAAAAGTGTATAGATATAAATGCTAGAATTGATATAAAATGAGCTTTTTACTTATCTGGAAGCAGTTTTGGTTCCATCGCTGCACATTTTAGATAGATACTACTGTACGTTGACAATTTGTATTTAGTTTTATGGCATAGTAAATAAGATTGTTGATTTAACAGCCAATCGAAGCATGCACAATAAACAGCGGGGGTATAGCAAAGGGGAATATAGACCAAAAAAAAGAAAAGCATAAGAAATATGGAAAACAAAAATGAAAATAGTGTGAGATGACAAGCGTGAACTGAAGACAGTGGTAATTAAACTGCTGTTGAAAGTGTCTTCAGAGCAATCAGCTGCTACTTTTGCATAGCAACATATGTTATATGCACCAAGCAGATGACCGTAAAATGAGATATGCAGCAAAAACACGGTAGAACTCCAAGCATTGCTAAAACATAAAGACCCTATGCATTTTACAGTCTCAACATGGTGAATATAAGTTTTAATGGACATGTATAAAGAGCATAGAGGTCTACACTCATTATACATGATAGCTGGTGGCAAGCAATGGGTTTAATGATGAAGCTTAACACTTAGTGGGATGTGAAGCATAAAAGAAAAATTTTAGAGTTAGGAAATAAGAAACATATATACACCATGGCATCCATTTATGACCATAAAATGCAAAAAGGTGATGGAGTGATATGAAACAAACCTTGGAGAAATATCGCATCCTTGCTGCATAAAGGCACCCAGGGAAAACCATAGGCTGTTAAATATCCCAAACTCATTTGGAGGGTCAGGAGGGTTCTGAGGGTCACGGGCTTCATCTGTGTCCTCCAAGTGCCATTCATAGGGACTGAATCTGCTGACTAGGAAAAGAACTACACTGACTCCAATGTAGGCAAAAACTATACACATCCAGATTTCATAGGCCAAGGGATCCAGGAAGGAGAATACTCCTGGTTTTGATTTTTGAGGCTTCTTAATCATGATGGAGATGCCCAGGCTCATAAATGGTTTTGAAAAATCAATCACTTCTTCTCGTACCAGAGTAATGGTGAGAGGGGCGACTGCGATGTCTGCTCTCTGAAAAAAAAATAAACAAATTTAATAAGTGCAAATATATTTGGTAAAAGAAGACAATTTTTGTTACCAAATCCTTCACTTAACTCTTATGTGTTTTTTTTTCCATTTGCAGGAAAACTTTTTCAGAGATTTTCCGTGAAACTGCAGGTAGACTTACTACATGAGCTAAATTCAGGTCCAATGTATCAGTTTGTAGGCAAGTTATTTTGGTGCCTTGGTTACAAAGAGAGTAGGCAGTTTTTGAACTGAGCTGTATTATACACATCACATCTACAGTGGGGCAAAAAAGTATTTAGTCAGTCAGCAATAGTGCAAGTTCCGCCACTTAAAAAGATGAGAGGCGTCTGTAATTTACATCATAGGTAGACCTCAACTATGGGAGACAAACTGAGAAAAAAAAATCCAGAAAATCACATTGTCTGTTTTTTTTCATTTTATTTGCATATTATGGTGGAAAATAAGTATTTGGTCAGAAACAAGCAATCAAGATTTCTGGCTCTCACAGACCTGTAACTTCTTCTTTAAGAGTCTCCTCTTTCCTCCACTCATTACCTGTAGTAATGGCACCTGTTTAAACTTGTTATCAGTATAAAAAGACACCTGTGCACACCCTCAAACAGTCTGACTCCAAATTCCACTATGGTGAAGACCAAAGAGCTGTCAAAGGACACCAGAAACAAAATTGTAGCCCTGCACCAGGCTGGGAAGACTGAATCTGCAATAGCCAACCAGCTTGGAGTGAAGAAATCAACTGTGGGAGCAATAATTAGAAAATGGAAGACATACAAGACCACTGATAATCTCCCTCGATCTGGTGCTCCACGCAAAATCCCACCCCGTGGGGTCAGAATGATCACAAGAACGGTGAGCAAAAATCCCAGAACCACGCGGGGGGACCTAGTGAATGAACTGCAGAGAGCTGGGACCAATGTAACAAGGCCTACCATAAGTAACACACTATGCCACCATGGACTCAGATCCTGCAGTGCCAGACGTGTCCCACTGCTTAAGCCTGTACATGTCCGGGCCCGTCTGAAGTTTGCTAGAGAGCATTTGGATGATCCAGAGGAGTTTTGGGAGAATGTCCTATGGTCTGATGAAACCAAACTGGAACTGTTTGGTAGAAACACAACTTGTCGTGTTTGGAGGAAAAAGAATAGTGAGTTGCATCCATCAAACACCATACCTACTGTAAAGCATGGTGGTGGAAACATCATGCTTTGGGGCTGTTTCTCTGCAAAGGGGCCAGGACGACTGATCCGGGTACATGAAAGAATGAATGGGGCCATGTATCGTGAGATTTTGAGTGCAAACCTCCTTCCATCAGCAAGGGCATTGAAGATGAAACGTGGCTGGGTCTTTCAACATGACAATGATCCAAAGCACACCACCAGGGCAACGAAGGAGTGGCTTCGTTAGAAGCATTTCAAGGTCCTGGAGTGGCCTAGCCAGTCTCCAGATCTCAACCCTATAGAAAACCTTTGGAGGGAGTTGAAAGTCCGTGTTGCCAAGCGAAAAGCCAAAAACATCACTGCTCTAGAGGAGATCTGCATGGAGGAATGGGCCAACATACCAACAACAGTGTGTGGCAACCTTGTGAAGACTTACAGAAAACGTTTGACCTCTGTCATTGCCAACAAAGGATATATCACAAAGTATTGAGATGAAATTTTGTTTCTGACCAAATACTTATTTTCCACCATAATATGCAAATAAAATGAAAAAAAAACAGACAATGTGATTTTCTGGATTTTTTTTTCTCAGTTTGTCTCCCATAGTTGAGGTCTACCTATGATGTAAATTACAGACGCCTCTCATCTTTTTAAGTGGTGGAACTTGCACTATTGCTGACTGACTAAATACTTTTTTGCCCCACTGTATATGCTTTACATGCTTGTTTCCCTTATACAGTGAGAAACTCTGTGCTATATAGATTCATACTCCATTCATTGATGTTCCAAATGGACATTATTTTGGCATGTGTTTGGACCATTTAAATCTAGGATTAGATGACAATATATACTTGTATCATTCTTTTTAAACCACATGTAGGCGGTGTTGATAGATGACTGATCAACATGTTTATATATTATGCTTATTTAAACAGCGCTATCATATTCTTCAGCACTTTACAGACACCATTATCACTGTCCCCATTGGGGTTCACAATATAAATTCCCTATCAGTATGTCTTTAGAGTGTGGGAGGAAACTGGAGAACCCAGAGGAAACCCACGCAAATACGGGGAGAGCATACAAACTCCTTGTCCTTGGTGGGGTTTGACCCCAGGACCCCAGTGCTGAAAAGCAACAGTGCTAACCACTGAGCCTCCATGTTCATTGTTGGTGATTAAATTGCCTGTTTAAAGGGAACCTGGCATGTGAAAAAAACACCACTATAAACCTGTTGATAAGGTGCTAATCTGCAGTTTTATAGGTTTTGAATAGAAGAGAAACAGTGGTATCAGCCTTGACTAGGGTGTGGTGCACAAAGACTCCAGACCAACTCCTGGGCAATGAATGTTACAAGAAAAGGGATCCAGCATCCACAGCAAAATGGTTAAGTATATTAAAACATCACTTTTATTTCAACCATTAAAACAGAAGATTAAAAAATCATGTGAAAATTTGAGGTGAGAGAATGGAGAAACCAGGTCTACACATTTAAAGTTCATCCACTCTTAGTACTGATCTTTTTCACATGACTTTTTAATCCTTTGTTTTTAATGGTCACAGTAAAAGTGATGTTTTAATAGCATTCTGAACATGCTCAGCACTCGCAATTAGTGCTCTTCAGGAGGAAATTAACTTTATTTCTTTCAGCAGTGTTCTGGTTTCAGTCACGGGGGTGGCACTGGCATGCCTTCAGTCAACTCAATGTATAGAGAGTGACTGCTGAAACTGGGCCTACCACACTGACTGACAGCAGAATCAGGATTAGAGATGGCTGCCAGTCAGTGCATGGGGTGCATTTATAGCCTCCGCTCTATTAAGAAGTGAATAAACCTGTGCTGGTGCTGCCCCCGTGCCTGAAATCCAAATGCTGCCGGAGGAATAAAGTTAATATCCTGCCGTTAGGGATACTCTAAGTTGTGGGCACTGGGCAGGTTCAGAACACTATTAACCTGCAGATTAACAACATAACTGTCATGTTGGACACTGTTCACACCAGGGTGTCCGGCAGACAGCGGTAATACCCTATTCCACTACAGTATGCTCAGGGACTTTATTGGGTATTCTGTTCCAGTCGGGATAGGGTTAACCAGGTTGTCATGCTGGCTGAGGGCTGGGCCACGCCCTTGGTCTTTAAATAGTCCGTCCTGACTATGGGCGTCGCCGACTATAGCTTTTGCCTAGTGCTAGCAATACCGGTCAGCAGTGGTGGTTGTGGAGCGTCTGATATCTGGTGCAGTATATCTCTCAGTTGTTCTTTCTCCTATCTGTTATATATATATATTTGGTTGCCCTTGCACATTATTGTATTCCCTTGTGTATTAACGGTGTGGTGTTTCTTTTACCCCTGTCCATACGTATTTGTGGGGTCTGGTGTCTGGTCCCCTCACTGGGTGGAGGGTGGTGGGTTCAGCTTAGGGCTGGACAGGAGACAGGGACAGGGTGGAGGCCCAGGCAGGCACACCTTCAGTGTAAACCCTGGGTTGAGGGACAGACAGGGTTTTCCCTAGTCTGAGGGACTCCGCAGGGGTCCCGGGGTTTTAGCCTAAAGTAACCTAGGCATACCATGACAATATCTAGAGGTTAATATTTTTCACGTGCTAGGTCTCTTTAACCGGGTCAACAACACTTCAGATGCACACAGAATGATCAATAATAGATTTTTATGAACACGTAGGCTGCCATTGATCTCAGCAGCATGAGTCCCATTTACACAGGATGTCCTACTGAGAATAATGATCTTTTAAGCAAGCCAAAAGATCATTTTACCTGACAAACAAACTCTTTGATCACTCGTCAAATGATCGGCAGCCTGTTTACACTGTGGGATGGAAAATGAGAATTTCAAGGAATGTTCGTTCACAATAGTTAAGCACGGCAAACCTGCTATAAGTAAATAAGACAGTCTCACCTGCCGCTAAAGTCATCGTTGTGTTTTATGGCACATAGTCTTAGCATTTCATTCAAACAGTAAATATATTAATATAAAAAAGAAGTCATATAGTTGACTTGCAGAACCGATTTATTGAATATTTGCCAAAATACAATAAAAAAAATAGTTTAATTGCTTATTAAAGGGATGTATCCTTTCCACGACAGTTTTTCACACTGAGCTTTGTTGTGAACATTTCTCTTGCAGGGACATTGGGCTCTGCCATTGCGAAATGTAAAGTGATATCCACATCATTCAAGTGACTGTCTGACTATGTAATAGAGGGATGGACTTGTTATGCCAGAATTTAATCTACTATTTGCCAGTTGCTCTCTACTCTGGGTCAGAAAATGGCGCCCTAAGAAAGGATCATCCATGTAATTCATTCATAAGACAATCTGTTTAACTTTTCTTATTTGTTATAACACTATTATGGATTCTATTAACTATAGATATCATCAACATTTTTAAAAAAATGTCTATTAAAAATAAACATTTTATGACTAAAATTAATACTAAATGCAACAATGTATAATGGAGTCCAGATTTTTAGGACATATTAACATTTCCTGCTATATAATAAATACAAATTAATTATCACATTCGGTATGCATTAAATAACTGCTTCAACATCAAAAGAATGGTAAAATGTTCTTAACTTCTGGGCTGGACTGCCTCATATTTCGTATTAAGATCATAAATCAAGCATGAATCCATTTAAAATTGCACATGTAGCAGACATCTTAAGAAAAGTGCTGGTTTTGTTTCTTTAAAGTGCAGAATTCATTATTATTTGATGACATTCACACCAGCTAACAATCCATAACTCAGGAAACATCACGCATTAAGCTTTAAAAGTAAATCACTTTGGATGATGTACAGTGGCAAAAAAAAAAAGATTGTAAGCAATTTTTAAACAAGACTCAGGGTCATTATTTTAAAAATATTTCTCGCAGAGGCTAGTGCCAGGACAAATTCAGCTAAACACTGTGCAAGATGTTTTAGAAGAAGATGGATTACTGTTCTCCGCAGGCATATGATTTGAATTGTCTTTCCCAAACTCAGCTTTTATGTTTATATATTTACCGGAGCTGTCTGGAATTTATTTTTTTTGTTTTTAGAAATAATTTTTGTTAAATTTATCGCCAATTGGTTCAGATGTTGTAAGTATGTATCTAGGCATAATTCAAAGTAATTGCCATCCAGCAAAGTACTGGCTTTAGAAAGATCCATAACTAGTTACAATTCGAATCCTACAAGTACAAAACATATTCACATTAGGCAACCTCCATGGTGATATTTCTCAACTTTGATCCACAAGGCAGACAATAATGAGAGCACTAGAATTAATAATCGATGCATAGGCAGTAATTAAATCACTTATGCACTTGGCCACCACTGTAAATAACATTAAAGACTAAATAGGATAACTCTGTCTTACATATGTCTTTCTTTACCTTTCCTCTTGGCTGAACATATACTGAAAAAGTGAGGCTAGATGAACTTTGACAAAAACATAAATTTGCGTTACTCAGTCAGGAGTAGTTTATGCTAAATGACAACAGGTGGAATAGCACTCTATACACAGATATGTGTTATGAAAACTGCCTCTTCAGACAGAAAGAGGACCTGGACTTTAGCGCCATTGCTATTGGAAGTAGAAATCCGAAGAGTCAATATCAACCCTTGAATCTCAATTTGCAGACATGTGCTTTGTGGTGTTGCCCTTCAAGTCCTCTTCCTCTCTGAAGAGGCAAATTGCATTTTTAGTTTTTCAGAGTAGCATTGCATGGCCAATAAGTCTCCTTACACTGTCATGTCAGGCATGTCACCCTCCTCAGGGAGAAATGTTACCTCCTCCATTCCAGTCAGAGGCTTTTCATACAGCCAAAATAGATTTCATGGTTTACTCTGAGGGGCAATGCCTCGCAACATATGTCTTCAAACTGAAATGCTGGTTTGGCTTTTAGCCTAAGTCACACAGAATGACTCATTAAAGGGTTGATGTTGACTTTTAGAATTGCTATCTCCAAAAGGTGTCATTAGAGTTCAAGTCCTTTTCTTCTCTGAAGAGGCAACTTCCATATTTAATTTCCCAGTGGGGTATTGCAAGCCAAAAGGTCTCCTTATGCTAACATGTCAATCTCCACAACAATAAATGTTATCTCTTAGACCCAAATATGTCTTGAAACAGTACAATTTTATTTTCCAGATTGAATAAAATGCACCATATGTGCACACACTATCTTGCACACAATGTTTGGGGTCAAGAGACCCTTCGTCAGGCTTAATAGTGTGTGAGACATTACATGTTTGTCCTATATTTCTCTTATGTGGTTAACTAGTGGTTGGTATATATTTGGCAACCTATTTAGGATATTCTCTAGTATGTTACAATTATTTTTTTTAATTTATATGGGAACAAATTGGAGTATTTTAAAAATAATCACAGAGAGATAGGGTGGACACATTTGTCAGGCCAAGCTCATCAATGCACACTTGAACGGGCTTGTGCTTGAATGTCTGTCACATTTTGCAATATTTACCTTAAAACTCAAGGGGAAATGTTTGGTTAGGTGTACATTGTCCTGTAATTAGAGCAGGTTGTAGTTGTTTTCGGAAACCTGATTGCCAGTTCTGCTTTATTTTAATCATTTGCTTTTCTACTAAGTAGCAAATTCTATTAAATCTTTTTTGATGGAGTCATTGTAACTTTACAGTGTGACTGGAAACTAATATAAAGAACAAGCTCAAACTTATTTGAGAGCCTCTGCACAATATGAAGAAAAGCTATTTAAGTACTGATAACAGAAAATCCAATGTCAAGCTAAGTACAAGCCTACCAGAGAACGCAGCTTAAACCAAAACCCCATTCCAAGTGCTTTAATTTGCCTTAATATTGGCGTTTCTACCAGTAAATTATGTAAAACGATTGACAATGCGAAAATGCTCTTTAAAATGAATCCTACTGGAAGTAATAGGATAGCAGTACGATTCTTAGAAAATAGAAATGAGATAACATTACGCTCAGATACATTATGATGCAGATTTTCCTTCAGAAAAAATAAATCAATGTTTTTCTTTTGATAACTCGGAATATGATGCCAGCTCTTTAAACACACAAGCGCAATCAATATTTATTGACTTTTCAATGGATCAATATAGTCCCCTGATAAAATGTGACCTCTGAAGGACTGAAAGGTGTTTTGAAGCAAAAATTTGTTTACTGCTTTAACTAAAAGGTTGCGTGCTCTATAAGTCAATTCTTGGTCAAGCTGTGATAATACTACAGATCATGCAATATAGGAAGAAGGCGGTAAATGGTTGAAATGAATTAGTGGAATCACACGGATTGTTACAATGACATCCATGATTAAGACAGTGCATTTATGAGCAGATACAGTTCCATCTCAAGTAATCTTTCAGGGTTTGTTTCCTAGAAATCCATTTTCTCAGTGTTCAGTGAACGCTTATTTCTCAATTACATTTTGAATAATAATGGTAAAGCATTGTCATAGTGAGACTATGCTGCTTGGAGGATGAATGGATGCAATTAACATGGATTAACGCCTTATTCAGTGACTGTTTCCCCAATCATCTATCAATATATCTATGTAGCTATTTGCATATAAATCTATAATATGGTTTGATAAATAAAGTTCATAGGTTACATTATAATTATATGGAACCCCATCATGCATTACAGCCTTTAACCATTGCATGAAATGCAATAGGCATTATCTAGATGTAGTGACCTATTCTTACAAGGTCATCATACACAAAAGGGAAAAATGGGCCAAATTTTGGTAAGACCAGGTGTCCATCTAATGACTATTGTCTATTCAGACTCTAAACTTACTCCAATTTTCCCATACTCAGCTGAGAGTATGTAGGGGAAAATCAGGAGAGATAGCTGCCGGCCCACAGTTATCAAAGGTGGCATTTGAATTTTTGTGCTCTTTTGAAACAACCTCTGTCCAGGGTGTTTCATTACAAATAAAGTAGGGAATAACCAAAGCACCACCAGAGTTAGCATTAACTAACAGAACTACGTAAATAAAATAATCTTTTTAATCTTTTTTCTCTGTCAACGATGTATCCTATGTTCTTGCAAGGTGGCAGCTCAGTAGAAAAGGACATATGAGATATGTCCTGGCTACTAATGCCAATTCAATCTTGATTAGAGCTACAGCAGTGATCTAGGGCTTGTTATAAAGCTGAGAGTCTTTTAAGCCAGCAGGATATATCACAGATTGAAGTAAGAGCTGCATGTGAGTCTATAGCTCTCTCTCCTGACTGTCACTATAACCTGTGATATCTCAGACAACTTGAGCTGCAATTCTGCTGAGTCTTTGAACTCGAAAACCAAGTCTTAAATTGTTGCTGTAGCTGCTAACCAGTTTGAGATAGAGTCTGTTGAAGTCCCCCCACACACACTTTCAATTTCAGCCATTAAGAAGGAGGAGGAGCTGTCAGGCTGATAAAAAAATATATTTAATGCTGACATAGGTACAAAGGTGGCATTACTTCTTAAGGGGCAATTAATACTTTCTAATAGGGGCATTTATGGGTGCACTCAGAGGGGATTATTTGCTTTAAAGGAGCGCTCTGGGGTCATAATTAATGATTTATGAGTGCAATATTTGACCTACCCTGGGCTCTGGCAACCTACTATACACTACAGATTGCCACCATAAACATTAGTCTCTGTCTCCAATTAGGGTTCAAGTCTACTTTCCTAAGTGACACGCAACTGGGGTGAATTTCATTGTTATTCAAATCTGTGAATTTAACAAGAAAAATGCAGTGCCTTGTAACTAAACATCATGATTCGTGGTAAATAAATAGGGTTTTAACTTTCTTTTTAAAATGACACTTGGTATCTGATATTTATATATGCAAAGTATGATTCAACAGGGCAACATGGACATACTTTAATAGCCTTAGTAATAAGATTTCTGTTTAAATGCAAAAATAGCTAGGACCCAACAATTTGGGTGGATTTTACAGATAAATTCGATTCATCATGAATCTGCTATTTGAATGCTTCCTATTAAACTCTGTCATCTGTTGCAGACCCCAGGGCATAGTAAATGTAAGATATAAAAAGAAAAAAAAATCATTCTCACATCATTATTTGCCTCCCCGGCCATCCCTACTGCTCCCAACTCGCTGTCTGGTTCTTCATGCCTCCATCATACATTGTGTTCACACTAGGCTGGACTTCTGGCCATGAGTAGGCCACACAAGATCACAGCACATGCAGAGTGACCTCTATGGCCTGCTTGTATTGGGAAGTCCAAGACTAGAGTTAACACCATGTCCTGGAGGTCACTGATCATGCACCATGGCTGGAATTGCTTGACTACAGTGCGGTGCGATGGAGGCGCAAAAAATTAGACAACTGGTAGGGAGCATGGAGAAACAGGGGTGGCCAGAGAGATGAGCGGTGAGGTATGCTTCTTTTTTTTTCATTTTAACCTTTTGCTGTTCAGCAACATGTTGGTTGTAGCTGGTCACCATTATGCTAAATTTGCGAGGAGCGAATTACAAAAAATTTGCATTCTCTAGAATGTGGATTTTTTGTAAAATTAGTGTAGCATTAAATTCCACTCTAATAAATTTGTCCATCTTTACTAGGGACTGATAATGTCCAGGAATGAGATACGATTTAGCTGCAACAATGAGCAACTGAAATGAGCACTAAACCTATATAAAAAAAATAAAAAAGGACTGCTACTATAATTTACAAGAATAGATCTAAATATGTCAGTATGTTCTCCAAACTATTCATGTGACATTCAATATTAATCATTTGGGATAGGCTTACCATTAAACATATCTGTTTTTTAGTCTTTATATTATATTACTTGATTTACAGCATTTATACCATATTATATTCAGTTGTGCTCAAAGGTTTACATACCCCGGCAGAATTTTTGCTTTCTTGCCTTTTTTCAGATAATATGAATGATAACACCACAACTTTTTCTCCACTCATGGTTAGTGGTTGGATGAAGCCATTTTTTGTCAAACTACTGTGTTTTCTCTTTTTAAATAATAATGACAACCCAAAACATCCAAATGACCCTGATCAAAAGTAATACTGGACTCTCTGAAAACTAGCGGTGTGGTTGTTGCAAAATGCACAATAAGGAGGCACTTGAAGAAAAATGGGCTGCATGGTTGAGTCGCCAGAAGAGAGTCATTACTGCGCAAATGCCACAAAGTATCTCACCTACAATACACAATACAGCACATAGGCAAGCCTCAAAACTTCTGGAATAAGGTAATTTGGAGTGATGAGGCCAAAATTGAACTTTTTAGCCACAACCATAAACGTTACATTTGGAGACAGGTCAACACCATTCCTACTGTAAAGTATGGAGGTGGATTGCTGATGTTTTGGGAATGTGTGAGCTACAAAGGAACAGGAAGCTTGGTCAAAGTTGAAGAAAAGATGAATGCAGCACATTATCAGCAAATACTGGAGGTTAATTTGCTGTCACAGGGCAGTAGGGGGAAAACAGGAGACATGGAACCAGGGCCCCTGAATGGCCCCTCAGGCTAAGGGGGTGTCCTGACTTTCCTTAACTTGGGGGTATGCTTAATGGTAGTGAGGCCCAAGTCCCCGACCTGTCCCTATCTCCTGTTTAGCCATGAGATAAATCCCCAACCCCCTCCCCAGAAGGTGAGACAGGGAAAAAGTGCACTGCACCAAAAACCAACAGACAGGGTAAAACAAAACAACACTCTGCAATGCTCCTGGAGAGCAGAGCACTTGACAACAGCATACAACTGAAGCACCACAGAACTCTGCCAGCTCCTGAACTCCAGCTTGGTTGGTCTCTGAAGAGCAAGTGTATCACCAACAGTGAGCTGCAGCACCAGGTGGCCTTATAAAGGAAGGTGGGAGTGCCACCCACCTGCATAGATAATAAATCACAATGTAGTAACACCAGTGGCCACGGGGGGAAAACTGATATTAACCCCCGATGGCCTGAAAGGAAAAAAGTTTAAATGTGAGCAGCCCAAACTGACACAGATCCAAAAATGGATTGTGACATTTGCAGTCATCAGCCCGGAAACTGCACATGGGACATACTTGGACGTTCCAACATGACAACAATCCAAAACACAAGGCCAAGTCGACCTGTCTTTGGCTACAGCAGAGCAAAGTAAAGGTTCTGGAGTGGCCATCTCAGTCTCCTGACCTCAATATCAATCTGGGAAGATCTCAATCGCGTAGTTCATGCTAGACAGCCCAGGAATTGACAGGAACTGGAGGCTATTTGCCTATAAGAGTTGGCAGCTTTACCATCTGATAAAATAAAGAACCTCATCCACAACTACCACAAAAGACTTCAAGCTGTCATTGATGTTAGAGGGGGAAATACACGGTATTTAGAAATGGGGTATCTAAACTTTTGATCAGTGTCATTTGAATGCTTTTGGTTGTCTTTATGCTTTAAAAAGAGAAAACACAGTGGATTGACATTAAATGACTTCACCCAACCACTAACCATGAGTGGAGAAAAGGTTTTGGTGTTATCATTCAAATTCTCTGAAAAAAGGCCAAGAAAGCAAAAATTCTGCCGGGGTATGTAAACTTTGAGCACAACTGTAGCATCTTACAGAGTATTAATAAGATAAATCCAGATGAACTATAGCTAAAATAAAAATTATCTCTTTAGACTGAATTCTACAATTATGCCCTTCAATAAACATTATTATTTGTTATATAAAACAATGACTCATTTTCTTCGTTATCCCACGTTTCCTAAAGAATAAAAAATTCTCTGGATTTAGCAGAAAAACAAACCCATATGGCTACTGCTGCAATGTTTTACAGTGACTTACCATTTGCCCAGACTGTATTATAAAAGGAAACTGTATTCAGAAAACAGGCATGCAAATAAAATCAACATTCCCTGCTGTCCACCTACTGATTGGCACTGCAAAGATATATTGCTATGGCTATGCTCATTTCTACTAAGATTTAACACAAAACCAAGAATTATGTAGCCTGTTCTATAATTATAGATTGGAGATCAATCATGTCACGTAAAAAATCAGATCCTGAAATATCCTGTTGCTTATAAAGCAGCAACTTATTCTGCTATTACCTTCATGGTCCCCACTCAGAATTGACAATTCTTGTCAGAAACTTTGTTCCATCACAAAGGAAGCCAACCTTTATATTTGCGGAATTAATTAATAGGAGATTATGTAAACCAATTTAACATACATTTTCCATAATAGGAAGCTAAGCATTCATGTTGGGCCCACTTCAAAGCTTTCCCAAGGGAAGTGTTTGGTTTTTAGGTACAGTGGATCAAATTTAGTTTGATTTGGATTCCTGGTAGAATATGTACGGTATTTCTTTGTAAATTTGTAAAACCTTCTATGACTTAGGCCTATTTTACATTACTGATTCAGAATTTACTAAAGGGAACCTGATAGCTGATACATGCTGCCCAATTCAGAAGCAGCATGTATTAGACACTGAATAATTTCAGCCATGTATGTTTGACTGTCAATAACTGGTAACTTAGCTACTATACATGGGAGACTAGTCAGATAGGTGGGTCTTCGGTGGCTTCTCACTGCCTGTTGCCTTGGAGTGACAGGTGTCTCCCATGCACACACGCATGCATGCAAGGAGAGACCTGTAGCTTAAAGGAAGTGAGTAAGGAGAAGACACTGAGGTCCCGCCAGTCCAACAAGTTTCCTTTGAGACTCAAGCCTCATTGGTTTTAAAAGCATGTTTTCTCTGAAATACCACAGCGTTTCATAGTCAAACATACAGTTTATGGCTGACATTATACAGTCAGTGTCCAATACATGCTTTCCATGGATCAGGCAGTTTATATCAGCTGTTAGGTTCCCATTAGATCCAATTATACTTGCAATTTTAATAACAGATATGAACACTTACCCCATATACCAGCTCACCCACCATTCCATTCCATATTTTAGTTTCTGGGTCGCGAGCTCCATATTTGCCATCTTCGACAATGGAAAGTTTGTATTTTATTCCAACATGTTTTGCTATCTCACTAGCCAGGTCTACACAGTATCCTTCATACTTATCATTGCCATCCAACTGCTCGTAGTTTTTCTTTTTCATAACATATGGATTTTCCTTTAATAAAACAAATTTTGGATCAAGCATATTTAACAGCGCATTATTGAAAAGAGGCATCATTATGTACTTGTTAATGGTCTGCAGATGAAAGGAGAGAGAGCCTGACTCTTTCCATCATTAGATAAATCTATACTTGAGTGGAGTGATCTTTGATCCGTACAGATAAAAATGGAAAAGAAATGGGCACAATCTGTCTATTTTTCATCATGTCCTTATTATTTTTATCAAAGTAATGCAGTAATTTACAACATTACCAACCAAAACATGAAAGTCAAAAGAGCTGATTTGAATAATTTTCTTGTAAAAGCTTCATGAAAGAATGACCTACATGAGTCTGAATATTGGTTATATACCTAGCCCTAGTGCCTCTAGTATTAATTCACCACTGATCCAATCCAGGTCACCATTACAGATCATCATCATCATCAGAAAGAGTCTGCCGCAGCTAATCAGTGATCTCAGGGGTGAGGTGCAGTAGTTACTGACATCAGCTCTGCAAGCAGTTAGTGGCCTGAAATGTAACGTGCTAGAACAACCGGCAAAGCTACTACATGCTGTCCAGTGAAAATAATGAACAATTAAGGTCTTACTTTTTAAATCCCTTTTAGCTACCATTAGATTGTCAATCTCCTAGCCTCCAAATGGCCTTTGTGTACAATGTTAATGGGGAAACTTGCAGTTTAAAGCATGAGGATGTTAGCCAATCATTAGGTACACTGGTTGTGTGTTGACCCAAATGATATTACCACTGTGAAATCTTGTAAAATCGTTATTTCTTTCATTAACCCTTATCTTGCGTAGGTGCCGTTCTCACTGATGTATTTGGAGCTTACGTCAGTAATTCAGAATGCAGCTCTACTCTTTCACTCAAAATAGTGTACATATAACGGGACTCGGATGGACCCTATTGCAAGTCAATGGTGTCTATTGAGCAACGTTGGTATCCACTGTCTGACATAATTAGCAAGACAGCCTTAAAAGGCTTGAAAATTACTTTATGGAAGGATTTTTAAAAATTGAAAAGCATGGTCTTATGTAAGGAGTCTAAGGAGTAATGTTGCCAAGACGGCATATGGAAACTTATTGGAATTCTGTGAAATTCCCATGGAAACCTCCTACATATGTTCTGGAATTGTCCTAAACTGGCCACATTATGGTCACAAACATCTGATACCATCAATAAAATAATAGGTAAGCCTGCTACTCTTTCCCCTCAACTTGCGCTACTATCACTTGGTCTCTCTGATATCAGTCCAGACAAAAAATCCCTCATCATTCATACCCTGCTTGAGGTTAAAAACTCGATTGCATTCAACTGGAAAAATAAAAACCCTCCTGCTTTTCAAGATATAAAAGATAGAATCCTTCTCCATAAATCCTATGAAGAAAAATTCGCTTAAGTTAATAATCAACTAACCAAATGCTCATAAAAATGGTCTCACTGGGACTACCTGACTCCCTAAACCTTTAACATTGCACCTGTCTCATGGTGTCACATCTCATACTACATACGATATTTCTTTTCTGTACAACCTTTCGATGCTCATATTTTTGACTCACTGTAACTTCGCTTCAGACAATGTACCTATCCTATCCTGCATACCAGTATTCTATTTATGTTAATGTTATGTACGATATATACTGTACAATTTTTATTCTTCTCTTATTTGACTTATGTCACTTCATTCAGGCTGAGGCAACTATTTAAATGTTTAATTGTCATGCTACTTGACTTACCTATATAAATGCACTTGTTTTATTGTTGCAAAAATTTAAATAAAAATAGGGAAAAAGGAATTCTGTGAAATTAAAGGGGTATTCTCAAGTTTCACTGACGCCTTCACCCATCTCAAGAACTATGGCTCTGATGAGCCCTTGCTGAATGCAGCAAAGGTCAATCATGTTCTCTGCCACTCAGTTCATACTAATGGCAGTGCTGGAGATCATCTGAGCGCAGTGCTCGGCAATCCCATTAAGAATTAATGAATAACAATAAATTTTTATTTCTATAGCGCCAACATAATCTGCAGCACTTTATGAAGCAAATGATTGATCACTGCTGCATTCAGCTGGGGATCTTTAGAGCCACAGTTCTCAGGATCCATTGTGGGCTCCAACAGTTGGACCCACAGTGACCAGGAAGTTATTCCCTATCTTGCAGTGGTGGACAGAGGTGGATATATCAGTGGTGCAACCTTTACAGCTGCACAGGGGCCAAAAGGTAAGGAGGGCCATTTCTACTTCCAAAGCAGGTGGAATTGTGCATTATGATGAACTATTGGACTGCAAATGGTCCATATATTGTTCTTGCACAGGGATCTCTACTTCTGTCTGTGTCTGCTAGTAGGGACGGACATATCATTGGTGCAACCTGTACAGGCGCACAGGTGCCCAAAAGTTAAGGGGGTCCATTTCCACCCCAAAAGCAGATTAAATTTTGCTTCATGATGAGCTATTGGACTGCAAAGAGTCCTTACATTGTTCTTGCGCAGGGGCCCTCTTCTGTCTGCTTCCACCACTGCTATCATGCAGATACAAGATTTCTTTCAAACTTGAGGATAACCCTTTAAATATGCAAATAGCCTCTTAGAAGAAGACTTAAGCCAGGTTCCCAGTGAGGCTTATTTTGAATAAAGAAGTGCAGCGACTTTCTTGCCTTTGGAAGTATTCATGGATTTCACAGCTCCACTGAACACAGACTTTACCAGAACGCAAGTTCTTGTATCATGAGAATGGTATAGGAGTTGTAGTTCTACAGGACAGAGCATTGCCAGTTTTATTTCTGCTTTTGTGCTTAGTTATAACTCACCCAACTAATTGGTAAGAATAGCGAAAATCTTTGTCAACTTAAAGCACTCATAGAGATCAGTTTCAGGTAAACATTTGCAGATTTTATTAATCAGCATACATAATTCTAAAACAAGTTTGGAAAAGTTATTTACAATTTGGGATGACCCAACAGGAACCCTCACTGAAAGGTCCTAAAACTTAACTTTTATTACTGATTAAAATATTGGGGTAAAACTAAACATAAAACATTCTGTCCCTATATTGCCTAAACAACATTCTAGCTATTGTCCCATCCCCTGATGACGTCACATCTGCGGTGAAACATGTTGTGGGGTTGTGCTCTAGAAAAAACTGTCCGGTTTGCCTTATAATGTTGACAACCTGGGGTGGCACTATGCGACATTTGGCAATCACCTCCACATTATATTAGCATTGTTTAGGCAATATAGGGACAGAACATTTCATGTTTAGTTTTACTTCACTATTTTAATCCATAATAAAATTTAAGTTTTAAAACTTGTTAGTGAGGTTTAGTGAGGGTTCTTGTTAGGTCATCCCGAATTGTAAATAATTGTTATATATAACTCTCCAAAGCCCTTACAAGATCTCCATCATTTTTAAATTGATATTGTTTTACCCAATATTAAAGCTTAAAGGCTATGAACATCTTAGACTGATTTGTAATTAGAACTATGCAGAAAAGTTTCTTAATTTTGCCTTTAGATAGAAAATGTACAACAGAAAGTTGAAGTGTCCAAAGCCTCGAGATATATTCCTAAAGTAAATATTTTCTAAATGAACATCGCAAAAGAATCTTACCAAAATTGTTGTAACTACAATAGTTTTATTTTCCACAGAGGAAGAGTCATTTGTTGGTTGCTGATCAGGAGCAGGAACAAAACGTTCATATTCATTCCAGTGTCCAACCTGCAACACATTACAATAGTGCAATAAGATTATTTATCCTGCTTGCTTATATAGGACATCATATTCTGCAGCGCTTTACAGACATTATCATTGCAGTCCCCATTGAGGCTCACAGTCTAAATTTCTATTTAACATGTCTTTCAGAGTCTAGGAGGAAACCGGAGAACTCAGAGGAAGCTCACGCAAATATGGGGAGAACATACAAACTCCTTCCACATCATAAAAATAGAATCATAGAATGCTAGTGTTGGAAGGGACCTCAAGGGTCATCATGTCAATCCCCGTGCCTAATAAAGGATTCATTAAACCATCTCAGACAGATGTCTGCCCTGTCTCTGTTTGAAGACTTCCATTGAAAGAGAACTCACCAACTCTCATGGCAGCCTCTTCCACTCAGATGTTGTCCTTGATGGAATTTGAAGCCAGGACCCCAGTGCTGCAATGCAGAAGTTCTAACCACTGAGCCACTGTGCTGCCCAATATATAATTAATTGAATGATACATTGGTAATACCAGTTAAGCCTCAATTTGACATGCAATAAAAAAACATTTTCGGATGCTTAGTTTCAAGCGAGATTCAATAAAGAGTTTGTTTTATGGCATAATATGGAATATTCTTTGAATAATTTATTTGGACTCCTTAAAAAAATCTGAATATTACCACATTCTAATACAGTAGTAGGCACTTGTGAGGAGACTGCAGGCATGTAGAATGCAGTAACAGACCATACACAGACCAAGGGTGATAGGGGTTTATTTTACAACAGAAAATACGCAGGGAGAAAATGGAGGGATATTATTCTCTAATACAGCGAATGACTGTTGGGGATAACTTAAGGCACTAGAATAAGTAAAGCAGACAGCACAATTAAATACTACTTATCCCTCAGGTGTCAGTCACGGTTAAACTCCTGACTGTGACTGTAGCTGCTTAGGATGTGTCGCAGTGGAGGTCTGACACTGTCCTGAGGAAGCTGGTATAATACTGTATATTCTGATGATGGCGGTGTCCTCTCGTGGTCCTGACAATGGCGGCGACTCCTTGGGATCCTGATGCAGGACTTGGGTACAGAAGATGAAGCGATAAAGAGGGAAACATCTTTTTCCACAGCAGTGAGTGTCCCAACACTATGGAAACTTGCAGCACTGCCCAAACACAGTTTACAATGGGCAGCCCGATTCGCTGTGTTGATTCGACACACGCCTAAGTCCAGTTCACAGACCTTGTCTCTCACAGTCAGTGCTGTCGGTGGGGGCGGCTGTGGCAGAGTTGTCAGCTATGTTAGGGGTCTCAGCGAGGGCAGAGATGTCAGCGGGGACAGCGGTGTCTCAGCGGTACTCAGTTGGTAGTCTCCTGTTAAAGCGCTCTGCTGTCCCAGGCCCTGCTCTACTCTGCCCAGTCACCTCTCAGCTGACTTTACCTCATAGGTCTCTCATGCGCTCGACGTTCCCGCCCAAACTGTTGAATCCTCGCACGCGAACCTTCTCTCAGCTTGGCCACGCCCCCTTTGCTCGAGTACAGGGAGCTGTCTCGTGCTTTAAGCTTTTCTCCCTGCAACTTAGGTGACAGCCCCGATCGCACCGGACCCATTACAGAGGAGACATGCCTAACTAGTTCCTTCCCCTAACACAATGTCCACATAACATCTATTTAACGGGATACTGAGATCCGGATCCAAAAGTGTACATGAACCATTAACTTAACCATTAGATTAAAGATAATCAGCAGAAGGGAAACAAGCATTACAACCCTGTATACTCCTAAAGAACACCATGTCCTAGATATTTTTTCCTAACCCTTTATCCTTTTGTTTTACTGGCTAGTAAACAAAATATGGAGTACTGTGTGTTAAGTATTACATTTAATGAGACATTTCAACATCATTACAAAATATATACAGCGGCGTTGGTTGTCGCTAGTATCTTTTCACGGTTCCTGCTGATGTGAAAACTGGTTTTCTAACTTCCTCACTCTTATTCTTTAGATATATTGTTCTATCATGAACATGTGGGAATAGTGATCATCGCTAGGGTATTTGGATAAAAGTACCCCAAGGCCAAAAGCAAACACTTAATCAAGAGAAAACCTATAAATGTATCATGTAGAGATAAAGCAAACTAAAAGATAACAAATAATCATAAAATCTAAATAATTATTGTCAACATATTGCCATTTTTCTTGAGGGAGAAATGTCCAATGCAATAGTTCATTTTATTTTAATTGTATTTCTTTTACTCATTTATATAGCGCCATTAATTCTGCATTGGTTTATAGACATCATGACGGTCCCCATTAGGGCTCACAATCTAAAGTTCCTTACCAGTATGGTATCTTAACTAGTGAAGAGTGAACGTGCTTGCCACTACTCGTTACTCGCCCGAGTATCACGGTACTCTGTGTACTCGGTGAGCACCGACCATGTCCGGGATTACTCGGCAGGAACTCAGGTCTCCAAACAGCTTTTTTGGCGGACTTCAGAAACCCAATCACAATGCAGGGATTGTCTGCCAGGAAATGAAACACCGCAACTATCTTTGCTGTGATCGTGCAGTGATTGGCTGGCCACACAGCATCATCAGGGGTATAAGAGACCAGACGCCGCCCTGCTCGGCACATTCAGCTCCGGATTTAGATAGTGTAGGGAGAGCTGCTGCCGAGATAGGGTCAGATTTGGGGATTTATTAGTCAGTGTGGGGTTTACCATCCTAAAGTACTAAAATCCAGCTAAACCAACAGTCCTTCTAAGGACTAATTCCAGAGTATATAGGTTGCAGTGATAGGTAGGCAGGGGATTGTACGTCGCTCTATACATATCAGTGCAAGGCCTGCAGGCACTGTATGTGTGTACATAGATATCATTGCATACATCAAGAGGGTCCATTCCCTTCCTGTCTGCTGCTGCTACCTATAGGATATATTGACCATATATACCTAGCCTCAGGTCTAATTAGCTAGGAAAATTTTTATGCCAGGTTAATAGAGCTTATTTTATTGCAAAACAATCCAGAGTCCTTTTTTTTCTCCATTTGCTTTTTGACACTGCACAATACCGCCAGATCCTTTTCCTAGCACAGCGTGAAAATCCAGCAATTTTAAAGGGGTCCCAAAATCACTTTTGAGTGCGCAGAGAAATCTTTCATTTTTATGTGGTACGGAAGAGAAGAATTTTTTTGAGTGTCTAATACAATTTCTTGACACCATTTTGCTGAACCTCCCAAAACATACATAGAGGCCACATATTTTACAGTGTGGTAGATCTGTGACATACCTCATCTGTCCATCTGCTAAAAATTTGGGCATTTTAGCCCTAAATTCCCTTTTTTTTATATACTGCACTATTTAGCATAAAAAAGCCAAAAATACAGGCCACATATTTGTCAGTGTGGTATCTCTGTGCCAGCTCATATCTGTGTGCGCCAAGTTTGGCCATTTTAGGCCGGTATTCCATTTTTTTCCTGTGTGTCACTGTAGTTATATACAGCACTATTTAGCATAAAAAAGCTAAAAAGCCAAACTTGGAGCATGCAGATATATGAGCTGGCACGGAGATACCACACTGACAAATATGTGGCCTGTATTTTTGGCTTTTTTATGCTAAATAGTGCTGTTTATAACTACAGTGACACACAGGAAAACAATGGAATACCGGCCTAAAATGGCCAAACTTGGAGCATGCAGATATATGATCTGGCACAGAGATACCACACTCACAAATATGTGGCCTGTATTTTTGCTTTTTATGCTAAGTCATTCTGTGCATAACTACAGTGACACACAGGAAAAAAATGGAAAACTGGCCTACAATGGGCAAACTTGGAGCACGCAGATATATGAGGTGACACGGAGATACCAAACTGACAAATATGTGGCCTGTATTTTTGCTTTTTTATGCTAAATCGTGCTGTATATAACTACAGTGACACACAGTGACATATTTGTCAGTGTGGCATCTCCCTAACAGTCCTCATTTATCTGTGTAAAAAATTTGGCCAGATTGGGCCTACATATTCTAGTGTTTTTGCAGTCTGTTACCATACTTATTGACACAAATCTGATAAACCAGAAAACATTTTTACCTACAGTCAAGATAGTTTAAAGTGTGGTTTTCCCGCACACGTATCACATACAAGTTTCGCTCCCAATTCAGCCATTTGTAGTGAACGTGCATAATACTCTAGTCCATTTACAATGGGCAAGGCCCGTGGCAAGGGACAGGGAAGTGGGCATGATGGTGATGGTGCATGCTGAGGCCGTGGCCAAGCTGAAATTGGGCCACCAAAAACATCCACATGTTCTCGCCGGACCTTAGTGTCCAAAGTCCTAGAAGACCGCGGCAAGACAGCACTATTGAAGCCCGAGCAGTGTGAAAAGGTTGTTGATTGGATAGCGGATAATACTTCCAGTTATTTATCTACTACCACCAGCACCCTGTCTTCCACATGGTCAAGTCAGAGTAGCCGTGAATTTGGACTGCATATTCCTCACCCTGATCCTCCTTCCTCCCACCATGCTGAGTGCCCTGAGACAACTGATCCCACACTCGGACACTCTGAAAAGCTGTTCAGTTTTCCATCTGGAAATTCGTGCCTCTCACTTGGTCCACTTGAAGCAGGGCAAGATGATATTCCATGTAGCGATGCACAAAAATTTTTTTGCAGCCTTGGTCACAAGAAGTGGACGATGATGAGACACAATTGCCGGAAATTCAGGAGGAGGACCAGTGTGTGGAAGTGGAAGATGAGATGGTGGATGATAAAGTAACTGACTCATCCAGACAGGAGGACATGCAGAGCAAGGACAGCAGCACACAGGGGGAGGTAGGCATAGCACCCCTTCTGGCAGGAAGAAGCAGTTTGGTGGATGCAGACAGAAGGCGTGCAACCGTTCCCCATAACACCAACATGACAGAAGTTGCCAATCCAAATGTTAGGTCTTCCCGAGTTTGGTTATTTTTTAAAGACTCTGCCGATAACCCCAAACAGGCCATTTGCAACACCTGTCATGCCAGCATCAGCAGGGGTAGCAAAACTACCCGCGTTTCCACCACCAGCATGATCAGGTACATGGCTGCAAAGCACCCGACTTTGTGGGCCCAACTCCAGGCTCCAGGAACAGAGTCTGCGGGTAACCCCACTGCTTCTTCCACTGTTGTGCGTGCAAGCCAATCCCCTGTCCACGGTGCATGCGAAGATGCCTCCTGCCCTGTACCTGCCATTGCCCACAGTCAAATAGCACCATCAGTAAGCACATCCACGTCCTTGTCCCAGTGCAGCTTTCAGTTGTCCATACCCCAGTCATTGGAAAATAAGCGGAAATAGGCAGCCAACGCCCCACTGGCCACAGTACTTAATTCTCATATTTCTCATCTGCCTGCCCTCGAAATGTTGCCTTTTAGGCTCGTGGAGACGGAAGCTTTCTGCAACCTCATGGTGGAGGACGTCCCAAGGTACTCGGTGCCCAGCCGCCACTATTTCTCCCGCTGTACCATCCCAGCATTACACATGCACGTGTCCCACAACATTACCTGTGCCCTCAACAATGCAGTTACTGGGAAAGTACACTTACCCACGGACACGTGGACAAGTGCTTGTGGCCAGGCATGGTATATCTCGCTGATGGCACACTGGGTTAATAGTGGAAGCCGGGACCCAGTCAGACCTTGGGATGGAACATGTCCTCCCGACACCAAGGTTTGCGGGCCTAACGTCAATCAGGGTTGCCCCCACTGTGTACAGCTCCTGCATCTCCACCGCCTCCTCCTCTTCAGCCTCCATCTTCGAAATGAGCACATAAATCACAAGCTAGAAGCACTGCAACACTGCCAAAGCCAAGCATCAACAGGCTGTGCTGAAGCTAATTTGCTTAGGAGACAAACTGCACAATGCTGAAGAGTTGTGGACAGCTTTGAAAGAGCAGGCAGATGTGTGGCTGACACCGCTGAATCTCCAGCCAGGCATGGTTGTGTGTGACAATGGCAGGAACTTGGTGGCAGCTCTGAGGCAAGGTGAACTGACGTGTTCCTTGCCTGGCCCATGTGCTTAACCTCATTGTTCAACGTTTTCTAAAAAGCTACCTGGAGCTGCTGGATCTACTGGTAAAAGTACACCGCCTGTGTGCCCATTTTAGATAGTCAGCTACAGCTTCAGCCACCCTTGCCATGTTTCAGCAGCGATTGCAGATTCAGGCTCACCGACTGGTGTGTGATGTCCCCACGTGTTGGAACTCTACAGTCATGGCCAAAAGTTTAGAGAATGACACAAATATAAATTTTTACAAAGTCTACTGCTTCATTTTTTCTAATGGCAATTTGCATATACTCCAGAATGTTATAAAGAGTGATCAGCTTAACAGCAATTACTTGCAATATTTGCCTAGAAAATGAACTTTATCCCCCAAAGCACATTTCAACATCATTGCAGCCCTGCCTTAAAAGGACCAGCTAACATCGTTTCAGTGATTGCTCCATTAACACAGGTGTGGGTGTTGATGAGGACAGGGCTGGAGATCAATCTGTCATGATTAAGTAAGAATGACACCACTGGACACTTTAAAAGGAGGCTGGTGCTTGGCATCATTGTTTCTCTTCTGTTAACCATGGTTATCTCTAAAGAAACACGTGCAGTCATCATTGCACTGCACAAAAATGGCCTAACAGGGAACAGTATCGCAGCTAGAAAGATTGCACCTCAGTCAACAATCTATCGCATCATCAAGAACTTCAAGGAGAGAGGTTCCCTTGTTGCCAAAAAGGCTCCAGGGTGCCCAAGAAAGACCAGCAAGCGCCAGGACCGTCTCTTAAAAGTGTTTCAGCTGCGGGATCAGGCTACCAGCAGTGCAGAGCTTGCTCAGGAATGGCAACAGGCACGTGTGAGTGCATCTGCACGCACTGTGAGGCGGAGACTCTTGGAGCAAGGCCTGGTCTCAAGGAGGGCAGCAAAGAAGCCACTTCTCTCCGGAAAAAACATCATGGACAGACTGATATTCTGCAAGAGGTACAGTGAGTGGACTGATGAGGACTGGGGTAAAGTCATTTTCTCTGATGAATCCCCTTTTCGATTGTTTGGGACATCTGGAAAACGGCTTATTCGGAGAAGACCAGGTGAGCGCTACCACCAGTCTTGTCTCATGCCAACTGTCAAGCATCCTGAAACCATTCATGTGTGGGGTTGCTTCTCAGCCAAGGGAATGGGCTCTCTCTCAGTCTTGCCTAAAAACACAGCCATGAATAAAGAATGGTACCAGAATGTCCTCCAAGAGCAACTTCTCCCAACCGTCCAAGAGCAGTTTGGCGATCAACAATGCCTTTTTCAACATGATGGAGCACCTTGCCATAAAGCAAAGGTGATAACTAAATGGCTCAGGGAACAAAACATAGAGATTTTGGGACCATGGCCTGGAAACTCCCCAGATCTTAATCCCATTGAGAACTTGTGGTCAATCATCAAGAGACGGGTGGACAAACAAAAACCTTCAAATTCAGACAAAATAAAAGCATTGATTTTGCAAGAATGGACTGCTTTCAGTCAGGATTTGATCCAGAAGTTGATTGAGAGCATGCCAGGGAGAATTGCTGAGGTCCTGAAGAAGAAGGGTCAACAGTGCAAATATTGACTTGCTGCATTAACTCATTCTAACTGTCAATATAACCTTTTGCTACTCATAATATGATTGCAATTATATTTCTGTATGTGATAAAAACATCTGACAAACACACATAAAAATCAGAGGCCAGCAGATCATGTGAAAATATAATATTTGTGTCATTCTCTAAACTTTTGGCCATGACTGTACACTGCATATGTTGGAAAGGATTTGTGAGCAGAAGTGGGCAGTTGTTGAATACCAGTATCAATAAGGCCATCGTTATTCAGGTTTGACTCCACACATAAGACCTCAGGAGTGCTCATGGACATCAGACATATGCAACATCCTCCAAAACTTTGAGGAGCCCACCAAGATTGTGAGCGGCGATAACACCATAATTAGCGTCACCATCCTGCTCATCTGCATTCTGAAAAGCTCTCTGCTCACAATGAAAGAGGATGCATTGCAGGCAGAGCATGAGGACATGGAGCAAGGAACCATTCAGGGTGATTACACACAGCCCAGCCTCATGTCATCCCAACGTGGATTGGCTGACAATGAGGAAGAGGAGGATGAGGAAGAACAGGAGCTACTTTCATGCGCTATTGATGGTACTACAAGCACAACTGTCATACTGGTTGTTCATCATGGATGGCCTGAGGACAGGGAGGAAGAGGAGGAGGACACCTTGGTCAGTCATCCTGTTGGTGAGGACACGGATGGCTTGCCTATTACCAGTCTGGCAGCATGGCTGATTTTATGTTGCACTGCCTTTCCCATGACACTCGTATTGTAAAAATATTGGGTTACAGTCATTACTGGATAGTGACACTTTTAGACCCACGCTACAAGGAGAACTTTCAATCTCTTGTCGCAGAGGCAGACAGGTGTTCAAAAATGGTGCAGTACCAGAGGGCCATTGTTGCAGAATTATTACAAAAATTCCCATCTCAAAACGCTGGTGGCAGAGATAACAGTTCATTGGCCAACCAAGAGGGACAGGCGAGAGAGACACAGCTTCAATCCAGCATAGGCAGGGGAACACTGGCAAAGTACTAGGACAGTTTTCTCAGACCCTCCCATTGCCCTGTTCCTGAGGCGCGGGGTAATCTCACAAGGAATGCAATGTTTTCTAAGATGCTGAGGGAGTACCTTGCTGACTGTACCAACGTCATCCGTTATTCCTCAGTGCCTTTTAATTATTGGTTATCCAAGCTGGACACATGGCATGAACTGGCTCTCTACGCCTTGGAGGTCCAGCCTGTCCTTCCATTAGCATTTTGTCAGAGCGGGTTTTTAGTGCCGCTGGTGGAATTATCACAGATAAGAGCATTCGCCTTTCAATGGAAAGTGCAGATAGGCTGACTCTTATAAAAATGAACAATAGGTTGATTGGGCCAGACTTCTCGACACCACCAAATGATGACAGCGAAACATAACCTCCAATGTAGTGTCTTTTTGGGAGGTGTATTCCCATGCACCTCTTCACACCCACACATGGGTATACGCTTCCTGATTTTGGCTATTTGGTTTCCTCCTCCTCCTTCTCCTCATCCTCACCGTCCACCACCACTCGAACACCAGGGTGAACCTATTCCTTCATGCTCCAGCCACTCTATTTTTTGGCAAGGGTGTTATGATGCCCGTCACCAAATTTCATAAAATATGTGCCCCCAAGGGGAAATGTTTGCCAGCCCATATACTTAGTGTATGGGCATTACAAGTCTAGGAGACCCGCTCCTTTACATTGGGCCTATTTTTAATGAGGACTTCTTCCACATCTCATCATCCACTTCGACTAGATCACCAGGGTTAACATGTTCCGTGCTGCTACAGCCAGTGTCGTATTCTTAACAAGGGTGGGTGGTTATGCTGGGCGTAAAATACTTGTTGAAAAAAAGGTTGAGATGTACCCCACAGGGGAAATGTTTGCCAGCCCATACACTTAGTGTAAGGGCATTACAAGTCTAGGAGACTTGTTCCTTTAAATTGGGCCTATTTTTTAATCAGTCCTTCATCCACGTCTCATCATCCACCACCACTAGATCACCAGAGTTAACGTGTTCCGTGCTGCTACAGCCAATGTCTAATTCCTAACAAGGGTGGATGGTTATGCTGGATGTAAAATGCTTGTTATGGAAAAGGTTGAGGTGTACCCCACAGGGGAAAATGTTTGCCAGCCCATACACTTAGTGTATGGGCATTACAAGTCTAGGAAACCAGCTCCTTTACATTGGGCTTATTTTTTAATAAGGTCTTCCTCCACGTCTCATCATCCACTTCTACTAGATATCCAGGGTTAATGTGTTCTGCACTGCTACAACCAGTGTTGAATTATTAACAAGGGTGGGTGGTTATGCTGGGCGTAAAATACTTGTTCAGAAAAAGGTTGAGGTGTACCCCACAGGGGAAATGTTTGTCAGCCCATACACTTAGTGTATGGGCATTACAAGTATAGGAGACTCGCTCCTTTACATTGGACCTATCTTTTAATGAGGCCTTCTTCCACGTCTCATCATCCACTTCCACTAGATCTCCAGAGTTGACGTGTTCTGTGTTGCTACAGCCAGTGTCGAATTATTAACAAGGGTGGGTGGTTATGTTGGGTGTAAAATACTTGTTCAGAAAAAGGTTGAGGTGTGTATGGGCATTACAAGTCTAGGAGACCCGCTCCTTTTTAATGGGACTTTTTATGAGGCCCTCCTCCATGTTTCTTCCAAGGGGGATTGGGGTTATTGGGGTACATATGACTTGGTAGCAGGGCAGGCCTTGCTGTCAATGCATAAGAAAACAGAATGGGAGTACAAAACGAATAATGTGATGTGGATTTTCCTGTGCCCATCCAGTACTTGGGTTCAAAGGCATATTGGGGTTCATAAGACTTGGCAGCAGGGCAGGACTTGCTGTCAATGCATAAGAAAAGAGGATGGGAGTACAAAAAAGAATAATGTGAAGTGGATTTTCCTGTGCCCATCCAGTATGTGGGTTCAAAGGCTTATTGGGGTGCATATGACATGGTAGCAGGGCAGGCCTTGCAGTCAATGCAACATTTTTTCAGGAAACCCTCGTGTACCTCTCGTGTAAGAGGTATTGGGGTGTGTCATAATTCTTGGCAGTCCATCCACTCACTGCACAGGCAATTACAGCACAGGAGACCCACTGTTTAATAATGGCCCTTTAAGAAGATTAATGCTGCCTGATGCCCCTGTAATAATAGGCTCTGTGATCCCTCCTTCATAAATGAAACAAGATGTGTCTGCTTATGTTTCATACACCACATGCCCAGGTAGGGTTGCTAAATGTTACAATGACATTTCCCAGTGAATGCATTTGTATTAGTTGAAAGCAATGCTAAAGGTGCAAAACGCCTCAAAAAGTTGTGTGTGAACATAGCCCATGTGGTAGAGGAACATTTTTGTTATGGGTTAATTATTTTGGCTTAGATAAAAGTCATTAACCTGGGAAGGATGTTCCTTAACATATTTCCCAGCAAAATCCATTTTGGTTTCGTTTATGTAGGTTTTTTGGTGCACCTGTAAAAAGGACTTGAAACTCTGACAAGATTGTTTAGAGCTGTGACCTAGGAATCAGAAATGCTTCCTGGGGCATTTGCCATGATGTTCCCGTGTCACTTGAGCAGTGTTTCCATCATTTTCAGATGTTTTTAGACCTTTAAAGGACCCCTGGGAGGATCGCAGTAAAAATGCTCGGGTCTCCCATAGACTTACTGTACATTGGGCTCGTTGTTCTATCCGAGTACCCGAGTATTCCAATTTGCTCGACCCGAGCAACAAGCACACGAGCATTGTAGTGCTCGCTCATCACTAAAACCCAAAGATGATCAGCTATGTCTTATTTACACCTTAGCCAAAATGGATGCATTGGGCTATTTTTATCTTTTTGTCAACTCAATCCCTGTGTAATATTTGCAGATATTAGGTCAGAGACGTAGATGATGAAAATCATTAACTGTGGTCCTGTAGTCTAACTGCAAACTGATCTCAAATGAGTATTTGGAAATCACAAATCTAAAGTCAGATGTATTCTCCAAACTCAGAGGCTGCCACAATGTCATACAAGGTAGAACTGTTCAGACAAATGGGCAGATGCTGAACCTAGCTAGCGCACGTTGAAAGTCACACGACCTAGTTCCAAGTGGGCTGTGGAGTCGGAGTCGGAGTCGTGGAGTTGGAGTCGGAGTCGGTGCTCATTTTGGTGGAGTCGGAGTCGGAGTTGGAGTCGGTATAAAATGGACCGACTCCGACTCCTAAAATATATAATAAATTGGGTACAGTAATTCAATGCAGAATATGCTGAATATTTTTTCATAGGAGTTTGGGAAAGTTATGAAATGTCCTATAAATGGCTGTTATATTCCTGATCTAAGGCTACATTCACACACAGCGTTTTTCCTGTGTTTTTTGAGGATACGTTTTTCAGCTGCAAAAGCTGATCATCTTTTTAAAAAACTGCATCACCTCAGGTTTTTGAGCTCATAGATAATGTTTTCAATAGCAAAAGCAGATTAGAAAGCTGCTCTATCTATCCATTTATCCATATCTGTCTATCCATATCGTATCTGTACCAAAAAGAATGAAAACCGGGTAGTACACCAATATATATTCTGTTCTATCTAAATATCTTGATTATTGGATCATAAAAATGATTAAATGTCTGAGGTTCACATTGTACTACAATAAATTTTTCACTTAAATATAAGCAATATGTGTGGGAGTCGGAGTCGTGGAGTAGGAGTCGGAGTTGGAGTTGGAGTCGGAGTCGGTGTAAGGGAAATTTCGGAGTCGGAGTCGGAGTCGCAGGTTTGGCTTACCGACTCCACAGCCCTGGTTCCAACACTAATTAAAATATCTTAGGCCGGGGTCAGATTGCGTTATGGCAGTCCGTTAGATGGACTGCACTACACCTCGGCATAACGCTGTGTAACGGACTCTGCTAACGCTGCCATTGACCCCCATTGTCAGGCGCATCGCGACGCATGCCGTAAAGTTTCATGTGTTCGCGATGTGCCGTCATTCAGTGACGGAGCCTCGAACGCAGGCTGCAGCGTCTGAGGTGCTGTCACCGCTAGTGCAGGTGAATCATCTGCGCTAGCGGGTATAGCATAACGCGATCGCGTTATGCTATACAGTTAACGCAGCCCATCAGCAATATGCATTGAACGGGCTGGGTTAACGCAATGTGAACCTGGCCTTACATTTCTATGGCTGCTATTATCTTAACATCTACAATTTCACTCTGAACCTTATATATTAAAATGCCTAAGCTTTACCCTTTCTCTTCTGTTGGCCACCTACAGAGTAGAACATAATGGTGTATTCCTACGTTGCAGAAAAATATCTACGGTACATTCTTTTCCTTGTCTCTCCTTTGGTGTTTTCAATTGTTTCATTTTACATTAATATATACCTACAAATCATTAATGTATGAAAACAAAGTGGCCCCGATTCACCAAGAAAGGCCTGAACAATGCCTGTCTTGATGAGGGAATATATTAGAGTCAGACTTTCCCAATTGATTAATAGGGTTGTCCAGGACTATTTTTTTTTATTGTGAGCCTAAAATCTAAAAGACAGGTAGTTGCTAACTACCAGCTTGTCGCACCAGCTCAGAGCAGTTGCTTACTGCTCCTGCAAGCAATTCAGCTGCTTCACTTCAACAGAGCAGCTCTTCTTCAGGGCTGCTCTGATGACAGCATGTCAAGGGCAACATCATGCAGATTGACAGATGGCTCCCCATCTGTCAACAGAACAGAATGGAAAAGAAGCAGCAGCTCTGTCAACGTGATATCAGCAGAAGCCTCTGAAACGCCGGCGGGAGTGGTCTGTGACTGCTCGATGCTTGTGGAGATTGGCACCAGGCAACACAGGAAGGTTGTTAGCAGCTATCTCGCTGCTAGGTCTTAGGCCCATAGTAAAAAAAATAGTCCTGGATAACCCCTTTAAGAGGCTCATGCCTCTTAATGGATCCGGAATATATGCAAGTGGCTTGCACCTCCTTGCACCTCCCCACAAATCTTACTCGGGTCTGTGACTGGAGTAAGATTTTGGGCATGCTACAGTTTGTCATGAATTAGATGAGATTTAGCGTCACACCCTTGGCACGAGAACAACAAAAGTATCTAGCTTTTTGTCCAACTTTGAGCTGTGTAAGAATTTTCCAACTTATCAAAGTATTTTATGCCAGATTTCTGGCAAAACACTTTGTTGACTTAAGGCCCATTATCAGATATACAATTATCTGTAAGGTCCCCCTAGAGCAGATGGGGTCATTCATAGATATGAGCCTATATGTAAGTCTGGCTCTTTATTGTTTTTTTTTTACCTTATAGTTCTAATCTTAGCCAGGATCTTGTTGCTATTCTTTTCACAGTTACTCTACATATATAGCTGTCTCTACTAAGGAATATATTTCTTAATAACCTTAATGGTGACTGTATTCTTGTATAATAAATGAAGACTGATGCATAATAAAGCAGATTGCTATTAGACCAGGAGCACCTTCACTGAAAATAGATTGCTACCATCAAGATAAGTAACTTTTTGCATTAATTTTTATATATATTTAGTGATGGAAAGGTAGAAAAATCCTATGTGTACTTTTTATGCTAGTTTATTCTATTAGGTTATTCATAATCACTCCTTTCAGTATAATATATTAAAATCCACCTGGCAAAGAATACATTTTTTTCTGTTTCGGAGAACTTGCCTCTATTATGGGTAAAGCTTACCAGGTGTTCCTCTGAGCGCATCTGCACAGAAATATTCCATTCTTATTATACAATGTACTGCACATCATTGTAGCCTGTGTAACATAACAGTTTGCAGAGCTACTTGTTCTACTTTGTTCCCTTGCAGTAACAAAGATAATATTTTCCATGTTTTTCTCCATTTAAAACTTCATTTTCTATGAATCATTCTGACAATTTTAAAAGCTGTTGAATCTAAATCACTACATTTATAATTAGCATGTGTCTAAAACCTAGTTCTCAATACCGTAATGATGAATATGTCATATAATTTAATTAACTGGCTACATGATAATGAAGTACATGGTTTGCATTACTTCATATTGCAGTAATCTAAAAGTGTATCTACAGTTTTGTCAAACTTTTCACATGTCATAAAGACTATACAAACATTTTTGGTAAGTCATGGAATGTTTAAAGAAAAAAACAAAACAAAAAAAATTACTCATACTTGTAGATCTCTGATGCTTCAGCCCACCGCTCCAGTGGTACCCTCTAGTTTCTCTCCACTTTACTACAGCTGATCATGTGTGATCTACCCACAGCCAATGATGGGCTCTGGATCTGTGTGGGCTGTGTCATCTATTGCAGTCAATGATGGTACGTGATCAACAGCACAGTAAGCAAAGATAGGCTGAGGCCACAGTGAAAGCAATTCCCTCCTCCCCCAAAATCAAACGTATTCTTGTAACCTCCTTAAAGGTGTATTTCTCATGTTATTAAATTGGTATAGTTAGACAAGATGCAAATAAGCAAAGTTTCAGATGACTTGCTTTTTCTTTCTGCTGCTATTTTCCTGCAATGAAAACTTTTGTCTTACATAGTGTACAGCTCACTGTCAAGGAGTCTAATCGCCAGAGCCTGGCTAAGTTTAAGCAGTAGTTACATTCCAGAAGCGGAGTTAACACCTTAGATCTTATTGAACTCTCTCTAGCCTGTTGATTTCTATATAGCAGTTAGTTGCTCACCTCTCTTCTCATTACTGTCAGCTCCTGATCTAGTTCTTATATCACAATCCTACATAATCACAATCCCTTTGCCTCCATCATTAGCAGTTTACAGAGTAGTTTTCCTGATCAGGGCTCTCACTTTCCTGAGCAGTGTGCTTGTTGAAAGGACCTATTATCTTTATATGTAAATATTGTAATGAGCTTGAAGTTATAGCAATCACTTAGAATTCCAATTGCTTAAAGACTTCTAATTTGCTTGCTATAGCATGATAGATTTTTTCAAAACTAAAAGGGCACTTCAAAAGGAATCTGTAAACATAGAACTCATAGAAAGGAGACTGGAAGACATGCTTAAAGGCCGGCGGCATGGTGGCTCAGTGGTTAGCACTGCAGCCTTGCAGCGCTGGAGTCCTGGGTTCGAATCCCACCAAGGACAACATCTGCAAGGAGTTTGTATGTTCTCCGGTTTCCTCCCACATTCTAAAGACATACTGATAGGGAATTTAGATTGTGAGCCCCATCGGGGACAGTGATGAAAAATGTGTGCAAACTGTAAAGCGCTGCGGAATATGTTAGCGCTATATAAAAATAAAGATTATTATTTATTATTATTAAAGGTGTTTTTCCATGAACAAAGTTCATTTTAATAAATAGATCTTTAAGTAATAATAAGTTCGACAATTAAATGTGTTCAAAAAATGTTCCTGTTCTGAGATAATCTTATACATGTACCCATGCTATATACTGTGTAATGGTTGTGTCTGTCCATGCAGGAACATGGTCTGATCATACTACAGCTCCTGACCAAGGGAGGATGCAAAAGAGGATACAGACATTATATCTGGGGATCGCAGTTGATTCTTTGAGCTAAAACATTGCTTAAAAACAAGTAGGGAAATGTTTTGCATCACAGAAAGAAGCAGCTGTGATCCCATGTTGTCCTGTCTGTGCCCTGCCCTGGTCAGGAGCTGTGGTGTGATCAGACCATGTTCCTGCACGGTCAGACACGGCCATTACACAGTACTCAGCAGGGGCACATTTATAAGATTATCTCACCACAGGAACATTTCTTTTAACACATCAAATGATGAAACTAGTTTTTATTCCAACATCTATTAATTAAAATGTTCCTTGTTCGTGAGAAAACCCCTTTAAATATAACTTTCTGGACTGTTTTGGATACATGCAGAAAAAATAAGCTGTTAGGCCGGAGTCACACTTCATGTCTGAAAAATCGGACCAATTCTCTCGGCCGAGAGTCGCACAAATGTTCTCCATATGGTCATTCGTGTGTAATGCGCTTGCAATGAGATTATGCAATTTTCTCACACCTATGTATCCGTATGGCATCCGTATACATGCGTATTGGTTTACATTTCTCACTGATTTTCCCTATTGAATTTAATGGCTCAATAGGCTAAAACGAGGAAAATGTGTGCATATTTCTTGCAAGTCACACTAATGGTCCGTGTGGTGTCCAAGTTTTTCTTGCACTCATAGACTTGCATTAGAGAGTCTTGGCCGATATATGCGTACAATTGCAGCATGCTGCGATTTCACTCACATGTAGAATACCCCCGAGAAAAAAAACGGTGATGGGAGCTACCCCTTAGATTAACAGTGGTCCGAGTGCTATGAGATGTTTTATCTCATAGCATGCATCCGTATTGAACGTTAGTGTGACTCCAGCCTTAGGCTATGTGCCCACGTATGCAGAAAATTTCTGCATGAAAACTGGACTCCTTCCCAGAAAACGCACGTTTTTTGTCCACACGTCTTTTGCTAGTTTTCCGCGTGTTTTTTGCACAAAATAGAGAATAGCTAAAAACGGGAACTTTTCCGCAAAATTAATGAGCATGCTGCGTTTTTTTTTACCGCAAAGCATTTTTTTCGCGGAAAAAAACGCATCAATATGCCCAAAAAGTGCAAAATGCATTAAAATGAATGGGAAGCTTCTTTTGAGCGATTTTTAAGCATTTTTGCCGTTAAAAACGCTTAAAAAAACGTGAAAAAAACGCTTACGTGGGCACACAGCCTTATTCTGATTCTGGTGCGCTTTATTCCTGTAAGTGTCTCAAAAGGCAGCCGTGATCAACAAAGATGGGAGGACCAAAACTTTAGCCATCTTGTAAAGAATCGTTCCATTGAGAATGTCATGCTGATAGATCAATAAAGGATATTTTTTCTCTGCAAGTAAGGAGTGCCATTGTATATTGTATATTACTGTTGAGATAGCTATCCTAGCACCGAACACAGATGTTCACCCGGTGTTCGACCATAACCCTTCTACTACTCCTTGTATACTTGAATGATTTTATCACATTATTTAATATACTTATTTTAACTCCTTCGTGACCGGAGGTATTTTCGGTTTTGCGTTTTTATTTTTTGCTCCCCTTCTTCCCAGAGTCATAACTTTTATATTTTTCCATCAATATGGCCATTTGAGGGCTTGTATTATGCGGGACAAGTTGAACTTTTGAATGACACCATTGGTTTTAACATATGATGTACTGGAAAACAGGAAAAAAAATCAAAGTGCGGTGAAATTGGCAAAAAAGTGCAATACCACAGTTGTTTTTTGTTTTGCTTTTTTACTATGTTCGCTAAATGCTAAAACTGCCCTGCCATTATGATTCTCCAGGTCACTACAAGTTCAAAGACACCAAACATGTTTAGGTTCTTATTTATCTAAGTGGTGAAAAAAAAACTCCAAACTTTGTTAAAGCGTCTCCATTTTTCGTGATCTTGGCTAATTTATTTTTGTGTGCTGAGCTGACATTTTTAATTATACCATTTTGGTGCAGATACGATCTTTTGATCGCCTGTTATTGCATTTTATTGTAATGTTGTGGTGACAAAAAAACTCAATTTTGTCGTTTTAACTTTTTTTCTAGCTACGCCATTTAGCGATCAGGGTAATCCTTTTTTTATTGATAGTTCAGGTGATTCTGAAAGCAGTGATACCAAATACGTGTATGTTTGATTTTTTCAATTGTTTTATTTTGAATGGGGTGAAAGGGGGGTGATATAAACTTTTATATATTTTTTATTTTTTTATATTTTTAAAAAACTTTTTTTTTTACTTTTGGCATGCTTCAATAGTCTCCATGGGAACTAGAAGCTGCCATTACTTGATCGACTCGAATACATACAGTACAGGCGATGATCAGATTGCCTCTATGTAGCAAAATTACTCACTTGCCATGACCAAGCCAGCAGTGACAACCATAGAGGTCTCCAGGAGACCTCTGGTTGTCATGCCAACCCATTGGTGACCTGCCTTCACATGGGGGTCACCGATTGGCGGATTTCTGGCGTGATTGCTGGAATCACGTTTGACAGCGGCATTTAAGGGCTTAATAACCGCGGGTGTTCCGGGCACATGTCAGCTGTTCAAAACAGCTGACATGTGCCGGGAAAGATGTGGGCTCACTGCTGTAGCCCACAACTTGGCAACAAAGTCAGAAAAATGTGATTATAAAGAAATAAAGCAAAGCATAGATTCTGTAATCTAAAGCAGAATGCTTCTACTTATAATAACTAAATTTAAACATTGTATATGTAGCAAACACTGCAAAGTACACAACAACAATAATAATAACAACTTGGTCTTTTTAAGATTTTGACTTAAAAAAAATATTTTTTTAAATCTCGATCTACAAGTTTCTAAACCACTGCTAAGTTTCCAAGTTCATTGAAGCTAATTGAAAAATGTAACACACAATAGACGCTGAACAACGCTACAGCACTATAGCTATTTTATTGTAATTTTTTTTTATCTGGAACAGTTTTATACAATTAAGACTATGTTCACACTTTGCACTTTTACAGTGCTTGTTATGCAAATTTTAAGCTGCGTTTTACAGTAACAGCAAAGTCCATAAGATTTTAGAAATCTTATGCATACAGCTTGGTTTAATTTTCCTCACTGATTGAATGAGTAATGCAAAAAATGCAGCCGAAATGCAGCAAAAAACTGCCAGTGTCAGCTGTTGTTGCAAAAACCTTAAGTAAGTTGCACCATGATGTTTTGGTGGCACCAAACTTTATCAGCATGCACAAGAGGCTGTAAAAAAAGAATCACAGCTAAAATGCAGCAGAATGTGCTTTTTTGTAGCAGCTTCTAGCAGTTTGCCTGTAGAAAAAAAACGCAGCAAAAGTGCAACGTATGAACATAGCCTTAATGTGCAGCTTATTATTATTCTTGATGTGCAATAATGTGACGTGAAAACTTCATTGTATTAGTTCTCATATGTAACGACATCTCTTCCTCCGACTACCTGCATTTTTCTTTTCACAATATAGCTTTAATATTCTTTTACAATTAAAGGTGGTGTCCCAAAAAAACCTATTCTGTAGATAAGAAATATGTAATATTTATCATGCAATTATCCCTTTAAATAATCACCACTAGAGTTGAGCGAAACAGGTCGGTCAGATTCAAAAGTCGCCGACTTTCACCAAAGTCGGGTTTCATGAAACGAAACCCGACCACAGTGTGAAGTCGGCCATGCGGTCGGCGACCCAAGCACCAAAGTCGGGTTTCGCCGAATGCTTGCACGTGACTTTTTTCAGCCAATGAGAGAAGCATAGCGGGAGCGTAGCTGGAGTGGGAGTGGGAGAGAGAGAGAGGGAGAGAAGAGAGAGAAGAGAGAGAGATTTCGCCGCCTCTAGGGTTAAAATTCATGCCAGGTGTGTTTACAGTCCTCCACTCACTGCCGACTTTTCTCCCCATTGACTTGCATTGGGTTTCATGTTTCACGACTTTTCCCTATAGTCGGCCGATTTCGATCGACTCGACTTTTGAGAAAGTCGGGTTTCATGAAACTCGACTCGACCCTAAAAAAGGCAAAGTCGCTCATCTCTAATCACCACCATGACAACTCCAGGAATAAAACCAGCTCTCTGAACCTGCTTCCTCACTTGCGATAAGCTGTTATCAAGCAAAAATGTTTTCCTCAATACATGTCTCCTGCAACAGCATTTGCAGCTGATACACTTTCTTCCATGAAGGCCAGTCAAATGTATGACCATCCATGATAATCTAGTTTTACTCATAAAACATGGACAGTGCTTGTTTGGAACTCCCACCCAGATCCCTCGATCTCATGACCTAAAATAATTGCTACATATATACGCAAGAAGTAGTTGGCTCAGGTGGGGAGACCCAGCGGACGGATGCGTCTTCCACTCCGTGCCCGGTCTGTTTCACATAGATGTGTGAAACTAGCCTAATACAAAGGTAAGCTGGGTCCACAACACTTGGATCAGCAGATGCCATAGCTAGAAGACGGGTCCAGAGTAATTGACTTCTTTTATGAAGGACAGAAGGAAAATGGCTCTATTGCGAGACAACTCTTTTAAACCAATTATTCATAAACGGTAAAGACTTTTACCTTTCGGGGTTTAGTAGCCGTCATCTCATATACATCAATAGTGTAGTTAGTTCTTCTTCCATATGTATCAAATTGGATATTGCCAGTCATCCCTTGAACTTGCACCTAAAACAGTTCATAAACATATATGATAAAACAGCTATGTATAGTGAATATATATATATATATATATATATATATATATATATATATATATATACTGTATATATATTTATGTGTGTACGTATATTTCCAAGGATATATTTGTATACATTTTAGCAATTTTTGAAAATATAAAGATTGTATTAAAGCCTAAAACTTTGTGCATTTAGACTCTTGGGCTCTGATTTCAAGGTCTATTAGGCTTGACAATATTTTATAATAGCATCCTATGTTTGCTTTATGATACATTAATTGTTTATATGATTATATACTACAAGGTGAAGCATAGATAATCAGTCTAGCGTGAAATTAAAGTGACTCCCTGGGCTGCTTGCTTTTGCAGACCAGAATGCAAATCATCACACTGTTGACTTTTTCAATGCGTCTTAATACTGTATCCTTCAATTTGTCACAACATGGTATATATTTCTACAGGATCCTGTCATATTGCTTGCAAAATACATGACTGTAGCTGAGAATTGTATGCCAAGAGATGAAAAATAACATCTTCCTGCAGTATGGATTTTACTTCCTTGATACTAGTTACTGTAATATGATTTTTTTCTACATTAATCAAAGCTGTAAGAACTAGTCAATCTAATATAATGACCGCGCTTTCAATAAAGAAAAAAGAAGACATTTTATTTTTGATGATGCTGAATTTACTGCTCATTGTTTAGGAGATAAAAAGCAAACTACAGCTTCTAAGGTACTTATTAATACATACAAAGATGCATTCCACTCAACGCAATACATATTTAAAGGGAAGCTGTCAGAAACTTTTACCACCCCAACCCATTAACATGAATATGTAAAACTTTGAAGTCCCTTCATGACCCCAAGGCACTTCTGCAGTAGAGAAAAACGGCATTTTGAAGTTATGCCTGTAGGTGCATTGGGGCAGGACGATGCACTTCTAGCTCAGCCTCACACTGTAATCCTTACCGAGCAGCATTGTCACCTGGCTGATTGACAGGTCAGAGGCCATCTCCAGAAAAAACAAGCTGTCAGTCAGCTAAGGGAGGGTGCTGTAAGATTGGGAATACAGCATGAGGCTGAGAAGCTGTAAGGACATCATCATACCCCAATGCACTTCCAGCCATAACTTCAAATTGCGATTTATTTCTTCTGGAGAATGCTTTGGGGGTAACAAAGGGATTGACTGGCAAATCTTTTAAAGAGCTACACAGTCACATAAATGATTTGTGACAAGGAGGATATAACAGAATTAATTTTATTTCTATAGCACCAACTAGAGTTGAGCGAAACAGGTCGGTCAGATTCAAAAATCGCCGACTTTCGCCAAAAGTCGGGTTTCGCCGAGCGAAAATCGACCATAGCGTGACGTCGGCTATGTGGTCATTGACCCGAGCGCCAAAGTCGCGTTTCCCATAATGCTTGCAGGCGCCTTTTCTCAGCCAGTGAGCAAGGATGCACACTGTGGGCAATGAGATGACATGGGCAGCGGCCACCACCATCTTAGGCTACTTCCACACTTGCGTTTTTTGGGCTTTTGCGCTGCGCTAAAAAATGCATCATGCGCTTTTAATGCGTTTTCTTGTTTTTTGCGCATGGTTTTTGCAAAAAACGCATGCGTTTTTAAACGCTGACGTGCGCATGACCATGCGCACGTCATAGACTTTACTGTGTTTTTGGGTGAATTTCGTGCGCATGCATTTTTTTGAGACAGGTCGGACACACAAAAAATGCAACAGGATGCATTTTGTGCACCCGGGCGCACACTACAAAAAAACGCATGTGCGTACAAACGCATGACAATGTGCACCCATGTTAAGTATAGGAAAAAAACGCATGCGCATGTTTGCTTAAAAACGCAGCGCAAAAAAACGCAAGTGTGAAAGTAGCCTCAGAGAAGGGCATTGCAGTGATTGGCTTGCTTTTTGTGGTGTCACAGTGGCTATAAAAGCCCTGACTGCCGACCGCCATTTTACTTCTGCCGATATTAGCATATGGAGAGGTTGCTGGCGCTGTTTCTCTGTAGGGAGAGTGTTAGGCAGGAAAGAAAAGTGATTCTGTGCATGTGCTGATAGAAATTGTGCTGTACATTTAGTGTGCAGTGACAGGGAAGGATTTTTTTGTGTGCAGCAGCACTGGTTATTAGGCTGTCTGATAGCTGCATTGCTGTGTGTACACTGCTGTGCAGACTGCTTTTTACACAGCACTAATTCTTTTATTCTTTTTTTCTGCACAGTTACGACCGCTCATTTTTTCCCACACCGTATAGAGCTGTACGCTCCTCACACACTATTGTGCACCTGCTGATATCACGGAGAAATACATGCTATCTATCTGTGTGTGACTCCGGAAATAAATACAGAGATTTAAATTTTCCCCTACACTGTATACAGCTGTACGTTTCTCATACAGTACCGTATATCTGCTGTTTGTATTACCGTCAAATCCATAGTGGGAGAGCATCTGTGTGTGACTAAGGAAATATATACGGAGATTTAAATTGTCCCCTACACCATATACAGCTGTACGTTTCTGATACAGTACTGTATATCTGCTGTTTGTATTACGGTCAAATGCATACTGGGAGAGCGTCTGTGTGTGACTAAGGAAATATATACAGAGATTTAAATTTTCCCCTACACTGTATACAGCTGTACGTTTTTGATACAGTACCGTATATCTGCTGTTTGTATCACGGTCAAATCCATACTGGGAGAGCGTCTGTGAGTGACTAAGGAAATATATACGGAGATTTAAATTTTCCCCTACACCTTATACAGCTGTACGCTCCCCATACACTACCATATATCTGCTGGTATTTTTGGTACATTTTCCCAAACATGAGGACGTATAGTGGAAGAGGCCACGGATGTGGGCGGGGGGGCCAGCTGGTACTGATGGTGGGGGTGCTGCATCTGCTGGTAGTGCCAAAAGCACAATAGCACCTAAGGCAGGATGTGTTGAGCCTGCGTCATCGTCTGGCTCAAGAAGGCCTGGAAGGCTCCCTTTTCTGGGAGTAGGTAAACCGCTTTTAAAGCCGGAGCATCAGGAACAGGTTTTGGCTTACATTGCCGAAACAGCCTCCAGCTCTATCGCCTCCTCGACTGAAGTTTCAAAAACTGCAAGCACTGAGTGATCAGTGCAGGCTTCTGGTCAGGAACAACACCTTTCCTTGTGTCCTTCACCCCCACCAAAAGTGAAGGATGCGGCAGCCCACACTTCAGATTACTCCATGGAACTCTTTTCACATACCATGCCTGGGTTATCAAGTCAAATCCTGAATTCCCCAGTCCAAGATGAATCTGACATGGAGTGCACTGATGCACAGCCACTGCTAGATGATTCTGCTGGTACATTGACCAGAGCACTACATTGCCCTCGCAGTTTACTGAGCCAGAATCTGACCCTGATGAAACTCAGGTGCCCCTTCCTGCATACTATACCACCTTACACGTTGACACAGAGGAAGGTGCAGATGAAATTGAAGAGGAGGTGATGGATGACCCAGTTGCTGATCTGGATTGGCATCCATTGGGGGCAGAGGGTGCTGCTGGCAATAGCTCAGAAGAGGAGAAGGATCCACAGCAGTCATCGACATCGCAGCAGCGGTTATCTGGCAGGCACGAAGCTGTCCAAAAATGTGTTAAAAAAACAAAAAGAGTTGCAGGACAGCTTGGCCAGACGGTCAAATTAGCACAGCGTGCAAGCCCTGAATATTTATACCATAGTAGGAAGAGTGCAGTGTGGCACTTTTTTGACCAAAATCCTATTGATGAGGCAATGGTTATCTGTAAGAAGTGCGGAAGGCCCTTTAGCCGAGGAAAAATCTCCAAAATTTGAATACCAGTTGCATGCTTAGACATTTAATCATCATGCACTTGCAAGTGTGGATGGGCTACAAAACCTCAGGTAGCACATGTGCACCTGCTCCTACTGAAGGTAGCCAGCAATGCACCATCGCTTGCCCCACTGTAAGCCCACCGGTAAGCACACCAACAGCAAGAAATGTTGAGGTGTCGTCGCAAGACAAAAGCAGTCAGGGAATCACAATGTTTTTGCAACGAAAGACTGAATATAGGCCATCACCACCACCATCACCATCTCCCTCTCAGTCCATCAGGTACACCGCTAGTTCCCCCATATGAAGCTCTCAAGTCCAGCTCACCCTACCAGACACTCTGAGTAGGACAAGAAAGTACTCATCCTCTCATCCGTGTACACTGGCTTTGAACGCCTACATTGCCAAACTGATCTAATTAAAGATGATTCCCTTCCATTTGGTTGAAAGCGAACCGTTCCGAGAGCTCAAAGCCTACGCTGTCCCATGCTATGACCTACCCAGTCGGCACTTCTTTTCTAGAAAAGCCATCCCTGCCCTCCACCTGCATGTGAAAGACTGCATTGTCCATACACTAAAACAATCAGTGAGTGGAAAGGTGCACCTCACAACAGATGCATGGGCCAGTAGGCATGGCCAGGGCCGTTACGTGTCCATCACTGCGCACTGGGTTAATGTGGTGGATACAGGCTCCACAGGAGACAGCGGCGGTGGAACAGTGCTGCCTAGCCCACGGAATAGGAAACAGTTGGCTGTAGGCTTTCCCTCCTCCTTGTCTATCAGCGAAAGCTCGTCCACAGAGCGCAGTCACACGAGCACTACATCCGCAGCTGGCGGTGTTGCACACGAGGTGTCCCACTATCGAACAGCTAGTGGTAAGTGTCAGCAGGCTGTGTTGAAGATGATGTCTTTGGGCGACAACAGACACACCGCGGAGGTACTGGTCGACTACTTGCAGCGACAAACAGTCATGGCTAGGCAGTCTACATCTTGAGGCAGGCAAGGTAGTCAGTGATAACGGCCGTAATTTTGTGGCAGCCATAGCCCTTGCAAAAATCAGACACATACCTTGCCTGGATCACACTTTGAACCTGGTGGTGCAGTGCTTCCTAAATAATTATCCGGAGTTAACAGCCCTGCTCCATAAGGTGTGAAGACTGTGCTCGCACATTCGTCACTCGCCCGTAGACTACAGTCATATGCAGAGGCTGCAGCGATTGCTCCACCTCCCCAAGCACCGCCTAATCATAGATGTTGCAACAAGGTGGAACTCCACCATGCACATGGTTGAGAGGCTGTGCAAACAAAGGCAGGCTGTAATGCATTTGTGGGAGGTTACACGGGCAGGCAGTTTGAGGGCAGACATGGAGTTATTGGGTATGCAGTGGTCAAAGCTGAAAGACCTCTGTAAAGTCCTTCAGTGTTTTGAGGAATGCACATGGCTGGTAAGCACAGACGATGCCATCATAAGCATGAGCATACCACTTATGCATCTGCTCATGCAAACTGTGACGCACATTAAGGATCAGGCATCTGCAGCGGAGGAGGAAGAGGAGGAGGAGGAGGGAAGCCTTGATGACAGTCAGCCATTGTCTGCCCAGGGAACTGTCCTGGACGAGGTGGAGGAAGAAGAGGAAGAGGAGGAGGAGTAGGAGGATGAGGGGGATGATTATTTTGGGGAGGAGGATGCTTTTCGGGGGCAAGAGAAAATGTTGACTTGCCAAGGTCAGGTACAGAGTTTGTGCGTGACTGGAGGGATGTGGATTTGACAGAAAGTGCTCCTCCACCCACCACTGTCAGTGCATCATCGACACCTGGAACATTGGCCCACATGTGTGATTATCTCTTGCGGATCCTAAAAAGGGACCCCCTCATAGTCAAAATTATGAAGGATGATGACTACTGGTTGGCCAGCATCCTCGATCCACGCTATAAAGGCAAATTACAGAACATCATGCCACAGGAGAACCTAGAGCTAATATTGGTGAACAAACAAGCAACTCTGGTAAACTGTTTGTTAGAGGCATTCCCAGCACACAGCAGCGGTGCAGGTTCTACCACGAGCCGTACTTGGCCAAATGGAAGAGGTGTTCGTGGTGCACACAGCCGAACTGGTGTTGGAGACAGGGGTTTCATGACCGTATTGTGGACAGATTTCTCGAGGACCGCTCACACTACTGTTAATACTTAATCAATTGCAACAGACAAGAGACAGCAGTTGTCAACTATGGTTCAAAATTACCTCTCGTCCCCTATCGATGTTCTCCCTCACAGTTCATTCTGCTTTGACTACTGGGCCTCTAAACTGGACACCTGGCCTGAATTGGCACAATATGCCTTACAGGAGCTCGCTTGCCCTGCTGGTAGTGTGCTATCAGAAAGAGTCTTCAGTGCTGCTGGATCAATCCTGACAGAAAGAAGGACCTGGCTGTCGACCCAAAATGTTGGTGATCTCACCTTCATTAAAATGAACCATGCCTGGGTTTCAAAGGATTTTGTACCACCTTCCCCTGATGACACATAGGTTGCCAGCCAAATGGCTCGATTTGTCCTCCTCTTCATCAGACTTCTGCAATTCCTTCATTTACAGCTGCTGAACGTCCAGCCTACACCTCAACATATGCCAGTTTTTCCACCTCCCTAACTGGGCTGTACCCCCCAGGGGCGGCGTCAGCACCTGGCGCACCTGGGCAAGTGCCGGGGCCCTGAGCAGGAGGGAGGGCCCACTCATGGGCGACGCCACTGGCACAGGGCCCCTCATAGTACACCGGTGTCTCTGACGGTGAGGAAGCCCACTCGCCGTCATAGACAGCGTTGTACTATGAGGGGCCCTGTGCCACTGCTGTTGCCCACGATTGGGCTCCCCCTGCTTGCTCAGGGCACCATCACTTGCAATACTTACCTCTCCCTGCTCCACTGCTGTGACCTCTTCTGCGTTTCCTGACAGTGACATTCAGGTCAGAGAGCGCGATGACGTCACGTCTGTACGCCCTCTGCCTGAACAGTCCAAGTGCAGAGAGCTTGAATAAGGCGATGCTGAGGAGTCTAGAGTGGAGCAGTGCCGAGCGAGGAGAGGTATTTCATTTTTTTAATGTTTGGAGCAATATATGGGGAGCATTATACACTGGAGCATCATATGGGCCCATCATACACTGGAGCATTATAAATGGGGCCCATCATACACTGGAGCATTATAAATGGGGCCCATCATACACTGGAGCATCATATACGGGGCCCATTATACACTGGAGCATTATAAATGGGGCCCATTATATATGGAGCATTACACACTGTTTGTTATTAGGCAAGTTGTATTTGAGAGGATTCTTCTTATTATTGAACAACAAATATGTTCTCAATCAACCGAAAAGACTCAAATTTCAAAGAGCACTATTTTTGGAAGTAGGAGTGGGGTTTTTTTCGATTTGGCCATCTTAGGAGGATATCTGTTTGTGCAGGTAACTATTACTGTGCAGAATTATTAGGCAACTTAATAAAAACCAAATATATACCCATCTCATTTGTTTATTTTCACCTGGTAAACCAATATAACAACACAAAACGTAGAAATAAACATTTCTGACATTCCAAACCCCCCCAAAAAAGGGACCAACATAGCCACCTTTCTTTACGATGACACTCAAAAGCCTTCCATCCATACACTCTGTTAGTTGCTTGATCTGTTTACGATCAACATTGCGTGCAGCAGCCACCACAGCCTCCCTGACACTGTTCCGATAGGTGTAATATTTTCACTCCCTGTAGATCTCACATTTTATGAGGGACCACAGGTTCTCTATGGGGTTCAGATCAGGTGAACAAGGGAGCCATGTCATTATTTTTTCTTCTTTTGGACCTTTACTGGGCAGCCACGCTGTGGAGTATTTGGATGCATGTAATGGAGCATTGTCCTGCATGGAAATCATGTTTTTGTTGAAAGATACCGACTTCTTCCTGTACCACTGCTTGAAGAAGGTGGCTTCCAGAAACTGGCACTAGGTCTGGGAGTTGAGCTTCACTCCATCCTCAACCCGAAAAGGTCCCACAAGTCCATCTTTGATGATACCAGCCCACACCAGTACCCCACCTCCACCTTGCTGGCGTCTGAGTCAGAGTGGAGCTCTCTGGCCTTTACTGATCCAGCCTCTGGCCGATCCATCTGGCCCATCAAGAGTCACTCTCATTTCATCAGTCCATTAAACCTTACAAAAATCTGTCTTAACATACTTCTTGGCCCAGTCTTGACGTTTTATCTTATGTTTCTTGTTCAAAGGTGTTCGTTTTCCAGCCTTCCTTACCTTGACCATGTCCCTGAGAATGGCACACCTTGTGCTTTTTGATACTCCAGTAACGTTGCAGCTCTGAAATATGGTAAAACTGGTGGCAAATGGCATCTTGGCAGCTTCACGCTTGATTTTCCTCAATTCATGGGCAGTTATTTTGAGCCTTTTTTTTATCAACACGCTTCTTGCGACCCTGTTGGATATTTTCCATGAAACACTTGATTGTTCAGTGATCATGCTTCAAAAGTTTGGCAATTTCAAGTCTGCTGCATCCCTCTGCAAGACATTTCACGATTTTTGACTTTTCAAAGTCTGTCAAATCTCTCTTCTGACCCATTTTGCCAAAGGAAAGGAAGTTACCTAATAATTAAGCACACCTTATATAGGGTGTTGATGTCATTAGACCACACCCCTCCTCATTACAGAGATGCAAATCACCTGATTTACATAATTGGCAGTTGGCTTTCAAGCCTATACAGCTTGGAGTAGGACAACATGTATAAAAAGGATGATGTGATCAAAATACTCATTTGCCTTATAATTCTGCACACAGTGTATAGGCCCATCATACACTGGAGCATCATCCAAGGGGCCCATCATACACTGGAGCATCATCCTAGGGGCCGATCATATACTGGAGCATCATATGGGGCCCATTATATATGGAGCATTATATAGGCCCATCATACAATGGAGCATCATCCATGGGGTCCATCATATACTTGAGCATCATATACTAGAGCATCATTTGGGGCCCATTATATATGGGACATTACATAGGCCCAAAATACAATGGAGCATCATCCATGGGGTCCATCATATACTGGTCATCATATGGGGTTCATTATTTATGGGGCATCATATAGGGCAGGGGTCTCAAACACACGGCTCACGCCCTGAGGCAGTCATCTGCGGCCCGCGGTGCACCACGTCTCACCCCCCTGAGGCAGGTAGAAGGAGGAAGGCACGCAGCCATCCAGGAGCGCGGCGATGGCTGTGTGTTCTGTGTGCACAGGACCTGTGATGAGGTCACAGGAGGGGGAGGAGTCAGGGGGCCACATGATCAGGGGCCACAGTGTATGCAGAACGCTGCTGTCTTTGTCTGTGCTGGTTGTCATGTTGCCGGCTCGGTAAGTTTCTGTGTGGGGTCAGGAGGGGTTTACAGGGTGGCTGTAGCAGAGCTGTGTGTGTATGAGGTGTACGGAGCAGAGCCATGTGTGTGCGAAGACCAAGGTGTACAGAGCAGAGCCGTGTGTGTGCGAGGTGTATGGAGCGGAGCCACGTGTGTACGAGGTGTACCGAGCGAAGCCGCGTGTGTACGGGGTGTACGGAGCGGAGCCGCAGGTGTACAAGGTGTACGGAGCGGAGCCGCGTGTGTACGAGGTTTACGGAGCGGAACCGTGTGTGTACGAGGTGTGCAGAGCAGAGCCGTGTGTGTACGAGGTGTACGAAGCAGAGCTGGGTGTGTATGAGGTGCACGGAGCAGAGCCGTGTGTGTATGAGGTGTACGGAGCGGAGCTCTGTGTGTACGAGGTGTACGGAGCAGAGCCGTGTGTGTATGAGGTGTACGGAGTGGAGCAGTGTGTGTACGAGGTGTACAGAGCAGAGTCGCATGTGTACGAGGTATGCGGAGCAGAGCCGCGTGTGTACGAGGTGTACGGAGCGGAGCCGCATGTGAATGAGGTGTGTGGAGCAGAGCCGTGTGTGTATGAGGTGTACGGAGCGGAGCTCTGTGTGTGCGAGGTGTACGTAGTGGTGCCGTGTGTGTACGAGGTGTACAGAGCAGAGTCGCATGTGTACGAGGTATGCGGAGCAGAGCCGCGTGTGTACGAGGTGTACGGAGCGGAGCTGCGTGTGAACGAGGTGTGTGGAGCAGAGCTGTGTGTGTGCGAGGTGTACAGAGCAGAGCCGTGTGTGCAAGGTGTACAGAGCGGAGCCGCATGTGTGCGAGGTGTACGGAGTGGAGCTGCGTGTGTACGAGGTGTGCTGAGTGGAGATGTGTGTGTATTTTGGCATGGGGTGGGCCCCATTTGAAAGTATGCACCAGGGCCCATAACTTTGTAGCTACGCCACTGCTCACGCTAGAAGAGAGGAGGAGTGCGCCACTCCGTAGTGGCTGTGGCCCTGCATGATGACATCCATCTGGCGCTGTGTAATGATATCACACCAGCGCGCAGAGAGTGGAGGTGTGACTTCCCCCCATTGCTGGATTTTGCAGGTGACTGTGGCTGTGCGTGTACAGCGAGATGATAGTGCCGGCTCACATGCAGAGCCGACACTATCATCCGCTGAGGTAAGCTGTACATCGTTGCTGACAACCTATTTGAACGGCCATTATCGGTATTAGCACCGATCGTGGCCGTTTAACCCCTTAGATACCGCTATAAATTGTGACTGTATTAACTTTGAAAGGAATGCGGCCCGCCAGCTTAAATTTTTTTTTACGTGCGGCCCATTTACTCTGCTGAGTTTGAGACCCCTGATATAGGGTATGGAGCATTATATGAAGCACATATGGGGCCTATTCTGTATGGAGCATTATATGGAGCCCATTCTGTATGGAGCATTATACGGGGCCCATCATATACTGTATGGCGCTTTATATGCAACTCATTATACTTTATGGAGCAATATGTGGGGCTCATTCTACTCTATAGGGACTGTCCTATACTGTGTGGCACATTATATGGGGACCATTATAGACTGTAGCATTATGTGGAGCTCATCATATACTATATGGAACATTATATGGGTCAATTATTCTGTATGGAGCAATATGTGGGGCTCATTCTACTCTATAGGGACTGTCCTATACTGTATGGCACATTATACGGGGACCATCATATACTGTAGCATTATGTGGAGCTCATCATATACTATATGGATCATTATATGGGTCAATTATTCTGTATGGAGCAATATATGGGGCTCATTATTCTGTATGGCGCACTATGTGGTGGCCATAATACTGTATGGAGGAATATACTGTCCGGTTTTTGAGCTATTGTAGAATTTAAAATAGATATCAGTCATGTAATGTAAGAAGTGAAGTATTTGTCATTGCACTATACCAATATTTCTCTGCCGTATCGGAGCATCATGAATTGTGGTATGTGTTAAAGGGGCCCACTGACACTCTTTCGCCCGGGGCACACGAAAACCTGGAGCCAGCCCTACCCCCCCACAACTTTAGCCAAATAACCCCCAGTTTTCAATGCGTAACTATTATTATAAAGTAAATTAAGGTTGACAAGCTTAAGTAATAAGAATTGATGTAGTTGGTATTGAAATGGGCAATGTAGGTGTGTTTACTGTCCTCGACTCCCTGCTGACTTTGCTTCCCCATTGACTTGCATTGGGTTTCGTGTTTCAGTCGGACCTCCGACTTTTCCCGATAGTCTGCCGATTTCATTTGACTCGACTTTTCAGAAAGTCGGGTTTCATGAAACCCGACTCGACCCTAAAAAAGGCAAAGTCGCTCATCTCTAGCACCAACATATTCCGCAACACTTTACATTTTAGTGGGGACTTGCACAGACAAGACATTACAGCATAACAAAAATCACACAAATCAACAGATACCATGAGGAATGAGGGCCCTGCTCACAAGCTTACAATCTATGAGGAAATATGGAGACACAAAAGGTGGATGGTAACAATTGCTTTTGCTGTTCGGACCAGCCATAATGTAAGAAATTGAGTGTTATGTAATGCTGCATTAACCAGTTATCAGTCTAAGTATGTAACAGCACAGACACAGAGGGCTATTAAATGCATAAAGCATATGAGAACATTATACGAGGAACCTGGTTATGGAAAAATTTTGAATGGGCAACACAGGGATAGTTAGATTATTGTGTTGAGGTGGTAGGCCAGTCTGAAGAAATGCATTTTTAGGGCACGCTTAGAACTGTGGGTATTGGGGATTAATCAAATTCACCTGGGTAGTGAATTCCAAAAAACTGGCCCAGCACGTGAAAAGTCTTGGAGACGGGAGTGGGAGGTTCTGATTATTGAGGATGTTAATCTCATGTCATTAGCAGAACGGAGGCCATGGGTAGGGTGGTAGACTGAGACAAGGGAGGTGATGTAGAGTGGTTCTGAGCCATGGAGTACTTTGTGGGTGAGGGTAATAAGTTTATACTGAGTTCTGAAATGGATGGGTAACCAGTGTAATGACTGGCACAAGGTAGTGGCATGGGTGTAATGGTTGATGAGGAATATAATCCTGGCTACAGCATTCAAGACGGATTGGAGAGGAGAGAGTTTGGTTAAGAGGGAGAATGATTAGTAGAGAGTTACAATAGTTCAAATGAGAATGAATAAGAGAAACAGTAAGAGTTTTTGTAGAGTCAGTTGAAAGTAAGAAAAGTTTGAATTCTAGAAATGTTTTTGAGGTGCAGATAACAAGAGCGAGCCAGTGATCGGATGGGGGGGTGAATGAAAGCTCTGATTCAAGTATGCCCCAAGACAGCGAGCATGTTGCTGGGGAGTAATGGCAGAACCACACATGGAAATGGCAATGTCGGGCATAGGTAGGACATAGGTAGGTTAGTAGAGTGAATAAATACAAGTTCAGTTTTTGACAGGTTCAGTTTCAGATAGAGGAAGGACAAGATGTTGGAGACAGCAGTAAGACAATCACTGGTGTTTTCTAAAAAGGTAGGCATGATGTCAGGAGAGGAGGTGTATAATTGGGTGTTCTCAGCATAGAGATGGTACTGGAAAGCAAACCTACTGATTGTTTGTAAAATGGGGCAGTATACAAAAAGAAGTGGAGGGGGCCTTGGACTGACCTGATATAGTTTCTCACATGCTCCCTTTAAGTTCATATTGGTTATGTCATCCATTAAAGGGGTTGTTTGGTCTTAAACTACAAGACTATAGTTACTTTATGTGACTGCAGGCTTGCGAATCCTCACATCGTGCGCATGACAAGCATTGAGGATTCTCCGGTGCTGGGGACATGGGACATGTGACTACAAGTAATGGATATGAATACCCCCGCCAAATTCTGACTAGATAAGGTAAACACAGTTCTAGGATGTATTAAGAGAAGCATAGCGTTTAAATCACATGAAGTAATTATCCCCCTCTCCTCCTTGGTAAGGCCTCATCTGGAATACTGTGTTTAGTTCTTGGCACCACATTTTAAAAGAGACATTGAAAAACTGGAGCAAGTTCAGAGAAGAGTGACCAGAATGTTGAGCAGAATGCAAAGTATGTCCTACGAAGAACAGTTAAAGGATCTGGAAATGTTCAGCTTATAAAAAAGAAGACTGAGAGGAGACTTAATAGCTAATATCTGAAGAGATGTCACAGTGTAGAGGGATCATCATTATTCTCATTACCACATGGAAACACGAGAAGCAATGGAATCAAACTGAAAGGGAGAAGACAGGGATTAGATATTAGAAAAAAACTTTTTGACAATTGGCGTGATCAATGAGTGGAACCGGCTGCCACGAGAAGTGGTGAGTCCTTCTTCAATGGAGGCTGGACAGACCTCTGTCTGAGATGGTTTAGTGAATCCTGCATTGAGCAGGTGGTTTGACATGATGACTCTTGAGGTCCCCTCCAATTCTAACATTCTATGATTCTAAGATTCTAGACTGTTTCTGACCTCACTGAAAATACTTGCATTGAGAAAGGCTGTGCCCATCTAATTGGAATGTGGCAGGGAGTATGCATATCAGAAAATCCTCACAGTACGCTGTGCACGTAATGTGAAGATTCAGAAGTCTACAGTCACATAAAGTGACTGCAGACTTGTAGTTTAAGACCGGACAACCGCTTTAACCTGGCCATATATTTTTAAAGGTATCGGGTAAGGTTGAAAGATCTTTATGGAAATGTTCTGAGAAGGTTGTATCACACAAGAGATCTTATATGTAGAAGCACTTTGTCTGACAATTTTTACTTTAAAAAGTTTGCTTGCTGCGTATGGCCATTTCAATAAATGAAAAGCGGCTTTGATTAATAATGATTTGGGTGCTAGAGAGAGTTGTAATCACTGCCACTGCAAGTGACACATCTGACAACATGATCAGGACAATCCAGGGTCTTATATTTCTGTGGAACCTATACGGATGCTGTTATAAAGGACAAACAATCCATCACCAACAATTGCTGTACATTAAAACATCAACACGGCATCACTGATGTAGAGTTTCTATGCTCATATTTACTGAAAAGCATTATTACTGAAAATTATTAGCAAAGGAATTTGCCTGGTGGAGTAGTTAGTGGTAATGTTATAAATGAGAACTGCCTTTACTTGTTAACCCCTTTACCCCCAAGGGTGGTTTGCATGTTAATGACAGGACAATTTTTACAATTCTGACCACTGTCCCTCTGTCCCTTTAAAAGGTAATAATGCTGGAACGCTTCCATGGATCCTGGTGATTCCAACAATGTTTTCTCATGACATATTGTACTTCATGAGAGTGGTAAAATTTCTTTGATATGACTTGCGTTTATTTGTGAAAAAACAGAGATTTGTCAAAAATTTTGAAAATTTCATAATTTTCCAACTTTGAATTTTCATGCCCTTAAATCTCAGAGATATGTCGCACAAAATACTTAATAATTTACATTTCCCACATGTTTACTTTACATCAGCACAATTTTGGAACCCAAATTTTTTTGTTAGGAAGTTATAAGGGTAAAAATTTATACAGCAATTTCTCATTTTTACAACAATCATTTTTAGGGACCACATCACATTTGAAGTCACTTTGCGGGGTCTATATGAAAGAAAATACCCAAAAGTGACATCATTCTAAAACCTGCACCCCTGAACATGCTCAAAACCACATTCAAGAAGTTTATTAACCGTTCAGGTGCTTCACAGGAATGTTTGAAATGTTCAAAAAATGAACATTTAACTTTTTTTCACAAAAAATTTACTTCAGATCCAATTTTTTTCATTTTACCAAAAATAACAGGAGAAATTAGACCCCAAAAGTTGTTGTACAATTTGTCTTGAGTACACTGATACCCCATATATGCAGGTAAAGCTCTGTTTGGGCGCATGGCAGAGCTCGGAAAGGAAGGAGCGCCGTTTGACTTTTCAATGCAAAGTTGGCTGGAATTGAGATCGGGCGCCATGTCATGTTTGGAGAGTCCCTGATGTGCCTAAACAGTAGAAACCCCCCATGAGAGACCCTATCTTGGAAACTAGACCCCCTAAGGAACTTATCTAGATGTGTGGTGAGCAATTTGAACCCCCAAGTGCTTCACAGAAGTTTATAACGTAGAGCCGTGAAAATAACAAATCATATTTTTTCATAAAAATGATTTTTCACCCCAATTTTGTATTTTCACAAGGGTAACAGGAGAAATTGGGGCACAAAATTTGTTGTCTAATTTGTTCTGAGTATGCCAATACCACATATGTGGGGGTAAGCCACTGTTTGGGCGCACAGCAGAGCTGGGAAGGGAAGGAGCACCATTTGACTTTTTCAATGCAGAATTGGCTGGAATTGAGATCGGACGCCATGTCTCATTTGGAGAGCCCCTGATGTGCCTAAACAGTGGAAACCACCCAATTCTAACTCCAAACCTAACTCCAACACACCCCTAACCATAATCCCAACTGTAGCTATAACCCTATCCACAAACCTAACCCTAATCTTAACCCTAATCCCAACCCTAATCGTAATCCAAACCCTAACCCCAACTCTAGACCCAACTCTAACTTTAGCCCTAACTCTAACATTAGCCCCAATCCTAAACCTAACCCTATCTTTAGCCCAAACCCTAAACCTAACTTTAGCCCCAACCCTAATCCTAACTGTAGCCCCAACCCTAACCCTAACTTTAGCCCAACTCACTTTAGCCAAACTAATCCTAATGGAAAAATGGAAATAAATGTATTTTTTTATTTTATTATTTTTCCCTAATTAGGGGATGATAAAGGGTGGTTTGGTTTACTATTTTTTTATTGTGATCACTGTGATAGGGTCCATCACAGTGATCAAAATGAACCAATAGCCAAAAATCTATTGTTGCCAAGTGGCGTCCAGTAGATCTCGGTGGGTGCATGCACCCGCCATTTTCTCCCGGAAGAAGCCGGTGGCCTGGGGGCCTTCAGGGACAACAGAGATACTGGGGCGGTGATTGGGGGACCAGGGGACCCTATTTATCTCTCTTCTGATGTGCGATCTGATGTGTGCTGCTACTTAAGACAAATAAATATTCACCTCTATCCATGCCCAGAGAGGTGAATATTAATTTATTTTAAGTAGCAGCACACATGTCTGCTGGCAGCAGCAGGAAGCTGACACTGTGCACTACTGAAGAGCAATGAATACTCACTGCTCTCTTCGCGCACAGTCCTGGCGTGTAGAGTAGTGAGTATTCCATCAGCTGTGCACTGCTTATGAGCAGTACATGACATCCCGCATGCCTTCCCACCATGCGCTGCTTACAAGCATAAAGCAGCTGCTGGCATCGGAGAACAAGATGCTGCGAGGGAGCACCAAGAAGGTAAGTGTAATTTTTTTTTATGTTTTTTGATGGGGCCATGCATACCAGGATGAGGGGGCAATCATACCATAATAGGAATGGGGCCATGCATACTAGGATGAGATGGGGCCCTTCATACCAGGATAAGGATGGGACCATGCATACTAGAACGAGATGGGGGCCATATGCATACCAGGATTATGATGGGACTATGCATACTAGGAAGCGATGCTGCATGTATACCAACTTAAACCAAGCTCAATTTTTCTGTTTATTCTTTGTATTGTATTGTATCCACTGGTTGGGACCCGGTCCTTTTGTCTGCCCTTAATCACACACGGAGGTCAACTTTGACACAAGGTAAGGTTTTTAATATTAGACAGCGTAGGACCATCCCAATCAGAGTCACCTTGTCAACGATGGGATGGCTTTTATGCTATTTTTGATCAAAAACAGTATTACTAAGAACTGTTATTTAAATGCACTTTTGCTTTTAACTTATTTAGTTTCAGCAGAGTTTTTGTGCATTTTGTTTTATGTAGGTTTTGTATGTTTTATGGCCAATGTGAATATGCATTTATGTGCTATATGTATACCACCTTAGACCAAGCTCAATTTTTATGTTTTTTCTTTGTATTTTTGCATTATGTGCAAGCCAGGGTGTGACCTCCCTTTCCTGAGCTGGAAATTCTATTTAAAGGCTTTCCCCTGACTGGTGTCCACTGGTTGGGACCCGGTCCTTTTGTGTTCCCATGTGCCCTTATTCACACACAGAGGTCAACTTTGACACAAGGTGAAGTTTATAATATTAGACAGCGTAGGACTGTCCCAATCAGAGTCACCTTGTCGATTGTGGGATGGCTTTTATGCTATTTTTGATAAAAAACAGTATTACTACAAACTCTGTTATTTAAATGCACTTTTGCTTTTTACTTATTTAGTTACAGCAGGGCTTTTGCTCATTTTGTTTTTTGTAGCTTTTGTATGTTTAATGGCCGATGTGAACAAGCGTTTATCTGCTGCATGTAAACCAACTTAAACCAAGGTCAATTTTCGTGTTTTTTCTGCATACTAGGAAGAGATTGGGGACCTGCATACCAGGCTGAGGATAGGGGCCATGCATAATAGGATGAGATGGGGACCCTGCATACCAGGATAGGGATGGGGCCATGCATACTAGTATAGGGATGAGGGCGATCATTCCTGCCAGGGTAGAGATGAGGAGGATCATTTCTATCAGGATAGGGATGAGGGTTCCATACACACCAGGATAGGGATGAGGTGGCCATGTACACCAGGATAGGGATGAGGGGACCATTCATACCAAGATAGGGATGAGGGATCCATGCATACCAGTATAGGGATGAGAATGCTATGCATACCAGGATAGGGATGAGGGGCCATGTGTATCAGGATGGGGGATGAGGGGACCATTTAAACCAGGATAAGGGATATTAAGTACAGAATTGACCATATTTTTTGTTTCAATTTTTTTTCCTAATTTCCTCCTCTAAAACCTAGGTGCGTCTTATAGTCCAAAAAATATGGTAAATAAATATAAACAAGTGAAAAGATTATTGGATGAACATATACATGATTAATAAATAAAGTGCTGTGCAACAAATATTATAAAAAGAGATTTCATCATAATGAAAAAAATATATATACTGTACATATGCCAGGTAAGAAAATAAAGTGCCGTTCTGAACTATCTAGCCATTAGATCCTAAGGCCTCTTTCACACTTCAGTTTTTTGCATCAGTTATAATCCGCCAAAAAGGCGGACAAGCGGATCCGTTCTCAACTGATGTGAACGGATGGCACAGGATCCGTTTTTAGACGGATCCTGAAAATGAAGAAATTTAAAGGAATCGCTGGCGAGAGAGAGAGAGAGAGAATTTTTTTTTTTTCGTCCGGCACCCAGAAAGAATTTCGGGTTAAATGAGTGTCTGGAGGATCCGCCAGAGAAAAAAACGTTACAAGCTCCGTTTTGAAATCTTTGAGGATGGTGACGGACAGCAACTTTTGGCGGATCCTCACAAAAAACGGATGCAACGGACAGCAATCCTTCACAATCCGCCATTAATGCAAGTCAATGGGAAAAAAACGGATCCTCAAAAAAAATTGAGGATCCATTTTTTTTCAAAACCTGGCGGATTGTGACTGATTGTAAAAAACGGAAGTGTGAAAGAGGCCTAAGCAGGTAAGTAGACATGAAACAATGTAAGGTGCAAGTGAACACAAACCTGGATGGGTGGTCACTAGTGTTGAGCATTCCGATACCGCAAGTATCGGGTATCGGCCGATACTTGCTGTATCGGAATTCCGATACCGACTTCCGATATTTTTTCAATATCGGAATTCGGCATCGGAATCGGAAGTTCAGTTGATTGACGGCCTGACGTCATCATGATGCGCGGTGTGTGCGCATCATGATGCGCCGTCATTTCGGGCCTTCCGGGGGTCTCTGCCGGCCTGCCGGGGGGCTGTGCCGGCCTGCCGGGGGGCTGTGTGGACTGCCCGGGGTCTCTGCCGGCCTGCCGGGGGGCTGTGCCGGCCTGCCGGGGGGCTGTGCACCCTGTGGGGGTCTGTACCGGCCTGCCGGGGGGCTGTGCCGGCCTGCCGGGGGGCTGTGCTGATGTCCGGGGGTCTGTGCAAGCATCGTCCGATGGGACTACAAGTCCCATCGGGCGATGCCTGCTACCATGACAGTGATTGACACATTAGCCAATGATGGGACAGTAGTAGTCCCATCATCCGGCTAATGTGTTAAATGTTAAAAAAAAAAAAAATACTACATACATACTACATGCTACATACATACTACATATATACTACATACATACTACATACATGCTACATACATACTACATGCATGCTACATACATACTACATATATACTACATACATACTACATACATACTGCATGCTACATACATACTACATACATACTACATGCATGCTACATATATACTACATGCTACATACATACCACATACATACTACATGCATGCTACATATATACTACATACATACTACATACATACTACATGCATGCTACATATATACTACATGCTACATACATACCACATACATACTACATGCATGCTACATATATACTACATGCATGCTACATACATACTACATATATACTACATGCATGCTACATATATACTACATACATACTACATATATACTACATACATGCTACATACATACTACATACATACTACATACATACTACATACATACTACATATATACTACATGCATGCTACATATATACTACATGCTACATACATACCACATACATACTACATACATGCTACATATATACTACATGCATGCTACATACATACTACATATATACTACATGCATGCTACATACATACTGCATGCTACATGCATGCTACATACATACTACATACATACTACATGCTACATACATACCACATATATACTACATACATACAATACATTCATACAATACATACATAGACATACAGTACATATAACATAGAGTAACATACTTACCAATACTTGTCACATTGTTCCCCGAAGCCATTGTCTTTCCGGAATAAATATTAACATAACAAACCACAAAAATACTCACCCACGATCCGAAGCAGTCCACGAGTGTGTCCCACGACGATCTTGGGTAGAGAACTGCAGCATCAGATGATGCTGCCGTTCTCTACGGGCTGCAGGAATCCAATGACGGAAGGTAGGTATCCTTCCGCACTGTATTCCTCCGCCACTTAAAAAAAAAAAAGTCCCTAGTCTCACTTTATGCCATTGCTGTGTGGGAAATTCCCACACAGCAATGGCATAAAGTGAGACTAGGGACTTTTTTTTTTTTTAAGTGGCGGAGGAATACAGTGCGGAAGGATACCTACCTTCCGTCATTGGATTCCTGCAGCCCGTAGAGAACGGCAGCATCAGCTGATGCTGCAGTTCTCTACCCAAGATCGTCGTGGGACACACTCGTGGACTGCTTCGGATCGTGGGTGAGTATTTTTGTGGTTTGTTATGTTAATATTTATTCCGTAGACGACAATGGCTTCGGGGAACAATGTGACAAGTATTGGTAAGTATGTTACTCTATGTTATATGTACTGTATGTCTATGTATGTATTGTATGAATGTATTGTATGTATGTAGTATATATGTGGTATGTATGTAGCATGTAGTATGTATGTAGTATGTATGTAGCATGCATGTAGCATGTAGTATGTATGTAGCATGCATGTAGTATATATGTAGTATGTATGTAGCATGCATGTAGTATATATGTAGCATGTATGTAGTATGTATGTGGTATGTATGTAGCATGTAGTATATATGTAGCATGCATGTAGTATATATGTAGTATGTATGTAGCATGTATGTAGTATATATGTAGTATGTATGTAGTATATATGTAGCATGCATGTAGTATATATGTAGTATGTATGTAGTATATATGTAGCATGCATGTAGTATATATGTAGTATGTATGTAGTATATATGTAGCATGTATGTAGTATGTATGTAGCATGCATGTAGCATGTAGTATGTATGTAGCATGCATGTAGTATATATGTAGTATGTATGTAGCATGCATGTAGTATATATGTAGCATGCATGTAGTATGTATGTGGTATGTATGTAGTATATATGTAGTATGTATGTAGTATATATGTAGCATGTATGTAGTATGTATGTAGCATGCATGTAGCATGTAGTATGTATGTAGCATGCATGTAGTATATATGTAGTATGTATGTAGCATGCATGTAGTATATATGTAGCATGCATGTAGTATATATGTAGTATGTATGTTGCATGTAGTATGAATGTAGCATGTATGTAGTATGTAGTATGAATGTAGCATGTATGTAGTATGTAGTATGAATGTAGCATGTAATTTTTTTTTTTTTTTTTTTTTTACATTTAACACATTAACCGGATGATGGGACTACTACTGTCCCATCATTGGCTAATGTGTCAATCACTGTCATGGTAGCAGGCATCGCCCGATGGGACTTGTAGTCCCATCGGACGATGCCTGCACAGACCCCCGGAGCCTGCACAGACCACCGGCAGGCCGGCACAGCCCCCCGGCAGGCCGGCACAGCCCCCCGGAGCCTGCACAGACCACCGGCAGGCCGGCACAGACCACCGGAGCCTGCACAGACCCCCTGGCAGGCCGGCACAGCCCCCCGGCAGGCCGGCACAGCCCCCCGGCAGGCCGGCACAGCCCCCCGGAGCCTGCACAGACCACCGGCAGGCCGGCACAGACCACCGGAGCCTGCACAGACCCCCTGGCAGGCCGGCACAGCCCCCCGAAAGGCCCGTACAGACCCCAGAGAGGCTGTACAAGGGCAGGAAAGGGTTTTTCTTATTCCGATACCGGAAGTCCCATAGACTTGAATGGGACTTCCGGTATCGGAATCGGCGATACCGATACTTTTTTTAAAGATCGGCCGATACCATCCGATACGATACTTTGAAGTATCGGATGGTATCGCTCAACTCTAGTGGTCACAATGCGGCAGCAAGGGACCCCAACGTGAGTTTCACGTATAGCATCTTCAATAGGGGGAGTACTGTCTCAGTATGCATGGTCTCTCACCGGTGGCTATTCATGTTTTCATGTCCACAACTTATATATTTTTTAAAAACTTGTCTTTTAATTCATTACTAATAAACATTACAGATTTTATTTGGGTTCAGCACTTTTATTTCTCTGTAGGTTGTTTCTAACATTAAATTACTAGCAATGGCATCTGAGCAAAGTAATCAGTTTTATAAAGTGCAGATCATTTAAGTGGAAAAATATAGGGTTCATTCAGACTTCTATTTTTTGTGCACAAGTGCTATCCCTGTTTTTCATAGATAGCACCCATACCTATACTGTCATGATCCCAGTGCAGGTTTTTGAGCTGCACACCGGGGGTTAATGTCTGGAGCTCTGTGCAGGTTTTGACCTGCACACTTGGGGTTAATGATTGTGGCCTCTTTCTGGTTCTGGGAGAGCTTCATAAACCCCTGGGTAGCTTCAATCCCTGCCAGTTATACTTTTGCCTTTGGCCGAGTGTACTGACCCCCCGTGTGCCTGTTTGTTGCTATAGCTTGTTTATATGGTTCTGACCAGGCTCTGTTTCCCGTTGTGAGTTTGCCTGTTGATTTTGTACTGCGTTATTATCTGTGTATGACCCATTGCCTGTGACCTGATTACTCTCTGCTCGCCCCTCTTGTACCTTGCAGCTATCTGTGTGTGACTCTTTGGCTATGTCCTGACTATTCTCACTGTCTATGCCCCTTGGTAACTTTGTCTCGCAGTTACTCTGCTAGGAATTGTCTTGCAGCTCCTAGCTCTGTGGAGTTTAGGCCACGCCTCTAGCAGTCACGTGCTTCAGGTCCTGCGGGTGTGAAGTACACATCTACTCGGTTGCTGCCCACTCCACAGGTAGCTTTGAGCACTGTTCGCTTTACTCAGGACATGCGCACTGGCTCAGTGAGCAAGTTCAGTGCGGTGTCTCTGACATTATAACTGGCCTACAATTTTTTTTTCTCTCCTCACTTCTGCAGCATGGACCCAATGTGTGCTTTATCTGAGCAGGTGAAATGCTTGACTCAGTCGCTGCAGAAGCTTCGTTTGGAACACCAAGCTCTGGCCCAGTCCCAACGGCGGGTTGAGGACTCAGTTCAGGGGGTACTTTCCGCAGGCTTCCAGCAGGTGGGGAATAGAGATGTCATTTTAGTCCCACCTGAATCCCGGGTTAAATTGCCAGATATATTTTCTGGTAACAAGGATGATTTCAGGGCATTTAAGGAGGGCTGTAAGCTTCTTTTTTTTTTCTTTGAGACCCCGCTCCTCTGGGGATGAGAAACAGAGGGTGGGGGTGGTGATGTCCCTGCTTAGGGGGTCCCCACAAGCCTGGGCATTCTCACTTTCCTCTTCTGCCCCTGAGAGAATGTCTGTGGATGCATTTTTTGAAGCCTTAGGGCTTATTTATGATGAGCCTGATAGAGTGCGGTTGGCTGAGGACAAAGTAATGAGTGTCTGTCAGGGGGAGCACTCGGCCGAATGGTTCTGTACTGAATTCAGACGTTGGGCAGCGGAGATTTCCTGGAGTGATGCCGCCCTTCGGGGGCTGTTCCACAGAGGCCTGTGTGAACGTCTGAAGGATGCTTTGGCACTCCATCCTCCGCCTGACTCCCTGGAGGATGCCATGGTCCAAGCGGTTCGCATGGATCGCAGGCTGCGGGCTAGAGGCATTATGCAATGGGAATCACCCTTATTCTTCAGTGGAGATGAGACCCAGACTCTTCCTATGGCTATGGAGGTGAGCGCTGTCACCTGTGAGGGAAAGGAAAGAAAACGCCGCCGGGAAAAGCAGTTGTGCTTCTATTGTGGGAAATCTGGACATTGGAAGAAGGACTGTCCCTCCTGTCCGTCATCCTCCAAGATGGCGGGAAACGACTAGGTCTGGGTAGTAATCGAGGAGGCTACCCAGACCTTCAGGTACAATTTTCCTCATGTGCAAAGATGGTGCTGCAGGTGGAACTGGAACTTGGTTATGGTCCTGTTCAGACTACTCTTTTTATTGACTGCGGTTCGGCTGTGAACCTGATTGATACCAAGGTTATTACTCTTAATAAGATAGGGACAGTCAGGCTTCATGATCCTGTTAAACTTGTGGCAATTGACTCATCTCCTCTTACCCAAGATGGTATCTGTTGCAGGTCTGAACTTTTTTCTCTAAAAGTGGGTTCCTCTCATGTGGAGAAACTAAGTTGTCTGGTGCTAGATAATTTGCCTGCAGGACTGGTACTGGGGATGCCTTGGCTTCAACGCCATAATCCTACCATTGATTGGGTTATAGGGGAGATCACTCAATGGGGATGCAATAATAAATGTGGTAACCGGGGACATCTTGTTAACGCTGTTAAATCCATGTCTGTGTCGTCTGTCGATCTGGAAGGTATTCCGGAGTACCTGAAAGATTTCGAAGACGTTTTTTCCGAAAGTGAGGCTGAGGCGCTGCCACCACATAGACCCTATGATTGTGCCATTGATTTAGTACCCGGAGCCAAGTTACCTAAGGCTCGATTGTTCAATTTGTCTGGGCCTGAGCGCCAAGCCATGAAGGAGTACATAGCTGAGAGTCTCCGCAAAGGGCATATCAGGCCTTCTGTGGCAGCAGGGTTCTTCTTTGTGAAGAAAAAAGATGGTGGTTTGCCGCCGTGCCTCGACTTTCGGGATCTGAACAAGATAACGGTTAGGAACTCTTACCCACTTCCCCTCATCCCAGACTTATGTAACCAGTTAGCTGGGGCCCAATGGTTCTCCAAGTTAGATCTGCGGGGGGCCTACAATCTGATAAGGGTTCGGGAAGGGGACGAGTGGAAAACGGCATTCCTCACATCAGAAGGACTCTTTGAGAACCTGGTAATGCCATTTGGGTTAACTAATGCACCCGCTGTTTTCCAAAATTTCATCAATGTTGTGTTTTCTGATCTGATAGGCCATTTTGTTATTTATTTGGAAGATATTTTGGTGTATTCCCCGGACAGTCAATCTCACTTGCAACATCTAAAGACAGTTCTCCAGAGACTCAGGGAGAACCAATTGTTCGCCAAATTGGAAAAATGTTCGTTTTTTGTACAGGAGCTGTCTTTTTTGGGGTTGATTGTGTCCTGTGAGGGGTTTCGTATAGATCCTAAGAAGGTGCTGGCGATCGCTGACTGGGTTCAGCCTCGAGATCTCAAGGGGCTCCAGCGCTTCTTAGGATTTGCGAACTATTACCGGAGATTCATTAAAGGTTTCTCACAAGTGGTGAAACCACTCACGGATCTTACCCAGAAGGGAGCTGATTTAAAAAATTGGTCTGTACTCGCTAAGGAATCCTTCTCAGCGATTAAGAAATGTTTTATGTCTGCCCCGGTGTTGGTGCAACCTGACCCGTCCAAACCATTCATTGTGGAGGTGGATGCTTCTGAGGTGGGGGTGGGGGCTGTGCTGTCCCAGGGTCCGGCCACCCTTACCAATCTCAAACCCTGTGCCTTCTTCTCCAAGAAGTTCTCTTCAGCTGAGAAAAACTATGATGTAGGCAATAGAGAACTTCTTGCGGTCAAGCTGGCGTTTGAGGAATGGAGGCACTTTTTGGAAGGGGCGGCTCACCCTATCACGGTTGTCACGGATCACAAAAATTTGGCATACCTTGAATCTGCTAAGAGGCTTACTCCTAGACAGGCCCGTTGGTCACTTTTTTTTTTCACGATTTCAATTCTCAATTACTTTTCGACCGGGGTCCAAAAATGTTAAAGCGGATGCCCTGTCCAGAAGTTTTGATCCAGTGTCTCCCCCTGAGCCGCCGTCCTCCATTCTTCCCCCAGGGGTGGTAGTGGCGGGGGTCTCAACTGAGTTGGAACAAGAAATCCTAAGGGCTCAAGCCCTAGCTCCGGCAACCAGGCCAAGCGATAAACTGTTTGTTCCAGATTCATTGCGGCCTAGACTTCTGCAGGAGTTTCATGATTCTAGGCTGAGTGCTCATCCAGGTATCATGGCCACTAGAGAGGCAGTAGCCAGGGTTTTTTGGTGGCCTTCATTAAGGTCCAATGTCAAGGAATTTGTTTCTGCTTGTGACATATGTGCCCGTTCCAAAAGCTCGCATAACCGACCGGCTGGGGAACTCATACCTTTACCGGTTCCTGATAGGCCATGGACTCATCTTTCCATGGATTTTATTACCGGCCTTCCACCTTCCAGGGGCAATACCGTGATCTGGGTGGTGGTGGATAGGTTTTCTAAACAGGCCCATTTCATTCCCTTGGCAGCATTACCTTCAGCAGAAACATTGTCATGATTGTTTGTGCAGCATGTGGTCCGATTGCATGGGGTACCCCTGAATGTTGTGTCTGACAGAGGTGTGCAGTTTGTGGCCAAATTTTGGAGGGCGTTCTGTATGAAATTGGGCATCTCACTCTCCTTCTCGTCGGCATATCACCCGGAGAGTAATGGTCAGACAGAACGCACCAATCAATCCCTGGAACAAATTCTCAGGTGTCTGACCTCCGCCAGACAGGAGGATTGGTGTGATGCGTTACCGTTGGCTGAATTCGCTTTTAACAACCGGGTGAGTCAGTCCACCAACATGTCCCCATTCCTGATTAACTATGGCTTTAATCCGCATTTTGGGGAGTTTTCTCGGGTGGATTCCGGTTGTCCAGGAGCAGAGGGGTCCGTTCAACTGTTAAAAAACCTCTGGGCTGAAGTCCGGCGTAATATCTCTCGGGCTCAGGGGAGATACAAATATTTTGCGGACAAAAAGAGAGCCTCAGGAGACATGTTTCAGGTGGGAGAGAAGGTTTGGCTCTCCACGCGTAACATCAACTTAAAGGTACCATCAGTTAAGTTGGGACCAAAGTTCATTGGTCCGTACAAGGTTATGGAGATAGTCAACCCTGTGGCATATAGGTTGCGTCTCCCCGCCTCCTTAAAAATATCTAATGTGTTCCATAAGTCTCTGTTGAAACCAGCAGGATCTGTCAAAGAGAACTCTGAGACTGTTGTTCCTCCAGTGCTGGTGGAGGGTCAATTGGAGTATGAGGTCAGACATATTGTGGACTCTCGGCGGGTGCGCCGCTCTTTGCAGTACCTAGTCCACTGGAAGGGATATGGACCAGAAGAGCGCTCATGGGTCCCTGCTCGCTCGGTACATGCAGATCGTCTGGTTCAGGCGTTCCATGCCAAGTACCCGGGGAAGCCTGGGGGTCCAGAGGCCCCCCGTTGAGAGGGGGGTACTGTCATGATCCCAGTGCAGGTTTTTGAGCTGCACACCGGGGGTTAATGTCTGGAGCTCTGTGCAGGTTTTGACCTGCACACTTGGGGTTAATGATTGTGGCCTCTTTCTGGTTCTGGGAGAGCTTCATAAACCCCTGGGTAGCTTCAATCCCTGCCAGTTATACTTTTGCCTTTGGCCGAGTGTACTGACCCCCGTGTGCCTGTTTGTTGCTATAGCTTGTTTATATGGTTCTGACCAGGCTCTGTTTCCCGTTGTGAGTTTGCCTGTTGATTTTGTACTGCGTTATTATCTGTGTATGACCCATTGCCTGTGACCTGATTACTCTCTGCTCGCCCCTCTTGTACCTTGCAGCTATCTGTGTATGACCCATTGCCTGTGACCTGATTACTCTCTGCTCGCCCCTCTTGTACCTTGCAGCTATCTGTGTGTGACTCATTGCCTGTGACCTGATTACTCTCTGCTCGCCCCTCTTGTACCTTGCAGCTATCTGTGTATGACCCATTGCCTGTGACCTGATTACTCTCTGCTCGCCCCTCTTGTACCTTGCAGCTATCTGTGTGTGACTCTTTGGCTATGTCCTGACTATTCTCACTGTCTATGCCCCTTGTTAACTTTGTCTCGCAGTTACTCTGCTAGGAATTGTCTTGCAGCTCCTAGCTCTGTGGAGTTTAGGCCACGCCTCTAGCAGTCACGTGCTTCAGGTCCTGCGGGTGTGAAGTACACATCTACTCGGTTGCTGCCCGCTCCACAGGTAGCTTTGAGCACTGTTCGCTTTACTCAGGACACGCGCACTGGCTCAGTGAGCAAGTTCAGTGCGGTGTCTCTGACATATACTAGTGAATGAGACCAGTCACATATCTATGATTTTTCGTGGGCTGAGCACTCCGTCATTGATCCAACTATACGATGAAGATCGGCAATGCAAGTCTATGGATCCGAGAAAAAATTGGACAGCACTTGGATAGGAAAAGATAGAGAACTTTTATTTTTGGCCTCTCGCCCCAGAAAAATTGATGAAACTTGGGCCAAAACTCTGATGGTTAAAACACTGATAAAATTCTAATAAAGCTCAGTTGAAAATGACCAATGTCTGAGTGAGCCCTTACAGATATGTGGTAAAACCTCTGAGTCGACTAACCAAAACTGAATTAAAAAGTGGTAATCTAGGGTGGTGTTCTTAGAAAAGATAGTCATTTATGCAAAATATATAGAGCAATGGCTATCTGTTATAGAAAGACTGGATGATAAGAGAAGGTTTTTAGGAGATGTTTCACTGTAGTATACAAGTCCTGGATGAGGACATGCTGAATACGGCAAAGTAATACTTTAGAATTTGTTGTGGTAGCATGGCTTTCTACTCAGCTGGACAAAACTGAAAACATGTCTCTTCCCATAAGGATCAATTTGTGCTGTGAAACTGAAAACACAAGACTTGCAGATTGGAGGTCATCATGCTTCACAAATCCTTTTACAATCTGTTATCTTTTTATTTACTTTGCCTCTTCAAAAACAAAGCCAAACAAAAATTGCATACATAAGCTGCACATCACGCTAGATTGCCCGTTTTTATAATCAGCCCTCATTTTATGTGCATATAAATACATCAGAATAATTACTTCTAATTAGTCAAGGAATCATTGCAGCAACCTTTATCATGGCAGATGTTGGGGAACTACGTCTCCCATGTTCCTCATAACTCTGTAACATCCAGACACTATCTACCCAACTGTACAACTTGAACGGGGAATTTTCTATAATTGACTGTTCTTCAATTGGTTATATTTACATGATAAATCACTGCATTCAAGGTATAAAGAAAGCTACGCCTAACAATTCACCATAATAGTCATGTCATACTATGATCTGAAACATAAATACTTCTATCAATTTATCATTTGAATTGTTTTCTGAAAGCCAGAAAAGTAAAGCAATCTTTCCACTAATTTTATGCATTTTCGAGGCATTGTCACTCCAGAAAAATATCATTTAAATCTGTTTGTATATTATACATACAGTATTTTTTTTACACATTGACACTAGTTGTATTTATTTTTAAAGATAATCTGTCATTGGGTTTTTGAAAGCTAATCTGAGAGCTGTGTAATAGAGACAGAAACCCTGATTACATGTGTCACTTACTGGGCTGCTTGCTGTGGGGACTAGTAAACAATGTAATCCTCCATATTTATGAGCTCTGTATAACCACACCCTCACAATTGATTGGCAGCTTTCTGCCAATGCACAGTATACACAGAAAGCTGTCAATCAGTGGTGTGGGCGAGTTTATACAGGGCTCAGCATTTAGAGAACTGCTAGATCTGCAGCAGAGAACTTTCATCAAAACTGCAGCAAGCAGACCAGTGTGATACATCGATGAAATCACAGACATTTCCTCCTGCATCATGCTGCTCTAAATTCACATAGCAAAAACTTAGTCACAGATTCCCTTTTAATGACTGTCAAGAAAAAAAAGTCTAGAAACATGACAATTTTCACTGGGGCCACTAGACCAGACACTAAAGACTGATACTGGCTCTCTCAGTTTACCTGTCAGCTTTGCTGTGTAGACTGTAATATTAAGCACATCATATTCTAGTCTACACAGTGCAGTACGCTCAAAGGGCTAATTAAGGTAGAACAATAACACTATGCTGTCACACTCTGGTAGAAACTGTAATAATCTATGTCATATCCTTCTTAATCAACATATATACTATTCTCAAGATCACATCTCACCACCTGTGCACTTGATCCGATCCCATCCTACTTCATCTCAAACCTCACCATAGTCTTCATCCCAACCCTAACCCATCTCTTCAACCTATGACTAACAGTTGGTGTTTTCCTCTCAAGCTTCCAACATGCCTCAATCAAACCTATCCTCAAAAAGCCCTCTCTTGACCCATCCTCTGTATCTACCTATCGCCCTACATCACTTCTCCCCTATGCCTCAAAACTAATGGAACAACACGTCCATCTTGAACTGTCCGCTAACCTCTCTTCCTGCTCCCTCTTCGACCGTTTACAATCTGGCTTCCGGCCACACCAGTCCACTGAAACTGTCCTAACTAAGGTCACCAATGACTTATTAACCGCCAAGGCCAAGCGACACTACTCTGTCCTCCTCCTCCTGGACCTGTCCTCTGCCTTTGACACAGTTGGCCATTCCCTATTAATATAGACTCTCTCATCTCTTGGCATCACAGACTTGGCCCTATCTTGGATCTTGTTATACCTAACTGACCGGACATTCAGCATCTCCCACTCGCACATCATCTCCTCACCTTGTACCCTATCTGTCGGAGTCCCGCAAGGTTCAGTCCCCTGATCTTCTCCATTTACACCTTCGGCCTGGGACAGCTCATAGAATCTCATGGCTTTCAGTATCACCTCTATGCTGATGACACACAGATCTACATCTCTGGACTGGATATCACCTCCCTACTAACCAGAATCCCACAAAGTGTGTTTGCCATTTCATCCTTCTTCTTCGCTAGATTTCTAAAACTTAATATGGACAAATCAGAATTCATCATCTTTCACCCTTCTCACTCGACTCCCCCAATGGATTTATCCATTAAAGTAAATGACTGTTAGGGACGGCGGAACGCACTAAATATAAAATAACAGAGTGCGTTCACCACCCGGGGTCCACCGTGCAGAAGGTGTTAACACTGCTGCTAGATAATGGAGAACACTAAATATGGCGGTATTATTGCACGCGGGTTGGACGTCACCCGGTGTGCGCTGGGCATACTCTGTTGGCTTCACAGAGATGCCTAAGGCATTAACAAATACTGAGCCTGTTGGACTCACAGGTCTCAGAGAAGTGCACGCATGGTATGTGGTCACAGGAGCTGGACCCTAGGCAGAGGGTCAGAGTCCGTCTAGACCTACCGTGCATGCGGCGTCGCAACTGCGGACACCGAGAGGAGCTGCAGACTGCAGTACGGCGACAGACACTGCCGCTAATCAACAATGCCCGGTTGCAGGCGCACTGTCGGACGCTAGCATTGTAGAGGATGCTGTTGTGGCTTGTAGCTTGCCACTGGCTGGTGCAGACTCTAAAGCTAAGTCCCTATACACACTCGTAATATCAGAGGAAGGGGATCTTAATGAGTCATTCGCAGGTTCATGCATCCATCATCATTCACACAGTAGCAACTAGAGACTATACTAGCGCATGGCTGAGCGGCCATGCGGACCTTTTATATCTGTGCGCTTCCGGGACCTTCCAGATCTCTGAGATGGACCAGTCAGACCAGGAGAAGGACCTGAGCACGTGACTCCTGATCTCCAATGGGAGATCATCTTGTGAGCATGCCCAGCAGTGCGATGAGAGGACTTAGCCTCTGGAGCGATTTGCTGCTGAGCAGCCTGCATTGTTATTGCTTACCCAAAGGTGGCAGTAACAGCCAGACCCACAGAGCAGGTCGGGGCAAAGCGTCTGGGACGCCGAGACTGCTCAGCAATCGCCTCTGCAGTCGATAGACAATGGGAGACTGCAGAATGTGAGGCTCTGGATTCCTGCTGAGCCGCTGCAGGAACCTGACGCCTAACATTACCCCCCCTCCTAGGGCCCCCTCCCCCTGAGCCTTCCAATCCACCCAAAATTTTTTTTGTCATGTACCATCTTGTGTCCAACAGAGGCATAGGCCTCTGGCTCATCCGAAGACAAGTCTGATGTCCCGGCAAATGACTCCGAAGACCGGGACATGTGAACAGGTTTAGGAAGGGACACGTGGAAGGCGTCAGGGATGGCTAAGTCGCTAGGAGCAAAAGTTGGAGCGAGGTGCCTGTGTCAGTGGGCATCTTCATTCTCTCTTTAGAGGCTTGAGTGGCATGCGGGGTGCGACCCACACTGTCGCAAACCTCCATTGCCCGGTCTGCCACCGGCAAGGGATACAGTAACCCAGCCGATCTCTGTTTAGAGGAGCGGCTCCGAGCACAAGAGGCGCATGTCTGAATGTATTTTTTACTGTCCCGAGCCCTGTGCGGCCACCAATAAGACCTTGCCAGGAGTTTTGTGGTCCGCTTGTAACCAAAGTGACCACCCAGCCTGGACGTGTGTGCCCACGTGAGAACCTTGGACCGCAGGTGAGGCAGGACAAAGGTCTTGCCCGGCGGCACTGACTTGAGAGCGACCAGGGCCCCGGTCTTTAAATTTCCAGTAGGAGATGCGGAAAGATCCGCAGGCACCTCGGCAGAGGCTACTTGGACGTTGACCCCCATTCACCTTCCCACACAGTCCTTGCTCCATCCCAGTATTCTCCCCGAGGACTACTCCATATGAGGGGAATGGCAGCAGAGCCAGGGAACCCCGAGGAGCACCTGATCGATGCCCTCTGGCATAATGAGCAGGGACAGCGTCTCCTGGTGAGATGGTGGAATTGAGAGCTTAAGGGGTACTGTTTGGTGGGTAATCTGGGATGATAAGGTCGACCCGTTGACCACCCTGATGGGCACGGGGTGTGGAAGTGGCACCAATGGAATAGCGTGCTGTTGGGTGAAAGATGAGGACAAAGTTCCCTTCTGCCCCGGAGTCCACCGTGACCTGTACCTCCCAGGAGGAATCATCACTATCTAACGTCCCTTGGAACGCCGGTTTGGGGGAGAAGGTCTCCATAGCGAATAGACCCCCACCCATTTCCAGTGGACGCGATCGTCTTTTCGGATGCTGCGGACACCTGGTAGCCGGGTGACCAGACTGTCGACACTGGTTTGTGCGTGTGGAGCTTTGAGCCGACCGCGTCTTGAGACCGGCGCGGGACACCTCCTTGGGCTCTGGAGGTAAACTCTCCAGCTTGGGTGGATCTAGGGGTTCAAAGAGGTTGGGAGCTAGGCTAACCTTCCGTCTGGATTGAGCACGCTCCAACCCGCGCGCAGAAAAACGGAGATCAAAGCGGGTGGAAATGGCAATCAGCTCTTCTAGACTTACGGGAACCTCCCTGGTAGAGCATCTTTCACATGCTCTGCCAAACCTCTCCAGATCACAGGAATGACGGTTTTATCAGGCCATTCCAGCTCGGAAGCCAGTGTCCGGAAACGAACGGCGTACTGGCTGACCGAGAGGGATCCCTGTGTTAATGCTAGTAGCTGGAGAGAGGTGTCATGAGTAACCCGTGGCCCCAAAAAGACCTGCTTTAGGGATGTTAGAAACTGAGCAGCGCTCAGAACCACAGGGTCACCACGCTCCCACAGTGGCGTGGCCCACTCCAATGCCCTGCCCGACAGAAGGGAAACGATAAATCCCACCTTAGCTCGCTCTGTAGGGAATCGCGCGGCCAGTAACACAAGCTGGATAGAGCACTGGCTCACGAAACCTCTGGAGGAGGCACTGTCACCAGAAAATTTATCAGGCAACAGGAGGCGGGATACTGTCGGCGCTGGCGTGGACGTGGACAAACGCGAGACAGCCTGTGTGACTGCCTGAGCAGCAGCCTCAGTAACCTTCACAGCTGAGGTGGAACTCTCGAGAGTCGCCAACTTGCCCTCCAGCAGCCGAATGCACTGCAATAGCTGCTGCTGGTCCGCCATTACTAGCCAGACCCTGACGCTAGCATAATGTTAGGGACGGCGGAATGCACTAAATATAAAATAACGGAAAGTTAAGAAATATGGCAGTATTATTGCATGCGGGTTGGACGTCACCCGATGTGCGCTGGGCGTATTCTGTGGCTTCAGAGTCGCCTAAGGCATTAACAAATACTGAGCCTGTTGGACTCACAGGTCTCAGTGAAGTGCACGCACGGTATGTGGTCACAGGAGCAGGAGCTGGATCCTAGGCAGAGGGTCAGAGTCCGTCTAGACCTACCGTGCGTGCGGTGTCGCAACTCCGGACGCCAAGAGGAGCTTCAGACTGCAGTGTGGCAACAGACACTGCCGCTAATCGACAATGCTCGGTAGCAGGCGCACTGTCGGACGCTAGCACTGTGGAGGATGGTGTGGTGGCTTGTAGCTTGCCACTGGCTGGCGCAGACTCTAAAGCTAAGTCCCTATACACACTCGTAATATCAGAGGAAGGGGATCTTAACCCCTTTCTGCCATCAGACCTACTATCCCATCCATGTGCCCTGGGACTTAATTCCCAGGGACGGGATAGTACGTCATAGCGATCAGCGGCGATCACGTGGTGAGCGCCGCTGATCGCGGCCGGGTGTCAGCTGATTATCACAGCTGACACCCGGCACAATGTCAGACATGATCGCGGTGTACCAGGGGTTAAGGGAAGCATCGGCAGGGAGGGGGCTCTCTCCGTGCTTCCCTGAGCCCCCCACGGCAGCGCAATGTGCAGCGCTGCTGCGGGGGGCTCTTTCCCTACAGGCCCCCGGATCCAAGATGGCGATGGGGACCTTCGGGGGCCTGTAGGGAGCTGACTTCCTCACTGCCTGCAAAGCGCAGGCATGAGGAAGTCTGCAGCAGTGCCTGTGACAGATTGCTGATCTGTCACAGTGATCTGTGATGTGACAGATCAGCAATCTGTCACCGAACAGTGATGTCCCACCTGAGACAATGTAATTAATAAAGTTAAAAAAAAGAAAAAAAAGATGTAAAAATAATTAAAAAAAAAAAAAAAAAAAAATCGCTAAATAAATTAGTAAAAAAAAAAAAAATATTCCCCAATAAATTCATTTTTTGAAAATAAAAAAAACAAAACAATAAAAGTGCACATATTTGGTATCGCCGCGTCCGTAACGACCCGCCCTATAAAACTGTCCCATTAGTTAACCCCTTTAATGAACCCCTTAAAAAATAAAAATAAAAAACAAAGCAAAAAATAATGATTTATTATCATACCACCGAACAAAAAGTGCAATAACGCACGATGAAAAAGACGCATATAAATATTCATGGTACCACTGAAAATGTCAGCTTGTCCCGCAAAAAACGAGCTGCTATACAGCATCATCCGCAAAAAAATAAAAAAGTTATAGCTCGCAGAATAAAGCGATGCAAAAATTATTTTTTATATAAAATAGTTTTCATTGCATAAAACCGACAAAACATAAAAAAAGACCTAAATGAGGTATTGCTGTAACCGTACTGACCCGAAGAATAAAACCGCTTTATCAATTTTATCGCCTGCGGAACGGTATAAACGCACCCCCCCAAAAGAAATTCATGAAACGCTGGTTGTTCATTCTGCGTCCCAAAAATCGGAATAAAAAGCGATTAAAAAAAGTCACGTGCCCGAAAATGGTACCAATAAAAACGTCAACTCGTCCCGCAAAAAATAAGACCTCACCTGACTCGGTGGGTCAAAATACTGAAATTATAGCTCTCAATATGTGGTGATGCAAAAACTATTTTTACAATAAAAAGCGTCTTTTAGCGTGTGACAGCTGCCAAGCATAAAAACCGCAATAAATAGTAAATCAAACCCCCTGTTATCACCCCCTTAGTTAGGGAAAAATAAAAAAATGTATTTATTTCCATTTTCCCATTAGGGTTAGGGCTGATATTAGGGTTAGGGGTGTGTTGGGGTTAGAGTTGGAGTTATAATTGGGGAGTTTCCACTGTTTGGGCACATCAGGTGCTCTCCAAATGCAACATGGCGTCTGATCTAAATTTCAGCCAATTCTGCGTTGAAAAAGTCAAATGGTGCCCCTTCCCTTCCAAGCTTTGCCATGCGCCCAAACAGTGTTTTACCCCCACATATAGGGTATCCGCATACTCAGGACAAATTGCAAAACAACTTTTGGGGTCCAATTTCTCCTGTTACCCTTAGGAAAATAAAAAATTGGGGGCAAAAATATCATTTTTGTGGAAAAAATGATTTTTTTATTTTCACGCCCAGGCGTTATAAACTTCTGTGAAGCACTTGGGGGTTCAAAGTGCTCACCACACATCTAGATAAGTTCCGTGGGGAGTCTAGTGTCCTAAATGGGGTCACTTGTGGGGAGTTTCAATAGTTTAGGTACATCAGGGGCTCTCCAAACGCACATGACACCCGCAGACCAATCCATCAAAGTCTGCATTCCAAAACGTCACTACTTTCCTTCCGAGCCCTGACGTGTGCCCATACAGTAGTTTTCTCCCACATATCGGATGTCAGCGTACTCAGGACAAATTGGACAACAACTTTTGGGGTCCAATTTCTCTTGTTACCCTTGGGAAAATTAAAAAATGGGGACTAAAAGATGATTGTTGAAAAAATACGATATTTTTATTTTCACGACCGGTCATTATAAACTTCTGTGAAGCACTGGGGGGTTCAAATTGCTCACCACACATCTAGATAAGTTCCTTAGGGGGTCTAGTTTCCAAAATGGTGTCATTTGTGGGGGGTTTCTAATGTTTTGGTACATCAGGGGCTTTCCAAACGTGACATGGTGTCCGATCGCAATTCCAGCCAAAAACGTCAAATGGCGCTGCTTCCATTCCGAGCTTTGCCATGCACCCAAATAGTGGTTTACCCCCACATGTGGGGTATCAGCGCACTCAGGACAAATTGCTCAATATCTTTTAGGGTCCTGTTACCCTTAGGAAAATAAAAATTGGAGGTGAAAAGATCATTTTTGTGGAAAAAATATGATTTTTTAATTGTACCGCTGTACATTATAAACTTCTGTGAAGCCCTTGGGGGTTCAAAGTTCTCACCACATATCAAGATAAGTTCCTTGGGGGGTCTAGTTTCCAAAATGGGGTCACTTGTGGGGGGTTTCCACTGTTTTGGTACATCAGGGGTTTTCCAATTGCGACATGGTGTCCGATCTCAATTCCAGCCAAAAACGTCAAATGGCGCTGCTTTCCTTCCGAGCTCTGCCATGCACCCAAATAGTCATTTACACCCTCATATGGGGTATCAGCGTACTCAGGACAAATTGCAAAATAACTTTTAGGGTCCTGTTACCCTTGGAAAAATAAAAATTGGGGGTGAAAAGATCATTTTTGTGGAAAAAATATGATTTTTTTAATTGTACCGCTGTACGTTATAAACTTCTGTGAAGCCCTTGTGGGTTCAAAGTTCTCACCACATATCTAGATAAGTTCCTTGGGGGGGTCTAGTTTCCAAAATGGGGTCACTTGTGGGGGGTTTCCAATGTTTAGGTACATCAGGGGCTCTCCAAACGCGACATGGCGTCCAATCTGAATTCCAGCCAACTTTGCATTGAAAAAGTCAAACGGCGCTCCTTCCCTTCTGAGGTCTGCCATGCGCCGAAACAGTGGTTCCCCCCCCACATATCAGGTATCAGCGTACTCAGGACAAATTGCACAATAACTTTGCAGTCCAATTTCTCCTGTTACCCTTGGTAAAAAAAAAAAATTGAACCTGAAGTATTTTTTGTGTGAAAAAAAGTTAAATGTTCATTTTTTTTAAATATTCAAAAAATTCCTGTGACGCACCTAAAGGGTTAATAAACTTCTTGAATGTGGTTTTGAGCACCTTAAGGGGTGCAGTTTTTAGAATGGTGTCACTTTTGGGTATTTTCTATCATACAGACCCCTCAAAGTGGCTTCAAATGTGATGTGGTCCATAAAAATAAAATGGTGTTGCAAAAATGAGAAATCGCTGGTCAATTTTTAACCCTTAACTTCATAACAAAAAAAATTTGCTTCCAAAATTGTGCTGATGTAAAGTAAACATGTGGGAAATGTTATTTATTAAGTTTTTTGTGTGCCGTATCTCTGTGATTTAAGGGCATAAAAATTCAAATTTGGAAAATTGCGAAATTTTCGCCAAATTTCCGTTTTTTTCACAAACGCGTTATATGAATGAAATTTTACCACTATCATGAAGTACAATATGTCACGAGAAAACAATGTCAGAATCACTGGGATCCATGGAAGCGTTTCAGAGTTATAGCCTCATAAAGGGACAGTGGTCAGAATTGTAAAAATTGGCCCAGTCATGAACGTGCAAACCACCCTTCGGGCTTAAGGGGTTAATGAGTCATTTGCAGGTTCATGCATCCATCATCATTCACACAGTAGCAACTAGAGACTATACTAGTGCATGGCCGAGGGGCCATGCGGACCTTTTATAGCCGTGCGCTTCCGGGACCTTCCAGATCTCTGAGATGGACCAATCAGACCAAAAGAAGGACCTGAGCATGCGACTCACAATCTCCAATGGGAGATCGTCTCGTGAGCATGCCCAGTAGCGCGATGAGAGGACTTAGCCTCTGGAGCGATTTGCTGCTGAGCAGCCTGCATTGCTATTGCTGACCCAAAGGTGGCAGCAACAACCAGACCCACAGAGCAGGTCTGGGCAGAGCGTCTGTGATGCCGAGACTGCTGAGCAATCTCCTCTGCAGTCGATAGACAATGGGAGACCGCAGAATGTGAGGCTCTGGATCCCTGCTGAGCCGCTGCAGGAACCCGACGCCTAACAATGGCTGCTCACTCTCCCCAGTCCTACAAGCTCATTGCCTCGGGGTAATCCTTGACACTGATATCTCTTTCAAGCCACATATCCAAGCCCTTTGCACTTCCTGCTGACAGCAAATCAAAAATATTTCACGGATCCGTACATTCCTCAACCAACAATCTGCAATAACCCTAGTCCATGCCCTCATCTCCCTCCTTGACTACTGCAACCTCCTGCTCTGTGGCCTCTCCTCTAACACTCTCGCACCCCTCCAATCTATTCTAAACTCTGCTGCCTGACTAATCCAACTGTCCCCCCACTATTCCCTGGCCTCTCCCCTCTGTCAATCCCTGTACTGGCTCTTAATTACCCAAAGACTCCAGTTCAAAACTCAAACCATGACATACAAAGCCATCCACAACCTGTGTCCTCCATACATCTGTGACCTCGTCTCCCGGTACTTTCCTGCATGCAACCTCCGATCTTCTTCTCTACTCCCCTCTTATCTCCTCTTCCCACAATCGCATACAAGATTTCTCCTTCGCATCACCCCTACTCTGGAACTCTCTACACAACATATCAGACTCTTGCCTACCGTGGAAACTTTCAAAAAGAACCTGAACACCTACCTCTTTCGACAAGCTTACAACCTGCAGTAACCACCGATCAACCAAGCCACTGCACGAGCACCTCTACCCTCACCTACTGTATCTTCTCCCATCCCTTGTAGATTGTGAACCCTCATGGGCAGGATCCTCTCTCCTTCTGTACCTGTTGTGAGTCGGACTTGTATTTAATATTACTGTACTTGTTTTTATTATGTATACCCCTCCTTGCATGTAAAGCACCATGGAATAAATGGTGCTATAATAACAAATGATAATAATAATAATATCAAATTTGGCAGAGATAAAGAATACAAACGCTGCTATATTACACTTACTAACAATACTTGAAGAAAGAGTGTTCAGCACCCACCAAACTTCCATATAAAAAAACGAATGGGGCAGATATACTAAAACTGTTCTAATAAAATACAGGTGAGAATTTGACTAGGTGCACCAATTTTATCCCAGTACTTAAAACTGAATAAGTTTGTTGCATTTTTTGGCACTCTAGCTTTATTATGTGTACCAAAATTTTGTCTCAGTTTAAAGTAGTTATCAGGACTTATATATTCATGACCTATGTGTTGGGTAAGTTATCAAAATAAGTTCGGTGACGTTTCAATACCTGACAGCCCCACAATGTAAGTGATGTACGAAGCGGAGCACCACAGCTCTGTAGATTATTTGTTTATGCTGAGTACTGTAGCTTATTTTCCATTCACTTGAAAAGGTCATGAATATGTAAGTCCAAGACAACACCTCGTAGCCAGAATTTTGTTTGATTTTTAATACACCTGCAGCACCTTCTTTCTTCTATTTTCTCATATCTAAACAATTAGCTACAAAACATTCCATTCAAAGAGCCAGAACACAATCCAGATTAACCAGAGCTTTCCATTATTTGGACGCTAAACATTGCACTCTGATTACTGCCCTTTCCAGGGTATAAAGCTCCATGGATTTTGAGCTGTAAAGTTTGCTGCAACTTCTTTATTCTGGACATAATTTCATTTGTCCTCTGAACCTCACCAATGCTATCATCAGTTATGTCTCTATTAAATAGAGATATATTACAATCAGTGCAAATAGATATAGAAACGGGTGCAACCAAAAATAGTATATACTGCATCTCTCATTTATCTAAATCTTTTTGGAAATAAAAGTTAGTACTTTGATTGGTTGCCATGGGTCCAATTCTCTTTTAGATTTATTTTGATAAATGTGTCAGTAAATATATTTTTTTACTGTACAATCTCTATGCTTGTAAAAAAAGCTGGATTTGTGTTCTACAACATTATGATTTTAGACTTATATTTAGCTAAAGAACCTCCCAACCTGTTTGTCATATATGACAACATCAACTACGCGTAGATATGGCCACTGTATAACTATCAGTCTGTTTCTGGGTGATAGTTGGTATGTAGATTGTAAGTATGTTCACATTTCTGCTGAAGGCTCCATTCAGAAATTCCATCAGATTTAACAAGAAGAATCCAATCCTCTCCACTCTGCAAATCCCTTCATTAACTCCTGTTTCCCCAACGAATCCAGTTCAAACTACTAGCAATGAAATACAAGACTGTCCATGATCTGTCTCTTCCATACATCTTCAAACCAATCTCTAGAAATCTTCCCACATGTACTCTCTGTTGCTCCTAAGACCGCCTTCTCTCCTCCACATTCGTACAGTGGAGAAAATAAGTATTTGTTATACTGTCGATTTTGCAAGTTTTCACACCAACAAAGGATGGAAAGGTCTGTGACTTTTATCATAGGTACACTTAAACTGCAAAAAAACAGAATCTAAAAATAAAAAACAGAAAATCACATTGTATGATTTTTAAATAATTATCTTGCATTTTATTGCATAAAATAAGTATTTGATTACCTACCAACCAGCAAAAATTCTCACTCTCAAAGACATGTTAGTTTTTCCCTCCTACTCTGCACTCATTACCTGTATTAATTTTACCTTTCATTTTGAGCTTGTTACCTGTTTAAAAAAACCTGCCCATACAGTCAATCAATCACAGTCCAACCTCTCCACCATGGCCAAGACCAAACAGCTGTCTAAGGACACCAGGGACAAAATTGTAGACTTGCACAAGGCTGGGCTGGGCTACAGGACAACAGGCAGGCAGCTTGGTGAGAAGGCAACAACTGTTGGCACAATTATTATAAAATGGAAGAAACACAAAATGACTGTCAATCTTCCTCGGTCTGGGCTCCATGAAAGATCTCGCCTTGTGAGGTAAGAGATTCTGAGGAAGGTCAGGAATCAACCCAGACCAACATAGGAGAACCTGATCAGTGACCTGAAAGTAGCTGGGACCACGGTCTCAAACATTACCGTTATTAACACACTATGCCTTCATGGATTAAAATCCTGCAGGGCTCATGCCAGCACATGTGTAGGCCAATTTGAAGTTCAACAATGACCATCTGGATGATCCAGATGAGGAAAAGGAAAAGCTCATGTGTTCAGATGAGACCAAAATGGAACTTTTTGGTATGAACTCCACTTGCTGTTTTTGAAGGAAGAAGAAGCATGAGTACAACCCTAAGAACACCGTCCCAAACGTGAAGCATGGTGGGGTAACATCATACTTTGGCTGTGCTTTTCTGCAAAGGGAGTAAGACGAATACACCATATTAAAGGGAGGATGAATGGGATTATGTATCGCAAGATTTTGGACAACATCCTCCTCCCCTCAGTAAGAGGATTATAGATGGGTCATGGCTGGGTCTTGCAGCATGACAATAACCCAAAACACACTGCCAGGGCAACTAAGAATTGGCTCTGTAAGGAGCACTTCAAGGTCCTGGAGTTACTTAGCCAGTCTCCAGACTTGAACCCAATAGAAAATCTTTGGAGGAAGCTGAAACTCAGTGTTGCCCAGCGACAGCCCCAAAACCTGAAAGATCTGCAGAAAATCTGTATGAAGCTGTGGGCCAAAATCCCTGCTGCAGTGTGTGCAAACTTTGTCAAGGACTACAGGAAACATCTGACCTCTGTAATTGCAAACAAAGGTTTATGTACCAAATATTAAGTTCTATTTTTTTATTGTATCAAATACTTATTTCATGAAATAAAATGCAAATTAATTATGTAATAATCATACAATGCGATTTTCTGGAATTGTTTAGGATTCTATCTCTCACAGTTGAAGTGTGCCTACGATAAAAACTACAGACCTTGCCATTTTTTGTAGATGGGTAAACTTGCAAAATCAGCAGTGTGTCAAATACTTTTTCCCCACTGTATGTTCCTCACCAAATCACCTCAAAGACTTTTCCTGAGTATCCCTCATCCTCTGTAATTTTGGGCCCCAACACGTCAGATTATTCATCATATTCTGAACCTTCAGAATGAACTTGAAAACTCATCTCTAAAAGAAAACTTACAGCCTGCAATGACCCCGCTGCCACCTCACCACCAGCGGAACTGGTGTAAACCCCCCAACCCACTATCTCCTTCCCCATTACCCTGTAGACTGTAAGCCCACAAGGGCATAGTCTTACTTTTTCTGCAGCAGTCTGTCATTTCTAGCTTGTTCACCATATTTTAGATTTGTATATTGTCTGTAACCCCTTCTCATGTACACCATCACGGAATAAATGGTGCTCTACAAATAAATAGTAATAAAAAAATAAAATGGACGCCCATATATGTTTAAGGATTCTGTTGAGAGTTGGGCATATTTGTCATATGACAGACATAGAACTACATTGTGGTTTCTATTGTAAGTGTAGGTCAAAACACAGATGGAGACATAGCCGAAAAGCATATAAAATACTTTTGAATGCTCTGTCAAATTAAAAATGTAGTGAAAAGAATGGATTCCATATTTCATCAGTACACCAAGAAAATAAGTAGCATTTCCTATCATGTATTCTGTCACATAATCTGATTTTTGGAAATCAAGATAAATGTTTTAGGTATCCCAAAAATTCTTACACTAACGTTTCCTACTTCAATTAAGAGGAGGGTGAGGATGGATCTTGGGAATGGGGCACTAACCAATCTGAATGACTATTTAAAGTAGAATTTGAGAAATAAATTTGATTTAAATAGCTTTTTTTATGAAGGCAAGGTAAAGGTGACAACTGATCAAAGCTATTAAAAGAAAAAAAAGACTAGGAACTATGCATGGCGGAGTATTAACTGAAATTTTCAATCTATTACTACCTTCTTTTTTTTTTTTTTTTTTAGCCACAAAGACTAAAGGTCATAACTCTTATGGTATATTCACGTTCACATGAACAAGTGATTACAATGGGAAAAATTGCATATTTACCATCTTTAAGGCTCTCTCAATGTCTATCCCTTGGCTCCAAGGAACTGCAGGATTTGCTAGGCAGTCTCCAGCACTCCCCCGCCTTGACACATCGACTCGTTGCCTTCTTAGATATCGAAAAGCCTCCGCTATTACTAACACAGCATCATGGGTCAAGGCTGAAGTGTACTAAAAAAATTGAAGGAAAATAAATCACATAATTATACACAGAAACATACATAGCAAAGAGATAAGATATTTCATGTGAAAATATGTTAGGGAAAAACTCAAATTTATGCAAAATTTTACAAACGTGATATTTTGTATTCACTGACTGTAGGGTTACAGGGCTACATTTTTCAAAATTATGTAACAGAAAAACAGCCTTGTTGTTCAAATTAATTGTGCAAACTGCTTTAGAAAATTATAAAAACTACATTGCCATTGGTTGTTTTTGGCAATAAGGATACTTTTTTTTTTCAACTAAATAGAATAAGGCCCATTGTGTACATCATTATTACAATGTCAATTTATATCTGGACATGAATAGTAGAAATATCTCTGCAGCGCAGTCATACTGGGCCAGACTGTCAATCACAGATTAGAACCGCCCCCTGAACTTCCTTTCTTTCAAACACCAGGGATTTCAATGTAAAAATCCAAAGTTTACTGAAACTTTTTCCACAACAGTGTATATCAATCTGACCAGCTCTTCCTGCTTTATAACATCCAGTCTGCAGATCAGATATCATTTTCTACATGACAGGTTCCATTTAAGGCCAACTTTTTAGCACAATATTATTTTTCGATCCATGATTGTGTACCAATGAATTTCTCAATTCATCTTTGTAGAGGTTGTAGCTCCATTGTTTCTTATTCAAGGCTGCAAATTTTCACTTGAATTCACAAATGCTCTTAGCCAAACTAGAATGCAATATATTAGCAGTCATAGAAATCTTTCTTTGCCAGAGAAGATGTGAAAGATGCCATCAAGTCTAATAGAGTAATGTAAGCATCAAAATATCATCATGTTCATTGATGTGACAGTGTAGAAAGGATTAATGGTGGGTTAGGTTAATGTTTTACAGCTTTATAAAATACTTCTTAAAATACTTTCTGTAAGTTATGTGACTTTTTAGGTTACTTGTCGTTCTTAAATGACATAGATCAAACAATTTAGTCCCTGAAATAAGTATCAGTAATTTTTAATAATAAGGTGATTAAACTTAACAGAAAATTATTGACAGACAGGACTGTATACATCGTATTCCATGTAATTTCATGAATACATGTCGAATGTATGATTGCTTGTTTTACCATGCAGAGTATAATACAAGGCTGGGTAGCACCGGATGCCTGAAAATATCCTGCTAGAAACATTCTAGTAAATTGTTTAATTACTGTATTTGTTTCAGGCATATTGGGATAGAAATTATACATTTTGTTACACATACAACACATTCCATAAACTGCAGCATAATGAAAATTATGTCACCTACATACTGTATACACAGACAGTACATACAGTATATCTAGTGTATATATACACAGAACACATTGTAGATTCAGACTGATGGCAGCAAAACCACAGAGGAACATACAGTATATGGAAACAAAAAGTAAAGAAAAACTTTTAAACTTTAGATTCTACAAACTAACTCTTTGTTGGAATATGTTGGGTGCAACATCTCCATTCCTGTCTATGAGTATTTCGTTTCTAGATTTGTATACTGTTTATAAAGTTAAAAAAACCAAACTCCCAGAGGCTCACACAGGAAGAACATGTGACTGTATTTTCTGTTTTCCTGTGTCTGTGTATGAGAGAAACAGCCTGCTGTAGTCTGCTGCACAGAAAGAGACACACAAATGATTTATTCCTGATCTATTAAGCTTATCATATATTGTTCCTGAATAAAGAAGCATTGTTGTCACACGCTTGGAGAATATCCTGAATAATCCGCTGCCAACAGGTTATGGGCCCAGAGTGACACAGAATCTGAGAGTAACACAGCAACAGACTCCCAGAGGAAAAACAGCACAGAGAAAATATGTCCACTAGCAGCAATCCTGTCAAATTCTCAGTGCCAATCCTCACTAACCAGAACTACCAGTCCTGGAAATTCAAGGTGAAAATGCTGCTTATAAGAGAATGTATGTGGAAATATACTCAGGAACAAGTGCCTCATCCATTACCAGATGATTGGTTAGAGAACGATAATGAAGCACAAAGCATGATCTCCATCAGTGTAGATGATAATCAGATTGTGCATATATGCAAGTCTGCAACTGCAAAGGAGATGTGGGATGAGTTACAGAAAGTGCATGAAAGATCAAATCTCAGCAATAAGCTTTATCTCATGAGAAAGCTGTAACAGTCTAAGCTAATTGAAGGACATGATATGCAGGACTATTTAAAAAAAAAAACCCTAGAGATTGTGGAGCATCTCAGGAGTATTGGAGAAGAAATTAAAGATTTTCATGTTGCTGCACTTCTATTAAGTGGTCTTCCAAAGAGTTATGACACACTCGTGACTGCACTAGATGCACGGCCAGATGATGAGCTGACACTAGAGTATTTTAAAGGCAAACTTGTAAATGAATTCAAGAGAAAAATGGAGCATGTAAGCATCAGTAATGAATCCAGAGCAGAAACAGCATTAAAGACACAGGATTTCCCTAAATATAAGAGCAATCTAAGAGAAACACATGAATGTTTTGTCTGTAAAAAGCCCGGCCACCTTAAAGCAGACTGCAGAATTTGGAAAGCAAGAATGAGTCAGCTTAAAAAGCAGAACAGTCATCAAAGGGTTAAAACAGCTGTAAAGGAAGATTCTGCATGTGTTGAAGCTGTGTTCAAAGCCAGTACAGGCCCATCTGCAAAGCATATATGGTGATATGGTGTATATATTCTGGTGCAAGCAGTCATATGACAAATAACAAGGATTTCTTCACTGACCTTAATGAAAGCAAGTCAGAAAAGGTCATCTTAGCTAATGGTCACTATATGACTTTAGAAGAAGTAGGAGACTCCTACCTTCACTGTCCAGTTTCCTCAGCACAAAGCAGAAAGATCCCAATAAAGGATGTTCTCTGTGTTCCCAGCCTTGAAAGCAGTCTTCTGTCAGTAAAGAAGCTCACGAAAAAGGGGAATGTAGTTACTTTTAGAGATAACAGCTGCATCATCTGCAAGAAGGGCCACACTCTTGCAGAAGGAAAAGTCCAAGATGATCTTTATCAGCTAAAATGCAAAGAAAGGGAGTACAATGCTAGACAAGATCTGCATAAGAACTGTATCGATGTATGGCACAGACGTCTTCGGCACAGAGACACAGAAGCAGTACGGAAGATAGCTCAACTTGCAAATGGTATTGAAATCAACCAGTGTAGTGAAATGATGAAGTACACTAGCTGTCTTCAAGGGAAAATGTCCAGAAAATCCTTTCCCAAAATAAGGACCACTAGATCTGAACAGCCTCTGGATACAGATGTATGTGGTCCAATGAGTGTTCAAACTCCTAGCAAGAAGAGATATTTTCTCACATTAATTGATAACTACTCCAGATATACAGTTGGCTACCTGCTTCACAGTAAGGATGAAGTTCCACAGAAACTTGAAGAATATCTTGCTGTAGTATTTAACAAATTTGGAAGAATGTCAAAAGCCCTGCGTGCAGATAATGGAGCCGAATATATAAGTGGTAAGGTGCAAACCATTTTGAAAAAGGATGGAATCATGTTCCAGACTACCATTCCATACAACCCAGAATAAAATGGCATTGCAGAGAGAAAGAACCGTACTCTCTTTGAAAGTGGCAGTAGTATGTTGTTTGATGTAACTCTACCTACAACGTATTGGGGAGAAGCCATCATGACAGCTTGCTATCTTCAAAACAGATTGCCAGATAAAGCCACAAATAAAACTCCATATGAGCTATGGAACTGCGAGAAGCCTAACCTGAAGCACCTCAGGGTATTTGGAAGCAAAACGCTTATGTATATTCCCAAACAAAAACGTTCCAAGTGGGAATCGCATGCAAAGCAAGGAGTCCTGGTGGGCTTTAGCGAAACTCAAAAGAGATACAGAATTCTGCACCCAGAGACCAACACAGCAACAATCAGCAGAGATGTAGTGATTGATGAAATCTCTGTATCGCTCAAGAATCTCAATCACCAAACCAAGACACGGAAAAGGAAAACACTGAAGTGTGGATAAGCTCTGAAGCCACCAAGGTAGACACAGAAGAACCAAGTCAACCTCCAGTCAGGAGATCAGAAAGGCCAAACAAAAGTATCCCAGCTAGACACCTTTCTTATATGGTCAGAACACTTCCTGAACAAGAGCCACAGACATGGCAAGAGATGCAAAAACTGCCTGTCCATGAGAAGCAGAAGTAGATAAATGCTGCTAATGAAGAGATGGAGTCCCTTCACCAACTCTAGACATGGGAGCTTACTGAGCTACCACAAGGAAAAAGAGCTATTGGATGTAAGTGGGTCTTCAAAAACAAATATGACTCAGAAGGTAAAGTTCACCGGTTTAAGGCAAGATTAGTTGCAAAAGGGTACTCACAAAAGTATGGTGAAGATTGTGATGCTACATTTTCTCTAGTTGCAAAGCAAACAACATTCAGAACTTTAATGTCCATAGCTGCAGTTCAACAGATAACATTGAGACATTTTGACATCAAAACAGCCTTCCTACATGGTGACATTGAAGAAGACTTGTACATGAGCCAACCTGAGGGATATATTAAAAAGTGAAGAGCACCTTGTTTGTAAAATGCAAAAATCTCTCTATGGACTTAAGCAGTCAGCAAGAGCTTTGAACTTGAAAATGAACAAAGTTTTGGTGGATGATGGATTTAAAAGATCTCAAGCTGATCCATGTTTGTAAATGAAAAATGTAGTGAAGGAGTGGATGTATGTTCTCCTATATGTTGACAATGTAATCATGTCTCATAAAGATGAAAAAAAAATTGCAAAGCTAGGTGAAATTCTCAACCAGCACTTTGAGACTAAGGATCTTGGAAATGTGACATATTGATAGGGAATCCAAATCCAGAGAGAGGAGGGAGTTTTCTTCTCAACCAAAGTTCTAAAATTTCCGCAATACTAAACCAGTTTGGAATGTGAGAAGTCAAAGGTGTGTCAACACCAATGGATCTGTCCTACTTAAAGTTGGAAGGAGAAGAAGATCTGCTGCCCAACAATGAGAGATATAGACAAGCAGTGGGGGTGCTTCTGTACATAGCAACAACAACTCGTCAGGATATCACAGCCACAGTCGGAATTCTCTGCCGACGTGCATGCAAGCCACGCCAAAGAGACTGGAATGCAATTAAGAGAATTCTTCAACATCTTAAAGAAACTCAAAGGCTAAATCTTAAGATATCTGCATCAGGAGATCTCACTCTCAGAGGTTATGTGGATGCAGATTGGGCAGAAAATTCAAGTGATTGGAAATCAACAAGTGGTTACTTGCTAAAGTTAGGAGAAAATTCAATTTCTTGGTACAGCAGAAAACAAGTGTCAGTCGCATTATCTTCTGCAGAATATATGTCTGCTGCTTATGAAAGTCAAGAAGTAATTTGGTTGAATTAACTTTTGGAAGATTTCGGCAAGGACTAAGCACATTGATGTAGAACATCACTACTTATGTGACTTAGTGAAATGTGGTGTAGTGAAATGTGGTGTACTTGAGTTTGTTTATTATGAGTCTGACAAGATGATAGCTGATGGAATGACAAAGCCATTATCAAGAGCCAAGTTTGTGGACTTCAGAACCGCAATGGGACTAACAGGATAAGTAGTTGTTGAGTGGGAGTGTGGGATTATTTTTGCAACAACTCCATTCCTGTCTATGAGTATTTAGTTACTAGATTTGTATGCTGTTTATAAAGTTAAAAAAATAACTCCCAGAGGCTCACACAGGAAGAGCATGTGACCGTATTTCCTGTTTTCCTGTGTCTGTGTATAAGAGAAGCAGTCTGCTGTAGATGCTGCACAGATAGAGGCACACAAGTGATTTATTCCTGATCTATTAAGCTTATCATATATTGTTCCTGTTTGTTCCTGAATAAAGAAGCTCTGTTGTCACACGCTTGGAAAGTATCCTCAATAATCCGCTGCCAACACTCTTTAACTCTAATGACACCTTTACACACCCTTGGCATTCTCTTAGAGCTTTTTAAGGTAGTCACCTTCTAATAGTGTTAAAAAAGTTTCCTGAAGTGCTGAGAACTTGTTTGCTACTATGCCTTGACTCTGTGGTTACCACATTTGACATAAAAGAGGTGTTATACCAGTGTGATGTGTAATGGCCGCACTCTGCTCTCCTGGTCTCACTGAAGAGCTGTGTGTGGTTATAACTAGAGATGAGCAAATTTGTTCGGATTCGGTTCCGAATATGATCGGCATCGCATATTGTTTTTGAGATATTCGTTGAACACAGCCGAACATCATTAGCGTCAATGGGAGTAGAATTTACCGAATATGTTTGAAACCAATCATTAAACATACATTCGGCATGAATAGTCTTCGAATATGGCTCAAATATGTCAAAATCAGATTTTGGGATAAAAACCGAATAAATTTGCTCATCTCTAGTTATAACTTACACATCGGCAGGTCCTTCTCGGCTTCAGCTTCCAGCTCACATGCAGACAGGGATGAAATATTGTTCAATACAGCAGAGCTCAGAGAGCTGCAAAAAATGTGTTTGCAAGAAGACAAATTTCATTTCTCCTGTTCTGTGTTAGTTACTTTTTTCACACTGATAACTCCCCCTTCATGTAAAATAAGCTCTGAAGGCAGAGTTATCTTCCAGGCAACTTCCTTCCCTGAACCTGGAAGAGGTCAATTATATAAAGTGATGAAAGAATATTTGATCCACAACAAGGCATCTGATATGAGGCATTCAGGTGTAATGGTGCACAGGGTGGTAGCCGCAGGCGACTGTCATGTGTCTGACACCCTGACACGTTACAGACAATTGTGGGTTCTTGCTGGGTGATAGTGTTGTGAGGCCTTGGGCCCATGCAGGCCACCGATAGCCGATGATATTGGCTAGCCAGGACATGAGTTCCACAGATTAGTAAAGGAGACTTCTGTTCAAACATGGAAACTTTTCTGAACTTGATGAGGGTTATATACAAAGGATAGCGAGTACACAGTCTTAAGCACTTTTCAATCACAGCAAGAAGCCTTCCTTTTCACTGACATTGTTTCCTTACACTGTAGCCTGCTGCAGGGCCGGTATAGAACACTGTTTTGCCCTACTTTTTCACAGCCTAGCTTGTCACCACACTACAATTCAGCAAGTTTTTCTACACCCGCCCAGTGGCTCCGCATCCTATTACTATCGATGCCCTGGATCTACAGTTCAGGACTCTCACTTTCCCCACAGACTCAGTCCTCTTTAGGTCCAAACCATCAATTTGAGGGATTCTCATAACATGTCATCCTATCCAAGGACCCTTTTAAAGTAGAAGGCCATTCTGCCTCTTTTGTCAGTTCCTAGTCTCACTTCATCATTGTCCTGTCGTCTCCTTTGCTGTAGTTCACCCAAATGGCAGCACTGCACCACACCTGTCACTTTTTCAGACTCTGACTCCTCTCTGACTAACTTCAGGAAGCAGTCAGTAGATAAACAGTCGCACTCAAGTGTGGATTAATCTTGCAAAAAATCTTGAAGATTTTGTGAAATTTTTGGATTTTTATTTTATTTCAAATGCATCAAATAGTGTAACACCGCAGACAAAAGAAGTATCCAAAATGTGGGTATAATATCGTAATCCAGGATATGAGTATACTATGGTTACGTTTCGACCTACTAGGAGGCCTTTCTCAAACCATACTCAAGTAGTGTCAAGAAAAAGATTAATTAGAGCATTTTCAGAAGTCCCAAACAGGGGCTGATGGCATGGGAGCAGGTCCAGGCTGCTCCCATGCCATCAGCCCCTGTTTGGGACTTCTGAAAATGCTCTAATTAATCTTTTTCTTGACACTACTTGAGTATGGTTTGAGAAAGGCCTCCTAGTAGGTCGAAACGTAACCATAGTATACTCATATCCTGGATTACGATATTATACCCACATTTTGGATACTTCTTTTGTCTGCGGTGTTACACTATTTGATGCATTTGAAATAAAATAAAAATCCAAAAATTTCACAAAATCTTCAAGATTTTTTGCAAGATTAATCCACACTTGAGTGCGACTGTTTATCTACTGACTACTGTTTGTGGACCCTCCACGTACAGTCAGCACCTATCTCCTCCACAGCAAGAGTGCGTGTCTTTCTTCTTTTGCTTAACTTCAGGAAGCAGGTCACTTGCCCTAGCACTAAGCCCTCCCCCTCTGGGCTGGTCTCAACATTGACTCTCTCCCTTACCCTGAGTCTATTGCTGGCGAAACATATCCCATTCACCTACATTCTATGCAAACACTACCTCGTGTCCTAACCTATGCATCACATCACTATACATTATAATACCTTATATTATCACATTACCTAGGCAAACAAACATCTTACACTTCTCATGACATAAGATGGACACAAGATACAGGACATTATTCAGATTACACATCACATTATATACAGCAATGATGACTTCAAGGGGGAGCAGGGCAATATGTCCATCTCCTTACACAGGTAGGAGTTTTTTTCAGCAGTCTATAACCTATATGTTCATATTAACAGTTTAAACAGGTTAAATGTGGTGACAGAGTCCTTTTAAGGATTCCTTCAAAATTCCAGCAATTTTCTGAATTGACTGACCTTCATATCTTAAAGTAATGATGGACCGCGGTTCCTCTTTACTTAGTTGAATGGTTCTTGTCGTATTTTGACTTAGAGCAGTTGTGGAATATAGCTCAGCAATGTATAGAACTGTGTACCAACACTGCCTCTGCAAAACAAACCTGATGGCTGCAAACATTTTCTTAAAAAGGCGTATCTGTTCACTGAAAGCCATTCCAGTTTACTACCTAAATAAGCTGCTTAACCCCTTAATGATCGGAGCTTTTTTTGATTTTTCGTTTTGCGCTCCCCTTCTTTCCAGAGCCATAACTTTTTTATTTTTCCATCAATATAGACATGTGAGGGCTTATTTTTTGTAGGACAAGTTGTAATTTTGAACGACACCATTGGTTTCATCATGTCATGTACTCAAAAACGTGAAAAAATTCCAAGTGCTGTGAAATTGCAAAAAAGTGCAATCCCACACTTGTTTTTTGTTTGGCTTTTTTCCTAGGTTCACTAAATTCTAAAACTGACAGGCCATTATGATTCTCAAAGTCATTACGAGTTCATAGACACCAAATATGTCTAGGTTCTCTTTTAAGTGGTAAAAAAAATACCAAAGTTTGCTAAAAAAATGCACAGTTTTCTGAGACCCGTAGCATCTTTTTTGTGATCTGGGGTCAGGTGAGGGCTTATTTTTTGCTTCTCGCTACACCGTTTAGCGATTGGGTTAATCTTTTTTTTTTTATTGATCGATCAGGTGATTCTGAACGCAGCGATACCAAATATGTGTATGTGGGATTTTTTTTATTGTATTACTTTGATTGGGGTGAAAGGGGGTGATTTAAATTTATGTTTTTAATTTTTTAAAAATTTTTAAATACTTTTTTTTACTTTTGGCATGCTTCAATAGCCTCCATAGGACATGACGGGGGTCGGTGATGCGCTCATTTCCGGCCGGGCACCGGAAGTACTAGTAAAATGCCCACTGTCAGCGTTTGACAGTGGGATTTAACTAGTTAATAGGTGCAGGCGGATCGCGATTCCGCCCGCGCCTATTGCGGGCACATGTCAGCTGTCTATAACAGCTGACATATCGCGGCTTTGAGGTGGACTCACCACCGGACCCCACCTCAAAGCAGGGGATACTGACTGCTGACGTACTATCCCGTCAGCGGTTGGTAAGGAGTTAAGAAAAGGACAAGGGGTGGGGAGGGTAAAGCTGTCTTCAAAGTAAAAGGGGGTAATTTAAAAAATCCAAGGTTTAACACATATTCTGGCTTGTTTCACGTGTTTCTTACCGGTTGTTTCCACCATTTCTGATTTTGCTGCCTTCAGACTGAATTTACAATGTGCGTATTCCATTAACGACAAGGAAAACCATTACATGATCAGTTGTGTTCATACTATTGCCTGGTACTGTAAAGTACAATGTTTCTCAGATTTTCATGTACTATTGATTCATAAAAAGTTAAATAAAGCAACAATGATCATTTAATATTTATATCCTTGTATGTAAAACTCAGTACTGCTTTTCCCATGGCCGCATGTGTCTATTAATGACATACATTGAGCGCAGTGGAAATGGAAAACATTTTCGATAGCTGTCAGTAATTTTCAAACAGTGAATAAAGATTTATTTCTAGAGAATTTAGGGTGTAAAGAGACGACCATACCTTTAATGGAGAATTTCTTGCTTCAGGAAACTCCCTCTCATCCAGACGTACCCATCTCTGGAGAAACTGCTGAACTAGTGGATTTTCATTATTAACGATCTGAAATCCAGTGACGTTGGCACCACCATGCATGACTCTCTCCAGTGATATGCTTGTAAATCCCTGTGTTTAAGCAAATTAATATAAATGGAATTAATTGTTCAGTTGGATCCTTTTTTGTGTTACTTTCATGCTTGATAAGTCATTGGGAAGCTCTGCAAATGCTACAATGCTATTATAGTTTAGGCCAGATGGGTGTTTAGCATATGAGACAGGTTGCAGGGTTTCTGAGGGACATTACCATCATTTAACCAGCTTCCAAGTATTTCTTGTCCACACATATAAAATCTGCTAAGCATGATCTGCCAAGCCTAGAACTGGGTCTAAGTAGGTCAATGATGCAATAAAAATTCCGGCCAGTCTTCAACTGTGTTTTGTAACACATCCTCTAACAGACCGATGGTTGGGTCAAACTCCAGCCCATATCCTAATTAAATACTTTTCTTTAACAAGTGCAGTTTGACTCTACAAATCTACCAACGCCATATTGTGTATCTTTTCTATGTTCACCCTAGCACCTCTATCAGCAGGTTTTTTCTATTTAATCTGAAAGCAGCATAATGTAGAAAACAGAGAGCCCCTATTACAGGGATGTGTCGCTTATTAGGCTGTGTGCAGTAATTTCAATGCAACCATTATTTTATCAGCAGCAGATTGTCACTACAGGACTAGGTCTCACATGCACACCAGTCAGGCTAATCTGTGTAACCCCGCCCCCACCACTGATTGGCAGCTTGTGCACTGGGAGCTGCCAGTCAGTGTTGTGGACGGGGTAATACAGAGCTCAGTATCCTGGACACTGCTACAGTAGAGAAAACAAGGATTCTATCAAAACTGCATAGCACTCCTCCATATTCTAGGGTAATGTGATCCCGTCTTAAGGCCACATTTCCACGGTCAGTACTTGGTCAGTATTTTACCTCAGTATCTGTAAGCCAAAACCAGGAGAGGGTGATAAATACAGACGTGGTGACGTGTTTCTATTATACTTTCCTCTCATTGTTCCACTCCTGATTTTGGCTTACAAATGCTGAGGTAAAAAACTCATCAAATACTGAGTGTGTGAACGTGGCCTCAAAGTGATGGCTTATGCTACATCCTCTTAACCGTATTTCCCCTGCATAGCTGTACTTCCAGCCACCCAGCTTATGGTCATTGCTGGTTAATGGGGCTGCACGGCACTTATCTGCAAATTGTTTGGCTGGGCCACCATTGTGCATCCCATTCATTATCTAGAAAGGTGTGGGTTGAAGAGGTAGGCCCCCATCTGTCATAACGTCATGACATATCCCAGCAATTGAGGATACACAGACCCGCATTATAAGGATACAATAACAGTCAGAAGTAAATAAGTTTAAGAAGTCTAACAAATGCCCCCCTTTGACATAAAATGGCACATAGCAGACTATGTAAAGTATATGATTTTAGTACAGACATGTGAGATAATGATGAGACTATACATACATTTTCAATAGAGTTGAGCAAAACAATCCAAAGGCTATCTTACTAATCCATGGCCACCGGACCAGAGCACTGCGAATCACCACCTAGAACCTGTGACATCACCAAAGCTGTCATCAAGTTGTGGCATGGAACACACATGACGGGGCGATGGTATACCAATCAGAAAGGCTCCGGTCATGTCACAGGTAGTAGGAGGTTAGTAGTACTCTGGTCCAGTGGCCAGGGACTACTGACTTGGCTACTGGGCTAGTGTCCTGGTAATATTTTGGCTCAAATCTAATATTGTAGAACCAAAGTGTAACTAAGGGTTTGTTCACATGCTGCATTTTTGCAGTTATTTTTTTCTGTGTCTTTTTGATGCAGAAAAAAATGCATTTTACAGTTCCAGCAACGTGAATGAGATTTCTAAACTTTCATGCACATGCTGCTTATTTTTTCCTTGAAGATTTGAATCATCAGAGCATTTTTTCAAATCTACAGCTTGTCCATTCTTATTGTATTTTGCAGCATTTCAAATGAATGGGAAAACAAAGACGCATCACAAGACATCAAAACCACATCTATTTTATGCAGTGTTTTTTCTACAAACACTATGCTCTTTACCACAGAAAAATTTGCAGCAGACAATTCTGTGGCAAGAACGTGTCTCTTAGCAGTAAAAATGCTGCATTTTTTGTGTGTTTTTTTATGCTTTTCTATGCTTTTTTTTCTCATGGGCAAAAAAATTCTGAAAGAATTGACATGCTGCAAATTGGAAACTGCTTCAAATCTGCAAGGAAAAAACAATAAATCTCATTAAAGTTGATAGTACTGTATAAAGCTGAGTAATTTTTTGTGCATAAAAACATGCAGGTAAAAAATGCGCAAAACACAATGTATAAATAATCCATAATTCCATTACATGAGTTGCGCGTGTGATTTTATAACTCAACAGAAGATGATTCATGACTAAAATATGCAAAGACCCATAATATTGTATATAATAGGCAAAGTAATGCCGAGGATATTACAGATTATTGCTGCTGTACATCCATACAAGTTGTCTCATGGGTGTCAGGGGCAAGGTCCTGAGAATGACATTACTTTGCAGTCACCTAAGTATTATTGGAGAGAAGGTGGTCTACATCACAGGGGCCATGTATGAAATCAATGCCCACCCGAAAGAATTGTGCTGATTGCTGTAATCTGTAATATTGGAAGCATTGATAGATCAGTGAGATATTTATTGATCATATTACAATTACTTTTGTTTCTTCTTTTATTGCACTGTATTTACTGCAAAAGCTCATACAATATTGACTTGTTGGGCTTTCCACTGCCGCTGCCACTATTTCTTCAGTCTATATACAGTTCTTATTCAACTCAACAGGGACCTTTGCAATTAAATACATGATTTTACCCATGTGAACAAACGCTAACAGACTCTTAGGCCGGGGTCAGATTTGCAAGAAACTCGCACGAGTCTCACAAGTCAATACCCAGCACTGCCGCCGGCACTCAAACCGGAGCACTCAGCTGCATGTATTTCTATCCAGCCACTTGCTCTGGTCCCGAGTGCCGGTGGCAGTGCTGGGTATTGACTTGTGAGACTCATGTAAGTTTCTCGCAAGTCTGACCCAGGCCTTAGGGTAGGGTTACACGACCATCTTGTCCACATCTAAATAAAATGATCTGATTATTCTGATTGGACTTTGATCAGAGTGGCATCAGTTTTTGTAGGGAAAAAAAAAGAAAGCTTCTCCACCTTCTCCATTCCGTCAATGCATGAAAATAAGACACGTTGACTTGCATCGCCAACTTTGATCTGCCACTCGGTCCATGTAAATAATTGGACATGTGCACAGGCCCATAGGATAACATAGCAAATGAAGGAGATGTCCAGCGAGGCAGAAGGTGTAGCCATACTACCTTGCTTACCATGAGTAAGGCTATCTAGCCGAAACGCGTTGGTCTGAGTTCTCTCTAGAGGCACTACTACTGTTTTAGTGCTTCAAAAAAAGTTTGTCATTTTACCTGCTACCTCGCTGGACATTTCCTTTGTCTGCTTTGCATTCCTGCGCCTGGCTCCAGGTGGCTCCTTGTGAGGACTTCAACAGATCTCCCTGCACTTCATAGCCTCTCCTTTTCCCCCGCACCCCTCCTTTCATAGGATAACATAGGTACGAGTGCTACGTGTGAAAACCATGTATAGCCCTCGTATGAGAAAAATGGTTGTGTGCACGAGCCCTATTCGTTACAGATCTTTATTATTTTTTACAGTATGAAGATACAGCATCTCTTGTCAGTTTTGAGTTCCCCTTACGTTCTTTCTGCATGTGCTCTAGTGCTTTATTGAAAATTGATTTATTATTTATAAAAGGAAGTTTTTTTTAGGGTCTGAGTTTGAATATACAAAATGCTAAATCTTCTCCAAAATACTTCATTATCTTGGAATCTACAAGTGAACATTTCATGCGTATACAGGCTCCTTTTGTTACCATGGATGCGCTATTAGTCCAAAGGTTTAGTATAAATTTAGATCACAGCAACAGAATATTTTGCCTTTTAGTAGAACATTTCTGTGCACAAAAAACACTTTCTATAATGTCATGTAACCAATCCTCCAAAATGTTACAAGCTGCTCTAATTCCGACACTGCCACTTATGTGACATTTTACCCATCAGCAATATAGGACAGTTGTCACAGGTTACTTTTAATATACATTTTTATTTAATATACATTTTTGATGAAAATTCCAGTTTGTGGCAGAAGGAATGAAATTCTTTATGAATATTTACAGCTGCCAAATGAGTAAATATCTACTGTCCGGATCCCCACCTGCCGCGGCCTCCAGGAACTCAGATCTAGGAGCAATTTGTATCCAAAGTATATGGATTGAGTATTTACTCTTTGAGTAAATATATTTTCTTTTGTATTTTTTGTTTCTTTAGTGCCTACATGCAGCAATATTTTAAGTCATACTGAAAACTAAAGGCCCTTCACACACAGCGATCTCGCCAGCGACATCGCTGTGTGTGACGGGGATCAGCGACCGCCCCCCCTGCTGGTTATCGCTGATCGCACAGCATCGGCCTGGGCCGTTTTTCGATTGCTGGTCTCCCGTTGGCCAGCGCGCATCACTGTGCGTGGCAGCGAGAGACCAGCGATCAGCGACGCTGGACATTGGTTTCTAATGTAAACATCGGGTATCTAAGAACCGCGGCTCCTGGATAATCAATGTTTACATTAGAAACCAGCATCCAGCGTCTCTGGTCCTGATCGCTGGGGCTGTCTCTGTGACAGCTCACCAGCGATCAGCCTAACGATGTCCCAGCGATCCCATCATGTCAGATCGTTGGTGGGATCACTGGGACATCGTTATGTGTAACGGGGGCTTTACTCACAAGACAAGCCCTTATTGGATAGATGCCTGCTGATTGATATGGATGTGGCTCTTCTAAACACCAGCCAGCTGCTAGAGCCAAGAAAAGCAGCGTCTTTCAGAAAACAAGCCCTTCATGTTATTTTTACTTTCACCATCGAAAAACAGTGAATGTGACTGGCAAAAGTCTATTAGATCTAGAAACAAGAAAATCAATGAGGCAAGGAGCAGACGACCGTATATTCTCTCAAACAAGATCATGCAAATCATACTCTGATCAAACTCTTGGATAAGGAAAAGATGGCAAAAAAAAATGTCTCCAATCTGTCAGACGGTTGAAATCAGACTGCATTCACATGTCATCTGAGTGCAGTCCTATGGTTTCCTTGGACTCATTGACTTTGACTTGCGTGGCCGAGTGCGATCTGAATACTGGATCAAACTTGGACATGCAAGTCAAAGGACTGACTCGATCAGAGGAAAAAATCTGACATCTGCACAGCCCCATAAAATATCGGTCCAATATTTTGTCGGCTCATACGTGTTTTGAATATACGGCTGTCTGCATGAACCCTCAGGCTCATTCACTTCCAAGTACAAATTTCTTGAAAAATGACTCAATAAAGAGAGAGGGAGATCCACTATAAATTAACATATTGTGACATATCATTGGTTGGTGGTCAAAAAAAGTAAATAAAGGTTTTTTGGTTTATTTTTTATAAATGTTTCTTTTTTGGTGCTTTTTTATTTTTTTATACAGTTCACATAATAAAATATTGAACTAATGATGTTATCACACATTCTATAGAATTAAAATGAAAATGATATAAAATGAAATTCGACATGTTCCCTTTATGGTCAATAGAAGCATTTTCAATAAAAGTTATATAAAAATGCTTCACATTTGGGAATTGAAATTTTTAATGTTTCTTTGTCCAAGGACGTCTCTTAAGTCCGGGCACATTACCCTGTGGATAGAACTTGCATCCTGATGCTTCGTAGATAACCAAAGACAGAAATAAATACCCATTATTTTCTCTATTGCTTCTCTGATAATATATGGCCTTTAGGAAAGATGAAGAGATGTTTTGGAGTTTAATTTGCAAAAACCACATACTGTTTTCTTGCAAATCAGAAACCCAGAGAACAATTTTGCAGAAGTCAGAATCAAATAAAGACTATTAGTGTAACTAAGCTGAAATGTCCTGGGGATTCATGATGACAGAACATGGGAGAAAATATGTTTTAATTCAAGAACACATCATTCATGCAGCCAGGAAACGTGGTGAGTCACACAATAAATCTTCTGTCTGAATATGAATATGGACTTCATTCGCTTTGTTTGGAGGGCAGCTAGTAATTGTGGGTTATTTCTATGGACAAGTACAAATAAAAAGCATCAGGAAGGATGCGAGAGCTGTTCATATTGGTGTTACAGTAGAGAGAAAAATCGTCCTTGAACTATGTTACGAATCAGAGATCGCATGAAACTTTTTAATGTAGATGGCATTTTAGAAGTAGAAAACACTCAGAAGAAAAGTACACTAGGTTTCAGATGCCGGTCATAGGGCCACATATTTATTTCAGTATTTGCCAGAAGCCCTATAAAGTACACACATGGATATGAAATGTACAAGAATATGAAAGGGGAGAAAATATGTTAAAGGGGCAAAAATCAGAGAAGAATTGTTGGTAAAGGATGAGTAGACACCTGAAACGCGTCAATGCCACGTGTCTCGTAATCTGTACTGCTGACCCTGAATGTCCTTAAAGCATTGTGTGAATAACATGTTCACTATTCGTAGATCTGGATTTCCTTTAGTTGGCATAAATCAGAACCTGACCGGTCTGGATAATGTAGGTACAGTAGATAATGTATATTTGGTAACCAGTACACTCACCCAGCGGATATATTCAGTATATATAATAGCCACTAGACCTAGATTCTATACATGGACATCTGTGGAAGTCCACATTCACATCAGTGGGGAAGGGATAGAAAACGTCTCTGGCACTGGCTTATCACTAGTAATTGCTGTAATACCTAATGTCTCTTTCCGTCTGTGTCTGTAAAGGTACTGTCACACTTAGCGATGTACCAGCGATCCCGACCAGCGATATGACGCGGTCAGGATCGCTGGTGCATCGCTAAGTGGTCGCTAGTGAGCTGCCACTCAGGCAGATCTCACCAGCGACATCGCAGGGTCGGGGGGTCGCTACTTACCTGTCACACCAGGCAATCCTGCGTCCTCCCGCCCGGCTCCACGCGTCGCTCGTCGTCACAGCAGGAAGCGCCGCAGGAAGCAGATGACGAGAAACAGTCCAGCCTGTTCTCGCACGATCAGTGATAACCAGCGGGGGAGCGGTCGGAGGTAAGTATCAGACACAGCGATATCGCTAACAATATCGCTGCTACGTCACAAGTGATATTGCTAGCGATATCGCTTAGTGTGACAGTACCTTAAGAAGTCAGGAGACCCCAATGCACATTATAACCAAAAAAGAATTCCAAAGGCCTAACAATGGCACTTCCCATATACAAACAATTCCTACAAAAAATGGAAGTATACGCCCAATATAAATAAATCATAATCCATCTTTATTCATATATATTAAAATCAGACAATGGAGATACATATGCAAAACATAGGACTACTAACCACAGATCATACTCTGGTACAATTTTAGAAATTTTGAAAAATTATTTACAATACTTCGAAAATTCTCCTCTAGTGAGAATAGATACATGTGACCAAATAACAGTCTACACTGGGAATACATTTTTAAAAAAAAAAATCGAAAAACATGTTGGTGTCTACACAATAAATAAAAAAGTCCGGATAAATATCCAAATAAATAAGATACAAAAAAACTTTTGAGCAAAAATACATCAATATATATCAGCGGCAATTTCATAGGATAAAATCCTTAATGAACTGTTAAACTAAGTAAGGTGCAATAGTGCAAACCAGCAAACAGAGCTTTTTTATATATAATCATTGCAAATGCCATCTAATGAAAACGTCTGTAGAATACAATAGTGCATAACACCTACAAAGTGTAGCATAATTCAATAAGCTTTAAATCAATTTACATAATGGTAACACGCCTGCAAAGTGCAAATCCCCAATGCACATTAGTTTGCAGGTCTTTGAAAGAGGACCTGTGATAGGATCAAAAGTGGACAGTTTTTGCTTTAGTTTTATTCCCGCTCCTTTCTTTTTTAAATTCACCATACGGTTCCCAACATATGGACCTTTCGATTTAGTGCTAATTTTTATGATTTTTATAAGAGGGCAAGTCTTTGGGATGCCTTGCATAACTACCTGTGAACCACACCCACTTGGAAAAAAACATAAATATTACCATGAACTAAAAGGACATTATCTCCTGGCATCTAGGGGGAGGTAGCTGATTATTAGCCCTCTGACCACTAAGGTCTCTCTCCAACAAAGGTCCTCTGATGAACCACAGGACATATAGGGGGAAACGAGTCGGGACAAAAGGGATTGACTACATTAACACTGACTGAATCACTTTCTGGAGCTGAGTACCTAAGGGATTCACTCTTTGTATGGGGTGGGCTGGTAATCTTTGGAGCTACCCTTTAGTTCACATTTGTACATTCCTATGTTACTGCCTTAGGCAGGTTTCACACGTCCACATATTTCCAGTACCGGAAAACACGGTATCGGAGATATCTGTGCCCGTGTGTCCATGTGGCACTGTTCCCCTGCATGTGGTGCTGAACGTGGCTGTCATTCTCCCTGCTCTGCCGGCAACAGTGCGGGCAGAGAAGAATGAATGAAAAAAAAACATGAGGTCCCCCTTATATTTTTAACCAACCTGGCAAAACTAACAGGTGCGGACTGCTATTCTCAGGCTGTTAAGGGGCCGTGAATATGAGCCCCCCAGCCTAAAAACAGCAGCCTGCAGCTGCCCAGAAAAGGCGCATTGACACCTCTACATTACTAAGCCAGGCTTAATGTCACCTTAAAATAGAAAGGTGACATTAACCCCTTATTACCCCACTTGCCCCTTGTTACCCCACTACAGGGCAAGTGGGAAGAAACCGACAAAGCTCCAGAATAGGCACATCTAATAGATGCGCCTTTTCTGGGCAGCTGCGGACTACATGTTTTTAGGCTGGGGGCCCATATTCATGGCCGCTTACCAGCCTGAAAATAGCAGCCCACACCTGTTAGTTTTGACGGGTTGGTTAAAAATATAAGGGGGAAGACCTTTGTTGTTGTCAGTGCTGGCTTGCTGTGAGTGCCACCCAGTGGTCGGTGCTCATAGCAAGTGAGTACCGTATTTTTCACTTTATAAGACGCTCTGGATTATAAGAAGCACCCCAAATTTTGAGGAGAAAAGTAAGAAAAAAATATTTTTTTAATAAAATGGTGGTGCTTCTTATAATCCATGCGTCTTATTGCTTATCGGGGGTGGTGGCTGCGGTGAAGCGGGGTCCCAGGGTCGCTGCTGGAGGAGGCAGGAGTGGGGTGATACTGCATGCTGCAGGAAGGGATGAGAGGGTGCTCCAATGTGCAGCGCGCTGCCAGGGGGTCTTGTGCTGCTGCCAGAGGGGCTTGTGCTGCATGCCAGAGGGGCCTGTGCTACTGCCAGGGGGGCTTGTGATGCTGCCAGGGGGGCTTGTGCTGCTGCCAGAGGGGCTTGTGCTGCTGGGGGTCTGTGCTGCTACCAGGGGGGCCTGTGCTACTGCTAGGGGGGCTTGTGCTGCTGCTGGAGGTCTGTGCTACTGCCAGGGGGCTTGTGCTGCTGCTGGGGGTCTATGCTACTGCGAGAGGGGCTTGTGCTGCTGCCAGGGGGGTCTGTGCAGCAGCCCAGGGCTCTGCCGACATTTACCGGGTGTAGGCCGCAGGGGTGTCTGGGTGTCCGGCGGTGCTGTGGGTATCTCCGAGTGCCCAGCCGTGTCTCTATGTGCCCAGCGGTGTCTCTGGTTCCCATCCTGGGGCTCTGCCAACATTTTGCGACAGGCCAGAGCCCCAGGGCTCTCTCTCGGTTCCCTCTGTATTGACTCCGGCAATATGGTGGCCGCCGCCGGGGGCGGCGCATGCGCTGATTGTGATCTCGGGACTGAGATCTCTAGAGATGAGATTTCTGAGATCTCATCTCTCGAGATCTGGCCCGAGATCACTGTCAGCGCATGCGCCGCCCCCGGCGGCGGCCGCCATATTGCCGGAGTCAATACAGAGGGAACTGAGAGAGACATTTTGCGACAGGCCAGAGCCCCGAGATGGGAATCGGAGACACCCACAGCACCGCCGGACACACGGAGACACCCGGACACCCCTGCGGCCTACACCCGGTAAGGCATGTCCGCTTTGTAAGATGCACCCCCATTTCCCCCCCGAGATTGGGGGAAAAAAAGTGCGTCTTACAAAGCGGAAAATACGGTATGTAATCTGCTCTGTGGAGGCAATCTGATCATCCCCTGTATGTAGCAGAGCCGATCGGGTTGTGGCAGCTTCTAGTCTCAAAATGAAGACTATTGAAGCATGCCAAAAGTAACGAAAATGTTTTTAAAAATATATAAAAAAAAATATATAAAAGTTCAAATCACCCCCTTTCGCCCCATTCAAAGTAAAACAATAAAAATAAAATCTAACATACACATATTTGGCATCACCAAGTTCAGAATTGCCTGTTCTATCAATAAAAAATAGGATTAACCTGATCACTAAACGGCATAGCGAGAAAAAAAGTTAAATGCCAGAATTATGTTTTTTTTGGCCGTCGTGACATTGCATTAAAATGCAATAATGGGCGATCAAAAAATTGCATCTGTACCAAAATGGTATCATTAAAAATGCCAGCTCGCCCCACAAAAAATAAGCCCTCACCCAACCCCAGATCACGAAAAGTGGAGACGCTTCAGGTATTGGAAAATGGCACGATTTTTTTTTTTAAACAAAAGTTTGGAATTTTTTTTCACCACTTAGATAAAAAGGAACCTAGACATATTTGGTGTCTATGAACTCATAATGACCTGGAGAATCATAATGGCAGGTCAGTTTTAGCATTTAGTCGACGTGGTGAACATAGACTTTTCAAAAGCTTTTGAAACGGTGCCACACAAAAAGTTGATACATAAAATGAGAACAATGGGGATAGGGGAAAATATGTGTAAGTGGCTTAAGAGCTGTCTCAGGGATAGGAAACAAAGGGTGGTTATTAATGGATCACACTCGGACTGGGTCACGGTTAGCAGTGGGGTACCACAGGGGTCAGTTTTGGGCCCGCTTCTTTTTAACATATTTATTAATGACCTTGTAGGGGGCATAGAGAGTAGAATTTCAATATTTGCAGATGACACTAAACTGTGCAGCTCTACTATGGGTAAGCACTTTGCTTGAGCACTTTTTTACACCTCTGATTATTTTCTATATATCTATATAATGACCTCTATTGTGAGGAGGTGTGAGCCTATTATTCCCCATATGTTGTCTGCACTTTATGCAAATTTGCTCTAATCCTATTATTATCTGACCTCAGCCAGGATTGCCTGATCTTTATACTATATTGTATTTTGTGTACTCATTGCTATTGTCATTTTAAACTATTATAATGAATTTCAATAATTTTATAATTATGGACCTTTTACTCCTGTGTTTTTCTCTTGGTTCCTGACACTAAACTCTGCAGGGTAATCAATACAGAGGAGGACAATTTTATATTACAGGAGGATTTATGTAAACTAGAAGCTTGGGCTGATAAATGGCAAATGAGCTTTAATGGGGATAAATGTAAGGTCATGCACTTGGGTAGAACGAACAAGATGTATAATTATGTGCTTAATTGTAAGACACTGGGAAAAACTGTCACTGAAAAAGACCTGGGTGTATGGGTGGACGACAAACTCACATTTACTGGCCAGTGTCAGGCAGCTGCTGCAAAGGCAAATAAAATAATGGGATGCATTAAAAGAGGCATAGATGCTCATGAGGAGAACATAATTTTACCTCTATATAAGTCACTAGTGCGACCACACTACTGTGTACAGTTCTGGTATCCGGTGTATAAGAAAGACATAGCTGAACTGGAGCGGGTGCAGAGAAGAGCGACCAAGGTTATTAGGGAACTGAGGGGTCTGCAATACCAAGATAGGTTATTACACTTGGGGTTATCTAGTTTGGAAAATCGAAGGCTTAGGGGTGATCTTATTACAATGTATAAATATATGAGGGAACAGTACAAAGACCTTTCTAATGATCTTTCTACTCTTGGACCTGTGACAGGGACAAGGGGGCATCCTCTACGTCTGGAGGAAAGCAGGCTTAGGCCGTGGTCACACTAACCGACGCAAAGTACGGTCAGTATTTTACATGCGTAATACGGATGAATGGCCCCTAAACAGTGCTCCGTATGTCATCCGTAATTAAGGTGTGGTCGCGTATTTTGCGCATGTGAGCCTCCGTATGGCATCCGTATGGCATCCGTATAGCGACATTTTCTTGCCGGCTTGCAAAATGGACATATAATGGAGCCCTATGACAGGGTTTCTAACAGAAACCAAAGAATAGATATAGACACTTAGAATGTGTGTGTATATATATATATATACAGTGGGGAAAAAAAGTATTTAGTCAGTCAGCAATAGTGCAAGTTCCACCACTTAAAAAGATTAGAGGCGTCTGTAATTTACATCATAGGTAGACCTCAACTATGGGAGACAAACTGAGAAAAAAAAATCCAGAAAATCACATTGTCTGTTTTTTTTTCATTTTATTTGCATATTATGGTGGAAAATAATTATTTGGTCAGAAACAAGCAATCAAGATTTCTGGCTCTCACAGACCTGTAACTTCTTCTTTAAGAGTCTCCTCTTTCCTCCACTCATCACCTGTAGTAATGGCACCTGTTTAAACTTGTTATCAGTATAAAAAGACACCTGTGCACACCCTCAAACAGTCTGACTCCAAACTCCACTATGGTGAAGACCAAAGAGCTGTCAAAGGACACCAGAAACAAAATTGTAGCCCTGCACCAGGCTGGGAAGACTGAATCTGCAATAGCCAACCAGCTTGGAGTGAAGAAATCAACTGTGGGAGCAATAATTAGAAAATGGAAGACATACAAGACCACTGATAATCTCCCTCGATCTGGTGCTCCACGCAAAATCCCACCCCGTGGGGTCAGAATGATCACAAGAACGGTGAGCAAAAATCCCAGAACCACGCAGGGGGACCTAGTGAATGAACTGCAGAGAGCTGGGACCAATGTAACAAGGCCTACCATAAGTAACACACTACGCCACCATGGACTCAGATCCTGCAGTGCCAGACGTGTCCCACTGCTTAAGCCTGTACATGTCCGGGCCCGTCTGAAGTTTGCTAGAGAGCATTTGGATGATCCAGAGGAGTTTTGGGAGAATGTCCTATGGTCTGATGAAACCAAACTGGAACTGTTTGGTAGAAACACAACTTGTCGTGTTTGGAGGAAAAAGAATACTGAGTTGCATCCATCAAACACCATATCTACTGTAAAGCATGGTGGTGGAAACATCATGCTTTGGGGCTGTTTCTCTGCAAAGGGGCCAGGACGACTGATCCGGGTACATGAAAGAATGAATGGGGCCATGTATCGTGAGATTTTGAGTGCAAACCTCCTTCCATCAGCAAGGGCATTGAAGATGAAACGTGGCTGGGTCTTTCAACATGACAATGATCCAAAGCACACCGCCAGGGCAACGAAGGAGTGGCTTCGCAAGAAGCATTTCAAGGTCCTGGAGTGGCCTAGCCAGTCTCCAGATCTCAACCCTATAGAAAACCTTTGGAGGGAGTTGAAAGTCCGTGTTGCCAAGCGAAAAGCCAAAAACATCACTGCTCTAGAGGAGATCTGCATGGAGGAATGGGCCATCATACCAACAACAGTGTGTGGCAACCTTGTGAAGACTTACAGAAAACGTTTGACCTCTGTCATTGCCAACAAAGGATATATCACAAAGTATTGAGATGAAATTTTGTTTCTGACCAAATACTTATTTTCCACCATAATATGCAAATAAAATGAAAAAAAAAAAACAGACAATGTGATTTTCTGGATTTTTTTTTCTCAGTTTGTCTCCCATAGTTGAGGTCTACCTATGATGTAAATTACAGACGCCTCTCATCTTTTTAAGTGGTGGAACTTGCACTATTGCTGACTGACTAAATACTTTTTTTCTCCACTGTATATATATATATATATATATATATATATATATATATATATATATATATATATATATATATATATAATATATATATTCTGTGTATATATCTATCCTTTCTTTCTTTATTAAACCTGTCAGTGTGAGTTTACTGTATAGCGCACTGAATTGCCGGCTTTGCTAAAAGACACCGGGTGCGTATTTCTCGCAAGTCACATGTGTGGTCCGTGTGTAATGCGTATTTTTTGCGCACCCATAGACTTGCATTGGCGTACTACGGCCGTAGTACGCTGACAATCGCAGCATGCTGCGATTTGCACGGACCGTAGAATACGGATGAGAAATATACGGCTGGTGCGAGGGACCCCATAGAGAATCATTGGTCCGTGTCTAATGCGTGCTTTTAGCGCCTCTCTCGGCCATATTCCTCGCCAGTGTGACCCCGGCCTAAAGCATACTCACAGACGCGGATTCTTTACTGTAAGAGCAGTGAGACTATGGAACTCTCTGCCATATGATGTTGTAATGAGTGATTCCCTAATAAAATTTAAGAAGGGACTGGATGCCGTTCTTGAAAAGTATAATATTACAGGGTATATACACTAGTTTCCTTAATATTGCGTTGATCCAGGGAGCTTGTCTGATTGCCGTATGTGGAGTCCGGAAGGAATTTTTTTTCCCCAATGTGAAGCTGAGGCTGTGTGCACACGCTGCGGATTCCGCTGCGTTTCCGCAGCGGTTTTGGCCGCTGCGGACACGCAGCAGTTTTAGCTGCGGTGTACAGTACCATTCATTTGAATGGGAAAACAAAAAACGCTGTGCCGACGCTGCGGAAAAAACCGCGCGGATTTGCTGCGGTTTTGAATCCGCAGAAAGAATTGCATGTCAATTCTTTCTGCGGAAACCGCTGCGGGTTCCTATCTTCACCATTGTGGAGATAGTGAATCCGCAGGACCAAACCGCAGGCAAAACCGCAGATAATCCGCAGGTCTTTGGACCTGCGGATTATCTGCGGTTTTTGCAAAATCCATGCGGATTAATCCGCAGCGGAATCCGCAGCGTGTACACGTACCCTTACTGTTTGCCACATGGGTTTTTTTTGCCTTCCTCTGGATCAACATGTTAGGATAGGCTATGGGTTGAACTAGATGGACTTAAATTCTTCCTTCAACCTTAATAACTATGTTACTATGTTAGTAAAAAAAGCCAAACAAAAAAAAGTGTGGGATTGCACTTTTTTGCAATTTCACCGGACTTGGAATTTTTTCCTGTGTTCTAGTACAGTAAAACCAATGGTGTCGTTCAAAAGTACAACTCATCCTGCAAAAAACAAACCTTCACATGGCCATATTAATGGAAAAATAAAAAGTTATGGTTCTGGGAAGAAGGGTAGCAAAAAAGAAAACGCCAAACCGAAAAATGCTCCGGGGGGGTCAAGGGGTTAAACAAATATCCTTTTGTGTATATTTTTGTATGATGGGGATGGGTGAGTGCTTGTTTTGTTCAGGATGAGCAAATATAGTACTTCTTTTTATCACTTTTAATTCCATTTTGGAAAAGCAAGATTAACAAAAAATTAATGATTTTTGAGTTGCTATATATTTATATAGATACAATACATTTATATATATATCTATTTGCTAATGTGGCTCTTTGGGGCCGTATTCATTGCAGAAAATAGAAATTTTCATGTCTATTTGTTTTGCTTTTTTAGAGGATGGAATGCACATAAACAGCTATTTTATTGCCATTTGCAGGGCTTTTTTTGTAAAAAAAATATTTGCCGGTACGCATTTCTGATTAATTTCTCATTATTCAGTACTGTAGTCTGTACGCTAATTTCAATCAAAAACTATGTAATTCAGATGGCAAAAGAAAAATAAAAAATGACTAATACTGTATAAATGTTTTTTTTCACTTGCAAAATATGGTTTTCGTATTCCTTAACCGATTTACCTAGGCTGTATTCTATAAGAAACGCCAAATTTCAACCAAATTTTCATCAGCCACGAAGTGTTATGATTGAGTCACCGTAGGAGGCAAAAGCAAAAATGCTAGTTAAGTCTTGAAAACCAGAGAAGTTGGCAACTATCAGATTGCAGACCCCTGAACCTATCAACACAACTAGCAGTAGCCGTGGGGGGTTCCTACGATGACCTAGACCCCTCGATCACAGCCGGAGAGATACATAGGCCTAAAGAAGGAAAGGGGAAATCTAACTGCCCCAGAGCAGACCCCAAAGCAATAGGCAGTCCCCCACATATAATGACGGTGAAGCAAGATGAAAACACTTACACAGACAGAAAGACAGGCTGAGCAAAGACGGGGCCCAAAAACTACCTAGATAGGAACGGATAGGAAGGCTGCTGTCTGCAATCTGCCAAAACCCTATCAGAGACAAAAGCCAACAAGCTGATATAAAAATGGCCCTGAAGCAACTAAGCTTCAAAAACTAAATCAGCACTCAGGTACTTTCAGAAGACAGAGCTCAAGGAACACTGCACACTCCAGCAGGGAGTGGCAGAATCCAAAAAGCAAGAAAAGCAAAAAACAAATCTTAGATGCAAAAAGGCAAAACAGAAAACTTTAGGAGAGCAGGAATCAGACTGGTGTCCAAGAGTCCACAGAGAAATCACCCGAAGGGCAGATAGGGAGTAGGCTGCCTTAAATCCAGTCAGTGACTCCACTCAGCCAATCGTCTTCATTAGTCCCAGGTGCCTGATAATCAGGCTCACTACCTTCCTTCACAAGAATAGGGAGTTCACCAGGCCTCAGTGACAGAGGGGAAAATGAACTCACAACAACGACGTCTCGAGTTTGTTCTTTACTATTTCTGTCAATGGTTGATCGCCACGTTCTGCTCTATCATCTGATTTGTTTCTGTCTCCACGTCTGTTTGGGGTCTTTTGCGTGCCAGAGCCGCACCGCCCGAGAAATAGTGCATTATTTTATCCATCTAAGACAAGTTTCACGAAACAAAACTCAATGAACTCATGCAAAACTTCATAAAACACTAACATAAACGACGATTTAAACGAATCAAACCAAAACAGACCGGCCCCCCATCAGTGGTATAAAGCCCCCCATCACAGGTTACAGCCCCCCATGCTGCCGCACACCTTAAAATAATAAACCGTTCATTCTTACCCTCCTCCACCGCTGCCAGCCCCCTGCTTCTTCCTGCTTTCGCCGGCGTCATGTGACAGGCGCAGCAGCAATGACGTCATTGCTGCTGCGCCGGTCATAGCCGGGTACAAGCAGGAAGAAGCAGGGATTGGAGGATGGCAGCGGTGACAGAGCGATGGAGTGTGAGAATGAATGCTTTATTATTTTAAGGTGTGCGGCAGCACCTTCAGATTTTCCGGTACGCCGTACCGTCGTGTACCGGCGCAAAAAAAGCACTGGCCATTTGTATTGCTCACCTTGAAGGATAAAAATTGTGATATCTGGGTTTTTACAGATGTGGCCATACTAATTATGCATGATTTTTGTGTAATTTTTTACTTCTAAATAGTTTTACTATATTTACTATCCTCTCAACAGAATTTGAACATACAGTTTTGATCACTAATATAATACAGTACACTAATATTATATTACAGTGTACTTTATCAACCTTTCAGAATTCTACTGTTCGGTGGCCTATTAGACTTTGCTTCTGGCGGAGCATTGCAGGCTTCTGTATTTGTAAGCCATTGTGAGATCTGCCACAGCAATGTATCACTACACCCCTGCTACGTGGGCTGACAAAGTGACAGGGGAAGCCCGCTTCCTCTGCCAAATTCCTTAGTACCAAAATTTTTATTGACTATGATATTTAAAGAGTTGACTGTGGTGTTAAGGTACCATAGTGGCTCAGTCATTAACACTATTGACTTGCAATGCTGGGGTCCTGGCTTCAACTATCAAAAAGAGCAACATCTTCAAGGAGTTAGTATGTTGTGCCTGTGTTTGCATGGGCTTCTTTCTACACACCAGAGACATACTGAGAGGAGATTTAGATTGTGATCCCCAATGGGGACAGTGATGATGTATGTAATGGCGCTCTATAAGTATATAAAATATAAGATCAACCACATTGATGATTTCATTACTGCATTTTGTAAGGAGGGGGTACTATTCCAAAAGGAGGCAACTGACATCTTTTCATGTCCTAATGGAAAGCTGCATGTAACCTTAGAATGTGAAAAGACAGTCAAATCAAGGGAACAAGGTAAATAATAAATGTGACCCATGGCTTTTGTACTAGATTTCTTTTAGATCATACAGATTTGTGAATCTTATTATTATAAATTGGACTTACTACGGTCTGGTATAGAATTACAACAATGCTCCGATGTCATATACAGTATATACCAATGGCTTTTCAGCTGCAAAGAATACACTAGATAAATAAATTGTATATTAAACCCCTTTCCCACCTTAGATGTATAATTACATCAATGGTGGGCTCCCCCTGTTTGATGCGGGCTCTGGTGATGAGCCCACAACTCTTCCGGTACATGTCAGCTGATTTGAACAGCTCACATGTGCTCCTAACAGCCGCGGGTGGAATCGTGATCCACCCACGCTGTTAACATGTTAACATGCTTGCGCCAGAAGCACGTCACTAATCCCACCAATCGGCGCTCGTGTCCCATGACCATGGGTCGTTGATAGGTCAGCATCACAACCCGAGGCCTGAAACCCTACTCTGTGTAGCACAAGCGATCAGATGTTTGCATCTTCTAGTCTCCCATGGAGACTATTGAAGCAAGTAAAAAGTATAAAAAAAAGTTTTTAAAAATATTTTAAACAATTTCAAAATTTCAAATCACCCCCATTTGTCCCATTCAAAATTAAACAATAAAGAGAAAAATACACATATTTGATATCACCACATTCAGAATCGCCCTATCAATATATAAAAATAATTATTTTGATTGGTAAATAGCGTAGAGAGAAAAAAAGTCAAAAACCCAGAATTGTTTTTTTGGTCGCCGCAACATTGCATTAAAATGCAATAATGGGCGAACAAAATATAATATCTGCACCAAAATGGTATCAATAAACACACCAGCTCGGTGTGCAAAAAATAATCCCTCACCCAGCCCCAGATCATGAAAAATGGAGATACTATGGGTCTCGAAAAATGCCGACTTTTTTTTTTTTTTAGAAACATTGGATCTTTTTCACCACTTAAAAAAGAACCTATTCATGTTAGGCATCTATAATCTCATAATGGCCCATAGATTCATAATAGCAGGTCAGTTTTAGCATTTAGTGAGCATGGTAAAATAGGAAAACAAAAGAAAATTGTTGAATTGCACTTTTTTTGCAATTTCACCGCATTTAAATTTTTTCCTGTATTTCAGTACACAATATGGCAAAACCAATGGTGCTGCGCAAAAGTACAACTCGCCCCACAAAAAACAAGCCCTGACATGGCCATATTGGTGGAAAAATGCAAAAGTTATGGGTCTGGGAAGAAGGGAAGAAAAAAAATTGAAACTCAAAAACGGAAAAATCCAAGATGGTGAAAGGGTTAATATTTTTTTTTTTAACTGTAAGGAGGAAACAGCAAAGCAATTAAAACTATAAAAGACAAGACTGACAACAAAATAAAATTATGCAGGTGGAGCAGTAGGAAATAGATCTAATTCATGAGAAATGACCTACGAATCTGAGCATGATTGGATACTGTATGATGAATATTAAATAGACAAAAGGTGAATAGTGACATAAATCCATAAATACAAAATTGAAATTGAATTAAAAAATGATCAAAAAATAGAAACTGTATATAGACAAATAAAGGGCTGGTGCATAATAAATAATGTAACTACCAATCCATAATACAATAAATAATGAAATATCAATTCATAATGCAAAAGAAGGCCATCTCAGTTAAGTAATGCAGAGGAACATTGATAAAAATAATACAGGGCTACAGACTCAAAGTTTCCAAGAGCGCTGTTCATCCTACCCTCACTGTCTAACGTGTTTCGCCAATACTTCCTCAGGGAGCGATGATGTTGGTGGAAGAGACAGCTATATATAGGATGGAGCAATTAGGAAGAAAGGGCCCAGATGAGAATAAAGTTGACCACATCATTCTTACATGGCCCATACAGTCCGGTGGGCCCCCGAATGCCATTTGAGGGCTGGGGGCACAACAGACCACCAGCCAATGGTGCCACTCTGAGTGGCGTGTAATGTCTGAGATGGGAACTGCAGAGTATTGGGGAAGGTGAGTATTGTTTATTTTTCTAAAGGGTCTGGTAGATTAAAGCTATAGATTTTATTCCCCAGAACATTTTAGTTATGTATTTACACTTTTGACTTTGCTAAAAAAAACTAAAAAAAAAAAGGCGCTTGCAGGATATGACACATAGTATTCTATATTGTTCTTACTGTGGTCCAGTTCTCAGTTAGATGAATGTAATCTGACAATCCACGTACATACAGTATGACTATATAACAGCACTGCTTGATAGGGGTTCCTCATCATACCCTGCAATGCACATGTTTTGACACAATTCCAAACTGTTCTATAGAGAGCAATGTGACGAGAATCTGACAAAGCAGTGAAATGGCAAGTGACAGCTCTGCGACATGTCATATAGAAGGAACATCAGCTCACAGGTAAAGCATTTCCGCATTAAAGGCCTGCGAGGAAAATATATCAGATACACTTCTGGAAGTGAAATGCATTTTTAACACAAAACACAGACAAAATGTTCCATTTGTCCGAATTATGTCAGCAAATAGAGGACAAATTGGCCAATTCCCTGTTTTATTGCTATTCAAAAGATTGTGCAGATACGGCAGAGCGGAAGCCGACTCATTTCAATAGTAGACTGCAATGTAATATTGAAAGAATAAGGTGAAGCGTAATATTTCACATTCTGTCTTTTATTTGCCAGATCATTTCTCGGGAATCTGGAAGCAGCCTTTCACCGGCTCCTTTCTGTACATGATTAATTCAGACACTGTCAATACACAAGCACTGCAGAGCTGGGGTGTGCACAATAATGCAAGCTCTTACCAGGTTTGCCAGCATATAGTGGTAGCCTCGTGTGTGTTTGCCAAGGATTACAACCTACAAGAGAAGAAAAATAGCACAGATCAGGGATTAAGTTAGGAGGCAGTCCGAAAATGTCAGAAACTTTGAAAAGGTTGATTTTAGATTACACTTAGATGAACTCCCCAAGTGCGTGTCAGTCACACGGATGACTGTACGCTAGGAATAAAACACTTTTTTAGCATTTCAGTATTAATTCATATCACAATTCTATGGTAGAAGAGCACAAATAATGCATCGTCACACAGCTGAAATAACAAACTTAGCTCTGCTACATCTGGCAAACACAACTCTTAGAGATATGGAAAAATTGACCCTTTTAGGATCTGTAATACTGACTTCAAACAGCTGCAGGGTAGAGAAGAATTCCTCTACAAGGCCTCATTCATACGTTCATGTTTAAACGCATCCATTAAAAAATGGTACCAGTGTCAGTCAGTGTTGTACATCAGTGTGTCATCCGTGTGTCCATCCATTTTACCAATAGTGTTGTACATCTCTATATCCAATTTTTATCATCGGTGTGTCATCAGCGTTTAGTCTGTATGTCCGTTTTTACCATCAGTGTGTCATGTGTGTCCATTTTTACAATCAGTGTGTCATATGTGTCTCTGTTTTAACCATCAGTGTGTCATCAGTGTTTGGTCTGCATGTCCATTTTTACGATCAGTGTGTCATCACTGTTTGGTCTGTATGTCCGTGACGCGCCCCAGAAGCCGTGGGATACTCGGTACTGGGCCGGTCGTCTTAAAGGGATGTGTCACAGTGGCAGTGACCCGGTCAGTGGCCCCAGGTGGTCATGTAATGGGTGTAATTAGATGAGAACAAAGTTTATATAGTGATTCGTGACGCCACCTGTGGTATTCTGGTCAGAGTGACCAGCGCTGCAGTGTTTCTTCTCTGGGACAGATGTTATGAAGCAGCAGAGTTGGTGAAGCTCTCCACAGGTAGAGCTGTAGTCCCAGGGCAGTAGAGATGAGTTGGTAGATGGTGAGGTAGAGTAGAGAGGAAGATGTAGCAGAGCTGGGTGAGAGGTGCAGGAGAGGAGACAAATGACTTAGTTGAATGCAGTTCCAATGGGCTTTACTCACAGTTCTGGTGTGCACAGATGCCCGCTTCAGTGCTGCATTCTCCAGGTGAGGGGTCCATACAACTTCCAGATAAGATGAAGTACACCCTTCCAGCTCTCCCAGTCAGTATGTACCTTTCTTGGCCGTCTCCACACAATATGCTGCTTTAACTCCTTCCTTTCCAGCACTTCACAGTTACCGTTCTGGGCCAGCAGCTGCAAATCCTGTCAGACAACACCTCACCGTTTCTGTAATCCTATATAGCCGCCTTTCCAGTCGGACTAACTGTGGTGGGTCCATAAAGTAACCAAAGCTATTGGCTTGCTAGTAGCACCCTGAGGTACGCGAACTAGGCTAGGGGCCGTTCCCCTTGCGACCAGTTTCTCCCTCCACCTGACCTGTAGTCAGCGTGGATAAGGGACCCATGGGCAGTATGCTCCAGCCGTGTCCCAGAAGAACCTTCTTTCCTTTAGGGAGCTTCCTTTGTAATCCAAACTGTCCATCAGACTCTAATCTGTAGAGCTGCTGCAGACATGTTCTTCTCCTTTCCTTCCTCAGAGGGATCTGACCTTGCTTTCTATCCTTCTCCCTCTCTCAAGCTAAGCTCCACCCACCTCCCAGCACTCTTTGTGTTCCAAGCAGGGGCCATAAAGGGTGCTCTGCTATACTACTGGTGTGTGTGGGATGCAGGTGTGGAGTCTGGTCAGGTGCATTCACTTTACCTGGTTGTGGGATACCACACCTCTGGATGAGGTGCAGTACCTCTGTGGTGACTGGACCCTCAGGGGTGCCACATTTTTTACCATCAGTGTGTCATATGTGTGTCCATTTTTACCATCAGTGTGTCATCAGTGTTTGGTCTGTATGTCCATTTTTACCATCAGTGTGTCATCAGTGTTTGGTCTGTATGTCCATTTTTACCATCAGTGTGTCATATGTGTGTCCATTTTTACCATCAGTGTGTCATCAGTGTTTGGTCTGTATGTCCATTTTTACCATCAGTGTGTCATCAGTGTTTAATAAATTTATAATAAATTTTATTTCTATAGCGCCGACATATTCTGCAGCACTTTACATTTCAGAGGGGATTTGTACAGACAATAGACATTACAGCATAACAATAATAACATAGATTATAACAAATACCAAGAGGAAAGAGGGCCCTGCTCGCAAGCTTACAGTCTGTGAGGAAAGAGGTAGACACGAAAGGTGGGTGGTAACAGTTGCCCTGATTGTATGGACCAGCCATAATGTTAAGTGTGTAACAGTACAAACACAGAGGGCTAATGGATGCATAAAGCATGTGGGAACATGATGCGGGGAATCTGGTTATGGTAAAACTTTTGGCTGTGCCACACAGGGATAGATTAGGTTAATGTGTTGAGGCGATAGGCCAGTCTGAATAAATGCGTTTTCAGGGCACGCTTAAAATTGTGGGGATTGGGGACTAATCGTATTGACCTGGGAAGTGCATTCCAAAGAATTGGCGCAGCACGTGTAAAGTCTTGGAGACGGGAGTGGGAGGTTCTGACTATTGAGGATGCTAACCTCAGGTCATCAGCAGAACGGAGGGCGCGGGTAGGGTGGTATACTGAAACAAGGGAGGAGATGTAGGGTGGTGCTGAGCCATGGAGGGCTTTGTGGATGAGGGTAATAAGTTTACAATGAATTCTGGAGTGGATGGGTAGCCAGTGTAATGACTGGCACCAAGTAGAGGCATCAGTGTAATGATTGGTGAGGAATATGATCCTGGCTGCAGCATTCAAGACAGATTGGAGAGGGTAGAGTTTGGTAAGGGGAGACCGATTAAAAGAGAGTTACAATAGTCGAGCTGAGAATGAATAAGAGAAACAGTAAGAGTTTTTTGCAGAGTCAAAAGTAAGAAAAGGTCGAATTCTAGAAATGTTTTTGAGGTGCAGATGACAAGAGCGAGCCAGTGATCGAATGTGGGGGGCAAAGGAAAGCTCGAAGTCAAGTATGACCCCAAGACAGCGGGCCTGTTGCTGGGGAGTAATAGTGGAACCACACACAGAAATGGCAATGTCGGGTATAGGTACATTAGTATAGAGGGAGGAAACACCAGGAGTTCAGTCTTTGACAGGTTCAGTTTCAGATATACATGATGTTAGACACAGCGTTTAGACAATCGCCGGTGTTTTCTAGAAAGTCTGGCGTGATGTCAGGAGAAGAAGCGTATAATTGGGTGTCATCAGCATAGAGATTGTACTGGAAACCAAATCTACTGATTGTTTGACCAATAGGGGCAGTGTACAAGAAGAAGAGGAGGGGGCCTAGAACCGATCCTTGAGGAACCCCAACAGTAAGGGGAAGATGAGAGGAGGAGGAACCGGCAAAAGATACAGTAAAGGAGCGGTCAGAGAGATAGGAGAACCATGAGAGAACGGTGTCCTTGAGGCCAATGGAACGGAGCATAGTGAGGAGGAGCTGATGATCCACAGTGTCGAATGCTGCAGAGAGATCCAAGAGAATTAGTATGGAGTAATGACCATTTGATTTAGCTGTTAGTAGATCAATTAGAGACTTAAGTGAGGGCAGTTTCAGTAGAGTGTAGAGAGCGGAAACCGGATTGGAGAGGGTCAAGAAGAGAGTTATCAAATAGATAGCGGATAAGACGGGAGTGGACCAGGCGTTCCAGGAGTTTAGAGATGAAGGGAAGATTAGACAGGTTTGTATGTCTGTGTTTGGTTTGTATGTCTGTTTTTGCCATCAGTGTGTCATATGTGTGTCCGTTTTTACCATCAGTGTGTCATATATGTGTCTGTTTTTACCATCAGTGTGTCATATGTGTGTCCATTTTTACCATCAGTGTGTCATATGTGTGTCCATTTTTACCATCAGAGTGTCATGTGTGTCCGTTTTTACCATAGGTGTGTCATCAGTAATTGGTCTGTATGTCCATTTTTACCATCAGTGTGTCATATGTGTGTCCATTTTTACCAGTGTGTCATATATGTGTCCGTTTTTACCATCAGTGTGTCATATGTGTGTCCATTTTTACCATCAGTGTGTCATATGTGTGTACGTTTTTACCATCAATGTGTCATATCAGTGTCAGTTTTTACCATCAGTGTGTCATCAGTGTTTTTCATCAATGGATAAAGAAATAATTAAAATAAAAAGCTTCCCCTTTATTTTTCAATGTTAAATATGGACAGCGCATGGATGACACCGATGCCATCCATGTGCTGTACGATGTTAATCACATGCTCACTAACCACAACACTTTCCAGTCATCAGGTTAGACCAGGAGATCTGAGTGCTAGGCGTCAAGTTGCCGCCACTGAACAGGGGGAATCTCAAGCCATGTCCTCTGCAGTCTCCCATTCTTCAGCTACAGAGGTTCCTGCTCAGCAGAGACATCGGTCCCAGTGTCTTGCTCAGGCTAATGCAATGCATCTGATTGCTGCTACTGCCCCAGGTTCAGCTATAGCATCCAGCATTAATCAGCGGCAAGCAGATGCTCCTGGGACTAAGTCCTGCTTTTTTTCCATCTGAGCATGCCCATGAGACGACCGCTCATTGGTGGTCGCAGGTCACATGCTCAGGTCCTCAAGCAGCTTGGATTGGGTCATCAGCAATGTCCTGGAAAGCTGTGGCTATAAAAGGATCGCACGGCCGTGTGCTAGTATAGTCCATGTGGAGTGAGTGTTGTATGCACGTATGAATGTCTCTGGTGAATGACTCATTATGAAACCCCTACTCTTGGTACGCATGTGTTGTTCAGTCTTGCCAGTTAGTGCCCAGGCTGAGACTGCAGGAGTGCAGGTAGGAGGCAGACTCAGGGACTAGCTTCAACGCCAAGCTTTGCCTGTACGCCACTGTGCACTTGGTCTGCACTCCACAGTAGCCAGCATCTATTAGTGGTGTTCGCAGGTGCGACGCAGTGCGCTTAGTGGGTCTTGAGAGGCTCTTACCCTGTGTCCTTGGGGCAGAGTCTTGTGACCGTACACTAGCGCTTACTCAGCCTTGCCCTGTGACAGTCAACAGGGTATGGCATCTGTGTTCTGCGGTACCGTGGTTCTGTGAAGAAACAGAGCCCATTGCTACTACACACTGGGTGGCGTTTAACCCATATGTGTCCGTCATTACCGAGCAGCAGTTAACATCTCTTCACGGTGGACCCCGGGCTGCGAACACACCTTACTACCACCTTCTTATTATTGGGTGCATTCCGCCAGCCCCTAACACTGAGTTGTATCATTACACTGAGAAACCTGCTCTAAGCTATAGTGGTGGCGTGTTCTTCATTCTTCAGTGTGTTGTTGCCTACGATTACTCAGTGTCACACAGGACAAAGAAGTAGACGCATCCAGTGAAAACTATCTGATAACATCTACTTGGGCTTACCAAATGGTAACTCATTAGATGCAAAAAAAATGTTTTATTCTGCTCTGTAGTCACAATTACATCATGCGTCCAGGTCAACATGAAAAATTTGGTGAAAGGTCAGCTTTAACAGTGTCCTTAACGCTGATAAATACATGAGGTATCTTTAGCTATCATACAGTACCAGAGAGTCTGATTTCCTCCAAATTAAGCTAGCAGCAAGACAATGACCCCAAACATATACCCAATGTCATAAAGAAAAATTTTCTTCAGACGATCAAGTAGTCCTGGAAATTATGATATAGTCACCATAAAGCTCTAATATCAACATCATCAAATCTGAAGACACAGAGGGATTACTTGAAGAGACAAAGGGATTTGCGTAAGTTTTAAGTTTTCATTCCCCAATGTTACAAATGCATCAATGAAGGAAATCTGCAGATCCAATCTGCTATATATCTTTTTTTTATGAGGAGATAATGTATGTGCCGTACCAATGAGGTTCAGGGATCTCTGTATCATATCCACATTCTGACATGAGAAGGAGCCATTTATACAATAATTTTATACCAATGGTAAAATGATGAACATCAATGAAAGCCTAAACATTTCAATGTAAGTAATGTAAGGTAGCGCTTGTTATTCAGGTTGGGGATACTCGCTTTGCAGCCAAATAACCAGGTCCGGTACGGGTTTTTCATAAAACGTCAAAATAGTCAATGTGGTTTATTATGCAGCATAAACCATCAACAGCAACAGAATGTTCATATCAAAACAGCATAACGTCCGTGACAGAGCTCCGCTCTGTTAACGCTGTGGTCACACAGGCTTTGTTAGGTCCGGTATGCAGGCTCTCTAGCCTCACAGTTATTTCCCCTGTCCGGGTTACCTCATAGCTGCGTCTCACTGCAGACGTTCATTCCCTCTCCTGAGAACTCTCAGACACATGCAGTCATGATACACAGCGTCCCCACATGCACTCAGGAAGGCAGACACATCCTCCTGCAGTCGGTCTGACGAGACTTTCCATACAGGCCAACCAGGTCCAAGCATTCACTCCTGTGACCTACCCTGGTCACCTTATATGGTCCGTAGCCACACCCACTGGATCACATGACTATGACTTCATCGCAGGTCCTACAACCATTCACACACATACTATTCACTATAGGCGTTTCAGACACATGCCCCTGGGTGGATTTGTAGGTGATTGATCCCACCCATCTCACCAATCACCTGAAGGCTTCTCCCTAACACACTGGAACAGAACATCAGAAGTAGCTCTGCTGATCAGCATATAATCAAGCCTTCATCCCAAGGCCACCCACCTTGGGATACATAAAGGTTCTTTAGCACCCTACTCCTGTTACCACACTGGATATGCCTGTACACCCATCCTGGGAGACCCACACAGCGCCCCCTAGCGGACACAGTGGTCACTACACCACAGTAAGAAGATATGGAGGAGCTGTACAGATCTCCCAACCTAATCCATGCAGACCAGTCCTCTGCATTGTAGCATTGTGAAATTCAACATTAATATTTGCTGTTATTATAAATGTAAACACTTATAAAATGTCCTGTATTACTTCAGTATTAGATAAGGTGGATACGGCCGCTCAGTAATGTTAATTTCAGTCTTTACTCATTTTTTCTTTAATACAAATACATTGTGATCTTTAAATGACCTCTAGTAGCTATAATGATTTGTAATTGTATGATAATTCTCCCTCATCATTTCCACAAGGTTCCAGTTCATAAATATTAATGCATATGATTCTTTTTTTCCGTGTGCTACAGCATGATTGCCCAACAAGAGGTCATGGATCTGCACATATCAGGGGCATGTCAGATATGACTCAAGGTTATTAATGATTATTTTATTAACACAGGGATATTAAAATAATTACTGCTACATAAACTATAAAGTCTTCTTACAATAAAGGGATATCTTCTGTCACTGTCCACCATTCACTCTGTGCACTGAGGATCTAAAAGACGTCTCTTCTGTCTCTTCTGGGTTACTGCACTGCTGTCAATACAATGAAGCATTATGGTGATTTATGAAAGTGGCAATGCCTAATTTATAAATAGTGTCAGACATCTTCCTCCAGGACATGAAATTGGTGAAGAGGCCTGACTCATATTCACTTAGAGATGCATGTCTGGCTTTAACAAACCTTTGCTCCATTTATAGCTAGAAATGGTGAAGAGTTTGATGGCTAATGTCTGCTAGCAAGAAGACAAGTTAGGTTATGTTCTGAGGTGCATATACACACACATACTGTGTGTATATATATACAAAAATATATACTTAAGAGCGAGCACTAAGTACTAGAAGCAGGAATCCACCACACAAGACTAAAACCAAGGTGCAGATTATGCAAAGAAACCCCAGAAACCATCTAACACATAGTGGCAGGATGCAAAATGCAAGCAGGAACAGCATATACTGAATGCCTCAACCACGTAGCAGTAATTATATACAGGAACATCTGCACAGCATATGGGCTAAGTACCCCTAAGTCCAGGTGGGAGACCCCAGAGAAAGTGGTGGAGAGGAAAAGGGCAAAAATCCTGTGGGACTTCAAGATCCAGACGGATAAGCAGGTGTTGGATAACCAACCAGACATTGTGATAGTAGACAAGGACCAGAAGACAGCAACGATAATAGATGTAGCAGTGCCAAATGACAGCAATATCAGAAAGAAGGAATATGAGAAGCTGGAGAAATACCAGGGCCTCAAAGGAGAACTGGAGAATATGTGGAAGGTGAAGGCAATAGTGATTCCAATGGTGATAGGAGCACTTGGAGCAGTGACCCCGAAGTTGGAAAAATGGCTACAACAGATCCCAGGAGCAACATCTGAACTCTCTGTCCAGAAAAGCGCAATGATCAGAACAACTAAGATCCTGCACAGAACCCTCAAACTCCCAGGCCTCTGGTAGAGGACCTGAAAATGAGAAGGGACAACAAAGACCACCCCCAGTGGGGGATGAGATGGAAGTTTTTTTTTCATAAATATATAGAAATAGTGAACTGGAGGGATTGACAGTTATTTTCTGCCAGCAAGAAAAACACTTGTTGTTTGTTCTGAGGTGTATGTTTTGGAAAAAAGTGAAGGTGCTGCCCAAACCTTCCCTTGAAGACACAATATTGATATGTAATACATTGCAGTTTATGATTTTGTCTTTTTAGTAATTTGCATACCCTTAGTTGAGTACAGATAAAGTTGATAGTTGCGACTAGCCCAGAATGGGGGGGCTACATGAGAATACAGGAGACAGATTCCTGGTAGTGACTTAAATAGGGCCTAGCATTCAGTAATGTAAAGGCCTCGTCACACATAACGACTCACCAGCAATCCCGACAACGATATCAACGTGTCAGGATCGCTGGTAAGTCGCTATGTGATCGTTGGTGAGCTGTCAAACAGACAGATTCACCAGCGATCAGCACAGCGACGCCGAGCACGCGGCGTCGCTGTGTTCGTTAGTTACCAGCGCGCTGATGCAGGGAGCTGGTAACTAACGTACACATCGGGTATCCAAGGGACGTGGGTCCCTTAGAAACCCGATGTGTACATTAGTTACCAGCTCCCTGCATCAACGCGCTGGTAACTAACGTACACATCGGGTTTCTAAGGGACGCACGTCCCTTGGATACCCGATGTGTACGTTAGTTACCAGCTGATCGCTGGTCTCCCGCCTGTCACACGCAGCGATGCGCGCTGTCCAGCGGGAGACCAGCGACCAAAGAAAAGTCCTGGGCTTTCCTACAGCGATCAGCGATACCGGCAGGGGGGCCGGTCGCTGATCGCTGTCACACACAGCGATCTCGCTGGTGAGATCACTGTTGTGTCACAAAACTTGTGACTCAGCAGCGATCTCGCTAGAGATCGCTATGTGTGATGGGGCCCTAAGACCTAAGGTCTGACAGTTGGCAGACTGACATGCTATACTGTGTTGTGCGTGAAGAGAAAGGACAGATAATACATCCTAAGGTCCTAGGAAACCTAACAAGATATCTGATGGATTGGAACAAAACCAGAGAGGCCATTTAAACAGTATGGAAAGGGGAACAAAAGGCCTCTTAAAGCAAGCAGTTCTCCGGCTGTGATCGAGGGGTCTAGGGCATCGTAGGAACCCCCCACGGATACTGCTAATTGTTGATAGGTTCAGGGGTCTGCAATCCGATAGCTGCCAACTTCTCTGGTTTTCTGGACTTAGCTAGCATTTCTGCTTTTGCCTCCTACGGTGACTCATTCATAACACTTCTGTTTGTGTGTGTGTAATATCGGTGGGGTGGCGGTTGGTGGTGATATCTGGGGTACTTAGCCTGTGTTTGTGTGTGTGTGTGTGTATAATGTCGGGGAGGATATCTGGGGTACTTAGCACTGTGTGTGTAATATCGGGGGGGTGTGGACAATGGTCCTATAGGACAATGGTCCTATGCATTGTGTGTGTGTAATATCGGGCGGGGGGTAATATCTGGGGTCCTATGCATTGTGTGTTCGGGGGGGGCGCTTTTTTGATGTTCGCCCTGTTGGCAAAATTCCCTAGAAACTGCCCTGATCACATGCATCACCCGGGCATGACAGTCACGTGCACCCCTCCTGAATAACTAGGCTGTGGGCGGTGTTTCACCGCATGTCACAGCACAGTATGAAGCGTGCACTTTCCCTCTCTCCTCTGCTTTCATTAGCTGCAAGCTTGTGCTGGATACTGGGCTGTAACATGTGATGAAACACTGCCCACATCCCGTTCAATCAGGATGAGAGCGCGCGACTGGGTCCTGCCCCCGGTAATTCAAGGGATTCTGGAACTTGATGTGACATCAGCAGCATCTGCAGCCGGGGTCACGTGATGTCGAGTGAATGATCAGTGATAGCCCCGCTCACTGGCACAGATGGCAGTAAGAGGCATTTACAAGAATACTTCTTTACAAGGTTAAAATCGGTGGGGGGTGGCGCCCCTGCGGGTCCAGTAGCCACAGAGGTACTGCACCTCATCCAGAGGTGTGGTATCTCATGACTGGGTAAGATGGGAGCACTTTACCACACTCGTAACACTGCACCCAACACACACTAGTTAGTCAGGGCATCTGGGTGTACCCTTTGGGAGGATGGCCTCATCCCAGACTGGCTAGGAAAGGGGTTGGGGGGTTAGTGGGGAAGGTATGTAGAAGGGGAGGAGCTTAGAAAGTGGAGTGATTTAGAACAGCCAAGCATTGACAGCGAGTGGGCGGAGCTTAGAGAAGGAGTGGGAGATTTGAAGGCAGTTGGAAGAGTTCCCTTAGGGGAAGAGCAAGTGGAAGGACGTATTGAGGGCAGCTCCTGTCAGGAGGAGCTGCTGGATGGATTGGCTTTGAAGGAAAGCTCCCTGAAGGAAGGAGTGATTCTTCTAGATTCCCACGCTTATAGCTGTGGGGGAATAAATTTAGGTTGCAGAAGGGTCTCAGCACTAGGCTAGCGAAGTGAACAACTAACTTAACTAGCAAGCTGACAGCTGTGGTTACTGTATGGGCCACAGCGAATCCCACAGTTATCTTTCCAGAAAGGCATCCACGTAGGATCAAGAAGCCGCCTGAGTGACGAATTCTGACAGGATCCGCGGCAGCTAGCCTGGGACACTGACTGTGAAGGTGCTGGGTAGGAGAGTGGAAACCAGCACAGTGAGACAGCCTAGGAAGGAATATACTGACAGGGAGTGCTGGAGGGGTGTACTCATCTACCCGGGAGTTTACTGGACCCCTGACCTGGAGGACTCAGCACCGAAGCGGGCGTCTGTGTGCACCAGACAGTGAGTAAAGCCTTTTTGAACTGCATTCAACTGAGTCCTTGTTTCCTTTCTACATCCAACATTCGGCACTGCTACATAGAGTTGAGCGACTTTTGGTTTTTTAGGGTCGCGTTTCGTTTCATGAAACCCGACTTTTCCAAAAGTCGGGTCGAGCAAGATCGTCTGATTATAGGGAAAAGTCGGGGTCGTCCCGAAACCCAATGTAAGTCAATGGGGAATAAAAGTCGGCAGTGAGAGGAGGACAGGAAACACACCTACAGGGCCCATTTGAATGCCAAAAGCATCAATTCTTCTTACTTAAGCTTGTCAACCTTAATTAACTTCATAATACAAGTTACGCACTGAAAAATGGGGGTTATTTGGCTAAATTTGTGGGGGGGGGGGGAGGGCTGGCTGCAGGTTTTCATGTGCCCTGGGCGAAAGAGCGCCCCTTTAACACATACCACAACTCATTATGCTCCGATACGGCAGAGAAATAGCGGTATAGTACAATGAAAAATACCTCACTTTTTACATCTCATGACGAGGCCCATCTATTTCTCCATACAGAATCATTGGTCCCATATAATGTTTGAAACAGTATATGATGAGCTCCACATAATGCTACAGTATATGTTGGTCCCCATGGATGAAGCTCCACTGTCTTATGGGCCCAAATAATGCTCCAAACATAATGGGCCCCATTTCTAATGCTCTAGTGTATAATGGGCCCTGTAAATGCTGCTCCAGTGTCTGATGTCCACCTTTGGAATGTTCCAGTGTATGGTGGGCCCCATCTATCATTCTCCAGAGTATAGTGCTCCCCAAAAATTGCTGTCCCAACATTGAAAACAATCAAATAAGTCTCCTCGCTAGGGAATCCCTGTACTTGTCTGGATTCCTCGTCCCCATCTTCCATCTCACTGCACAGTATTTCAACTTTGCAAGTGCTGTGATCCTGGGCAAGCAGGGGGGGCCCACTCGTTGGCGACGGCACTGGCACAGGGCCCCTGATAGTACGGTGGTGTGTCTGATGGCGGGTGGGCCGAACCTGCACTTTCATCTGCAGCTTCCTCTTTGTCACCGTGTAAGATGGAACTGTATATGGGAAGGGTAACCTGAGTTTCATCAGGGTCAGATTCAGGTCGTGTAGCATGCGAGGGGAATGTAGTGGTCTGGGTCAATGTACCAGCAGATTCATCGAGCAGTGGCTGGGCATCAGTGCACTTGTGTCGCCCCCAGGAGTACGGTCGCCACAGTGGCATTACCTTCTTCCTAGGGAGTGTGATGTCATGCTTGGGAGCAACGAACGATCTCTGTAGCAGGTTAACTGATTGGGCGGCGTTATTCCCACGAGTCATGACACTCCAAACAGCGTTCATGAAGGCAAAGTGTTTGTTTTACGTGGGCAGTATGGTTGCAAAGCTGAACCTTAAAGGAATGTCCAGAAGGGCACCACCAGGAGTGGAGCCTACGGTTAAATTCGACTCCACCTGGGAAACCTCAACCATGCCAGCTACAGAACAGATGCACACATTGCAAGCTTAATTCCGTTAATGAACGAGACTCCGTCATGCCCCGCGGTCCGAGTCCGGCTTACTAGAGGGACACGTGAGGCTCTGGCACATGAGATTGGCCAATAACTGGTGTGTCATGCCCTTACATGTCCGTGGCTGCATGTGCGCTACACTGAAAAGGCCAGCGTTTGTCGCTTACAGGTGCAGATAACCCGCTGAACAACGTTAGTGATGGGGATCACTGATTACAATTATTACCCGCGAACAATGATTTCCCAGTAAGTGCAGGTCAACCGCAGTTCCGGAATTAGGCCTAACCGTCATTCCTGAAAAAATGAAAAACTTACGTGTGCAAACCACAGGTTCTGTAGCTTGCTTAACAGCTCGCCAGCCGTTCTCACACCCAGTATGGATTACACGTGATTGCACAAAGGTGAGAAAGGGTACCGTATCCCCAGATAACATGTATGGATAGCGTACACATTCAAAATATACAGTATGTCTATACATCAGGAGGCAGGCTCAGACGGTGTTAGGTCCAGTATGGATTGCACGTGATTGCACAAAGGTTAGAAAGGGTACCGTATCCCCAGATAACATGTATGGATAGCGTACACATTCAAAATATATGTCTATACATCAGGAGGCAGGCTCAGATGGTGTTAGGCCCAGTATGGATTGCACGTGATTGCACAAAGGTTAGAAAGGGTACCGTTTCCCCGGATAACATGTATGGATAGCGTACACATTCAAAATATATGTCTATACATCAGGAGGCAGGCTCAGATGGTGTTAGGCCCAGTATGGATTGCACGTGATTGCACAAAGGTTAGAAAGGGTACCGTATCCCCAGATAACATGTATGGATAGCGTACACATTCAAAATATATGTCTATACATCAGGAGGCAGGCTCAGACGGTGTAAGGCCCAGTATGGATTGCACGTGATTGCACAAAGGTTAGAAAGGGTACCGTTTCCCCAGATAACATGTATGGATAGCGTACACATTCAAAATATATGTCTATACATCAGGAGGCAGGCTCAGATGGTGTTAGGCCCAGTATGGATTGCACGTGATTGCACAAAGGTTAGAAAGGGTACAGTTTCCCCGGATAACATGTATGGATAGCGTACACATTCAAAATATATGTCTATACATCAGGAGGCAGGCTCAGACGGTGTTAGGCCCAGTATGGATTGCACGTGATTGCACAAAGGTTAGAAAGGGTACCGTATCCCCAGATAACATGTATGGATAGCGTACACATTCAAAATATGTCTATACATCAGGAGGCAGGCTCAGACGGTGTTAGGCCCAGTATGGATTGCACGTGATTGCACAAAGGTTAGAAAGGGTACTGTATCCCCAGATAACATGTATGGATAGCGTACACATTCAAAATATATGTCTATACATCAGGAGGCAGGCTCAGACGGTGTTAGGCCCAGTATGGATTGCACGTGATTGCACAAAGGTTAGAAAGGGTACCGTTTCCCCAGATAACATGTATGGATAGCGTACACATTCAAAATATATGTCTATACATCAGGAGGCAGGCTCAAACGGTGTCAGGCACAGTATGGATTTGACGGCCCAGACTACACAGCGGAGGAGCAGGGAGAGGTAAAGATTGCAAATGCTGGGCCCCTCATAGTACGGCGGTGTGTCTGACGGCGGGTGTGCACCACCACCGTCAGACACTTGATTGCACTATGAAGGACCCTGTACCAGTGCCCGCGCCCAAGAGTCGGCCTACCCACCTGTCCAGGGCAACGGCACTCGCACGGTGTCGTGCGCTAGGTGGTGACCCCGGCCATGGGGGGGGGAGGCAGCACAGTTAGGGAGTTTTAGAAAGTGGCATATGTTGATGTTGGACATTCAGCTGATGCAAAAGGTGAAATAGGTCAAGTCCCAGGAAGAGGTGGACCAAAGCAAGCCATTTTTCTGTCACCCTATGTGTCATCAGGGGAAGGTGGGACAAAATCCTTGGAAACCCATGCGTGGTTCATTTTAATGAAGGTTAGATCATCCACATTTTGGGTTGACAGACGGGTCCTTTTTTCTGTCAGGATTGATCCAGCTGCACTGAAGACTCTTTCCGATAGCACACTTGCAGCTGGGCAAGCGAGCTCCTGTAAGGCATATTGTGCCAATTCAGGCCAGGTGTCCAGTTTAGCGGCCCAATAGTCAAAGGGGAATGACCTGTGTGGGAGAACATCGATATGGGAGGAAAAGTAGTTTGGAACCATAGTTGACAACTGCTGTCTCCTGTCACTTTCCATCGATGCAGTATTACCAGTTGTGTGAGCGGTACTTGAAAAATCAGTCCACAACATTGTCATGAAACCCCTGTTTCCAACGCCACTTCTGCTGTGTGCACCACGAACACCTCTGCCAAGCTGCCCCCGGCCCGTACGGCTCGTGTGAGCACCATCACCGCTGCTGTGTGCTGGGAATGCCTCAAGCAACCGATTTACCAGAGTTGCTTGTTTATTAGCCAATATTAGGTCAAGGTTCTCCTGTGGCATGATGTTTTGTAATTTGCCTTTATAGCGTGGATCCAGGATGCTGGCCAACCAGTAGTCGTCATCGTTCATCATTTTGGCAATGCGTGGGTCCCTTTTAAGGATCTGCAAGGCATAATCTGACATGTGGGCCAATGTTCCCGGTGTCAATGATGCACTGCGAGTGCTGGTTGGAGGAGCACTTTCTGGCAAATCCACATCCCTCCAGTCACGCACAAACCCTGTACCAGACCTTGCCACGCCAACATTTTCACTTGCCCCATGAGATGCATCCTCCTCCCCTAAGTAATCATCCCCATCATCCTCCTCCTCCTCCTCCTCTTCTTCCTCCACCTTGTCCAGGAGAGGTCCCTGAGCAGACAATGGCTGAATGTCATCAAGGATTCCCTCCTCCTCTTCCTCCTCATCAACATTGGCTGCAGACGCCTGCTCCTTAAGGTGCGGCAAAGTTTGCATGAGCAGACGCATAAGTGGGATGCTCATGCTTAGGATGGCGTCGTCTGCGCTTACCAGCCGTGTGCATTCCTCAAAACACTGAAGGACTTTACAGAGGTCTTTCAGCTTCGACCACTGCACACCTGTCAACTCCATGTCTGCTCTCAAAGTGCCTGGCCGTGTATCCTCCCACAAATGCATTATGGCCTGCCTCTGCTCGCACAGCCGCTCCACCATGTGCAGGGTGGAGTTCCACCTTGTTGCAATGTTGATAATGAGGCGGTGGTTGGGAAGGTGGAGCAATCGCTGCAGCTTCTGCATACGAACGGAGTGTACAGGCGACCGGCGGATGTGCGCGCACAGTCGTCGCACCTTCTGGAGCAGGGCTGTTAACTCCGGATAATTTTTGAGGAAGCACTGCACCACCAGGTTCAAGGTGTGAGCCAAGCAAGGTATATGGCTGAGTTTTGAAAGGGCTATGGCTGCCACAAAATTACGGCCGTTATCACTAACTACCTTGCCTGCCTCAAGATGTACACTGCCCAGCCATGACTCAGTTTGTCGCTTCAAGTACTCGGCCAGCACCTCGGCGGTGTGTCTGTTGCCCAAACACATCATCTGCAACACAGCCTGCTGACGCTTTCCACTAGCTGCTCGATAGGGGGACACATCGTGTGCAACAGTGGCAGCTGCAGATGGAGTGCTCGTACGACTGCGCTCTGTGGACGAGCTTTCGCTTCTGGAGGAGGAGGGTCGAACGCCTACAGCCAACTGTTTCCTATACCGTGGGCTAGGCAGCACTGTCCCACCACCGCTGTCCCCTGTGGACCCTGCATCCACCACATTAACCCAGTGCGCAGTGATGGACACGTAACGGCCCTGGCCATGCCGACTGGACCATGCATCAGTTGTGAGGTGCACCTTTCCGCTCACTGACTGCTTGAGTGCATGGACAATGCGGTCTTTCACATGATGGTGGAGGGCTGGGATGGCTTTACGAGAGAAGTGGCGACTGGGTAGGTCATAGCGTGGTACTGCATAGGCCATGAGTTCGCGGAAAGCTATGCTTTCCACCAACCGAAAGGGCATCATCTCAAACGAGATTAGTTTGGCAATGTGGGCGTTCAAACCCAGTGTACGCGGATGAGAGGCTGAGTACTTTCTTGACCTACTCATAGTGTCTGGGAGGGTGAGCTGGACTTGAGAGCTGCATATGATGGAAGTAGCGGTGGACAGGGCGGACTGAGAGAGGGTTGATGATGGTGATGGAGTTGGTGTTCTTTCTGATGGCCTAGAATCAGTCTTTCGTTGATATAACAGTGGGATTCCCTGACTGCTGTGGCCTTGCAATGACACCTCAACATTTGCTGCTGTGCTAACCGGTGGGCTTACAGTGGGGGAAACAATGTAGCGTTGCTGACTACCTTCGTTGTGATCAGTTGCACATGTGGCACTTGAGGTTTGGTGTTGTGTCCACGCTTGCAAGTGCATGCTGGTTAAATGTCTAAGCATGCAACTGGTATTCAAATTTTTCAGATTTTTCCCTCGGCTAAAGGTCTTTGCACACTTCTTACAGATAACCTTGGCCTGATCATGAGTATTTTGGTCAAAAAAGTGCCACACTGCACTCTTCCTACTTTGGCAGACATTTTGCGGCCTAGCACGCTGTGATCTTTTGACCCTCTGGACAAGCTGTCCAGCAACTCTTTTGATGTTTGGAACCTGTCTTTGGAGTGCTCCGGGCCTGCCAGATAACAGCTGTTGCGATGTCGATGTCTGCTGTGGATGCTCCTCATCTGAGCTATTGGAAGCAGCACCCTCTTCCCCCAATGGATGCCAATCTGGGTCAACAACTGGGTCATCCATCACCTCCTCTTCTATGTCATGTGCACCTTCCTCTGTGTCACCGTGTTTGGTGGTATAGTGTGCGAGAAGGGGCACCTGAGTCTCATCAGGGTCAGAATCTGGCTCTGTACACTGCGAGGACAATGTAGTGCTCTGAGTGAATGTACCAGCAGAATCATCAATCAGCGGCTGTGCATCAGTGCACTCCATGTCAGATTCATCTTGGCCTGGGTAATTCACCATTTGACTTGATAATCCAGGCATGGTATGTGAAAACATCTCCATGGAGTAATCAGTAGTATGGCCTGCGTCATCCTTCAATCTTGGTTGTGGTGAAGGACACAAGGAAAGGTGTGGTTCATGAACATGAGCCTCCAATGACGACTCAGTGCTTTTACTGTTTACAACTGAAGAAGAGGAGGCGATAGAGCTGGAGGCTGAGTCAGCAATGTAAGACAAAACTTTTTCCTGATGCTCTGGCTTTAAAAGCGGTTTGCCAACTCCTAGAAAACTAAGCGTTCGAGGCCTTATGTAGCCAGACGATGACGCAGGCTCAACACCTCCTGCATTCGGTCCTATTTTGCTCTTGCCACTACCATCAGATCCACCACCAACACCATCATTACCAGCTGCCAACCCCCGCCCAATTCCACGGCCTCTTCCACCAGCCTTCCTCATTTTTGGTAGAAATGTAGACAAAATCCAACAAACTATATAGTAATGTAAGACAAGGTACAAGGTGTCTATAGGACAGGGGAGATTTTGAATTTCTGCACACACTTTTGGACACTGGACACTTTTGGATTGTGTGAGGCCCAATGAATATCTGAGCGCTATGTGACAGGCTCGATGGCACAGCTGTGACCAAAGTGACTAGAGGATAAGGGAGATTTTGAATTTCTGCAGACACTTGTGGACACTGGACACTTTTGGATTGTGTGAGGGCCACTGATATCTGAGCGCTATGTCACAGGCTCGATGGCACAGCTGTGACAAAAGTGACTAGAGGATAAGGGAGATTGGATTGCTCTTAAAAAAGCAGTTTGCAGAGCAGTGGGTAAACAGCAATGCCAGCCTGTCAGGAAGCCTTAAAAGGCAGCCCAACAACCAACACCACTGATACACCACTATATAGCCTCCCCTTGCACTGCACACACAGTGACTGGTGTGTTGTGCAGGCCAAATCGCTAGCAGCAGAAGCAGTTTTTTTTTCTTCTCAGCAGGACAAAAAAAAAAAATTGGGATTGCTTTTAAAAAAATCAGTTTGCGGAGCAGTGGGTAAACAGCAATGCAGGAATGTCAGGAAGCCTTAGAAGGCAGCCCAACAACCAACACCACTGATACACCACTATATAGCCTCCCCTTGCACTGCACACACAGTGACTGGTGTGTTGTGCAGGCCAAATCGCTAGCAGCAGAAGCAGTTTTTTTGTCTTCTTCCCTGCCTAACGCTCTCCCTACAGAATCAGCAGCAACCTCTCCCTATACTGAGATCGGCAGAAGTAAGATGGCGGTCGGCGTGCACGCCCTTTTATACCCCCTGTGACGCCCACCAAAGCAAGCCAATCACTTGCATGCCCTTCTGAAAGATGGTGGTGACCCCTGCCTATGTCATCACGTTGCCCACAGTGTCCGTGGATCCTGATTGGCTGAAAAAGAGCGCAAAACAAACTTTTGAAACGCGACTTTGGCGTGTAAGTCGCCGACCTCGTGGCCTCATCCTAGGGTCGGGTTTCGTTTCATGAAACCCGACTTTGCCAAAAGTCGGCGACTTTTGAAATTTTTCGACCCGTTTCGCTCAACTCTACTGCTACATCCTCCACTCCACTTGTCAACATCACCCCTGAAATTAACTCTCAACAGCCCTGGGACTATTGCTCTACCTGTAGAGAGCCATTGTCACCTTAGCTGCGTCACACCAACAGTATCAGTAGAACAACACCGCAGCGCTGGTCACCCCTGACCAGAATACCACAGGTAGCATCACGTATTCAACTATAAACTTTTATTCCCATTTTACTACACTTCAACAACAACAAACATTTTCTATTTTACCGCCTGGGGCCACGGACCGGGTCGCGGCCACTGTGACACCGTCCCCCATTGAAGTCAATGGGCCCGGTACCGAGTACCCCACGGCCCCCGGGGCGCGTCAGGGGCATTATACAATATAGTGGACAATCCCTTTGAATGTAACTGAGAAGTGTTGTGAAGAAAGTATTTGAGAAGAAATGTGCCTATTATCTGATGTCTAGAGTTCTTATCAAGTTCATTTTCGTTAAAAAGTATATTTTTACGGATTTTGGTCTCCCTCATTTATATCCGTAACATCTGGTCCTGGCCTGCTCGTTACAACGGCACAATGCAGTGTTGTAGAGAAAAACACAAGCTCATGTACCTAGCCAAAACCCCCAATTTCACATTGTGTGCCGGGGTGTCAAGCATGAGTACCTCGCCCACAGCCACTGCCCCGCATCACGTTACATATGTATACAGTACACCCACACATAGATAGATAGATAGATATGGATATAGATATAGATATATATATACACAGCACATGCATATATAGAAATATCTAATGGCAAGAAGACATGTCAGTGCATGTTCAGAGATGTATGTATTCAGTAAACACGCACATATATAAACATAGAAATGGTGAACTATATGTACACTGTATATGTTGTGAGGTAGCGCTGTCATTCACATAGGAGATCACTCGCTTGCAGCCACAAAAACCAGATTCGGCACGGGTTTTCCATAAAACAATCATAGTCTCTTCGGTTTATTCAGCATCATAAACCATCAAAGCAACAGGAAACAGCATCTAGTCAGCATAGCGTCCATTACAGAGTTCAGCTCTGTTATCCTGTGTAGTCATACAAGTTATGCACTGTTCAATGCCCAGACTTTCTTGCCACCACATTATCTCACCCTGTCAGGGTTTCCTCATGCTGCTTCACCATGCTGCACACGTTCATTCCCTCCAGGGAATTAACAGGCATACGTAGCCATTACTCACAGCCACTTCACAGGCTGTTAGCCAGGAAGCCCAATCTCAGTGGGACCTTCCACACAGAACCAACCGGGTCCCAGCATTCATCACATGTGACCTACCCTGGCCACCTTATATGGTCCGTAGCCACGCCCACTGGGTCACATGGCTATGACCTCATCACAGGTCCTTGAACCATTCACACACTTTTATCACAACATTCTCAAACACACCCCTTGAGTGGGTTTGTAGGTAACCGGGACCGCCCATCTCCTCAGTTACCTGAAGACTTCTCCCTGACACATTGAAACAACACCTCAGCAATATCATTGCTGATCAACACACACACACATAAGTCTTCATCTCAAGGCCACCCACCTTGAGATACATAATGTTCCTTCAGGATTCTGCCACTCATCCTCTCTCTTGGGACATCCACACGGCGCCCCCTTGCGGACACAGTGGTCACTACACCAAACAAAATATACATATACAGTGAATATATATATATATATATATATATATATATATATATATATATATATATATATATATATATATATATATATATATATATATATATATATGTATATATATATATATGTATATATATATATATATATGTATATATATATATATATATGTATATATATATATATATATGTGTATATATATATATATGTGTATATATATATATATATGTGTATATATATATATATATGTGTATATATATATATATATGTGTGTATATATATATATATATGTGTGTATATATATATATATGTGTGTATATATATATATATGTGTGTGTATATATATATGTGTGTGTATATATATATATGTGTGTATATATATATATGTGTGTATATATATATATATATATATATATATATATATATATATATATATATATATATATATATATATATATGAGATACACAGCACATATACACAGTACTGGCAAAAATTAAGTGACCACTGCAAAATGTTCAGTTTGTCTGATTTTTCACTTTATAAGTATATTTTAGAGTAAAATGTAAATTGCTCTTTTATTCTATAAACTACTGACAACTAGAGTTGAGCGAAACAGGTCGGCCAGATTCATAAGTCGCCGACTTATGGCAACGTCGGGTTTCGCTGACCGAAACCCGACCACAGCGTGAAGTCGGTCATGCGGTCGGCAAAACGAGCGCCGAAGTCTGATTTCCCCGAATGCTTGCATGTGACTTTTTTCAGCCACTGAGCAATGACGTACTCTGTGGGCAACGAGATGACATGTGTAGCGTCCGGGGAGAGAGAGAGATTTTGCGCACTTTAAAAAAGCGGTCCGGCGTGTAGGTGTGTTTACTGTCCTCCACTCCCTGCCGACTTTGCTTCCCCCTTGACTTGCATTGGGTTTCGTGTTTCAGTCGGACCTTCGACTTTTCCCGATAGTCGGCCGATTTCGTTCCCGACTCGACCCTAAAAAAGGCAAAGTCGCTCATCTCTACTGACAACATGTCTCCGAAGTTCCAAGCAATAAATTTTGTATTTATTTTCTGAAAATGAGAAATAGTCAAAATAACAAAAAAATGCAGTGCTTGCAGACCTCAAATAATCCTAAGAAAACAAGTTCATAATCATTAAGAAACAACAATACTAATGTTTTAACTCAGGGAGAAAGCAAAAGGACTACTCAATGGTAATAAAGGTATAAATGTATTAAAAATATTACGTGGATTACTAATGTAAAAATATATAAAAGATACTTTAAAACCAAAAAATCGACCTAAGTAATATACGATGGACAGTCGGAAAATTACGTCCAAAAATATATACATTCTTTATTGTATAGTAATAATAATAAAATCCAGTCTAAAAACAAACTGACACATAATGCAATATGTCACAAGAATATTTTTACATAATATAACAAAGGGATGCACACCCAGGAAAAAAGGTATATAATCAGAACAATAAGTGTGTTCAAGGATTTCTTTGCACAAAAAATGAATTATATAATGATCATATTATAACAATATAAGGTGCATACCATGTGGTAAAATATATTGCATGATTAAGCAATCAAAAAGGGTGTGAGGGGAAAAAATAATAATCAACATGTAACGAGTAATCAGCACAATGAAAAAGGAAGTGGAGTGCAAGGTGCATAAAGAAGGAGCAAGATATCCAAGAAATTGCCATAATAAATAACTAAGGCTGGTTTCACATTTGCGTTTTTTTGCGCTGGAAAAAGTGTGAAATTAGCCTAAGATTGAAAATAACTTACAAGAGTAGATATGGATCCCTGTCTAGTGGATGGCGTCCTCCCCTACGCGCGTTTCGGCACGCTGCATTCAAAACGTGCATAGGGGAGGACACCATCCAGGAGGCAGGGATCCATATCTACTCTTGTAAGTTACTTTCAATCATAGTTACCTTCGTTCAGGTGATCACCTAGTCAAAAGCATATTAAGTAGAATGAGGTGTACTCTGGTTGGAATTCAACTGACACTGGAATGGAATGGCTGTCAGACATGTAGAGAAGCTGATTCTTATAAAAATGTGCAGTGGTCTCTTAATTTTTGCCAGACCTGTATGTATGTATGTGTGTGTGTGTGTGTGTGTATATATATATATATATATACTGTAAATATACATGCATGAAGTAGGGTGGGCCATTTATATAGATACACCGAAATAAAATGGGAATGGTTTGTGAGATCAACTTTCTTTTTGTGGCACATTAGTATATGGGAGGGGGGAAACTTTTCAAGATGGGTGGTGACCATGGTAGCCATTTTTAAGTCAGCCATTTTGTATCCAACTTTATTTTTTCCAATGGGAAGAGGGTCATGTGACACATCAAAGTTATTGAGAATTTCACAAGAAAAACAATGGTGTGCTTGGTTTTAACGTAACTTTATTCTTTCATGAGTTATTTACAAGTTTATGACCACTTATAGAATGTGTTCAAAGTGCTGCCAATTGTGTTGGATTGTCAATGCAATCCTTTTTTCCCCACTCTTGACACACTGGTAGCAACAACGCAGAAGAAATTCTAGTCTAGGGGGTCAGAATCCTTGTAGGATTGCTCAGACCTGACGCCCATAATGTGGTGGTGCACCATCTTGCTGGAAAAACTCAGGGAACGTGCCATCTTCAGTGCATAAAAAGGGCAACACATCATCATGTAGTAATTTCAGATATCCAGTGGCATTGAGGTTTCCATTGATGAAGAATGGCCCCACTATCTTTGTACTCCATATGCCACACCATACCATCAATTATGGGTGTCAAGTCTGAGCATTTCTACACGAACAGTTTCCCGGAAAGTGTATTGGTCATCATGGGCCAGTTGAATGGCCATCAAGGTCTCCCGATCTGACCCCCTTAGACTTTTATCATTGGGGTCATCTCAAGGCAATTGTCTATGCTGTGAAGATACAAGATGTGCAGCATCTTAAACAACGGATACTGGAAGCCTGTGCTAGCATTTCTTCTGCAGTGTTGCTATCAGTGTGTCAAGAGTGGGAGAAGAGGGTTGCATTGACAATCCAACACAATGGGCAGCACTTTGAACACATGTTGTAAGTTGTCATAAACTTGTAAATAACTCCTGAAAGAATAAAGATACTTTAAAACCTAGCACACTTTTGTTTTTCTTGTGAAATTCTCAATAAGTTTGATGTGCCACATGACCCTCTTCCCATGGAAAAATAAAGTTGGATCCAAAATGGCCGCCATGGTCACCACCTATCTTGAAAAGTTTCCCCCTCCCATATACTAATATGCCACAAACAGGAAGTTGATATCACCAACCATTCCCATTTTATTTAGGTGTATCCATATAAATGGCCCACCCTGTGTACACTCACTGGCCACTTTATTAGGTACACCATGCTAGTAACGGGTTGGACCACCTTTTGCCTTCAGAACTGCCTCAATTCTTCGTGGCAGAGATTCAAGGTGCTGGAAGCATTCCTCAGAGATTTTGGACCATATTGACATGATGGCATCACACAGTTGGCGCAGATTTGTCGGCTGCACATCCCTGATGCGAATCTCCCGTTCCACCACATCCCAAAGATGCTCTATTGGATTGAGATCTGGTGACTGAGGAGGCCATTTGAGTACAGTGAACTCATTGTCATGTTCAAGAAACCAATCTGAGATGATTCGAGCTTTATGACATGGCGCATTATCCTGCTGAAAGTAGCCATCAGATGTTGGGTACATTGTGGTCATAAAGGGATGGACATGGTCAGCAACAATACTCAGGTAGGCTGTGGCGTTGCAACGATGCTCAATTGGTACCAAGGGGCCCAAAGAGTGCCAAGAAAAAATTCCCCACACCATGACACCACCACCACCAGCCTGAACCGTTGATACAAGGCAGGATGGATCCATGCTTTCATGTTGTTTACGCCAAATTCTGACCCTACCATCCGAATGTCGCAGCAGAAATCGAGACTCATCAGACCAGGCAACGTTTTTCCAATCTTCTACTGGCCAATTTCGATGAGCTTGTGCAAATTGTAGCCTCAGTTTCCTGTTCTTAGCTGAGAGGAGTGGTACCCAGTGTGGTCTTCTGCTGCTGTAGCCCATCTGCCTCAAAGTTCGACGCACTGTGCGTTCAGAGATGCTCTTCTGCCTACCTTGGTTGTAACGGGTGGCAATTTGAGTCACTGTTGCCTTTCTATCAGCTCGAACCAGTATGCCCATTCTCCTCTGACCTCTGGCATCAACAAGGCATTTCCGGCCACAGAACTGCCGCTCACTGGATTTTTTTTCTTTTTCGGACCATTCTCTGTAAACCCTAGAGATGGTTGTGCGTGAAAATCCCAGTAGATCAGCAGTTTCTGAAATACTCAGACCAGCCCTTCTGGCACCAACAATCATGCCACGTTCAAAGGCACTCAAATCACCTTTCTTCCCCATACTGATGCTCGGTTTGAACTGCAGGAGATTGTCTTGACCATGTCTACATGCCTAAATCCACTGAGTTGCCGCCATGTGATTGGCTGATTAGAAATTAAGTCTTAACACACAGTTGGACAGGTGTACCTAATAAAGTGGCCAGTGAGTGTATGTGTATATATATATATATATATATATATATATATATATATATATGTATGTGTATATGTATATATGTATATTTATATATGTATGTATATATATATATATATATATATATATATATATATATATACACACAGATATGTGTGTACTTTTGTTGTGCAGGGTACACATACTGTGTATATATGTAAATATATACACACGTAGTAGGTATATATACTGTACTTATATATGCTGTGTCTATACAGGATATGTGTGTTTAAATACTGTGTATACTTACTACGTGCATGTATTTTTATATATAAATGTATTCATACAGTATGCATACAATGCACAACGGACATACACAGTGTATATAGATACATAGTGATTAGTGATGAGCGAGTATACTCGTTGCTTGAGTTTTCCCCAGCATGCTCAGGTGTACTCCGAGTATTTTGGCGTGCTCGGAGATTTAGTTTTTGTCGACGCAGCTGCATGATTTGCGGCATCTAGACAGCCTGAATACATGTGGGGATTTCCTAACAAACAGGCAATCCTCACATGTATTCAGCCTGTCTAGATGCCGCAAATCATGCAGCTGCATCTACAAAAACTAAATCTCCGAGCACGCCAAAATACTCGGAGTACACCTGAGCATGCTGGGGAAAACCCAAGCAATGAGTGTACTCGCTCATCACTAATAGTGATAAGATTTTTTTATACATATCAGGCGATGTAAACATTTCTCCTCCAAAAATGTAAAGGCCCTTTTACATTTAGCGATGCACCAGCGATCCGACCAGCGATCCGACCCGGTCAGGATCGCTGGTGCATCGCTAAATGATCGCTAGTGAGCTTTCACACAGAAAGATCTCACAGCGATGCAGCAGCGACGCAGCGCACGATACTCACCTTTCACACACAGCGATGCAGACGTCCTCCCGCCCGCCTCCACGCGTCGCTCGTCTCACACAGCAGGAAGCCCCAGCAGGAAGCGCCCGACGAGAAATGGAGCCGGAGATTCTCGCGCGATCAGCGATGGACAGCGGGGGAGCCGGTCGGAGGTAAGTATCACACATAGCGATATCGCTATAACGTCACAAAACCAGTGACATTTTAGCGATATTGCTAGCGATATCGCTTAGTGTAAAACCCCCTTAAGTTCACAGAGTTTGTTCTTTACAGACTCTGAATCAGCAGGGGTTACTGACAGATGTGCACTCAGGAGAATTCTGATTACTGCTTTGTAAAGAACAAGTCTGTAACATAAGATCACAAGACATACCGAATTTACATTGTTACTTAATGTTTTGTGTGGATTTTATGTATATTTAAGCAGTAAAATTGGGTTCACCCGCTTTCTGTGCAGTGACGGCATTATGCGCTGCCATTTATGGAGGAAATCAAAGTAGGAACAATGTATGACATCGCTTTCTATAATAATCTTGAAAGCTCTTAAGCGAGCATTACACATAATAGCTATTTCACAAAATGCAAAACATAAAATTAGCCTTTCACTTTCTAAAATATAATAACACATTACTACTTGCACACTTCATATTTAAATGACCTGATTTTCCTGCAACAGAGCCAGCTTAGGGAAATCCAAATCCATTCTCTGAGTTTTAAGCTGCTCATACACATCAACAGCTGACTCTCCGCCTTTCCATAAACATGCACAGTCGCCTTGCCTGAGCATGTATCTGTATTTTAATAGGAAGGACAGAAATTGCTGTCAGACACCCCTGTCCATGTCTCACACCCTGTAAACATTAGATTGTGATCGCATCTTGGCATAATCAACTGGTGCCATGAACAATAAAGGCCCAGCCCTTATAGCAATGGGTCCAGCTTCAAAGACACCGGCCATAATCAGCTGTCTGAGAATTTTTGGGACTAAGAACAGCTAGATATTATTTTACAATTGAAGAGAAAAAAGTAGCATGGCAGCCATTCAGATGACCAGCTACAGTATATATTAAAGGGCTGTTCGGGTACAGGCAATTGATGACCCATCTATAGGATAGGTCATAATTGGCAAATCAGTGGGGTTTCGACTCATGGTACCCTACCAATTAGCCATCTTTTGCTCCGGTGGCAAACACATGTAAACACTTTAAGCAGACATGCTAAGCGCACCTCCACTCAGAGTGTAGCGGTGGCTGCTGGATACTGAAGCATAGCGTTTACTCAAAAGAAATGTCGTTTGATTGCAGTAACCGGTAATGGCTCTGCTCATAGTGCTTACTTCCAGCTGGCACCAGAACAAATAAAAGCAGGATGCCAGACCCCCACTGATCTGCTGTTGATTATCGTCTAGATAGGTCATCAATACTATATGCACGGACAATCCCTTTAAAGGAGATGTCGGCTACTTTAATGTTAATGATTTCTTCTTGAGATCGGTAGTGGACTAATCCTTTACATACATAAATGGTCTGCGTATACTAAAACTACATATTTCAGAGCATAACTTGATAGGGTTTGTAGACAGACTGTTCAAAACATTTGATTTGCATAGGCTGTTTTAAAAGCAGATTAGGGAACGAAAAGTATCCAAATACTAATTAAATTGATATTTAAAGGGAACTTTTCATCATGAATATACAGTGAAATCTGCAGGCACCATGTAATAGGACAAGGGGAGCTGAGTAGATTGATGTATAGTTTGTGAGAAAAGATTCAGTATAACTTGTGTCTTAATCCTTTAAACTTCTGCTCTTCCTGGGATTTTCAGGCCAGTGGGTGGTCCTATCAGTGACTGACAGCTTTCTTTGTATAAGTGTGCATACAGAGAGAGCTGTCAGTCACTAATAGGACTGCCCCTGGACCAGAAATGCAGAGATGATAAAAACACAAGTTATACTGAATCTTTTCTCGCATAACTACTACTACTAATCTACTCAGCTCCTCCTGCTCTATAACTTGGCGTCTGCAGATTTTTGTGGTGACAGGTTCTCTTTAAAGGGGTTCTACTGTAGCTGAATAATTTCAGTAAAGTTTCCCAGCCATGCCTTCGGGTACTCATTGGCTACATTCTTACTTCATACCTGTGCCTCTCTGCTTTGTGTGATGTGGGTGGTCCTTTAGTGCCCACCATATGACCCCTGTAAACTACATTTCCCACAAGCACCCTGCTTCTCCACGCTCCCTGCTCTTCTGTGACAGTTGACATTAGCTACTCCTCCAAACTGCTCTGTAATCTGCTGTTGGCAACAAGGGCAGAGCCAATAGGAGGAGACATCGGTAAAACAATACTTATTAACTGGATTATTCTGTTAGTATTTATTAATAGATATATAAATTAAATGCAATTCTTTTCTGTCCGCACCACCCTGTGTGTAGGTTTATAATCCTCCACCACTGCTATAATAGTTTTTTCTTGTCCATAGCCAGAAGAGTAGATTGGTGGACTCAGGGACAGACATATCATTGGTGCAATCTGTGTGGCCGCACAGGGGCGGTGGAAGTAAGGGGGCCACCACCACCTCCAAAGCAGGGGGAATTGTGCATTATGATGACCTATTGGACTAAAATGGGCCCATATTTTATTCTTGCACGGGGCCTCTTCTGTCTGTGGTGGTATGTAGAGTGCTCAGGAGAGGTAAGTATAAGATTTTTTTTTAAACTTTTTTTCCAGCAGATTTGATTAGCTCTGAATCAAATGTGAAGCCTGTGTTCAAATGAATTTGCTGGAGTTGAATTTCAAGGGTTCACTTTTGATCCATCAATTTTGAGGGATCACTCTTAATGTTAATTAATACAGAATCCTATGGAATTTTTTAAATCAAATATTTGTATTATTCGTAAGTAATCATCCATAAGCCACAAACAATATTAAATCAGAGGATTACAGAGGTATACTAGATCCCATAAAAATGTATAGGTGTTGTATCATGGCTCCATACTGCTCAGACATTTACAGAGAGGTAATACATTAGTTTCCACATGCTTTGGAATTAGTGTAAAAACCAGCACCAAAAACCCGTTTTGAAATCTGCATGTATTACGTAAGAATTTTAACATGGATTCAGATATGTAGCTTTGAATGGCGGCCATCTGAACAGTCGAGATCCGGTCTTGCTCTTGTCTTATCTATTTTGAAATTTGTTAACTAGTGTTGATTGCGCAGTGAACTGCTTGAGGGTTCGGTTTTCGAATCAAGAACTACAGACACGTGGATGGGCTTGAATCGAGTAGCGAGCATAATGGAAGTCAATGGCAAACTTTAGCATATTTCCGGATGACGGGAAAAGTTTCTCTCTTCCCGGCTCAGATAATTCACATTTTACACTATGTGGTTCTGGAATTTCAATGTAGATTATGCAATCTACATTTTCTAAGCAGAAACGCAATATATGACCCCGGCATAATGCAATTTAGGAAATCATCACGCATGCACAAAGCTTTGCTGGCAGAATAAGGACGCTGTATACATTAGCTACAAGCAGGTTCTAATAAATGAAACGATCTTGGGACATTTAACTTTTAATTTAGCCCCCGTCTTCGCTGTCCGCACAGCACGCTAGCCATCTTGCAATTCTTTCATTAGCGAGTAACATCTTTTTAGAGATTCAGCACGTTCTTACAGCATACCTTGGTCAGGTCGTACCTCCGGGATTAGCTAAGTAAGGCAGAACCAATCACCCACATGAATGCTCAACTGAGGAAGATGGAAGTACTTTGGCTTTGCATGAGGGGAGGCACGAGGAGTAGAGCAAGTAAATCTATCAAATGCGCATAAGGTGAGCGTTTATGCAGAAGGAGGATGATTGAGTAGTGACATTGAACAGCGCAGAAGAATTACATGGGCTGGAGGTAGTTCCAAAATAGTACCATGCATCTACTCGGAAAACTCATTGTCCTGTGTTTAAGGAGGGAGGGCATGCTTCTGTATAAAGAATTAAGAATGATCAAAGACAAAGGGGCTTCTTAATTTATGAGAGGTAATACATTATGGTATCTGTTCTACTTTTTAGGCTCTAAGTGCTTGAACATCTATTTTGTTTTATCATTTCAGTGTATCTAAGATACAAAATGAAGGAAGTTTTGCAAGCAGTCATAATTAAATTTAATTCAACATTTTTATGTGCACAGGTCCTAGGCAGACCTATGTGTTTCCATGGTTACAGACTGCACTGCAGTCGGGAGAGACTAATCCGCTGCATTCCCATCTTGATAACCCACACATGACGGGGTTAGTGACTCACAGGCTTTTGTTGGTCTCTTATGTAGAAACAGTCCTGCCTAGGAGATGCAGGCATAAAACTGCAAGGTTTATTTAAGGCTATATTGACACATTGCTTTTTTGCTATTTTTTTTGCCATAAAAAAAGCAGGTTTGTTGCATTTCTGTTACTTTTTTGCTATTTTTTTTTATCATAAAAAAAGCAGGTTTGTTGCATTTCGGTTATTTTTTTGCCCTGATATTTTTCGCTGCAAATTTTATGTGTCATTTGTCTACACTACATGTTTAATAAAGTTAGTTTCATTCACCAAAAAAGCAGCAAAATCACTGCAAAAATGCTCTCTCATTGCTTTCTATGGCGGAAAAACGCTGCAAAAATGCTAAAAAAAAGTGACATGCTGCAATTTTCAAAAAAGCAGCAGCTTTCTAAGTCAGTCTGGGGCAAAAAAAACAATTGTGTGCATGAGATTTCTGAAACCTCAAAGCTTTTGCTGTAACTGTAAAAAGCAACTTTTAATTTACATAAGAAATACTGCATAAAAATATGCTGCCAAAATACAAGTGAATAAAGCCTGAGATATTTTGCAAAGTAGCTTGATTTTCTTTTTTGTGATCTTTGGGACAATTGAAAGAATCTTTTTGGAAAAGTGTAGATAGCATGGATCAAAATATCTACACTTAAACAGATGCACTTATATGTATGGTTGCTCCTCACTCTTAGAAGCCAAATTTGCCCCTGATTTCATCATATCTAAGTGCTCAGAGATTTAAATAAAAAAGTGCCATGTTGCATCAGAAGCCATATTTTAGAAATATTCTTCTATGTGAAACTTGGGGACTGTACCATGGCTCCACTGTGTGAATGAGGCCTTAATGTACTATTTGAGTTATACCTTTGTCATATATTTTCATGAGTTCCATTGCGGACTCTTTGCAGGATGTAAAAGTAAAGAGCGCTTTGCAGCAGAAGCATTACAAATCATCTACTAAGTCTTTCCCTTTGAGCTATAGATTGGCAGTATTCTGACACAGTGCGCCACTGGCACTGAGAGCCCCACTGCCACAGGGGTGGTGCAGGCACGGTTTCAGTCACTGCTCTGTGAACAGAGAGTGGCGGCTGTAACCGTGCCTCTGGCACTGACTGACAGCTGGCTCTAATAATCAGTGCCAGGGGTGTAGAAATTTTTCCCCTGTCTCAGCATTTTTTGGTTTATTATTTAAAGTGCCCTTTTAAAAAATGTTTACGGTAATTGGAAATTGGTCTTAATGGTTATTTTACACTTTGGCATAGCAGTAGGGTGTTATCTTATCATGGACAAACACTAGTTTCAAATATGTATCTTTTTAAATGTTTTTAATCATGTTCTTTTTCTGGTGTATTATTTCCTAACAAAAATGCACACTTTATTGGTGATCCTCGCTATAATTTGAACTCTTTTTTTTGTATTTTACTATACATAGAACTAAAGAGGAGGTGTGGTGCTAAAACAGCTCTTTCATTTTCAGCATCATGGGAGTCCCAAAGGTCTGACCCCCTGAAACATAAAGTGATTGCACATCCTAGCTACATGAAATTATATAAGAAAAGATTCCCATATTGATGGTCAAACTGGACCCTCTGTTACAGTACTAGGTTTTAGTAATTGGTGCCCACTCCAGGCCCTTTTCATGACCCTTGGTCCAATTCCCCACTCTTTTGCTGTCTGCAAAACCTGCCATCATGGCTGTGTCCTCACCAACAACTATGGAGCTGCTGATTCCTAAGGCTAGCCTCACAGTTCAAAATATGGACCTCCACAGATCATAATGTTATTATATTCTTATCAATATGCCCCTTTTCATGAGTTTCCAGGCTGTTAAAGGAAATAAATTCTTAAAAGAAATCCAGCTGGCGATTCACGCTGCTCAAACTTAGGGCAGCATGAATGAGAGCTTTGCTGCACAAGTGCAGCTAGGTATCTTTTTCTCTGAAAAGCTGTGGACATTAGCCAGAGACCAGACATGTCCGGTTCCTCCCCTGGCCGACACTTCACAGTGCTACAAGAGGTGATTGACTGGTCTGTCCTTATGTATACAAGAGGGAGAAACCCTCTTGTTTATTACCGGTTGCGGTGCTGGGAAGAGCAGGCCAGGAATGTTGCCAAACTATTCTTGTCACTGGCTATAGTCCCCAGCCGGAAGTTCCAAGAATACTCTCTCCGAAACCCCAGAGCCTTTCAGAAAAAAATTCACCCGACCGCAATTTTGCGACTTGTACTGCCTGCAGTTTGGGTGACATGAATCACTTGACATCTTCCCTTTAAGAATGACTGGGCACAGATGTAGAAAGCTCTAAGCTGTGAGAAGTATTATGTCTGATGAGATGAAACGCAGGACAGTCCAAATGTAATCTATCACCATTCTGATGCCTTATAGACATTTTTCCTTTAAAATCACTAATGGGTCCCCCATCTATGAATAGTATCTAATAATAATGGAGTGCCTAGTGTTATATGCATATCATTACACTGTATATATTGATGCGTAAGCGTAGCTTTGAACTTAATATTCATTCACATGCTTTTCCCCCCGCCAGATGTTGAAAACCAATCTCCTACAATGAGCTCACTGCTCACATCCAGTAGCTCAAAGCATTTAGATACTCTACAAGTAATGAGAGAAGAAGCTAAAGCTGTCCAGCTAAATTGTTAAGATAAACAACAGAAGATTGGGAAAAAAAAAACATTTTCATTGGAAGAGAAAAGCTTTCCATGCCACAGGATCCAAGGTCAAGTAAGGGCCGTAATTTTATTTTATCTGGAATTGCTGCATAACTGAACTGGCAGAAATAGCCTCTGACTTAATGTGGCATGACTAGTTCTGTAAGGAAATAATAATACACCAGCATTTGTTCTGCAAAAAAAAAATGCTTTTCAGCACCCATCTAAATACAGCCATTGATCTATTCATGAGACAGAATTTATAGGACTCCTCTCATAAAGTCTCGGCTTCAGCATATCAAACACTGGAAAAAGAAGCACAAATTGCTTGTTTACATTCCTAAAAAAAGCAATGAAGGATATTTATTCATTTTTGTACAATTAGAGATTTAGTCATATCTGCAAAAATGCTCAGTATTTCTACTCCACTAATATAAAGCCCAGAAAAAAATATTATAGCTATTACTAATAAGAATTATCATTGTCGTCAATAATGACATCTGTAAATTATAAGTATCCAAACACCACACTGAGATGTAAAGATGGGGTGGTGGGCAGAAGAATATATAAAGTACTTGGCACTCCTTATTTGTTTGGGAATTTTTATAACATAAGAAATCTGTCACGCTTACCGCTCCCGCTGGTTACATGCTCGCCGCCTCCACCGTGCTCTCGGCTCCTGCCGCTGCTTCCATCTCGGGGTCCGCGTTGCCCATGGCCTCCGGGCGCGCCTGCCACACTCGGCGCGCTCCTGCAGCAGGCGCGTGCTCGCCAGCACTCCTGCCCCCTGCCCCGCGGTCAGTCTCAGTGCTCTGCTCGGGGCGCATGCGCATCTCGCACCCCAGGTCACAGCACAGGCTAAGCCATGCCATCTCTCCGCCTCCATGACCCTGCTGACCTGACCTGGAACTCCTGCTCCTACAAAAGGCAGCCTTCCCTCCAGTTCACTGCCTGATCGTCTGTTGTGTCCCACGACAGATTCTCAGGCCCACCTTTCCCTGCCGTGCGCCCTGTCTTGTGCTAGCATTCCGCTTTGTTTCTCCAGCTGAGCTCTTAACTTTTACATTGTCTTCCAGAGCCCGCCGTTCCAGTCCATTCCTGCCTACTCCCGTGTGTGCCTTTCCTAACTGTTCCTGCCTGCTCCAGTGCTTCCGGTCCTTCTCTCCATCCAGTCCTGCAGCTGTCCCTCCCATGTTCGCCGGTCTGCCCTGTTTGCCTTCCAGCCCGGTGTCTGCCTATTTTCACCTCCAAGTTGTCACCAAGGTATCAGCTTCCGCGGCGATAGTCTCCTCCGGGCCTGCCCCAAACGCTCCCTGTATAGGGGGTGGTACACCTGGCCCGCTCGCCCGGGGGCAGGTTCGTCGTCCCGGCCCTGTGGGTTCACCCTTGGAGTCCTCCCAGCCTCACAAAATCTACTGTAAAAATGATATAATAATGATGACATTTCGTCATTTAGCCCTTCACAACCTTGCGATTTTTCGTTTTTGCATTTTTGTTTTTTTGCTCCCCTTTTTCCCAGAGCTATAATTTGTTTGTATTTTTCTATCAATATGGCCATGTCAGGGCTTGTTTTTTGTGAGATGAATGGTACCTTTGAACGACACCATTGGTTTTACCATATAGTGTACTGGAAAATGGGATAAAAATTTCAAGTATGGTGAAATTGCAAACACAATGCAATTCCAGAATTGTTTTTTTTAACCATGTTCACTAAATGCTAAAACTGACCTGCCATTATGATTCCCCAGGTCAGTTTGAGTATGCAGATACCAAACGTGTAGTTTTTTTTTATTTAAGTGGTGATAAAACCCCCAAAATTTATAAAAAAGGTGCCATTTTCTGAGACCTGTAGCGTCTTCACATTGCTGCAAGTGGGAGACGAGTGTCAGTAATCTGCGCTCCGATTCTCTCACATGACAAGATCGGAACACAGCTGCGGAGGAGACAGAGAAAGTAATTTCTCCATCTACTCTGCTGGCGGTGTTGGCATGAATCGCCCTGCACTCGGGTGATATTTGAGTGCTGTGCGATGTTTCACCCGCACCCTTAGGCCAGGGTCACACTTGCAATTGTGATGCGAGAAACTCGTGCGAGTCTCTCATATCAATACCCAGCACTTCCACTGGCACTCGGGACCGGATTGTGCGGCTGTATGTCTTTCTATGCAGCCGCACACTCCGGTCTCGAGTGTCGGCTGCAGCGCCGGGTATTGATGCGAGAGACTCACTCGAGTTTCTCGCATCACACTCGCAAGCGTGACCCCGGCCTTAGACTTATATAGGTGCGAGAGAGCTGAGACTCTCTGCCAATCACAGCATGCTGTTCTCTAATGCCGATTCTGCATATGAAAATAATCGTAGATGTGAACTGCCCCATGGAATAACACTGGGCTGAGTGCTATGTGATGTTTTGTCACATAGCACTCAGTCATGTTATACGGTAGTGTAACGCAGGCCTAATACTGATCATTTAAGGTGCATAGGGAGGTCTGGTATTTCATAATTCCACATAGCTATTTAATCCCATGGATTTGCCAGGTTGGTCTTCAAATGGAAGTTGGAATTACGTGAGATCAAAATGACCCAGTCTGTGTCTCCCAAGACAAGCTATGTTATATTGTAGCCTGTCTCGGTAATTTACCTTACCCACCTTTTTGCACAACGTAAATTTCCTCAATGCGATTCTAGGTCAAGCTCCTGCTTTTATAACTCTCAAAAGTATGGAGTTCAGATCTCTAACATGCATGTGCCTAAAGACTTGTATAGTCTGCATGGGGTATAATAACTTTAATGCACTCATTATATTTAAGATCACAGAGAGCTGTCTAGTTCATTCTTGCTTTTTACCAAGGAAAGTGAAATAATTATAATTGTACACAGAGGAAAATGCCTTCCACCTGTGATATTATTATTTTGGATAAGATCTTAGGAATCACACTAATTAGCAAAACAGACTGACATCACTCAGGGAACAGTAAACCTTTACCCAGTTTTGGGAGCAGTTTAATATACAAAGTGTTGAGTTGGTCAATATCTTTGTGTCTTGTGTATTGGTGTTGAAGAGTTTTAATAATGCTGGGAAACTTGATTAAGTAATGCTTTGTAAGAATCTCCTGTGAACACAGCTCTTGTGTTCCTTAATTTTTTTAGTGTTGCATCCAATCCAAATTCTTTCAAGAATTGAGCATTGAGTATTTTTACCACGGCTGGTCAGGAGACAAATCTCCAGGAGTGGGCCCTCTGGACCGTGGCAACGAGGGGCCCCGGGCGAGCTGCCAGATGGAGCCGACCCCTATACAGGGATCGTTAGGAGCAGGCCCAGGGGTTCGGGTACCATGATAGCTGGTACCGAGAGGGGCGGCTCAGGACAGACTGGAGTAGGAGTGCAGGACTGAAGCGTAGACAACAGAGCTGGATCACTGGAGACTGGACCGGAGTAGAACTGCAGGACTGGAACATAGACAACAGGACGGAGCAGGAACACGGCAGGCAGGACTGGAGTATGACTGTAGGACTGGAGTGTGGATAGCAGGATGGAGCAGGAACACCGGAGGCAGGACTGGAGTAGGACTGAAGGACTGGAGTGTGGATAGCAGGATGGAGCAAGAACACTGGTGGCAGGACTGGAGTAGGACTGAAGGACTGGAGTGTGGATAGCAGGGTGGAGCAGGAACACCAGAGGCAGGACTGGAGTAGGACTGAAGGACTGGAGTGTGGATAGCAGGATGGAGCAAGAACACCAGAGGCAGGACTGGAGTAGGACTGAAGGACTGGAGAGTGGATAGCAGGGTGGAGTAGGAACACCGGAGGAAGGACTGGAGTAGAACTGAGGGACCGGAGTGTGGATAGCAGGGTGGAGCAGGAACACTGGAGGCAGGACTGGGGTAGGACTGAAGGACTGGAGTGTGGATAGCAGGATGCAGCAGGAACACCGGAGGCAGGACAGGAGTAGGATTGAAGGACTGGAGTGTGGATAGCAGGGTGGAGCAGGAACACCAGAGGCAGGACTGGAGTATAGATAGCTGGACCCACGGAGCACCAGACGGCGGAGCTACTGCAGGGACCACGGAAGGCAGAACTGCAAGGCTACTGCAGGAATTACTGAAGACAGGACTGCGAGACTGCAGAGAGCACACGAGGAAGCAGGGCCCAGTGTGCTAGCAAACACAATGATCAGGCACATCCCTCAGGGGGGAACGGCCTGATATGGCCCTGTCTGGTCTGCCATTGGTCCGTAGGTGCTTCCGGGTCAGGGCATTGCCGGAGCACAAGTAACAGGAGGGAGGCGCGGCCGCGGCCTATGGCGCATGGCATTGCATGCAGAGACCCCGTCGGCTGCGAGCCTGTCAGAAGGGACTGCCGTGGTTGTCGGGCGGCGGGGGGCTGTGGCGTGGGAACGGAGGCCGGGTGAGTATGTGGAGGCGGCGTGACAAGCATCTCCAGTTGCTTTGATTTTAACTTTTAGCAACTTGACTTTCTTTAGATGAGTTTCTTTGGCTTATATGTGGCCTGATTCTTTATTGAGATTTGCGTATTAAGTTCTCAGCTGTGGATTAATAACTGATGAGTCAGATATGGCCATGAGTGATATATTCCCTATTTTCTCTCATATCCAGTGCTGAATCAAAGTCCTCCAGCATTATTTTTTGATACAGGAAGACCTTCCCGGCTATTCCCCAACTAACTCCTCCTATAATTAACTCTTATATTACTAACTATACAGTAGTGAACTCTATGCCCCCATCCAGTAGCCACAACCCAGACCGCCCTGTCCCTGTAATATACATAGCGCAATAACATGAAGTTTACACATGTAACACAGAATTACAAAACAGCGGTACAAATACACTATGCTCCAAATTATTATGCAAATTGTGTTTAAGTGTCATAGCATTTTTTTTGTTTTTTTTTAATGAAACCCATTAATGGTATTGTGTCTCAGGGTTCTTTGGATCACTGAAATCAATCTCAGATACCTGTGATAATTAGTTTGCCATGTGAGCCCAATAAAAGGAAAACTGGATGTTCCACACTATTGAGCAGGCAACAGTTTTCAAGTAACATGGGAAAGAAAAAGGATCTCTCTGCTGCTGAAAAGCATCAAATAGTGCAATGCCTCGGTCAAGGGATGAAAACATTAGATATTTCCCAAAAACTTAAGCGTGATCACCGTACTGTTAAAAGATTTGTGGCTGATTCTGAGCACAGACGTCTTCGTGCTGATAAAGGCAGAATGAGGAAGGTTTCTGCCAGGCAAGTTCATCAGATTAAGAGAGCAGCTGCTAAAAAGCCATTACAAACCAGCAAACAGATATTTGAAGCTGCTGGTGCCTTTGGAGTCCCTCAAACCTCAAGGTGTAGGATCCTTCAAAGGCTTGATGTGGTGCATAAACCTACTATTCGGCCACCCCTAAATAGTGTTCGCAAGCAGAAATGGTTGCAGTGGGCCCAGACATACATGAAGACTAATTTTCAAATAGTCTTGTTACTGATGAGGGTCGCGCAACCCTGGATGGAGTAGTGGATGGTTGGTGGATGGCCACCATGTCACAACAAGGCTGCGACGTCAGCAAGGAGGTGGAGGAGTCATGTTTTGGGCCAGAATCATGGGGAAACAGCTGGTAGGGCCCATTAAGGTTCCTGAAGGTGTGAAAATGACCTCTGCAAAGTATATAGAGTTTCTGACTGACAAATTTCTTCCATGGTATAAAAAGCAGAAACGTGCCTTCAGGAGCAAAATCATCTTCATGCATGACAATGCACCATCTCATGCTGCAAAGAATACCTCTGAGTCATTGGCTGCTATGGGCATAAAAGGAGATAAACTCATGGTGTGGCCACCATCTTCCCCTGACCTCAACCCTATAGAGAACCTTTGAAGTATCATCAAGCAAAAGATCTATGAGGGTGGGAGGCAGTTCACATCAAAACAGCAGCTCTGGGAGGCTATTCTGACTTCATGCAAAGAAATACAAGCAGAAACTCGCCAAAAATTCACAAGTTCAATGGATGCAAGAATTGTGAAGGTGATATCAAAGAAGGGTTCCTATGTTAACATGTAACTTGGCCTGTAGGATGTTTTGGAGTTAAATAGCTTTTTTGTTCAGTGAATGTGACCTCCTAATGCTGCAAATTCCACAAACTGAGCATTTTCAGTTCTTTAAAACATATCAAATGTTTAGAAATTCTACTGTGCCTAATAATTTGGAACAGTGCATTGTGCATTTTTATTCATTTTGGAGATTATACTGTTATCATTGGGAGGTTTCTTCAATAAAATTCGATGCATACTCTAACGGGTGATGACTTTTATTAGACTGACTGTCATTTGCACCGGCCACTTAGGAAAATCAGAGAAAAATATCATTTCCATAATAATTTGGAACATAGTGTATATACATGTATATGAGGTAATGTGCGGTCACTAATCTGCCTATTTTCCTATTCAGAGCTATTTGCCTGCTTATGACCTCTCTTTACCTTGTGCTCGCAACCCTTGAATGCCATTCCTATTTTTACTACTCCAGTGTTTTATGAACATCACCTTGCTTGTATACGTTTTTGCAATACTTTTCAAATGGTAATGCACTGGCACTTTATTATTATGTGTGGTTTATTTTAACCCTTTGTACTCTGGGCATTTGATAGGAGGTATTCATTAACCCCTTTATATTTGACCTTTCACCTTTTTGTATTTTTTATTTCATGGGCTGCTTGCCATGTAGGTGATTTTATATTGTCATCCTATGCATATTACCGTCAAGGGGCGGCTTGTTCTATTTTCTAATTGCGTCCATATTTTATATGTAAATAGTTCTATTTATAAAAATCTTTTAATTAATTCAAATAAAAGTTGATTCAATTTTACATTTCATAATTACCTGCTTTGGTCTGTTATTATGCACTTCTTTGTTAGATCCTTTAGGCAATGACAGTGATAGAGGTATACTGCATACTCTCTAAACTTTGCGAAAATCTGAAAGACCCAAAGCTTCTGTTTTTTTTCTACATACATCAGGCTTTTTGGGTTTTATTTATTCAGGAAGGTGCATTATGCATAAATAATTCTGCCTTGACCTGTTTTCCAGAACTTACATATGGTCTTGCAGGATATTTGCTTTCAACAGGTCTCGAATTTGTGTCTGGAAAGTTATAGTTTCATCCTCTAGTGGAGAGGTCCCTTTTTTAATGTCTTATGCTGGAAAACTGCTGCCTCTAATCACTGCAGGTCAGTGGCATACCACCAATAGCAGCAGACCATGTGGCCGCTATGCTGCCTGTGAGTCAGGAGTCAGAGGGGCCCAATGCCAGCACCAGCACTGGCTCCCCAACCTGGCATTGCACTTTCACTGTATCATCATCCAGTTGAAAGCAATGATGGAACATAGCCTCTGCATCTGTTCTCTGACTTGTTCAGGATAACAGGTGCAACATAATATCCCTTCTTCATGCTCGGTGTTCATATATATACTACAGAGACTGGAGTGGAGCAGCAGGGGTATGCAGGAAGGTGAGTATTTTCTTTCTCTCTTAATCATTGAGTACATTTTGTTTGCTATTATACTGTTTGGAGGGTTATGGGGGCCCATTAAAGTGTTTGAAGGGCTATTTGGGTGGGTGTATTATATTATATGTGGGGGCCATTATACTATTTGGAAGTAGAGATGAGCGACTTTTTTCAGGTCGAGTCGGGTTTCATGAAACCAGACTTTCTCAAAAGTCGGGTCGAACGAAATAAGCCAATTATCGTGAAAAGTCGAAGGCCAACTGAAACACGAAACCCAATGTAAGTCAATGGGGAACCAAGGTCGGCAGGGAGTGGAGGACAGGAAACACACCTACAGTGCTCATTTTAATGCCGAAAACATCAATTCTTATTACTTAAGCTTGTCAACCTTAATTTACTTTATAATAATAGTTACGCATTGAAAACTGGGGGTTATTTGGCTAAAGTTGTGGGGGGGAAGGGCTGGCTTCAGATTTTCGTGGGCCCTGGGCGAAAGAGTGTCACTGGGCTCTTTTAACACGTGCCACAATTCATGATCCTCTGATACGGCAGAGAAATAGCGGTATAGTACTTTAAAAAATACTTCACTTCTTACATCTCATGATTGATATCCATTCTAAATTCTCCAATAGCTCCAAAAATGGACAGTATATTACTCCATACAGTATTATGGCCACCGCATAGTGCGCTATACAGAGTAATGAGGCCCATATATTTCTCCATACAGAATCATTGGTCCCATATAATGTTTGAAACAGTATATGATGAGCTCCACAGAATGCTCTGGTATTTGTTCGTCACCATGGATGAAGCTTCACTGTGTTATGGGCCCAAATAATGCTCCATATATAATGGGCCCCATTTCTAATGCTCCAGTGCATAATGGGCCCTGTAAATGCTGCTCCAGTGTCTGATGTCCACCTTTGGAATGCTCCAGTGTATGGTGGGCCTCAAATATCATTCTCCAGAGTATAGTGCTCCCCAAAAATAGCTGTCCCAACATTGAAAACAATTTAATAACTCTCCTTGCTAGGGAATCCCTGTACTACTCTGGACTCCTCGTCATCCCCATCTTCCATCTCACTGCACTTGGACTGTTAAGGCAGAGGGCGTACAGACGTGATGTCATCGCGCTCTCTGACCAGAATGTCACTGTCAGGAAAAGCGGAAGACGTCACGGAGGTGGAGCAGGGGGAGGTAAGTATTTCTACTTTGCAAGTGCTGTGATCCTGAGCAAGCAGGGGGCCCACTCGTTGGCGATAGCACTGGCACAGGGCCCCTCATAGTACGGCGGTGCGTCTGATGGTGGGTGGAGGGCCCTCCAACCGGCAGAGACACTTTTGCGTACTATGAGGGGCCCTGTGCCAGTGCCGTTGCCCATGAGTATGCCCCCCCACCTGCTCAAGGAACCTGCACTTTCATCTGCACCTTCCTCTTTGTCACCGTGTAAGGTGGTATAGTATGCAGGAAGGGGAACCTCAGTTTCATCAGGGTCAGATTCTGGCTGTGTAGAGTGCGAGGGGAATGTAGTGGTCTGGGTCAATGTACCAGCAGAATCATCTAGCAGTGGCTGGGCATCACTGCAATTGTAGCGCCCCGAGTAGTACGGTCGCCACAGTGGCATTACCTTCCTCCTAGGGAGTGTGATGTCATGCTTGGGAGCAACGAAGGATCTCTCTAGCAGTTAAACCAACGCACAACACAGTTCCCACTCCAGGCCAGCAGGGAGGCCTCTGAACCTGACTGCTGAGGAGCTGCTCTCTGTGGTCGGGAGGAGGTAAGTTAGGGCAGTCTGTGAAAGGAAGGGGAAGTGTGTGGACGTGAGAAGGGGAGCTGGAGGATGAGCAGAGTTAAGGCTCACTCCTAGCTGGAGCGCATGGTTGGGATTTTGGTCTCCGAGTTTGTAGGGACACTGACGGTCCTGCAGCAGAAACTGGAGGAAGTAGCAGCTGTAAATGCTCTGTTCCCAACTAAGGCTTGGAGGCCCCAGCAGCGACGTGTGTGAGCCAGAAGGAAAAGGCTATGGCTGCCTGTCATACGAGAAAGTTCCATAAGAGAGTCAACAGGGGGAACTTCAGTGAACTCAGTACTACGAGTACCTCAGATAAGCGCTAGAACGGAGGCCACACTACCTATCTGCAGAGAGAGAATTCCAAATTTGCTTCCAGGCTGACCAACTCTTTCTCCATCTGTACTCTGGGTCCTGTATGGCACTTACCAAGTACTGGTAAAGGAACTGCACGACTGTGTCTGCCATCTTTCTCCTGCGCCTGGCGCATGGCTCTGCTACATCCTGCACTGCACACCATCTACCAACTCTTTCATCTGCCCTGCGACTATGGCCCTACCTGTGCAGGGCTTCTACATCTTAGCTGCACCACAACACCTGTCCCAGAGAAGCGACACTGCAGCGAGGGTCAATCTGATCAGAAACCACAGGTGGCATCACGTATCATTCACCTATAAACATTATTCACCCCTTTGCATGGACGCCCAGGGCCACGGAACGGGTCATCACCACCAACGTGACACATCCCTCTGAGACACCGGCCTGGTACCGATTAACCCCACTGCCCTGGCTAGCCACCCACACTCCATGTCAGATTCATCTTGGACTGGGGAATTCACGATTTGACTTGATAACCCAGGCATGGTATGATAGAAAGAGCTACATGGACTAATGTGAAGTGTGGCCTGCTGCATCATTCACTTTTGGTGGGGGTGAAGGACACAAGGAAAGGGGTTCTTCCTGACCAGGAGCCAGCACTTGATGACTCAGTGCTTGCATTTTTTGAAACTTCAGAAGAGGAGGGCATATTTGCTGGAGTCTGTTTCGGCAATGTAAGCCAAAACCAGTTCCTGATGCTCCGACTTTAAAAGCGGTTAACCTACTCCCAGAAAAGGTAGCCTTCCAGAGCTAGACCATGACGCAGGCTCAACACCTCCTGCCTTAGCTGCTATTGTGCTTTTGCCACTAACAGCAGATGCACCACCATCAGCACCAGCTGGCCCCCCCACACCCACATCCGCGGCCTCTTCCACCAAACTTCAAAATGTTGCAGAACATGAACCCCAAATAACATCAAATATATGGTACTGTATCAGAAGCGTACAGCTCTATACAGTCAAAGGATGATTGTCAATCTCCCTATATATACCATCAGTCACACAGACGCTCACAGGCTCAGTATGGATTAGACAAAGAATATAAAAAGTAGAAAAAGTGTACAGTATCATCAGATAGCAGGTATATATAGCATAGTGTAAACATTCTAAATCTCCGTAGATATTTCAGGAGGCAGACACAGACGCTCTCAGGCTCAGTATGGATTACATCACAATATAAAAAGCCGTAAAAAGGTAATCGATCTGAAGAGTACAGCTGTACACAGTGTAGGGGTCATTGTTGTCAATCTCAGTATTTATTTCCACAGTCAGAAAATAACACTCACTTGGTCAGTTTGGATTAGACCAGAATATAAAAAGCAGTAAATGGGTAATGTATCACAAGCGTAGAGCTGTATACACTAGTGTTGGGGTAATTTTTAAATGTTCATCTAAATTGCAGGGCAGGAGTAACCCACAGACTGTCACACGCTCAGGATGGATCACACCACAATATAACAAGAAGATCCGCAAGAAATAATCACACATGTGGGACAATGTTCCAGGTGTCAATGATACACTTAGAGTGGTGGGTGGAGGAGGACTAGGTGTATATATAGCATAGTTTAAACATTAAAAATGTACGTCTATAATTTCAGGAGTAGTGTTGAGCCACCCCGCTAGTGTTCCAGTATGTTTTGGCTCGTCGAGCACAAGGCAAGTTCATCGAATGTTTGTCGAATGTTCGACGAACAACGTTGAATACCATTGAAAACAATGGCAGGCAAACACAAACACATACAAACACATATAAAACAATTACAAAACACCTTAATAGGTGTCCCAAAGCAGACAAAATGCTCAGAATACAAAAATAACATATGGAAAACGGCAACTACATATAAAAAAGAGGTGGAGGAGTAAAAGGAGGAGGAGGAGACACAGATATAGGCATGTCATGCCCTTATGCCCTTATGGAGTCAAGAAAGGCTGGAATAAAAATGTAAAATACCAAAAAAACAGTAAAAATCTGAAATCGAAGATGATCATATACCGTCGGACATCCCACCATAAATTAGACCACCTGCTGATCGGGCGGCATTATTCCCACGAACCTCCGAACAGCGTCCATGAAGGCAAAGTGTTAGGTTTGGTTTCGAACACCGCCCAAAACAGCTGGAATTTTAACTTGGCGAACAGGTCGACTCGAACACCGCTCATCTCTAATCAGGAGGCAGACTCAGACGTTCTCAGGCCCAGTATGGATTTGACAAGATTGTACAAAGTTGAGAAAGGGTACAGTATCACCGGATAACAGGTATATATGTAGCATAGTGTACACCTGAAAAACCTATGTCTATATATCAGGAGGCAGACTCAGAGGGATTAGACAAGAACCTAAAAAGTAGAAAAAGGGTTATGTATTCGAAGCATACACCAGTATACACTTTTGGGGTATTTATCAATCTTCATATATATTTCAGTCTCAGTAAGACAGACCAGACTCTCCGCAAGAGGAAACGAGATGGATACAAGTACAGACGGAAAGTCGACCGATTGCAGAAATTTTAGAATTACTAATCATGGTGAAAACTCCCAGGAGAATTCTCAGAGGCGATGCTGACCCTCAATTACTTTGTCTGTAGAGACAGCGAAAACAGTTCTTGTGAAGAAAGGTTTGCTGTATCGCAGTACCGTAGAACGCATCAACGTTACTCATCTCCATCAAATTGTGATCACAGGGACAGATGTAGACATTCTCCTCACTGCCTATCATGATCTGTCCGGTAACTTTGAGTGCAAAAGACAGAAGCCACAGGCCGTAGGCAATTCTATTGGATTGGCATGAGAGGACACATTTAAAAATGTGGGCAGGAATGTCACATATCTGTGAGTCGGAAAACCATGAAAGCTGATGATAAACCACCACTGCATCTCATTGTGAGTCGACGTCCATAACAAATGGAAGCCATTGATCATCTGAAGATAGAGCCCAGCAGGACAGGGCATAGCTACGTCTTAACCATCATCTATCAATTCACCAAATTTGTATTGGCAGCCCTAGTGAAGCATTTAACAGGCCAGACTGCACAGTGGTGGAGCAGGGAGAGGTAAGTATTGCAAGTGCTGGTGCCCTAAGCAAGCAGGGGGTCGGCCCACTTGTGGGCGGCGGTACTGGCACAGGGCCCCTCATAGTACGCCGGTGTGTCTGACGACGGGTGTGCACCCCCACCATCATAGACACTTGATTCTACTATGAGGGACCTTGTGCCAGTGCCGTTGCCAAAGAGTGTGCCCACCCACCTGTCCAGGGCTACGGCACTCGCACGGGTGCGTGCGCCAGGTGGTGACCCCGGCCCTGTGGGTGGAGGCAGCCAAGTTAGGGAGGTGGAAAAAATGGCATATGTTGATGTTGAACATTCAGCAGCTGCAAATGGAGTAATTGGAGAAGTCCGTGGAAGAGGAGGACAAAAGCAAGCCATTTTTCTGGCAACCTACGTGTCAGCAGGGGAGGGTGGGACAAAATCTTTTGAAACCCATGCATGGTTCATTTTAATGAAGGTTAGATCATCAACATTTTGGGTCGACAGACGGGTCCTTTTTTCTGTCAGGATTGATCCAGCTGCACTGAAGACTCTTTCAGATAGCACACTAGCAGCAGGGCAAGCGAGCTCCTGTAAGGCATATTGTGCCAATTCAGGCCAGGTGTCAAGTTTACTGGCCCAATAGTCAAAGGGGAATGACCGGTGAGGGAGAACATTGATATGGGAGGAGAAGTAGTTTGTTACCATAGTTGACAACTTATGTCTCCTGTCACTTTCGATCGATGCAGTATTACCAGTCATGTGAGCGGTACTTGAAAAATCAGTCCACAACATGGTCATGAAACCCCTGTGTCCAATGCCACTTCAGCTGTGTGCACCACGAACACCTCTTCCATGTTGCCCCCTGCGGCTCGTTGGAAAAACATCACCGCCGCTGTGTGCTGGGAATGCCTCAAAAAACGGTTTACCAGAGTTGCTTGTTTGTTAGCCAATATTAGCTCTAGGTTCTCCTGTGGCATGATGTTTTGGAATTTGCCTTTATAGCGTGGATCCAGGATGCTGGCCAACCTGCAGGATCTGCAAGGCATAATCAGACATGTGGGCCAATGTTCCAGGTGGCGATGATGCACTGGGTGGAGGAGCACTTTCTGGCAAATCAACATCCCTCCAGTCACGCACAAACTATGTACCTGACCTTGCCACACCAACATTTTTTCTTGCCCTCTGAGATGCATCCTCCTCCCCAAAATAATCATCCCCATCCTCCTCCTCCTCTTTCTCTTCTTCCTCCACGAGACTTCCCTGAGCAGACAATGGCTGACTGTCATCAAGGCTTCCCTCCTCCTCTTCCTCCTCGGCAGCAGTCGCCTGCTCCTTAATGTGCGTCAAAGTTTGCATGAGCAGACGCATAAGTGGGATGCTCATGCTTATGATGGCGTCTGTGCTTACCAGCCATGTGCATTCCTCAAAACACTGAATTACTTTACAGAGGTCTTTCATCTTCGACCACTGCACAACAGACAACTCCATGTGTGCCTGAAAACTGCCTGCCCGTGTATCCTCCCACAAATGAATTACAGCCTGCCTCTGTTCGCACAGCCTGTGAACCATGTGCAGGGTGGAGTTTCACCTTGTTGCATCGTCGATAATTAGGCGGTGCTTGGGAAGGTGGAGCAATCGCTGCAGCTTCTGCATACGACTGGAGTGTACGGGCAACTGGCGGATGTGCGAGCACAGTCTTCGCACCTTATGGAGCAGGGCTGTTAACTCCAGATAACTATTGAGGATGCACTGCACCACCAGGTTCAAGGTGTGAGCCAGGCAAGGTATGTGTCTGAGTTTTGAAAGGGCTATGGCTGCCATAAAATTCTGGCCATTATCACTAACTACCTTGCCTGCCTCAAGATGTAGACTGCCCAGCCATGACTCAGTTTTTTGCTGCAAGTAGTCGGCCAGTAGCTCCGCGGTGTGTCTTTTGTCGCCCAAACACATCATCTTCAACACAGCCTGCTGACGCTTACCACTAGCTGTTCGATAGTGGGACAACTCGTGTGCAACACTGGCAGCTGCAGATGGAGTGCTCGTGCGACTGCGCTCTGTGGATGAGCTTTCGCTTCTGGAGGAGGAGGAGAGGAGGGTCGAACGCCTACAGCCAACTGTTTCCTAAACCATGAGCTAGGTAGCACTGTCCCACCACCACTGTCCCCTGTGGACTCGGCATCCACCACATTAACCTAGTGCGCAGTGATGGACACGTAACGGCCCTGGCCATGCCTACTGGACCATGCATGTGTTGTGAGGTGCACCTTTCCACTCACTGATTGCTTGAGTGCATGGACAATGCGGTCTTTCACATGCACGTGGAGGGCTGGGAGGGCTTTTCGAGAAAAGTGCTGACTGGGTAGGTCATAGCGTGGTACTGCGTAGGCCATGAGCTCGCGGAAAGCTTTGCTTTCAACCAACCGGTAGGGCATCATCTCTAACGAGATTAGTTTGGCAATGTGGGCGTTAAATGCCAGTGTACGCGGATGAGAGGATGAGTACTTTCTTGTCCTACTCAGAGTCTCTGGTATGGTGAGCTGGACTTGAGAGCTGCATATGGTGGAACTAGCGGTGGACATGGCGGACTGAGAGAGTGTTGGTGATGGTGTTGGTGGTGTTGCTAATGGCCTAGATTCAGTCTTTCGTAGCAATAACATTGTGATTCCATGTCTGCTTTGCCCTTGTGACGACACCTCGACATTTGCTGCTGGTGGTGTGCTAACCGGTGGGCTTACAGTGGGGGAAGTGATGTAGCGTTGCTGACTACCTTCATTCGGAGCAGGTGCACATGTGGTACGTGAGGTTTGGTAGTCCATCCACGCTTGCAAGTGCATGGTAGTTAAATGTCTAAGCATGCAACTGGTATTCAAATTTCTCAGATTTTTCCCTCGGCTAAAGGTCTTTGCGCACTTCTTACAGATAACTTTTGCCTGATCATGAGGATTTTGTTCAAAAAAGTGCCACACTGCACTCTTCCTACTATGGAAGACATTTTGAGACCTTGCACGCTGTGCTAATTTGACCGTCTGGCCAAGCTGTCCTGCAACTCTTTTGGTTTTTGTAACACGTTTTTGGACTGCTACGTTCATGCCAGATAACAGCTGTTGTGATGTTGCCTGCTGCGGATCCCCCTCCTCCTCTTCTGAGCTATTGGCAGCGGCACCCTCTTTTCCCAATGGATGCCAATCTGGGTTACCAACTGGGTCATCCATCACCTCCTCTTCAATTTCATCTGCACCTTCCTCTGTGTCACCGTGTAAGGTGGTATAGTATGCGGGAAGGGGCACCTGAGTTTCATCAGGGTCTGATTCCGCCTCAGTACACTGCGAGGACAATGTAGTGCTTTGAGTGAATGTACCAGCAGAAAAATCTAGCAGTGGCTGTGCATCAGTGCACTCCATGTCAGATTCACCTTGGACTGGTGAATTCACGATTTGACTTGCTAACCCAGGCATGGTATGTGAAAAGAGCTCCATGGAGTAATCGGTAGTATGGCCTGCCACATCCTTCACTTTGGTAACGGTGAAGGACACAAGGAAAGGTGTTGTTCCTGACCAGGAGCCTCCACTGACGACTCAGTGCTTTTATTTTTTGAAACTTCAGAAGAGGAGGCGAGAGAGCTGGAGGCTGTGTCAGCAAAGTAAGCCAAAACTTGTTCCTAAAGCTTCAGCTTTAAAAGTGGTTTACCTACTCCCAGAAAAGAGAGCCTTCGAGGCCATGTGGAGTCAGACGATGACGCAGGTTCAACACCTCCTGCCTTAGGTGCAATTGTGCTTTTGCCACTACCAACAGATGCAACACCCCCACCACCACCATCGGGACCAGCTGGCAACCCCCGCCCACATCCATGGCGTCTTCCGTCATACTTGCTTATTTTTGTGAAAATGTACCCAAAATACCACCAGCTATATGGTACCGTATAACAAGGTAGAAGGTGTATCTACTATTGGTGAGCATTTGAATCTCACTATAGATTTGAGGACGCTGAACTATTGTCTTAGGCCCAGTAGAGATTACACCTCAATGTAACAGGCTGAAATGGGATGGTGTATGACAAGGTGGAGGGTGTCTATAGGATTGGTGAGAATTTGAATCTCACTATAGATTTGAGGACGCTGAGCTATTGTCTCAGGCCCAGTAGAGATAACACCTCAATGTAACAGGCTAAAATTGGATGGTGTATGACAAGGTGAAGAGTGTCTATAGGATTGGTGAGATTTTGAATCTCACTATAGATTTGAGGATGCAGAACTATTGTCTCAGGCCCAGTAGAGATTACACCTCAATGTTAAAGGCTGAAATTGGATGGTGTTTGACAAGGTGGAGGGTGTCTATAGGATTGGTGAGAATTTGAGTCTCACTATAGATTTGAGGACGCTGAACTATTGTCTCAGGCCCAGTAGAGATTACACCTCAATTTAACAGGCTGAAATTGGATGGTGTATGACAAGGTGGAGGGTGTCTATAGGATTGGTGAGAATTTGAATCTCACTATAGATTTGAGGGCACAGAACTATTGTCTCTGGCCCAGTAGAGATTACACCTCAGTGTAACAGGCTGAAATTGGATGGTGTATGACAAGGTGGAGGGTGTCTATAGGATTGCTGAGAATTTGAATCTCACTATAGATTTGAGGACGCTGAACTATTGTCTCAGGCCCAGAAGAGATTACACCTCAATGTAACAGGCTGAAATTGGATGGTGTGTGACAAGGTGTAGGGTGTCTATAGGATTTTTGAGACTTTGAATCTCCCTATAGATTTGAGGATGCAGAACTATTGTCTCAGGCCCAGGAGAGATTACAACTCAATGTAACAGGCTGAAATTGGATGGTGTATGACAAGGTGTAGGGTGTCTATAGGATTGGTGAGAATTTGAATCTCACTATAGATTTGAGGATGCACAACTATTGTCTCAGGCCCAGGAGAGATTACACCTCAATGTAACAGGCTGAAATTGGATGGTGTATAACAAGGTGGAGGGTGTCTATAGGATTGGTGAGATTTTGAATCTCACTATAGATTTGAGGATGCAGAGCTATAGTCTCAGGCCCAGGATAGATTACACCTCAATGTAACAGGCTGAAATTGGATGGTGTATGACAAGATGGAGGGTGTCTATAGGATTGGTGAAAATTTGAATCTCCCTATAGATTTGAGGATGCAGAACTATTGTCTCAGGCCCAGGAGAGATTACACCTCAATGTAACAGGCTGAAATTGGATGGTGTATGTCAAGGTGGAGGGTGTCTATAGGATTGGTGAGAATTTGAATCTCACTATAGATTTCAGGACTCCGAACTACTGTCTCAGTCCCAGGAGAGATTACACCTCAATGTAACAGGCTGAAATTGGATGGTGTATGACAAGGTGTAGGGTGTCTATAGGATTGGTGAGAATTTGAATCTCACTATAGATTTGAGGATGCTGAACTATTGTCTCAGGCCCAGAAGAGATTACACCTGAATGTAACAGGCTGAAATTGGATGGTGTATGACAAGGTGGAGGGTGTATGTAGTATTGGTGAGAATTTGGATCTCACTAGAGATTTGAGGACGATGAACTATTGTCTCTGGCCCAGTAGAGATAACACCTCAATGTAACAGGCTGAAGTTGGATGGTATATGACAAGGTGGCAGGTGTATATAGTATTGGTGAGAATTTGAATCTCTCTATAGATTTGAGGACGCTGAACTTTTGTCTCCGGTCCAGTAGAGATTATACCTCAATGTAACAGGCTGAAATTGGATGGTGTATGACAGTGGAGGGTGTCTATAGGATTGGTGAGAATTTGGATCTCACTATAGATTTGAGGACGCTGACAATAATGCTCTCAGTCCAAGTAAGGCAGCCTAATAAGCAGGACTGCTGCACACAACAGGGTGGTAAAATGAACGCTTGGTAACTGTGCAGAAAAGAGGAAGAAAAGTATTTTTGCTTTTAAAAAAGCAGTTTGCACAGTAGTGTGCAAACAGCAAAGCAGCTATCAGGGAGCCTTATAAGGCAGCCTAATAACCAACAGAGCTGATGCACAAAAATAGAGCCTCCCCTGTCACTGCACACAAAGTGTTGTGTTTTAAGTGGAAATCGCTAACAGCAGAAGCAGTTTTTTGGTTCTTCTTCCCTGCCTAACGCTCTCCCTTATTCTGAATCAGCAGCAGCAACCTCTCCCTAATGCTAATATCGGCAGAAGTAAGATGGCGGTCGGTGTTCACGCCCTTTTATAGCCCCTGTGACGTGACACAAAGCCAGCCAATCACTTGCATGCCCTTCTCAAAGATAGTTGTGACCGATGCCTATGTCATCTCGTTGCCCACAGTGTGCGTCCTCCATCATTGGATGAAAAAGGGCGCTGGAAGCATCTTTTGAAACGCGACTTTGGTGCTCTGGTCGCCGACCTCGTGGCCGACCTCACGCTATGGTCGGGTTTCGTTTCATGAAACCCGACTTCAGCGAAAGTAGCCGACTTTTGAATATGACCGACCCTTATTGCTCAACTCTATTTGGAAGGACTATGTGGGCCCATTATACTATATGTAGGGCTATGTGGGTCCATTATAATATTTGAAGGGATATTTGGGGGTCATTATACTGTTTGAATGGATAGTAGATGCCATTATACTGTGTGCGAGCAATTACATTGTGTAGCTTTGCGTGGGGTCCATCATACTGTGTGTAGGGTTGAATGGGGCCTTTATACTGTTTGGAGCGCTAATCAGGGCCATGGTACAGTGTACATGGTTGTTTTGGGGCCATCATACTGTGTGTGGGAGTGTGGGGGCCATTATACTGCATGGAGGACCATTATACTGTATGAAGGGCTGTGTGGGGGCCATTATATTAGGTGGAGGGATATGTTGGGGTTACAGTTGGGGCACCATACTGTATTGGGAGTCACTACACATGCCAAGCAGGTACAGTAGAGTTATCACAGTGTGCATGTGTAGTGTACTGTGGAGTAATTCACCATTTCACCATGGGGGTCATACTGTGTTTGAGGGGGTCACTTTTATTTGCATCATACTTTATGCATGATGAAAGGGGAATCTAGGGGTTTCAATTGAAGGAAGACTACTGTATTTTGTAAGGGCTTCAAAATTGTGAGATATGCTCTTCTGTGACCCTGCAGAATATTTTTTTTATGTGGGGGTAGCAGAATTAAGACTTCTGCTATGGGTCCCCCATGGTTTCAATGTATGATCTTGCACTCCAGGGAAGCAAACACTGTAGCTGTCAGTGTCTCCTTTCTGTCAGAAGCCAATTTTGTGGCCACTTCTAAAGACCTTTTATATGAAGTTAATAGTTAGCACTATGTTCCCCTTTTAGCTATCTCTAATTTGTCTGAGTCAGGGATGGGGAGATCTGGTGTGGGACAAGGAGGTAGAAAGGAAGAGTGCCATCTTGCCTGACATGCTCTCTATATCCACACCTTTGCATCTGATGCTTCTTATTAATAAGTACAAGTCCAACTAATGGTCATTGGACCTTTAACATATGTCTTTGACTGCCCCTGTTATCGGGGGTCATTGTTGCCGTCTGTTCATGAGCGACACTTTGATGTCAAGCATCTAGGAATAGGATCAGTATGTGGAACCAGATGTCCACTTAGTGACTTTTGTATGTTGTACTTATGTAAGAAAGCAGATTTTCAGTTTACAATATAATAGTAATTGGTAAGGAAGCTGAGTTCTCAGGAACTGGGGCTACTAATATTATATTTATTTACTCTCAAAAACTCGAGATTTATTAAAATGTTGAAATCTGTAGTACATTTCATTTGGCACTAGTTGCTCTTCTCTAAGCTCCCTCTTGAATAGCATGCATGTCTACTTGTATTCAGAGCCAATCAACTGTGCCTCAATGATGTGCACTTTTATAAAGGCACATATGCATAAAAAGTAAAGTTTTGTCCTAAGTTGCAATAGAATGTACTATACATCTGTAGCAACAAAGAACAGCTGAAGAAGAGCAAAGTTTTCCTTTGATGATTCCCTGCAGCTTGCAAGGTACAGAGATTTACTATCCTCAGTAATGACAGAAGTAATCAGAGTTGTTTACTCTCCCAGCTAAACAATATTCAATAATTAAGCTTTCCTTCAAACTGAGATCTATATCAATATAGATGAGCGCAGACATTCGACGGAAGACATGTACTTTGCTGTAAAGCCTTGGGGTCAAAATCAATTGAGATCAGGAAAAAGAATTGTTCAGATGAAAAGATTCCACCTTCACTTATAAAGGTTTCAGTGTATGGTAGCCTGTTTTTTTGTTTCTGTTTAGGAGGGGATTTTCTCTTTATTATGTAGCCAAACAATGAGAGCTGGCCTAAATATAACTGATCTGTTGAGTCTATTTTAAGACACTAGACTTGTCGTAACACAATAAATATTGATGGAAACATTGCTACATTAGATTTGATGTAACAGTTTTAGAACAGCCTAAAATATTTAGAAATGCGTATAGACCTGTAATAGCGAGAAATCATTTTCCATTAAACTTGAATATGTTTTAAATCCCCCAAAAAGTTGAGTGCTAGGATTTGGGATTTTTCTCCTTTTTAGGGTTCACTCTCATCTGCGTATAAAATGGGCATGTGCAATGTTAGAAAAATATCGCATCAATGTTATTAAATCAGGCAGTTTTCAACTGCGAGTTTTTTCTCACCTGAAATTGAGGTGAGCAAAAAAATCGCAGCATGGTGTGAGTGGCCGCATAATACGGCATAGACTAACCAATGCAAGTCAATGGGTGCGAGAAAAAAAACGCATAGCACATAGACCATGCGTATGCTGTCTGATTTTTATGCACCCATCTCAAGGGAAACCCGACATTTCATCAGCCAAGTACAATAAATTCACAGTCCGAACGGTCAGAATAGAATATATATACACTCACTGGCCACTTTATTAGGTACACCTGTCCAACTGTGTGTTAAGACTTAATTTCTAATCAGCCAATCACATGGCGGCAACTCAGTGCATTTAGGCATGTAGACATGGTCAAGACAATCTCCTGCAGTTCAAACCGAGCATCAGTATGGGGAAGAAAGGTGATTTGAGTGCCTTTGAACGTGGCATGATTGTTGGTGCCAGAAGGGCTGGTCTGAGAATTTCAGAAACTGCTGATCTACTGGGATTTTCACGCACAACCATCTCTAGGGTTTACAGAGAATGGTCCGAAAAAGAAAAAAAATCCAGTGAGCGGCAGTTCTGTGGCCGGAAATGCCATGTTGATGCCAGAGGTTAGAGGAGAATGGGCAGACTGGTTCGAGCTGATAGAAAGGCAACAGTGACTCAAATTGCCACCCGTTACAACCAAGGTAGGCAGAAGAGCATCTCTGAACGCACAGTGCGTCGAACTTTGAGGCAGATGGGCTACAGCAGCAGAAGACCACACTGGGTACCACTCCTCTCAGCTAAGAACAGGAAACTGAGGCTAAAATTTGCACAAGCTCATCGAAATTGGACAGTAGAAGATTGGAAAAACGTTGCCTGGTCTGATGAGTCTCGATTTCTGCTGCGACATTCGGATGGTAGGGTCAGAATTTGGCGTAAACAACATGAAAGCATGGATCCATCCTGCCTTGTATCAACGGTTCAGGCTGGTGGTGGTGGTGTCATGGTGTGGGGAATTTTTTCTGGGCACTCTTTGGGCCCCTTGGTACCAATTGAGCATCGTTGCAACGCCACAGCCTACCTGAGTATTGTTGCTGACCATGTCCATCCCTTTATGACCACAATGTACCCAACATCTGATGGCTACTTTCAGCAGGATAATGCGCCATGTCATAAAGCTCGAATCATCTCAGATTGGTTTCTTGAACATGACAATGAGTTTACTGTACTCAAATGGCCTCCTCAGTCACCAGATCTCAATCCAATAGAGCATCTTTGGGATGTGGTGGAACGGGAGATTCGCATCAGGGATGTGCAGCCGATAGTGTTGAGCATTCCGATACCGCAAGTATCGGGTATCGGCCGATACTTGCTGTATCGGAATTCCGATACCGACTTCCGATATTTTTTCAATATCGGAATTCGGCATCGGAATCGGAAGTTCAGTTGATTGACGGCCTGACGTCATCATGATGCGCGGTGTGTGCGCATCATGATGCGCCGTCATTTCGGGCCTTCCGGGGGTCTCTGCCGGCCTGCCGGGGGGCTGTGCCGGCCTGCCGGGGGGCTGTGTGGACTGCCCGGGGTCTGTACCACATTTCCCACACAGCAATGGCATAAAGTGAGACTAGGGACTTTTTTTTTTTTAAGTGGCGGAGGAATACAGTGCGGAAGGATACCTACCTTCCGTCATTGGATTCCTGCAGCCCGTAGAGAACGGCAGCATCATCTGATGCTGCAGTTCTCTACCCAAGATCGTCGTGGGACACACTCGTGGACTGCTTCGGATCGTGGGTGAGTATTTTTGTGGTTTGTTATGTTAATATTTATCCCGGAAAAGACAATGGCTTCGGGGAACAATGTGACAAGTATTGGTAAGTATGTTACTCTATGTTATATGTACTGTATGTCTATGTATGTATTGTATGAATGTATTGTATGTATGTAGTATATATGTGGTATGTATGTAGCATGTAGTATGTATGTAGCATGCATGTAGTATGTATGTAGCATGCATGTAGTATGTATGTAGCATGCATGTAGTATGTATGTAGCATGCATGTAGTATGTATGTAGTATGTATGTAGCATGCATGTAGTATGTATGTAGCATGTATGTAGTATGTATGTAGCATGCATGTAGCATGCAGTGTGTATGTAGCATGCATGTAGTATATATGTAGTATGTATGTAGCATGTAGTATGTAGCATGCATGTAGTATATATGTAGTATGTAGCATGTAGTATGTATGTAGCATGCATGTAGTATATATGTGTTATGTATGTAGCATGTAGCATGCATGTAGTATGTATGTAGTATATATGTGGTATGTATGTAGCATGCAGTATGTATGTAGCATGCATGTAGTATATATGTAGTATGTATGTTGCATGTAGTATTTATGTAGTATGAATGTAGCATGTATGTAGTATGTAGTATGAATGTAGCATGTATGTAGTATGTAGTATGAATGTAGCATGTATGTAGTATGCATGTTGTATGTATGTAGCATGTAATTTTTTTTTTTTTTTTTTTTTTACATTTAACACATTAGCCGGATGATGGGACTACTACTGTCCCATCATTGGCTAATGTGTCAATCACTGTCATGGTAGCAGGCATCGCCCGATGGGACTTGTAGTCCCATCGGACGATGCCTGCACAGCCCCCCGGCAGGCCGGCACAGCCCCCCGGCAGGCCGGCACAGCCCCCCGGCAGGCCGGCACAGCCCCCCGGAGCCTGCACAGCCCCCCGGCAGGCCGGCACAGCCCCCCGGCAGGCCGGCACAGCCCCCCGGAGCCTGCACAGACCACCGGAGCCTGCACAGACCCCCTGGCAGGCCGGCACAGCCCCCCGAAAGGCCCGTACAGACCCCAGAGAGGCTGTACAAGGGCAGGAAAGGGTTTTTCTTATTCCGATACCGGAAGTCCCATAGACTTGAATGGGACTTCCGGTATCGGAATCGGCGATACCGATACTTTTTTTAAAGATCGGCCGATACCATCCGATACGATACTTTGAAGTATCGGACGGTATCGCTCAACTCTAGCAGCCGACAAATCTGCGCCAACTGTGTGATGCCATCATGTCAATATGGTCCAAAATCTCTGAGGAATGCTTCCAGCACCTTGTTGAATCTCTGCCACGAAGAATTGAGGCAGTTCTGAAGGCAAAAGGGGGTCCAACCCCTTACTAGCATGGTGTACCTAATAAAGTGGCCAGTGAGTGTGTATATATATATATATATATATTGTGGTGTAGTTACCACTGTGTCGGCTAGGGGGCGCTGTGTGGGTGTCCCAGGACGGGTGTACAGGCACATTCAGTGTGGTAACAGGAGCAGGGTCCTAAATGACCATTGTGGGTCTCAAGGTGGGTGGCCTTGGGATGCAGGCTCCAGGGTGTATTGATCAGCAGAGGTACTGCTGATCTTTCTGTTACACTGTGTCAGGGAAGCCTGTGTGTCTATACAACCTTTGGTGATGTCATAGCCATGTGATCCCCTTTGGGTGTGGTTACAGGGCTATGTAATTGAGGTGTTTGGCACATGTGAGAGAGTGGAGGGAGTCTGTCTGAGTGTGGACAGACTTCCATGTGTCCAGGTGGGACACTACAGAGAGTGTATATGGGGAGGACTACAGCTCCCAGCATGTGCTGAGACTCTCAGTCCGAGTCTGAAGCCACGGACATTTCTGTTCCTTTGCCTGAAGTGAAGGTTACATTTCAGTGTTATGCTGTCTATGGTTTATGGAGTAATAAACCTGGTGAAATTTTAAAGGAACGTGCCTCATGTTTGTCTCCCGCTGCACCTAAGCGAGTCGAATCCCTACAATTGGTGGAGAATGCGGGCAGCGACTCCCAGAAGCACGTGTGGCAGCGCTGGCGATTCTGAGCCAGGAGAGCAGATGATCTGACAACCGTGAGTAATACTGACCGAGGTCAGAGAAAGTGACTGTGTTAATATTTGTGGGATACCTCTGGAGGAGAAGAGGCGTCCAGGAACCTGTGTGGCCGACACAGGTAACAGACAGGAGTCTGTGTTGCACTGACCAGGGTCAGTGAGAGACTGTGTTCCTGGAGGGGTCAGTGAGCAAGGTCCTGGAGGGTCAGTGTTGGGAGGTTCTGGGAGAGGAATCGGATCCCTGGAACACGTGCTATGACCTTGGACCTGGTGAGGCCGGTGTGTTGGGAGACCCTGGGAGGAGGGCTGCTCCCTGAATAGCACCCGGTGCGCCCTGTGTGGTGGACGGTCTCAGGCGGAGACGGTACGTCCTGAATAGTGCATGGACAGGACATGTGAGAGACTGTGCATGTGTTTTTTTTTCTTTTCCTCTGCAAAACCTGAAGGTGCTTGCTGTGGCTCAGTGGGGTCACGAAGGTCTCGCAGCACAGGGACCTGGTGTTTTCTTTAAGGGATCTGCCCTGGGAGCATTGGTAGCAGACGCTGTCTGTCTACGCCATCCTGCTGCAGCTTTATGGCATGTGACTAAGCGGATACAGTAGTTGTGGCTTTACACAACTATTGAGGGTGAGTACCCTGTATTATTGCTGCATAACCCATTATACCTGCACTGGTAAGGCCCTATGGGAGCACTTTTGTGGCTTTTTTATCTTTGAGGGTGACAAGCGGCTTCCAGTAACCCGGCGGGGTTACGAAGGAGACAAGCGGCTTCCGGTGGATCGGCGGGTCCACGAAGATGGCGCAGCAGGAGCTGCAGTGACACCAGCCGCTGTGTATGTGTGTGAACAGCAGCCGGAGGTGCCGGTGATCAGTGACAGCAGGAGCTGTGGTGGTGCCAGCAAGGACTTGTCTGGTATCGTGAGAGACAAACTGTGTGGTGTGAACTGTGGCCTAAGAGGTTCTGCAGGACGGACATGGGGAAATCCCAAAAGGAGTGGTAACCCAAAAGGGGGCGGTGACCCAAAAGGGAGTGGTAACCCAAAAAGGGGTGGAGTCCAAAAAGGGGGCGGTGACCCAAATTGGAGTGGTAACCCAAAAAGGGGTGGAGTCCCAAAAGGGGGCGGTGACCCAAATTGGAGTGGTAACCCAAAAAGGGATGGAGTTCCAAAAGGGGGCGGTGACCAAAATTGGGGTGGCAACCCAAAGCAGGGTGGTGGTCCAGAAAGGGGCCAAGTGTGAAGAAGTGACAGCACTGGGTGACTCAGTAGGTATGTCTGGAGTACCGCAGTGTATGTGCAGGTCTTTTTCAGAATGTGGAATATCCTTTCCAGGTAGTAATGATGGGCCACAGATGTGTACAGTGATGCTGCACCGGGAAGGAGCCTTTGGTCGGCTGGACTCAGAGAGTCAGGTGACTCTGACAGGAACTCCTCTCGTTTTCTCTCTGACCGAGAAAAACGTCAGGGTTCACTGTAAACACGGGGTCACGGTGAACTACGCAGTAGACACAGTAGTGTTTGAGGGGACCAAAGGTGGTGAGTGCCAAGGTAGAGGGATACCACGGGACTTAGTCTATGCCTGGGAGAGGGGCCGGGACTTTCTTTTGTTTGATGACGTTTGGTCTGACAATGGAGATGCTTCGACTGTGGGGCCAGCGGACACTGAGACAGTGACGGCTCCTGACATGGACAGGTCAGAGGTAGAACTGACCAGAGGAAGAAGTACATCTGCCCAACTGACGGACCTGACGTCTCGTGATAAGACAGATGGTGGGCTGGGAGATGAGACGACTGGACTAGACACATTGGTGCTGGACGGTAACTGGAGGGTTCACTCGACTGGGGTGACTGACCCAGTGGTACCCTTTAACGATATAATTAAAGAGGTAGTAGTGAGACACGTGATGGACAAAAGAGAGCAGGATCGTGAGATACAGCTGATAAAGGAGACTGTAACAGAACATGTCGAACGGGAAAGAGTCCTAAGGCAAGCAGCTGAGCACAGAGTGGATGAGCTGGAGAAGGAAGTCTCTGAGCTCAGAGGTCACCTGTCAGCATGTAAAACCATGAACAAGACCCTGTTGGAAGATATGGAGGTGCTCAGAGAGGCCCAAGAGAAGCATCAACAGGAGATTCTCAGGAGAGAGGATCAGCATCGCTACCTGGCAGAGGAGCGAGATAAAGTTCTGCAAGAACTCAGTGGAGTAGTAAAAGGTCTTCTGCAGAAGAAGTGGATGGGCGAAGACGTACAGCGGCCGTGCCCGACTGATAGCAAGGCAGAACTGCCAAAGCCCAAGGCCGAGATACTGACCGCTGGGGGCGGGGGAGGCCTAACGTGAATATGAGGCAGTTTGACTACCGAAACAGACGGAGATGGTCCTCTCGACTTGTAGGGCAAGGTGACATGGGTGCCAGGTCTCAAGATACCTGGGTGATGTCATGTGTTCAACCCCACAAGTTTGAACAGAGGGGGGAGGTATGTGGTGTAGTTACCACTGTGTCGGCTAGGGGGCGCTGTGTGGGTGTCCCAGGACGGGTGTACAGGCACATTCAGTGTGGTAACAGGAGCAGGGTCCTAAATGACCATTGTGGGTCTCAAGGTGGGTGGCCTTGGGATGCAGGCTCCAGGGTGTATTGATCAGCAGAGGTACTGCTGATCTTTCTGTTACACTGTGTCAGGGAAGCCTGTGTGTCTATACAACCTTTGGTGATGTCATAGCCATGTGATCCCCTTTGGGTGTGGTTACAGGGCTATGTAATTGAGGTGTTTGGCACATGTGAGAGAGTGGAGGGAGTCTGTCTGAGTGTGGACAGACTTCCATGTGTCCAGGTGGGACACTACAGAGAGTGTATATGGGGAGGACTACAGCTCCCAGCATGTGCTGAGACTCTCAGTCCGAGTCTGAAGCCACGGACATTTCTGTTCCTTTGCCTGAAGTGAAGGTTACATTTCAGTGTTATGCTGTCTATGGTTTATGGAGTAATAAACCTGGTGAAATTTTAAAGGAACGTGCCTCATGTTTGTCTCCCGCTGCACCTAAGCGAGTCGAATCCCTACAATATATATATATATATATATATATATATATATATATATATATATATATATATATATATATATAATAACTTTTTTTTCTAATACAGTTTAATTAAAACGTCCATATTGTTTCGTTACTACATTAACTGCTTTATATTTGTTTTACCTACTTACAGTTTGATGACACTTTCTTTAAGAACCCCCAGTGCATGCTGAATATTCAAATAAGACGTCATCAAGTGGTAGAGGATGCGGCCATTGCCACGACCTCTGCCCCCACCCTGAAATGAAGATTTATCAGTGAGGTCTTTCAGACTCTGGGCTAGTCCTTGTTCTACTAAGCATGCATCAGCTGTGATTTCCAATGGATGCTCGGTAGAATCTTCTCAATGTGCACCCACTTTAAGCAATTAAAAGAGTTTTAATCTCTATATATAAAACTGAATGTACTGTATGTATGTATGTGTGTGTATATCACCAACCAATCACGAAGCATCTTCCATTTCACCAGAGCTGTTCAAAAGAAGCTGAGCTGTGATTGGATGCTATGAGCAGCAGTTTTCCTTGCAACCACTCTTTAAGCATCTCTCATTTCACCAGAGCTGGTTAAAAGAAGCTGAGCTGTGATTGGTTGCTATGAGCAAGTTTTCCCACTTGACAACACCTCAGCAGACACTGACATCGTGGGAGAAATCTAGCATCCCCGGGAACATAAGCTCCCAGCCATTGTTCCCCTCTGAAAGTAGCAGAGAGCACATGACAGAAATAAATCACCCCCTCCCGTGCCCATATACTCATCACACATCCTCCATCTCATAGGCACATCTTCCCTCTTAATGGGATCTCCGGTATTGAAGTCAGGGCAAATCCATCCTGCGCTTTGGTTTTGACCTCAGGCCTCTCTTAAAGGGATCCCAGTATGGAAGTAAGGACCGTTCCACTAAGCTCTGTGGTTCTGACCCCAGGGTCTCTTAAAGGGATCATTAGTATGCAAGTTAGGGCAAATCCACTCAGCATTTTGGTTCTGACCCCAGGCCTCTCTTAAAGCGATCCCCGGTATGGAAGTCAGGGCAATTGCCTTCAAATGCTCTGGTACTTACCCAAGGCTCTCTTAAAGGGATCTCCTGTATGGAAGTTAGGGCAAATCCCTCAGCGCTCTGTTTCTGACCCCAGGGTTCTATTAAAGGGATCATTGGTATGCAAGTCAGGGCAAATCCATTCAGCGCTCTGGTTCTGATCCCAGGCTTTCTTAAAGAGATCCCCGGTATGGAAGTTAGGGCAAATGCACTCAGCGCTCTGGTTTTGACCCAAGGCCCCGCTTAAAGGGATCCCCGGTATGGAAGTGAGGACAAATCTATTCTGCACTTTGGTACTGACCCCATGCCTCTCTTAAAGGGATCCCCTTTATGGAAGTCAGGGCAATTGCCTTCAAATTCTCTGAAACTGACCCCAGGCTCTCTTAAAGGGATCTCCTGTACAGAAGTTAGGGCAAATCCTTCAGCACTCTGATTCTGGCCCCAGGGTTCTATTAAAGGGAACATTGGTATGCAAGTCAGGGCAAATCCACTTAGCGCTCTGGTTCTTATCCCAAGCTTTCTTAAAGGGATCTCTGGTATGGAAGAGAGGGTAAATCCACTTTGCACTTTGGTACTGACCCCATGTCTCTCTTAAAGGGATCCCTTTTATGAAAGTCAGGGCAATGCTCTCTTAAAGGGATCTCCTGGACAGAAGTTAGAGCAAATCCCTTAGCGTTCTGATTCTGACCCCAGGGTTCTATTAAAGGGATCATTGGTATGGAAGTCAGGGCAAATCCACTCAGCACTCTGGTTCTGATCCAAGGCTTTCTTAAAGGAGTCTCCGGTATGGAAGTTAGGGTAAATCCCTCAGTGCTCTGATTCTCACCCTAGGCTTCTATGGATCATTGGTATGGAAGTCAGGGCAAATCCACTCAGCGCTCTGGTTCTGATGCCAGGCCTCTCTTAAAGGGATCCCTGGTATGGAAGTTATGACCGTTCCACTCAGCGCTCTGGTTCTGACCCCAGGCTGATGGGATGATGTGGGATATTAGGGGCAGTAGTCCGGTGGCTCTGGCTGATGGGATGATGTGGGATATTTGGGGTAGTAGTCCGGTGGCTCTGGCTGATGGGATGATGTGGGATATTAGGGGTAGTAGTCTGGTGGCTCTGGATGACGGGATGATGTGGGATATTAGGGGTAGTTGTCCGGTGACTCTGATGGGATGATGTGGGATATTAGTGGTAGTAGTCCGGTGGCTGTGATGGGATGATGTGGGATATTAGTGGTCGTTGTCCAGTGGCTCTGGCTGATGGAATGATGTGGGATATTAGGGGCAGTAGTCCGGTGGCTCTGGCTGATGGAATGATGCGGGATATTAGGGGTAGTAGTCCGGTGGCTCTGGCTGATGGGATGATGTGGGATATTAGGGGCAGTAGTCCGGTGGCTCTGGCTGGTGGGATGATGCGAGATATTAGGGGTAGCAATCCAGTGGCTCTGGCTGATGGGATGATGTGTGATATTAGGGGTAGTAGACCAACAGCTGTGACGGGATGATGTGGGATATTAGTGTTAGTTGTCCGGTGGCTCTGGCTGATGGGATGATGTGGGATATTATAATGAATGTGGCTATGCGGAGTGGGCGGGGCTATACACTCAGCTTTATATATATAGATATAATCATTATTATTTGTTATAACTAACCGTAGTTAGTTACTATGCCCGGGCAACGCCGGGCTCTTCAGCTATTAGTTCTATAAAATTAATGGACTTTACTTAGGCTAGACCACCATCATTATGGGAGGGGGTCATGATTTCAGCACTATTCAACTGCTTGAAGGGTTTAGAGTGGAGATGAGCTGATTGATTCACTGGAGTCCAGTCTAGCATGTAAGTCAGTGGTACCTACAGTTAGATGGGTGTAACGTGAATCTATTACCTTTCCATCTTCTATGAGTGACCTTTGATTAGCCAGAGCTGGCGTGACATCATCTATGTGTCATATTGCTCAGATAACATTGCGCCAGCCATGACAAATCAAATACTGCACTGGAATTTTCAGAAATGAATAGATTTGTAGGACCGCGTCAAACTGTCAGGTTACACAGGTGGTTCAGTGGGGGAAACACTGGACCAGAGTCTCACAAATCGATCTGCTCATCTCTAGTTCACAGAACTTGAGCAAGTGCCTTCCCTCCTTTATTATTAGCACTGCTACAATGCAAAAGTCAATACTGTTAGTAACAAGTGCAGCTCTTTCCTAATCACCTAATGGAACAAAAATGTAGCTGCTAATTAAAGTATGTATTAAAGGGAAACAGCCAATAGAAAACTTATTAAAAAAAACTATTGTTTAAATCAGTTTTTTGGCAATGTTTTTCATATGATGATCTATATTAGGCCAGAGTCACACGTAACATATGAAAAATCAGTCCGATTGTCTCGGTCGAGAGTCGCACAAATGTTCTCTATATAGTCATCCGTGTGTAATGCATTTGCAATGCGATGATGCGATTTTCTCACACCTATGTATCCGTATGACATCCGTATTGCTTTACTTTTCTCACTGATTTTCTCCATTGAATTTATTGGCTTAATGGGCTGCTATGAGGAAAATGTGTGCGTATTTATCGCAAATTACATGGATGGTCCGTGTGGTGTCCGATTTTTTTTCTTGCACCCATAGACTTGCATTAGTGAGTCTCGGCCGATATACATGTACAATCGCAGCATGCTGCAATTTCTCTCACACGTTGAATAAGCCCGAGAAAAAAAAAACGGTGGTGGGAGCTGCCCCAAAGATTAACAGTGGTCCGAGTGCTATGCGATGTTTTATCGCATAACACTCATCCTTATTCAACGCTAGTGTGACTTCGGCCTTAAAAGAACAGATTTAGTAATCATGCTTTTTTTTAGATTTTAATTTCCTGTTTCATAGTTTCCATAGATATTATGGTCATACCCAGACCCAATATTTTGAATTGACAAATCTAATAATCCTGTCCAAAGATCATTGTGAAGAGGGTGGGGGCAGGGTCACCTACGACATTGCCTATAACAGTTGGTTTCTGTATTATCTGCCAGGTATAGAGGTGCTACCTGACATTGTAATCCTGCCTCTGCTGACAAGAAGCCTTTTGAAAACTTCTCCTGAAAAGCCGTGAAGTAGGAGTGGGAAAATTAACCAGATAACTATTTTTTTTTAATACAGACTGTGATAAGAAACAAAAAGAAAATTAAATGTGTAGCACAAATAACGATTTAAGCCATGGATTATTTTCTGATGATAGCTTCCCTTTAAAGAAGCACTCCAATCAAATTTTTATCCTCTTATTATATTGCAATTATCGTATTATCTAGCACTAGGAATTTACAATTGCTCATTTTGCCTTTCTACCCAGGAAAATCTTCCATTTTCTCTGCTCTATGTAGAACCAGCAAATCTCTTTTCCCTGCATGAGTCATCCCCCTCCTCACCTCCTGACCCAGCTGCTACGCTCCTCCCCCTGCAAATGACTTTGAAGTTATGACTCATGCAGGGAAAATTGACCTCCTGTTTCTACATGGAGCTTAGAAGGATTCAGCTAGTCTGTTTTTAATCACGTGATGTCATAGACCTAATGGATAACAAGAATTAACTGAGTAGAAAGGCAAAATGAGTAATTGTAAGTACACAGTGCTATATAATATGACGAGTGCAATATATTAGGAAGATAAAAGGATAAAAATGTTGATGGGAGGAGGAGTGCTCTTTCAGGGGACACAGCACTTGCTGAAGTGCCATAGTCTCTTTAAACTGACAATAGATTGGAGTAAAGACTCCCAGTAGTCCTATCTTAAGCATAGGTCATCAGTTTGTAGAACTGTAAAACTGCTTTAAAATTGCAGAAGAGCAAAATCCAAGGAATAATATAGAGTGAAGGGAAGGAAATAATGGGGTGCACATTTTTTGATCCTCACAAACACGGTTGGCTACTATCTTTCTATGCTGGCTGTGAGGTGAGGTGTTTGTACTCACTTAATTCTGTTATGTTCCTTGTAATTATTCGGATGCATTTTATTGTAATCTTAACCCCAGTAGCTGCTTTTAAACTAACTTGGAATTTCAGACAATAAAATTACCACTGTTTATATATCTTTGATTCCATTAAGGGCTTTCTTACTGCTCCGGCTTTCAGTACATAATAGGATTGCATTGCCAACTGTTAATATAATGGTAAAATATTGTTGAATTCTTGTTTAGCAGGTAGAAAGAATCGCGAAAGAGACATTGTTATACAGATTACCTCTTCAGTATGGGAGCAGGCCAGCTTTTACTTGGCAAGGGGTGTCACACAAAATATATTAAGAATGACTGGTACAAAGCAAAGCTGCGGCTCAAGAATGATCAGTCAGCATGACGAGTATTACATGACTTGACCTTTGATAAGATGTTGATTTTCTTTTCAGAACAGCTTTGGATTCCAGTTATATCTCCTATTTCCAGCCAATATATGCCATAATATGTAGCAATAAGAAAAGAATGCTGCTATTTTATCACATGGATTGTTTTACATTCCCATTCTATAAAACTCACAAATATATAAAATTTTAGAAAAATATGTACCTGTTCCAAAATTGTATTTATTCGCTCAACTTCGCAGTCGATTACAAATCTTTTCTCCTGACGTCTGTCCATTTCCTCTATGATGCGTTTATATTCCTGCACATCTTTTATATTCCCCACTGATCTAGCTGTCACTTGCCAGTTGTTCTGTACCGCTGCCTCCATAATGGCCTGAAGAATAGAAAATCCTGGGGAAGAGAAATGACACAATCAGTCTCTTTATTGTTAAGAATATGAAAAGAGAACTTTCTAATAAAAAATATTATTGCAAAATGGTTTTCAGGGAACATATATCACGCAGGCATTGCGGTCCCTCCCTATCACTTCATGGCCTGCTATCCCCTTATTACAGTATCATATTACCTGCTGGCGGGACATATTGCTACAATTCGCAATCCCTCTGAATTCAGATGGTGAGTTCCATGTTGTAAGGGATAAACGCAGACTGGAAGGTACAAAATAGCTAGATTTCTAACATTTTCACTTTCAAATTGGTAAAATAAACCAGGAAATACGGCTGATGTGAGGGCCTTATGAAGAAGAGGAGGGTACGATCTGTATTCTCCCCATTGCTGTTTGGTAGCAAGAACCTGGATATGATTGCCGTATACAAAATGGAAAAACAATGTTGGGAATAAAAGACCACCACCTGTGTTTGATGAAACAACCCAACACAATAATGAAGGATGTAATTTGATTTTCACTACGAGGCCTAATCTCTTTCATGGGCTCCACTACATCAAATTTAGATCCTAAAACTTTCAGCTCAAAGTGGGCTTCCACACAGTAATGTAGCTACCTGGGGGACAGAAGGGGTGGTCGTTCTGGACCCTGCGCTCGGAAGGGCCCACACAGAGATACGCTATTGTAACTGTATTGGCATGCGCAGACTTCATCTCGCTGCCAGTACTGGGCCCCCTGCCTGTCATTGCAAGTTCAACTGTATCGGCTGCAGCAATGATGCGAGAGGGATCATCACTCTCTTTCTCCCATCATCCCCCTCTGCCTCTTATGTCACTGACTCAGACACTGGCAGTAGGCGCAATGATGTCATTACTTGGCGCCCCCTGTCCTGAGATGTATTGGTGCTCGGAGCAGCAGGGGAGCAAGGAGAGGTGAGTATTGAATTTATTTTTAATTTTTTATGGGGAATGCATTATGCTACAGAAGTCAATGGGCAGTGCATTATAATATATTGAATCTGACTATGGGTAGTGCATTATACTATAGAGACCTATGGGGAGTACATTATAATATAGATGCCAATGTTTGTTTTTGTATAGAGATTATTTTCAGCAACAGCCCAGTCATCTACTGAGCTCCTCCTACATCCACTATTAGGTTGCATCACCATAGTTGTAACTAGGTTTTCCCGGTTAGGGGACGACTCAGAAGTTTTAACCCCCCTCTTAACCAAAATCCTAGCTATGCCTTTGCTCCCAAGGTTCTATACTTGGTTTCACACTTCATGGCTTATCTACTGTGGGATGCATACAGTTTGAATAGACCACTAGCTGAAAGCAAGTAATAGAAGTGAAGAAATAACAAGTCATGTAGGGATGAGCTCTTGAATGCCTTGTAATTTAATTGCTGGTAGATGCTACCACATAATCAAAAGTAAACACAATGAACCCAGAATAGCACAAGATCAGTGATTAGAGCTGCCGAGATGACCTTGCACAGTAATGGTTGTGTACAGCTTATCACAATACTCAGAAAATAATCGTGTTTGGATAATATCTGCACATACTTGTATGTTTTACCATTGCACATGTTTATATTTGCTTCACTACTGAAATGCGTTTGCATAGCACCAATGAATAAATTTACATGAATATGAAGCTTTTTGTATCTTCTTCCAAGGGGAAATTAAAATAACAGCAGGCATAAAATACCCAGATTTTTTTTATGCCAAATGCATACCATATTTACTGGATTATAAGCCGAGATTTTGAACACATTTTTTTAGGCTGAAAGTGCCCCTCTCGGCTTATACTCGAGTCGCCCCACCGGTCTTCCCTCTCCCCCGGTCCATCTCTCTTCCCCGGTGGTGTTTCTTACCCCCTCCTTCACAGCAGCAGCGGCGTAGGAGCAGCGCAATCCGAGCAGCGCAATCCTGGCATGTACTGAGGTAGCGGCGTGCCAGCACTGTATAGAGAAAGCGGTAGCCATTGGGCAGGTGGAGGTTGCGGGCAGCCTGAGTCCTGGAGGTAGCGGCGTGCTGGTAACTTATGGATCAAACGGTAGCTATATGACAGGTGGAGATTACGGGCAGGCTGTATTTTCACTGTGCACACTTCACTTCCGGTCCCACTCATTATGGCTTTTGAATATTCGTGACATCACCGGAAGTGAAGCATGCGACACTGAAAATACAGGCCGCCTGCAATCTTCACCTGCCGTATGGCTACTGCTTGCTCCATAAGTTACCGGCATGCCGCTACCTCGGGGACTCTGGCCACCCGCAACCTCCATCTGCCGTACCGCTTGCTCCATAAGTTACCGGCACGCCACTACCTCCAGGACTCAATACATGTCAGGATTGCGCTGCTCCACCGCCGCTGCTGCTGTGAAGGAGAGGATAAGAAACAACCCAGGGGAAGAGAGATGGACCAGGGGAGAGGGGAGACAGACCGCTTGCCTACATGACTGCTATTGCTCCTCCAGGATGGTGCTGCTGTGAAGAAGTGGGTAAGAAACACCCCTGTGGGAGACTCATGGACCGACGGGGAGAGGGGAGACTCACATGGAGAGGGGAGACTCGCGGACCCAGTAGCTGTTGCATCTCCCTCCTCAGCTTATACTCGAGTTAATAAGTTTTCCCGTTTTTTTTTTTCAGGCAAAATTAGGTACCTTGGCTTGTACTCGGTTCGGCTTATATGCGAGTATATACGGTATGTACAATAAAGTATCTGCTTTAAGAGCAGATTCTCTATCTATTCATCTATTATCTATCTATCTATCTATCTATTATCTACCTAGCTATTATCTATCTATCTATCTATCATCTAGCTTTCATATGTAAACAAAATAAACCCTCAATCTAATAAATAAAGCTCAAGTGTGTGTATGTATGTATGTGTGTGTGTGTGTGTGTCCGGGATAGGCATCCGCACCGTCGCAGCTACAGCCACAAAATTTGGCACAGTCACAAGTCTGGACCCCGAGAGCGTCCTAGGCTATGTTGTGAGGCGAAATTTTAACCCCGCGTGTTCCAATTCACCAATTGTTCCCCATTATGTAGATAGGGGCAAAAGTGTGTGTGTATCAAGCCCCGCCCCACATTATGATGTCATAATGGTTGCCATGGCGACGCTGATGTCATCATAGGTTGCAAGCCCCACTGCTCATTATGATGTCATAATGGTTGACTATGGGATGGAGGATGTGTGATGGGTATATGGGCACTGGACTACGGGACGGAGGATATGTATGACGGGTATATGGGCACGGGACTATGGGATGGAGGATGTGTGATGGGTATATGGGCACTGGACTATGGGATTGAGGATATGTATGACAGGTATATGGGCACGGGACTATGGGATGGCGGATATGTATGATGAGTATATGGGCACGGGACTATTGGATGGAGGATATGTATGATGGGTATATGGGCATGGGACTATGAGATGAAGGATGTGTGATGGGTATATGGGCACTTGACTATAGGATGGCGAATATATGTACAGTATAATGGGTATATGGACACGGGACTATGGTATGGAGAATATGTCTGATGGGTATATGGGCATGGGACTATGGGATGGAGGATATGTGATGGGTATATGGGCACTCGACTATGGGATGGCGAATATGTATGATGGGTATATGGGCATGGGACTATTGGATGGAGGATGTGTGATGGGTATAAGGGCACTTGACTATGGGCTGGAGGATATGTATGATGGGTTTATGGGCACGGGCCAATAGGATCGCGGATATGTATGATGGGTATATGGGCACAGGACTATGGGATGGAGGATAATTATAATTTGCTATAACTAACCACAGTTAGTTACTATGCCCGGGCAACGCCGGGCTCTTCAGCTAGTGAGTTTATATAAAAGAAAAATTGCTCCAAATCTCTTGTTGCAGCAATCTAGTTGGCAAAAAGGTTGTGGAGACAAAATTTTTATATCTGTTGAATTGATCTCTTAACAATTGAAGTCTATGGAAAACAGATCGATTAATCAGCTATCCATTTTTTGTTTATTTGTAATGGATCTGTTTATTTGTTTACTGGATCCAGTAATGGATCCATTTTTGCTTACTGGATTAGTTACAAATGGAAGAAAAACAGATGGCTTATTAACGGATCTCTTTTCCATATCCTTCTATGTTAAAAAAAATGGATGCAGCAGAGATCAATTATTTAAAAACGGACTAAAAAGTTGCATCTGCACTTCTTTTTTGCTAATCGATTGCTACTGGATCCGTTCTAACTGATCACTATTGGACATGTGAACATAGCCTTATTTTTGTCAACTATAATCATAACAATTTTGAAAAAGTCCACAATAGTCCTTCTATGGAAGATCTACATCGAAACGCGTGTCAAGGGGTACACTGGCTCTCTCCTGAATTTTGGGTATCTATGATTGCCCCTGGCTCTTATTTGTTTATGTTTATGTAATATATCAATTTACCGTGAGCTATGGTGTGCACTATTTTTTTCTGATCCTCTCTATGAATTATTTACATGATTTTACTTAAGTCCTATTTTTGGACTATTTTATCACCATAGAGATGATCAGGAACAAATCCCAGCAAATGTCCGGTGTCATCAACTAATTTATGTGTCCTGCATTCTCCTATATAGCACAATTATTTTGCACTATGCACTTTATTCATTAAATTATTGCTATTTTGGTATACTTCTTATTGTATATTTATTCTAGAGGTATTTCCCTTATTGGATGTGATCTGTTTTGTATTTATTCTTTCTGGACACCAGCTTTATCATGTTTCTGTCCAGTGTTTTGCTACCAATTTTTGCATGGTCAGCTTTCATCTCCAATGATATTTTTATAAACTTGTTTTTAATTATTTGATTTAATAAAGATTATGCTGTTTTGCAATTAGTTTCTGGAGAACCTTTGTTTTTCCTACACAGTCTTCTGCTTGCCTCACGGTCTTCCGTATTTTGGTATCAGGGCATTCTTTGTGGTTCCCTTAGAACAGAGCTGCAGTTTTTTTCCTGTTGACAGGGCGGCACTACTGGCATCACACTGATTGACAGCTGCCTCTCCACTGCCTAATTGGGGAAGACAGCTGTCAATCAGCATGACACCAGTAGTCCCGCTCTGTCAACAGGAAGAGAAACTGCTGCACAGTTGGCGTGATGTCAACGGAAGTCTGTGACTGTTCTGTGCCAGTGGATAGTAGCGCCAGCCATAAAAGGCTTTAACTCTACAAATGTATGTAAAAAAAATCTGTGCAAGTCTTCACTAGACATGAGCAAACCTTTTCAAGGTTCTGTTCGGATTAATGGTTTAATTTAGATTTATTAAAGGAGTCTGTGTCATTCTTTCAATTAAAGGACTTTATTCTGGGTGTGTGTTTATTTATTAATATGATTATAGGATTTGTAATGTATGGGCGCCCTATAGACGCCTCTTCATTACTATACTGTGGGATCTCACACCATTTCTTAATATTATTCACCGTACTTTTAGGATTATAAGTAGTGTTGAGCATTCTGATACTGCAAATATCGGGTATCGGCCGATATTCGTGGTATCGGAATTCCGATACTGAGTTCTGATACTTTTTGCATATCGAATACCGGAATCTGAAGTTCCCATAATGCTATGAGCCAGTTTGATTTGATTCAGCCAATGAGGAATCCTCAGAAGTGTGGGCACATCCTGTTAGGCATGTAGGCATGTTAACTAATGGCATGGCTGTGATTGGCTGCGAGCAGACCTCCCAGCTGCTCTTCCCCCAGAAACACGCTGAACAGTGATCTATGGAAAGTGAAACTAGTGAGGGAGGAGGAAATGACAAGTTCTCGTTTCAATGCCAGAACACCCTCCCCTGGACGTTTATCTTAGAAGCAAGAGATGATATCTTGGGAACTGTGCAGACTAGCCACAGAAGGTAAATTACTTATTGTCAGCATTCTGCAGCCTAGATATGCACTGAGATTATGTGAAAAGCCCAGACAACCTGTTCTGATATGTATTTCCACCAAGTTGGATCGCCCACCAGGGCTGGTGGGGTACTCAGTACCGGGCCCGTTGATTTCAATGGGAGATGTCACGGTAGCTGTGACCTGGTCCGTGGCCCTGGGCGTCCATTGTAAAAGGGAAATGTTGAACGTGTGGATGATGATTAAAGTTTATGAGTGAATGATTCGTGACGCCACCTGTGGTGTTCGGCAATGAAGATGTTAAGCCGACGCTGCAGACAGATCCTCTGGGACAGATAGTGTGGTGCAGCTTTGATGTTGTGGCCCTCCACAGGTAGGGCTGTAGTCCCAGGGCAGTGTAGATGGAGAGGTAGTGAAGAGACATAGAAGGTGCAGTGCCAGGCACAGAGATGTAGCAGTGCTGAGTGGGTTGGCGTAGGAATAACTGGAGGATACCAGTGCATGTAGTTCCAAAGCTTTCCTCACAGTCTATTGTGCATACAGGTGCCCGCATCCGTGCCGTGTCCTCCGGGTCAGGGGCTCAGTCAACCTCCAAGCTAGATAAAGCACTCCCTTCCAACACTCCGCAAACATGTGCCTTTTCTGAACATCTCCCTCTATTGCTGCACAACCCCTTTAACATAGTCAATATCTTTGTAACTCCGAACGTCTTAAAAAAAATAATAATTCCTGCTATTCCATTTGATTGGGCTAAACCTCTATGCCTTTAATGTCTCCTCCACCTCCCCCAATACATTCTACAATATTCTTAGTTGTTTTCCTTCATGTAGAATTAACCTACAAGGAAAGAAAGGGTTTATTTTAATTCCAATATTTCTGTCCCATTGATTTGCATTGGTTTCCGGTATCGATATACGATACTTTTTGGGTATCGGTCCGATCCAATCCGATCCGATATTTCCCGATATCGGAAGGTATCGCTCAACACTAATTATAAGACGCACTTTTTTGCCCTCAAATTTGGGAGGAAAATGGGGGTGCGTATTATAATGCTTATATACCTTATTGGTGCGCCGCTGCCCTGTGTCCGGTGAAGCCATTGTCCTGTGTCCCGTGCTCCCGCTGCCCTGTGTCTGATGCTGCCACTGTCCTACCCTGTGTCTGGTGGTGCTGTGGAGGCTCTGCTGACATTTTGTGAAAGGCCAGAGCCCCCAGTGGTGGACTTCGGAAATATGGGCGCCGGGGGGCAACGAATGCGCAGATGGAGATATTGGCAACAAAATCTCGGGAGATGAGATTTCAGCACATGGGCACTCCTCTATTCTTGATAACCCGCCTTGCTAAAGCTGACAGCTGAGGGTTGCAGCCCGTCACTGTCAGTTTTGCCTGGCTTGTTATCAAAAATGCAGGGGAACCCAATGATATTTTTTTAATATTTATTTAATGCGCAGGCAGCAGGTGATGAATACACCCATCAGCCGCCACCTGCTCTCGCTGTTAACAGTTGAATACAACTTTTAACATTGTGCCCTGCTAGTGCTGATCACAGCATGAGCAGGGGACAGTGATGTGAACTGTCATATACAGAACCCAGGGCCAAGGAACAGCGTCAACAGTACTGGTGATTTCCAGGCCCCGGTACATGTCACACTGATGACACAGGGATGTCATCCGTCTGTCATCAGTGTACACACATGTGGGACCTTTTGCGTCCTGTGCTGCTACAGGAAACACTGATGTCTGAAAGAGTCCTTAGTGAACTCAGTCATTTACTGATCTTTGACCGTCATTTGCCGATCTTTAGGAAAAAAGCTCGGGAATCTGAACACGAACCTAAATGCACAACTTTTGTGCCGAATTTGAGATTGGCGAACGTTTTCCAAACTAGGTTGCTCATCCATAGTCATGACAATACACAAAAACAATGTTCCTGTTTGTGAAGGCTTAAAAAATTCTCCCAGATCTAAGCAATGAATATATAAATTATATACGTTAATTATTGGTTTTGTGCAATGTCAGAATTTGCAATAAAATTTGCACCTTCTTGGCACATCTTGACACTTTTAAAAAATGAGTTGATTTAAGTTAGATGTCCTGCCACCTTTGATCAGATTGAGTTTTTAAAACCTGTGCCAAAAATAACACAAATTGTAGCACAAATCAATAATCTGCTTATTTCAGGCACATGTAGCAATCGGTGGTGTAAGTACAGCTGAAGATGTGGCAAATTGGCTACAAGGTGTGCCCCTCTAAAGTGGTTGCCCAGTCTCCTGATGAAAGACTGCAGTTACTCTATTTGACTGCAAAGCTTTGAGTCCTTATAGCGTGCCACCGCACTGTGTCTGGATTTTCCTATGTTGCTCGTGAAAGCGGGGCATGTCACATTTGCATATATGTGGTCACATGCCAACTAGACTTGATTGTACTGGCTCAATACAAGTAAATTGCGCAATGTTGAGCACGCTTAGTCAGAATGTGGCTGGAAGTATGCAAATTGCCTGCTCTCAACAGCAACATGGAGGATCCTGAAAAGTGAACAACCCCTTTAATAAATTTGACACATCTTACTCCTGCACAAGTGAGTATAAGACTAGTGTATGAGATGCCATTCTTAGCAAATTTCAGATTCAGCAGCTGAATTATGAATGAATTCATACCTAAGACAGCGCACTTGATGTAAAAGCTCAACAATTCCAAAAGAGGCTAACAGATGGGAACAGTTTCTTTTGCTAGTACATATTTAAAGAAGCTCTCCCATGTGAATATTTTTATTAACCTTGTGTTTATGTGTGTGACACCCCAGAGTCCGGTTGTCACAGTGACATCGCCTCCCTCTAAGAGGTGAAGTCATGCTTGGAGGCAGAAAAGGGACCCCCATGCCAGGCAGCATAGATTTAATCACAATTTCTTGCTGCAGGTCAGAAAAGGGAGATGCCTTATAAATTCTGGAAAGCAGAGGGGGTTGGTGAGTCAGCTAGAAATCAGCTGAGGGAGTTGTCATGGAAACAAAGCAGTTGTGAGCTGTGAGGAGAAAGGACAGTTACAATGTGAGGAGGTGAGGAAAAGAGATCTTTCTGGAAGATCCTGTCAGATAAAGACAGGCAGCTGATCTGTGAAAAGGGAAAGGACAAGAGCAGAGACTCTAGGAAAGCTAAAATACTGCATATAGCAGACCCCTGAGTGAAGCGCTAATAAAGAGAAAAGGGACATCAGAGTGCTAGGCTGACAGGAGCTGTACGCCCTGATAGCAGAATCTGAAAGTACAGGGGATTGTAAATTCCTGTGCACATTGATCATCTGAGGGCACGGCAGCGGATAAGGAGCCCGGGGCCGACGGTAAAGAGAACGGTACCCGTGGAATATGCTCACGCTGACAGCTGTACAGGTTAGTGAAACCATCCCGAATAGAGGGTCACAGCATAGTTATACACAGTGGAGACCCATACACAAAGCGTATAAAGGAAGGTCCTAAATCCCCACCTGGCAAGGTGGATCCCCTGAATGCCTCCATGCGAGCCGGACTCATTCCATCACCTGTATGTGGTACTCCGGACTGCAACCTATTACCAGTAAAAAGTAAAGAAACTGCACCTCTCTGTGTCTTTCTCTCATTTCTCTGCACCCCAACGTTTACAGCCATTTTTACTATTTATTTAACATCTTTGCCCTGGGACTATTGCTCTACCTCTGGAGGCCTACAACATCATAGCTGCGTCCAACATCCATCCCAGAGGAACAACAACGCAGTGCTGGTCACCTCTGACCAGAATACGACAGGTGGCGTCACGTATTTCACCATCTATAAACATTATCTTTATTTTTACCACATAAATACCACACAACTTTCCCCTATTCCATTTACTGGACGCCTCTGGGCCACGGACCGGGTCGCCACATGACACCGTCCCCCATTGAAGTCGACGGGCCCGGTACCGAGTACCCCCAGGCCACGCGGGGCGCTCCATGTGCATGTACTGCAGTGTGAGTGTATTAATATACTCATTTACCGCTGTCCTCTACAGGGACCAGCACCATTCTGCTCCTCTTCTCATTGACGTCACTGCAATTCTGACTAGGCGGCTCACTCTATGCTCTACATAGGCCAGAAGTCTCTTTTACAATTTAATCCTATGGGGTCTCATTCTGGTGTTCCATAGACTTACATTGTAAAAACCACTTCCAGGTCAATCAGAGCGCAGCATGACTTGGAGAGTCTGCAGAGTCTTGATGTCACTGAGAAGAGGAGCAGAACGACGCTGGACACCGGACAGAGCAGCGGTGAGTATATTAATACACGCACACTGCATTAAATGCACATAAACAAATATTTAATAAAAAATATATACTTGGGAAGGATTCTTTAATAAAGGTAAGTATAGAATATTACGGTATTCTGGGCCAGTGATAGTAAGTTTTTTTATATTGTCTATCTCATTAGTAGAAAGTCACAGTGAAAGGTTCAGCTGCGGGTTCAGAATATATTGCCCAAATCATCGTGTTATTACATGGCTGTTTCTTACTGGCTCTGGTATTGATTAACCAAAAATTATGGGTCACAAAGATGTCTTGCTACTTACTTATGTACTGATTCACAGCACTCTTGAATACAAAGGTTACGTTTTGTGTCAACACCAGATATGGAAAATGTTTCTTATATTTTGCAAGCCCCACCAATCTACATGTGAGTGTGACAGAGACATCTGTCTCCGTACCGTTCAACACCTGCACCATCTGCTGAGAGATTTCAACATCAGTTGTTGTTTTTCACTAATTTAATCTGTATATAGTGTTACTTTCTGTATTTTTCCATTTTTTATGATTTTATGTGTTTTATCATTGCATTTTCAATTATTTTCAACAGTTCTTGTAAACCATGATTGTAAAGCTCCAGAATGGTTCTGACATTTACCCCTCCTCTCAACAAAGAAGAAGACTTTAATTCACAAATCCTAGAACTTTTGCCAAAAAATATCTGCTTGTGTTTGGGTTTGCAGCCAGATCATTTCACAGCAGTAATTTAAAAATGTTTTGGACTTGGGCAGCTGTGAGAAAAACAGATATTCACAAATGACCTACTGTATGCCCTTAACCCTCCTGCTGTCAAACATCAATGCCAAAAATAAGACTCTGGTTGGTGAACCATAATCTACTGTTCCATTTTATTCTCGTAACGACTTTAAGAAGTTTTGACATTATTAAAACCAATATCCTGTTTGTATACTATTTTGCCCACATCTTGCCAGCTTAAGGGGACGTTCATATGGGGCTGATACTAAAATTCTACAATATAATTTAAAAAAAACACCAAATTTTGGGGATTTGGTTACAGATTCCTTTGGGAAAAAGGTGCAGATTTGACATAGATTTCAATTTCTGTACCACAAAATTTAAATTACGTTGTGACAATCTGCAACCTAGATTGACATGCTGCAGATTTTTAATTTGGCAGAATGTCATACACAAGATTGTTACAGCAATATGCTGCAAGAACAGGGTGGAAGATACTCAGTATAACCAGCTTGTGTTCATATCTCTCTAAGAAATTGCATGTAAGTGGCTTCCAAGCCTCTGCTTCTCTGTAGTGTATTTACCTGCCTTTAGCTGCAATGATATCAGAACTTACTCATTTGGAGTACAGATGCTGGCAGTGAAAAATTCACCACCTCTGTCTCACTAAGGGCTCGCTCACACTTCTCTCATGCAAGAGAATCAGGCCGATTATGCTAATGAAACTCTGAGTGTAATCCGATTCCCTCGCTTGAGAGAATTGCAGCACAGTTGTGGATAAGATGGAGAGCTCAGTTTCTCCATATTTTCTATTGTCTCTGTGAGCGTACATCGCCCTGCACTAGGATGACTTCAGAGTGCAGTCCGATCTTCCATACGCACCCACAGACTTGTGTGGGTGCGTGTGATCTGAATATTGGAGCCTCTCGCAACATGTTGCAATTGTTTTCTCATGCCGAATAAGAGTCTTGTTTTTTACCAGGACAAACATTCAGATATAGAAGGGGTTGTCCTAGTAGTGGACAACCTCTTTAAAGAAAGAAATCTGATTTATTGTTTCATTTTCCCTGTGCTAGCTATAAAATGAAAGCTGTGTTAAGATTGAATGTTATAATTAAACATGTTTTCCATCCCTGAGAATTTAATTTCAAAATCTTCAAGCAAGGTTTAATATGATAAAAGAAAGCATACTAACAATACATATCCCTTGTTGTTTCTCTGCCAACACGACCTGAGTCCCCCACTAGTCTCCATTAGAGATGAACAGATGCAGCAAAATTTGAATTTTGCACGTTTCCCCCCAAAAATCAATTCATGGAGAAGTTATTTTTCACAAATCTAATGTCCCTCATTATGCTCTGGGTTATCAACAGATCACATAGAATAACAAATGTAGTATGTAAAAAGAAGAAAAATCCTTACATGCACCTTGCTGCCCACCTCTTCGGTCACTGCATATCATCCGCATGGTCCTCACCGCATCTTCAGATCGCAAACCACTTGTGCTTAAATCCCCAAGCCTCTCATGTTGGGCAGGGACTTACTACTTTGATGGAGCCTGGAAGCTTTCTACATACGGACATAGCACACAGTGTGATGTTTTGAGACCATAATCTTATGTTCTTGTGCAGATCCCTCTTGGGCCTTCATCAAAGCCAAAAGTACAGACTCAAAATGAGAGGTCTGGGTATTTCAGTGTGAGCGGTGGCAATCTGAAGATGCGTCAAGAACTGGACATTGAGGCAGAGGGGGCAGAGAGGTGAGTGTAAAGATTTTTTTTAACTTTTTGATGGCCTTTTAAGGTTGAGAAAAATGTTGGCCACAATTTTCCTGTAAAACCCCCAAAAAATTAGAGTAGAAAGGTTGAACTTGATGAGAAAGGTTGAAGTTGATGGACTTAAGTCTTTTTTCAACCTATGCAAATATATGCAATTCCACTTGGACTTATGCACTCATAAAGCAGTTGCATGTCTGTAGGGTTGACACAGGACGTATAAAAATGTGCTAGAGTCAGAAGAGGAAATGTGCACAGTGTTAGAATATCAGAGAACTAGGAGCCAGGTTTGGAGAACTTCCACTTTGCATAATGCTGCTAGATTCAAACATTAAGCCTCATGCCCATATTTGATCCTGTCAGGAATAACTTTGTCAGAATATTTTCCGTTAAAAAGTTTACAAAAGCCATGTATGATTTTCTTGTCTTGCTCATCTTGCATACAATGTGCAGAATTCTCACTAATGCTGCTTTCCCCACATTCTTTCTCAATCACAAATCCTTCTTTTTAACATCAGATTTTTCTATTACATTGTATTCCTGCAGGTCTTTCAAAAGGTCCTTCACAAATACAATGCCTTTTTATGTTTGCTTCTACAAACCGCTATACTCCAGGGGAAAAATATGGCAAGAAAAGCATCAAAGTGCTTTTCTACAGAGAAGAAACTATTGCAGAGGAACCATCTCTGGAGAATAATGTCAGACACCATCACAGATCAATGCTCCCCAACTTTAACTATTTATTTCTATGACAACTGCACAAAAAACAAGGTAAATGAGCTGCAAAAATGAGATATTATTGAAATTTAGATCAATCTTACTGAAAGCTATCCTAATTGATGGAGGAAGGGAAGGAAATATATCAAGTCTACTAATAAATTTAACTCTAATTGCCATAAATTCGGGAAAAAAAATGTTAAACATATACAACATATTATACAGCATTTTTTTTTAATAAGAAGCATTTATTCTTAATATGAGATTATATATGAGGCAGTTGTCTAAGAATCTGCCTTCTCGGTTACTGTCGATGCACCAAACTGTACTGATGTGATATGACACCCATAGAATTCTGTACTGTGCCGCTGTGGGCATCACAAAGGTTACATGAGAAACCAAAAGGTTTATATTATGACATGAAATGTTACTTTTAGGCTCCAATTCATGAGGACCAATGTTGCTTATACCAATCTTGATGAGGGGCGTAATGGAGTCAGAGGCTCGTTTACACAGTACCCTACACTTCTCCTATCCTGCTAATCCCTAAATGTGTTTTTACTGCACTTCCTGAGCAGATTAGTGTAGCAGAACCACTATTCGGTAAACTGCTGAGTACAGGACACAGTAGAGGGAGTTTGGATCAGACAGATACCTTCTCCCCCCCATAATGTTGCACATTTCTCTCCATTCTACTGTAGGATAATATAGATCTGCAAAGACTTCAGGAAGGCCTTGACCGCCAAGCACAGTTTTCAGGGTGGGAGGGGAAAGATGAAATTAATATTGAACAAGACCAAGCCTGCTGGACTACCTCCTTAAAATGCTTCACAAAATAAAGCACTAAACTTTTTATTACATGTGATAAAGATGTTTGCAAAGAGAACATATTCCAGACCAGAGTCTCCCATTATAAGTCAATGGATGCACAAAAAACGGCATGGGGATTGCATATGGATGACAATATGGATGAAAAATCATATTTTTTTTTAATGAAAAAAAGATGATTTTGCATATTTTCATCTGAACCCTTCCTTAGAATGTAAAGGCAGCGTGTATGCTCTAGCACAGGTCCATATGTTTCGTATGAAGCTCCCGACTGCTGTGCTTGGTCGTTTCTAGCAACATCATAGAGAATGAATAGAGCAGCAGTCAGACATTTAACCTGCCACACCATTTTATTATGGGGACACAAGTTCCCTGTTTGGGATAAAAATTTGCCATAGGAGCAGGTCCCAGCATTGGGACACCCACCAATCAACAAGTTATCACTGACCTCGTGGATAAGTGATGACGTATTTTAATTGATCAACCCCTTTAAAAACAGACTGTAGAAAGGCACCTCATAGTGAAGATTGCATGAACAGTGTCAGGAAAATAGATCAGAGAACATAATGTGGTCATCTTATCATATTATGCAATCATATGAGCAACACCAGTAAGCTGTGCATACAGATTAGATGGCTGTCAGGTGAAGGATGCTCTGATCACTCGCTTATCTGACAGCTATCTCAGCTAACTCTCCCATACTCAGGAGCTCTTATTTGGCCTAGTGCTCTTGTGTTCAAGGAATCTGCGAGCTGAATCTTTAACCGATTCAACCGATTATGTCTTACCTCCTGGAGAACAATTTGATCGGCAGTTCAAAATCGAACAGGTGTGAACAACATCTCTCCCAACCATCAGTCGGCTGGCTCCCCCCATATACATTGGCATGTTTGTCCAACATTAGTGTATGCAGGCCTTTATAATAGGGTAAGTTGAGCAGTAAACCACCATTGGATAAACACAGTCACAGAAACAAAAGCAGAAGGTACCAACTGAAACACAGAATCTTTTTTGTTATAAAGTTTCTATAATAGGAGTTACTTTCAAGCAAACTAAAACAACAGGCTAAAATATGGTGGAGATATTGTAATGCGCCAAGATTCCTGGTCAGGGGTCCACAATTACGGCTTCTCTCTATCTGCAGCGTCACTTCACTCTTCATATTGGGTAGTCTTATCCATGTTAGTGAGAGAGGACATACTAGTCTTTCTTGTCACTTTTTATGTATTTTTAGCCTTTTTATCTAGATACTGAGGATAAAGAGGCTTAAGTGCATGGATCAATAGATAATAGGTGCACAAGTAGAGGTATTTTCATCATGTTAACATACAAAGTGGCTTTTGTTTTTAAGGTTAATATACACACCATGCACACTTCTAGCAATTCCACTAAAGGTACTGTCATACTTAGCGATGCACCAGCGATCCCGACCAGCGATATGACACGGTCAGGATCGCTGGTGCATCGCTAAGTGGTCGCTAGTGAGCTGCCACACAGGCAGATCTCACCAGCAACATAGCAGAGGTCGGGGGTCATTACTTACCTGTCAGACGAGGCGATCCTGACGTCCTCCCGCGCGCATCCACGCGTCGCTCGTCGGCACCACAGGAAGCCCAGCAGGAGCTGACGACAAGAAGCAGCCCAGGACGTTCTCGCGCGATCAGCGATAACCAGCGGGGGAGCGGTCGGAGGTAAGTATCACACATAGCGATATTGCTAGCAATATCGCTATAACGTCACAAAAACCAGTGACGTTATAGCGATATTGCTAGCGATATCACTTAGTGTGACAGGCCCTTAAGGGCGTCAGTACAGCATGAATGGGTTAAGTAAGTTGATAGTAATGCATCCTATGTTGATCCTATAGTCAGACACCCTGAGATTACAGATAATTACGTACGTTAACCATTAATCTTAACTAATGATATCAAGGTACCGTACATGTTTTTGCAGACAAAGTCTTAACTTTTTCAATATTATTTTACGTTCCAGTCACGATTTTGCATTGAAGCTCCCTGACATTTCACAAATATTGGCTTAATTGATCTGATATGTGAGGGTCTCCCAATTAAGTCTGTGAACACTGGATTATATGATCACATAAGAATACCTCTGCATTATTAATTTTGTGGCAGTCTTGAAATTTGATTAAAATGATATACAGTAATAATCAACCATCAGACATTGCTGTCCACTTTAATTTTTGGAATAATTTCTTAGTTCATCAGAATTCAGATTATGGGTGGTGGAGTAGTTTGGTGAAAAATTGGTTGGGAGTCAGGCCCATTCTAATAGCAGCAGTATCTATTCTATCTGTGAAAAATATATGCTAAACATTTGGATCAAAAGAATATTTTTTGCAGATACTATTGATGGCGACAGGAAATCACAAAAAGCTAATATTTATGATGGCAGCTCCAAAGTACCCAAGTGTCTACTGGAGAGGTCTAGCAACTGCTTCTTCCCCTCTCAGACTATAAACGTATGCTCACATAAATGTCATGCTCACAGATTTAACTGTTTATCTTTTCAATTCTATATCCTGATGCTGGGGGTGGTTGGACAGGACTTAAGTGAATTGGGAATGAGACCTCTAAGTAAGTATGACCACTGAGCAATTGCCCCTCCTGTCCATTGGATAATACAAGCCTGCATTTCTAATTGATTGAGAATTAGTAACTTTGAAAATTCATCTTCACCAAGTTTAGAAAACATAAATATGTTTTTTGTTATTCCAGAGAAATTGGATATGAGTACAAATTTACAAAACTGAGACAAATACAGTACAAATATATTGCATTTATTGAAAACAAAATAACTTCTTACTTAAAAAGGTTGTACACTACATAAACATTGATGACCTATCCTCATGATAGGTCATCAATGTCTGATTGATGGGGATTCGACACCCGGCACTCCCACTTATCAGCTGTATTACTAGAGAAACATATATTCCATATATTGCAAAGGGAGGCACTATAAAAGAACAAGACTCTGCAGCCAGGACAGGAGAGTAACACATGGAAACTTTGGAGATATACCTGTGCCAAAATAATGGTGTCACAAATTAAGTTATATAGCAGTTTGGCTCTCTCCGGGTTAAGTCACACGTATAGATAGGTTGAAATGTAAGTTTAATGTCAACGCGTTTCAGAGTTGACTGACTACTTCTTCAGGACAACCATACATGTACATTGTATTTATATTAACCCTCTAACTTGGAAAAGACCCTATTGCGCTCTTTCATTTTTTACAGATTAAGTTATGGATACATAATATAATTATTTTCAGACAACACTACTAAAACCAGTTTTACAACTAACTAATAATAATAGTTAATTATTTTGATCAGAAGTATTGGAGAAAAAATTTCTTAGCGACACAGCTCTTAGAACAGAAGGTCACAATCTGAAGTGTAAGGAAAATTCTGTTCTGATTCACGTATCATGGTGGGCAGAAGTAGGCAGTTGGCGAGAACACAGAGAATTCAAAGATGTGTGTGTTAGGCCTAAGGCTATCCTGAACTGTAAAGGGAGCGGTATTATTATAAGGGCTATATTAACATAGGAAGACATTTGGTGAGTCTACAGAAGTTCTCTACCTATTGGTTTTCTTCATATGATGATCTAGACGCATTTCTTTTTTAAAGAAAAAATGTACAGAAATATTTCACTGTGGCTCACACTTCTGGTGTCAGAAATGATAAAGGACAGTTCAAATTCCCTTATGTAGCAGTAAAAAGTGCTGACACTGTACACACGGCTGCATGGCACAATATGCTGCATTCATAGAAGACAAAGCAATGTGGACTTCAAGTAAAGAAGTATAAAAAAGTCTTCAGCTCAAGTTCCTAAGACAGGCCCTTCAATGTAGTAGTTTATGATTTGTCAGGTAAATCCTACAGGACAAGAGCAAGTGCTTAGGGAATAAGGAGGTTGTCTGGCTATACCACCTTTCTACCACTCACAGGATGAAGAGAATCAAATAACCTTAAGGGCCTGTCACACTAAGCGATATCGCTAGCAGTATCGCTATAATGTCACTGGTTTTTGTGACGTTATAGCGATATTGCTAGCGATATCGCTATGTCTGATACTTACCTCCGACCGCTCCCCCGCAGGTTATCGCTGATCGCGCGAGATCGTCCTGGACTGTTTCTCATCGTCAGCTTCCTGCTGTGACGACGAGCGACGCGTGGATGCTGGCGGGAGGACGTCAGGATCGCCTCGTCTGACAGGTAAGTAGCGACCCCCGACCCCTGCGATGTCGCTGGTGAGATCTGCCTGTGTGGCAGCTCACTAGCGACCACTTAGCGATGTACCAGCGATCCTGACCTCGTCATATTGCTGGTCGGGATCGCTGGTGCATCGCTAAGTGTGACAGTACCTTTACATGAAATACATTACTGCACTTGTTGCCACCATTGTCCTGTGCCAGATACCACATGTTCCTGTGACAGAGGAGACTGGAGGACAGTACAAGTGCAAGAGGATCTTATCTGCTAAGCCAGGATATGAAAAAAAGATACAGTAACTGCTCACCTTATGACATTCTGTAGCCCACAACTCAATTTTTACGCTTTGGAAAGGAGTTGTTCCAGCTGCTGCAACACCAACAGGTTGGAAGATCCAACGTGGTATTTGAATGATGGAAGAAAGTTTGTGATCTGTGCTGCCACCTGTTGTGGTTCTCCTGAAGAAGTTTGTTAACTTCGAAATGCGTTGAGAATGAAACTGCATAGACACTCTGATACCGCATAATGAATCTTTATTATGGATAACAGTACCAACAGCGCAGATCACTAACTTTCTTTCACTATTTAAGGTTCCAGTGACAGGCAATTTTCTCACCACTCGGTGTGTATATATGAGGGGGCTGAATGTCTGGCTTAGTCTATTGGCTGAACAAGCCACTTTTTTTGCCATGTCTGCATCAGTGGTGACAGAGAAGGTGGCTGCTTAGCTAGTAAACTTAGCCAGACAGCAATTCCCTTCTTACATGTCAATGACACCAAGAAGTTCCCTGCCTCCTAAGCCTGTGGAAATGCATCACAACTTAAAGGAGAAGATCCAAACTTATGGGACAAAGAAGTTTATAAAATTAGAGTTGCTATGCTTAAATTTGCCATCACATACCATATATCATATGTATCAGACAACCGTTTTAAGCTTCTTGTGTCAATATTTTTTCTTTACTCTTGTTCACTATAGGAACAGTTATTCTGAAAGGTCATACGAATACATTGGGGCTTATGATATTGATGACATTTCCTTGATGCTTTATCCAATTGAATAGGAGCTGTGCTGAAGTTTGCAGCAATAGCCATTACAGTATATAGAGCTGGAAACATGTTTCTTTCTTTGCCTCTTGAATGGTACAATATGAACAATATAAGTATGACCTGCCAAAAGAAGTATCAGATGGATAAGGAAGCTCGATTCACCATGCCTCGGCCAGTGGCATGGGATTCCTTTGCTTGTTGGTTGTGATGTCCCAGTGTTTGGCTGGTCAGAATTCACCCAAATCATTTTGGAGAAAGATGATCTCCTTCACCAGGGATTTGAAACTTTTTTCCATCTAAGAAGGTCGAGGCACATTCTTCCTATATAACAGATACCTTTTCCAGTAGAAATAACTCAATTACATGGTAGCTTCTTTCATAATACACTTCAGTGCGTTCAAAAGGTCATTTGGTATCTGATTAGCTTTGAAAAATGTTATCAGCGCACTCATTTCTGTACATATTTATTTCATCTACGGTACTTCTGAGCACACAGGCAGTCGGTGCTATTTGTGAGAGCGGCTTTAATAACTTCAAGAGGGAGTGCTAATATTTCATATACAGTTTAGCAAATGCCATAAATGTCTATCATTGGACCTTCATCTATTCCAGAACAGGGAAGCCTGGTTCTTCAAATTGGCTGAATGAGAGATACAGAAAAAACTGAGTAAAAAAATCTTGCACCAAGGAGTTTTACCCCATGATCAAAAAAAGATATAGGTAATTACAGTACTAGATTATAATGATATTTACATTTATATATAAACCAATCATTCCTGAAAATATTCACTTAATTGTGTCCCTATAGACTATCGTTATATTTGTTATATTATTACTTCACAAGATGTGTAAAAGTACTGTAAAGGAAACCAATAGTATGCCCTCAACCATGTTCAGAATTAATTAATAGTTAAGTATTTAGAAGAAAGAAGACTCAAAATTGGCACCATTGATCTCATGAATTAATGTAGGAAGATGGTCATGATAAATATTAAAGTGGCTGTCAGCCATAGCCCTGACTCCCTCTTGATTACTTACACTTTTGAAGGCAGGGACAGTGACACCAACGCTGACTGGACGGTGGGCTCTCGTAACATAACAACCTCACGTGAGCCCTGCGAACACGAGTGCCGACACTGGAATGGCACCGGCATGGGAGATGAGTATAAGTATTCTAATTTTAAAGCATTCAGATTGAGAAAGGGTTGTCCCAATAATGGACAATCCATCTAAAGTCACATTCTTTTATTAGCAGATTAAGCGCTTAGAGGAACATGCTCCTCTTTTTCAGATTGCTTTGCCCTCTTTCCTCTTTGCAGCTTCCATTAAATTATTACAAGAGTTTTATTCACATTGTTAACAACAACCCATAGTTCTTTTTTCTCAATGCTTTGGTCTGACCTGTCAATTTTCTCAGTGCTATTACCAGAGACTATTTATATAGCTCCCGTACTTTATTATTGCAGGTTAATGGAAGGAATAGAGGAAATTTTTGCTTGTACTTCAGGCCTATATTATTAAGTTAGATCTCTCATAACTTTCATAGATTCCTTCTTTTCCATTACACAGATTATATGTTTCACACTTCATAATAATTAGGATTCTAATGGTGCAGTCAAATGAATTGCCATCCAATATTGGACAAGTATTCTCAAAGCCCAAAATGCTGGTAAACAAGCTCGCAGCAATGCACTTGAATGTAACACCTGTGGGGCCTTGAGATCTCTGTAATGAAATCTTATTATGTCAGTCACCAATCATCACCGGCCTCGGCAAACTGGAAGCTGACTGGGACATCTGACTCGGTAATTGATTTTACTGGGGTAATTTGTCATACTTTATTAGGAAACAGTTCTCAACATGTTAATAGGCTTCAGCTAATAATAAACAATACTGCAAGAAAAATATTTTATCGGGAAGAATTTATGCCTTACCTATGTTACAGTAAAACAAGGCTGTTGATATATAAAATACCTACACTTCATTATTCACTCTCAATTTATTTTGGTTTCTTTTTTTTTCCCAACCAAAACAGTGTAACAGTGAGGCTGTATTCACATTGCATTTTAGTCAATGGTCAGGAGCTCCATTGTGGCTTATGTGTGAAGCCTTGGAAAATAGGATAGTGGCATATGTGCTGATGAAGCCATTGACTTTGATGATGAAGACAGAGCCACTGTGTGCTCTGTTGGACAACATTTTCAGACGTGTATGTCTATCCTAAGTAGGCTCTAAGATGCGGTAGACTGAGTCTTGTAGGCCGCCTCAAATAAGCATATATATGGCTGAGAGCGATGTCTGACAGAGCACAAAGGGACTCCGTCTGCATCATCATAACCAAATGGCCTAGTCAGCGCATACCAAATCCTGTTTTCCAGTGCATCAGACATAATCCCCAATGGAGCCACTGACCTTTGGCTAAAATGCTAAATGAAGCACCAGATTTATTGGGACATGAGGTCAATTCGAACAAACCTCTACATGCAGATGAAAAACAAATCATTAAACTTAACCTTTACCATATAGGCAGAACAAAAGAGGTAAAAATATATTCAAACACATACTAACTAATTGAAATATCACAGGATAATGCTCACTTGCTAAAATTACAGGTTCAATCATGCTCAATAGCCATGAAAACTCCTAAGATGTCCTTGATATTACAGGTGCAGATAAATAGGAAAGGCCTTACCATATAAGTAAATAAAGGGAAACTTGTCACAGTAATGTGTAAAGAACTTGTCATCGGATTCACACATCTTGAACTACAAGCAGCCTGAATCAAACACTGGCTCCACGGTGGTAGACAGACATGTTTTACTCTGAAAGTTGGGGCATTTTATAGTTACTTTGAAAAGCTGGTCTATGACTATGGGTCTTGGCTGACTAGCCCATGGGAAGTCCCCAGTTGGCTTTTCCCCACCTTAATCCCTTTGACTGACAGGTCTCTCTCTAATTATGTAATTAGCTAACTAGACTCAGCTGACTAGTTGAGTAGGGTCCCCTTCTCATTTCTTTCCACCCTGATCTCTTTGACTAACAGGTTTCATTCTATATTTGTTCTCCTTTGACTAGATTCTGCTAACTAGTCCGAGTCAGGTCTCCATGTGGCTTCCTCCCACTCTGATCCTTTTGACTTGTAGGTCTCTTTCTATATGTGTACTCAGCTGGCTAGACTTGTCTGACCAGTTTGATGAAGGTCTAATTCATACTACCTGAACTACGGGCCACATGAATCAGACACTAGCTTCGGAATATTTTTCTTTGAAAGTTGGGGCATTTTACAATTAATATACTTTGAATAGCTGGCCTATGACTACATGTCTTGGCTGACTTGTGCAAGGGAACTCCTCAGCCAGCTTCTCCCCACAACATTCCTTTGATTGACAGATCTCTCTCTAAGTGGGTACTCAGCTAACTAGACTCAGCTGACTAGTCTTTTTACACTGATCCTTTTGACTGACAGGTCTGGAATGTTTTCTCTGAAAGTTGTGCATTTTACAGTAAACATACTTTGATTTGCTGGCCTATGACTATGCGTATTAGCTGACTAGTCCAAGGAAACTCCCCAGCCAGCTTCTCCCACGTAATTCCCTTTGATTGACTGATCTCTCTCTAAGTGTGAGGCAGATTCCTTTCTGGCTTCTTTCCACCCTGATCCCTTTGACTGACAGATCTTTATATGTGTATTTGGTTGACGAGTTGAGATTTTCCTGACTAGTCTGAGGCAGATCCCATCCATCTTTTTCCCACCCTGATCCCATTGACTTATAGGTCTCTAAAGGCCCCGTCTCACTAAGCGACTTACCAGCCATCCCGACACCGATATCAAGGTGTCAGGATCTCTAGTAAGTCGCTATGTGATCGCTGGTGAGCTGTCACACAGACAGCTTCACCAGCGATCAGCACAGCGATGCCGAGCGCCCGGCATCGCTGGCCATCCTGTAAAAAATAGAATCAAAATAAAAAATATAGTTATTCTCACCATCCGATGTCCCGCGCAGTCTTCCGGCCTCTCTCCATGCTCCGGTCCCAGTGATCCTTTGCATGAATGACCGCGAGATGTCACGGTCTCGCGGGATAACAAAGTCTCGCGGTCATTCGTGCAAAGGATCACTGGGACCGGAGCGTGGAGAGAGGCGGGATGGCTGAACGGGACGTCGGAAGGTGAGAATAACTATATTTTTTTTATTATTTTTTACACCTGATCACTGGTCTCCCGCTGTCACACACAGCGATGCGTGCTGGCCAGCGGGAGACCAGCGACCAAAGAAATGTCCAGAGATTTCTTGCAGCGATCAGCGATACCGGCAGGGGGGCCGCTCGCTGATCGCTGTCACACACAGCGATCTCGCTGGTGAGATCGCTGTTACGTCACAAAAGTTGTGACTCAGCAGCGATCTCGCTACCGAGATTGCTTAGTGAGATGGGGCCTTAACTGTCTAGGCTGACCAGTCTGAGGAAGGTATCCAACCACATTCTCCCCATCCCATCTCTTTGACTGTCAGTTCACTCCCGATGACTGATACGTTTCTTTTATGTCGGGGCAAGGTGAAGCTGGCCAGGGATCTGCCTTGGGCTTAATCAACTACGACTCCATCCAGCTTCTCCCTGCCAAGATCGTTGTGATTTTTAGCCAAAGGAAGTCATTGTGTATATAGGAATACACATGTCATTCATAGGGATCAGGGTGGAAAGAAACTGATAGGGAGAAGCTTTTGAACATATATTTCCTATAAATATCACAGTGTTTCAGAGCAAAATATAGTTGGCTTCAATCGCGCAGCCAGTGTCTTATTCATGCTGCCTGTGGATTGGGTGGTGTGAATCAGATACGGAAAGGACGGTCCATCTCAAAAGGGTAAAATCCAAAACATTTTATTTAGATATCCATAAAATAGGTATGCAGAATACAAAAATGCATGAACCCGACCGGAAAACCGGAGGGAAGGTTGAGGAGACACTGTACGCATTTCAAACAAAAAGTTCTTAAACTCAGTATAGCTCCAAGGAAAGGGGTGTGGGAATATAACTAGTACACACAGGTGGCACCAATTAACATGTGATGCACATTTAAAACCACCAAATAAAACTAACACAATCAATAATGCAACATGAGTTCTTTCCGGAAATTCAATCCAGTGGGAACACATGCATCTAGAAGAAGAATCCATAAAGCTTCTTTGTACCGTAGTTGTTTTTCTCTATTTCCTCCATGAATGTGTCTCTTTACCTGTGTGAATCTGATGACAGGTTCTCTTTAAGGGGAACTTTCAAATACTCTCAAGCAAAGATGAGTGGATCATTTAAAATTTGACTTTGTGAGATTTGGTGAATTTGTCCTAAAAATTGCCCAGAAAATGTTTATTTAAAAAGGAAGGGAAAAAGAGGGATAGACATATCATCTTCCGAGCTATTATACTGCTGTAAGGATGTGAGAGGGATGTGTGCCATTTGATTGCAAATACAGCAAAACAAATAGACCATTTCAGTAATCAATTTCTCTGGCACAGCTGCCACTACCCTATCTCTCCCTCTCCCTATTGATTAAATCTCTGTATCTCAGACTACTATGCTCATTATATTGCAGTTGTTCTCCTTATTACTGACTAGAGTATTTGGCAACTGTTTTCCTGTTTCTCTGCCCCGATTTCTGAGGTCTAACATCATCAAACTAGCAGAAAATCGCCCTAAAAAGGTAATTGGAATCCCTGCCTAATCTTTTATGCAAGGTCCGATAATCCCCATGATTGGATGCACTAGAACATATGATGTCATAGCTCCCATGCATTATGGAAGCCAAACAAAACATCATTAGCCCACTCTCTGAAGCTTTATGAGTGTGTTCAATAATGCTGGACCATTTTTTTTATCCTCCGAACTTTGCAAATTGAATTGCAAAGTGTTCAAATGTGGATCCTGCTAATTTCAGGAAATTCGATTCAAAAGTCGATTCTCCATGAACCGGTCCGCTCACCTCTACTTTCAAGGTTTCAGACAACATTAGCAGCTTGTCCTAATTGTGCTCCGCTATGCCTGTAGCTGTGCAGCCCATAATATTGTATGAAGTCTAATAAATAATTATCATCTTTATTTCATATTGATGTAGAGGTAACATGTACCCTTAGTTCTTGAACTTTCTCATCTACTTTTGACCAGCTTTTGCCATACCTTAAAATTTGGTATTTGTTATGTCACTTTGACAATGATATTTTAAGGTGACAACCTGACTCACATTAAAATGCTACAATAAATGCATGCTGCGTAGTTAAAATATCAACTTCTCTTATTTTTACTTGCATTATCCTCTGATTCCCAGTGTATTTTTCAGTTCTGTAGAATGGCTGCCAGTGTCTAATAATATTCTATGGATAGAGTTCTTTAGACGTCTGAAATACTCCTATGCTAAAGGATGGCCTATCCTAGAACAGGGGGGAGTTTCAGGATATACTATGCACAATGTGCTTTGATAATGAACCAATCAGTTAAAAGTCTGGGGTTGTCTTTAAGATTATTGAAGCACATTGTGCAGACTCTAAAAACCTGGAAACCATTTATCAGAAATCAAGAGTGGAATACAATTTGGAGACGTGTAGAGGCCAAGATAAAAATATTATTAAGGTGAGGACTAAATATTTTAAATATTTTTTTGTGCATTATGCATTTATTGTCAAATTTTTGTGTGGGTCAACGGATCACTTTAGCTTAAACGTAATTTCTTGTCTGTTAAACTAAATAATTTTATCTTAAAAATGTCAATAATTTTAAGTTCTTTGTTTCAGCCAAAATATCAAAAATACTAACATCCCAACCATTTATCACCTTAACTAATTAAGCAACCTACTATTTGTATTTGATTAAAAATTAACTGCTGATAATACTCTTTTTATATATTTCCGAAAGATATGATTGATGTATCCCACTAAAAAAGAAGCTGAGTAAAAGTTACCACAAAATCATCAATATTCAATCAAGACTGTACATGGTTGATGATCCTGTTGGCCAGATCCCCACTTATTATTTCACACATTAATTCTATCATAATACAAAAAATATAAAAAGTCTACATACCCTTGTTTAAATTATACCAAATTATACAAAGAAGAATCATTTCGGAACTTTTTCCATTTTTATTGTCAGCCATAATCTGTACAACTCAATTATAGAGAGAGCATTTTGTCTTTTTAAGTAGGATTCTATCAGCATGGCCCACTTAGAATTATCAATCTTTTGTCACTGTTCCTTGAAGTAGCTGTCATGATCCAAGGTGGATCTGACAGTTTAAATGGACAAAGTTGAACTTTTTTCCCTTTGGCTAGGTGCCAAAGTGATGTGATTGCCCCCGGTGGCCATTAGAATTATTACACGTGGTGTTTCATTCTAAGTTGCCCGGTGGTGGTGAGTGGTATCGCACCTTAGTTTTAAGGTAAATGTGCACTCAATTACAAATCAGGTGTTAGGCTCTATAAAAGGGAGCCAGGGGGGTTCAATCACTGTTGGTGATATTGTATTCGTCATTTGGGAAGGAAGCCTGGGTGATGAAGGAGCTGAATATGAGTCCTGCGCAGCCCAGCCAGAGGGGACGAGTGGCAGCTAGATGGACTGCAAGAAGGGCTGGCATGGCGTGGTGGAGTCACAGTTTATGCTGTCGGCAGGAAGTGCTTGCATGGCTTGGTGGAGTGACGACTATGGAGAGAGTTGCACTCAGCATGCGGGACTTGGTTGCTGAGAGCTGGACTCAAGCATGCTGGACTTTTTGGGCAGGAGCTGAACTCATCTTTGGGTCTCTGTTACTGGACAGCTGCAACTGGTGGTGGACTGCTCCAAGGCTGCACTATGGTGAAGGATCCAGTTATGGTGATGGATCCGGGTGGAGGAGAAGATGCACACAGGTGGTGGGCTCTGTTGCTAGGAGCGTACGCAACAGAGCAAAGCTAAGTGGTGTTTCCCGTGTATTGTCATCTTTCCTCATGTGTGTTTTAGTGCAGTGGTGGGATTAGTTTCTGCACCAACCAATTCCCTAGTGAGGAGCTAGGGTTTTTAGGTTCCTGTTGCACACATGGTGCGGAACCGGCATAGGGAATGTTAGGAGTGCAGGGACACTGGCTCAGGGGAGCTCAGGAGGTCTCCACTTCCCTATTCCCTATCGCAGGGTCCACCATTGTTAATGTTTCCCAGGTTTCCCTTATTGTTTAAATTCGCCTTACTGTAGGCGGGATTTCCAGACTTGTATATACGTGTAATGTCTAAATTCGCCTGTTGGAGGCGGTGTATCCAGCTGCACGTGTTTATTATTTAAATTCACCCCACTGGAGGCGGTGTATCCAGGGTCACGGGCGTCACATGGGTTCGCCTTGTGGTACTCGCTGCGTCCAGACACACGTGACTGTGACATTATCACCAACCTTACTTTTTTTTTCTGGTGAGCTTTGGCCATGTGGAGACCTGTGAGTAATTGCTGCCGGGCCTCACTGAGGTGAGTGGGGAGCGGCAAGGTGTGTTAGAGCTGCTGCAGCAGCAGTTATCAGGGTCTGGGGAATCTGCTCAGGCAACCAGGAAATCAAAATGGTGGCTTTGGCAAATTGCTGGTCTGGCAAAAGCCCCCTTGAGTCGCTGCTGGGGAGTGGGACTTGTTCATACAGGTAGACTTAACCAGACAGGTGGGTGGAGTTGGTGATCCCCATTGTGCTGTCTGGGGTTCCCCGAGGTGAAGGGGTACGTCCCAGTAGTGAGCAGACTGGTGATAGCCCGCGGGGCTCACGCCAAATCTTCAATACCACCAAAGAAGCCGCCCCTCCTAGTCGAGTGGAGGCGACCAGCGAGTGTATTTCTCCTCCATATTCCTGCGGCTCTGGCAAAGTGCCCCCTAGAGTCGCTGCTGGGGAGCGGGACTTGTTCATACAGGCGGATGTACCCAGACAGGTGGGTGGAGTTGGTGAACCCCATGGTGCTGTCTAGGGTTCCCCGAGGTGAAGGGGTACATCCCTGTAGTGAGCAGACCGGTGTTATAGTCCGCGGGGCTCATGCCAAATCTTCTATACCACCGAAGAAGCCTCCCCTCCTGGTCGTGTGGAGGAAGGTGACCAGCGAGTGTATATTTCCTCCATATGCCTGTCCCCTTCTCCTCCAGGTGTGTGCAGCAGGTGCGCTGCGGGGGAGTAGGGACAAATCTCAACTCTCGCCATTAACCAAACCTGGGAGGCGCAGACCTCATGGTGAAAGGGTTGGAGGGTGGTGTCCCTTGGTGAATAGCGGGAGAGTGAGTGTGGTGACAGCAGGGGGACGCCTCTGTTGTCGTGTCCAGAAGGAGTTCACCAAATATATGACAAACGAATGTGTGCAATAAACGTTCAGGTCCAGACCTGTGTGTGAACGAGCATGTATGGGTGGCCACCAAAAAACATCTTGTGGAAGTGTGTTGTGGAGTCTGATCAGCTCATAGCAAACATACACATACATAAACTCGTTTCCCCAGGTCTTCGCTGTGGAGATGAGTGGTGCCTCCAGAACACATATTGCCAATACCAGCGGTGCGTTTGACATTAACCTGAAGTGTCAGGTAGCGGTGGGGTGAACTCAGGATCTGGGCATCCCCGCTGTAGGTGTTTCCCTAATGAGGAGTGGTCTTGAGGGTTCAGAGGCCCCTCATTAAGGAGGGGGTACTGTCATGATCCAAGGTGGATCTGACAGTTTAAATGGACAAAGTTGAACTTTTTTTCCTTTGGCTAGGTGCCAAAGTGATGTGATAGCCCCCCGGTGGCCATTAGAATTATTACACGTGGTGTTTCATTCTAAGTTGCCCGATGGTGGTGAGTGGTATCGCACCTTAGTTTTAGGGTTAATGTGCACGCAATTACAAATTAGGTGTTAGGCTCTATAAAAGGGAGCCAGGTGGGTTCAATCACTGTTGGTGATATTGTGTTCGTCATTTGAGAAGGAAGCCTGGGTGATGAAGGAGCTGAACATGAGTCCTGCGCAGCCCAGCCAGGGGGGACGAGTGGCAGCTAGGTGGTCTGCAAGAAGGGCTGGCATGGCGTGGTGGAGTCACAGTTTATGGTGTCAGCAGGAAGTGCTTGCATGGCTTGGTGGAGTGACGACTATGGAGAGAGTTGCACTCAGCGTGCGGGACTTGGTTGCTGAGAGCTGGACTCAAGTATGCTGGACTTTTTGGGCAGGAGCTGAACTCATCTTTGGGACTCTGTTACTGGACAGCTGCAACTGGTGGTGGACTCTGCTCCAAGGCTGCACTATGGTGAAGGATCCAGTTATGGTGATGGATCCGGGTGGAGGAGAAGATGCACACAGGTGGTGGGCTCTGTTGCTAGGAGCGTACGCAACAGAGCAAAGCTAAGTGGTGTTTCCCGTGTATTGTCATCTTTCCTCATGTGTGTTTTAATGCAGTGGTGGGATTAGTTTCCGCACCGGCCAATTCCCTAGTGAGGGTTTAGGTCAGGAGGAGCTAGGGTTTTTAGGTTCCTGTTGCGCGCCTGGTGCAGAACCGGCATAGGGAATGTTAGGAGTGCAGGGACACTGGCTCAGGGGAGCTCAGGAGGTCTCCACTTCCCTATTCCCTATCGCAGGGCCCACCATTGTTAATGTTTCCCAGGTTTCCCTTATTGTTTAAATTTGCCTTACTGCAGGTGGGGTTTCCAGACTTGTATATACATGTAATGTCTAAATTCGCCTGTTGGAGGCGGTGTATCCAGCTGCATGTGTTTATTATTTAAATTCGTCCCACTGGAGGCGGTGTATCCATGGTCACGTGCGTCATATGGGTTCGCCTTGCGGTAGTCGCTGCGTCCAGACACACGTGACTGTGACAGTAGCATTCCAAATCTGTTGTAATGGAATCTTCAATGAACAGCACCCTCTTCAGGTCAATCTACAAAATTTCAATTGGATTTAGCTCTGGGTTCTGGCTTGCTAATTCCAAAACCTAGAACTTCTTCTGGCTAAGCCATTGTTTTGTTGATTTGAAGGTATACTTAGTGTTTTCGTCATGCTGAAAGGAGAAATTCCTCTTCATCTTCACTATTTAGCAGAGACCTGAAGATTTTGTTGCAAAATGTACTTATCAGATCTGGACATGCTTTCCCCCATGCTTTTGGCAGATGGTGTAGGTTTCAGAAAAACATAACCTGACTTGGATGTTTTTCTTTGTAAGAAATGGTTTCCGTCTTGCCACCTACTCCACAGGCCAGGCATATGAAAAATACAGGAGATTGTTGTCACGTGCAGAACACAACCACTACTTGCCATAAATGTTGCTGTTGACCTCTTGGAAGCCTCCTGGACCTATTTTTTCTTGTGGTTTTATCAGATAATTAGGGACATTCAATTCTAGGTAATGTCTCTGTTGTGTAGAATTTAAGCCACTTCTTGATGACCATTTTAACAGTTTTCCATGGTATATCTAATACCTTTGAAAATGTATTTGTACTCTCCTCCTGGCATATATTCCAACAATAAAATCCCTTTGCTGTGTTGCAAGCTGTTTACGGACCATTGTTTTTTCTGTAAAATGCAACTAAGAAAATGTAAGGGAAATCCTACTGAAACAGTTAAAATTTAGATGGGGTTAATCAGACTACCTGTAAATGATGGAAGCAGTGCACTGACTACTATTGAACATGAGTAAATTGATAGGCTAATTTTGAACACAACCACATCATTAATTATAAGAGGGTGTTCGCACTTAAACAAACCCATAATATTAATTTTGTTATTTTTATTTCCCTCCTCAAAATGATTTCAGTTGATTTCTTGAGGGATTTGCACATATTGTGGGTGACATTAAATGTAGAAAATGTTCAGAAAATATTATTCTTGGAATGATTTTTTTTACATGAGAAAAACCTAGTAGTTGATTTGTAGACTTTCTATAGCATATATACAGTAATCTAGCTTCTACATGTTCACAATTGCTGCATAGTAAGCATTTATCCACCAAATGTGATGTAAATCAACAAATACACATAAAAGAGAAGAAAAACTATGTATATATATATATATATGCAGTACATATATATACTGTATATTTGTATATCTGTAGAACATCTGTGACGCATAATAACGATAAAATAAATATTAATTTCCGATCTCTAAAGCCTGTGAAATAAATAATATATACTCTTACTGGAGATCGTACTTAGATTGCACTGCATTTGTAAGAGGAGACATCCATCTTAAGTAACTAACAGATACAAGCGCTATTAGATATCCCAATGGAGAAGTTGAGCGATGTAATTGGACCATTTGATTTTTATATCCATCTCCCCATTGTTAGGTCTTTCAATTGGCACCAATTTTCTAATACCTTAAATACACTCTCTGGTCCATCTTCTTTATTTTAATTTGATATATTATAGTACAGGAAAAAGAATGTACTCAGAGTTGCAGTCGGAAAGTGATTGGTATTGAATACAAAGCTAAATGCTAACTAGAGCGGGGAATCGCTGAACAAGAAGAGCTGCCACCATTTGGAAATATTGAATGCTGTAAACCAGTGTTTGCAAGGAATTCCATCTCTAAAGTAAGACTTTTCAGTTTATTATTTCTTTTTCAACATTATGAATAAAATACTAACCTTGTGCATGAAAACAAATAAGAGGAGGAACAGAATTATTATGCAAGCATAATCCTATGATATTTAAATCCTTCCTATGAACCTGTGATGGCAAAAGTCAATGTTCTCATGTAATTAATAAAATGACTTGATTCCAAAGGCCCCATACACACTACATAACTGTCAGCCGAATGATCTCCCCTGACTCCCCCCATACCCAGGAGCGTTTGGTGGCTTGGTTGGGTGCTCAAGTTTTCTCTATGTGGGAACCACGGCAAGACTTCTTTGGCATCAGCTTATCATTAGGAAGAAGATAGAGATCCATTTTTGGAATTGTAATATTCCTATCCTCTTCTCGCTCCGATATCATCTATTAGGGGAAAGATAGGATCCCCTCATGCAGATTACACTGTTGTTGATCCCGCCGATGCTGTTTCTACAGTTTCAGCTGACTTTAATCTTATTTGTATAGAGGCTTTAAGTTCTAGTTTGACATTATTGTAACCACACCAGCAGAATTGACCTTTTATACTATAGATTCTGCTATCTAAATCTTTCTATACAAGCTCACCAGCTTTTTATCAGTGGCTGAAAGTAAAAGGTTTCAAACATCTAACACTACATTTATAAGATGCAAATATCTGAAAAACATCCAAAGTCTACAATAGGAGCAAATCATTTTTACCATATTCCAAAGACGGAAGCAGAATCAGGCTTCAGCCATTTTGAGTCCCAAAGCCGCATGAAGAGAAAAGAACTCCGCAGCGACCGCACATGTATCCAAAATACCAAAGCAATGGGATTTTGTGGGTGTTTTGAAGCTTTCAAGCTTTTGTCTTTTCTCTCCATGCTCCTTGAAAACGAGGCAACATATAAATACAATTTATAGAGTTCAAAATCATAGAAGCATTTGAAAAACATAAAATATGTTAATGCAGATTATGAACAACATACAGTACAGTAGTAAAAAACAGGTGAAGGACAATGATTATATATTAATTACCCAGACGACTGTGTTTTTTGCAGGCCAAGGGGAGTTAGTTTATCAATCTGTATATTGGCTTGTGGAATTAGATGTATTTGTCTGGTGGGTCAAAAGACAGTCTTGCAAGCTGATATACTATTTAACATACTGAGTAAAGGGCCTTTTACATTTAGCGATGCACCAGCGATCCGACCAGCGATACGACCCGGTCAGGATCGCTGGTGCATCACTAAATGATCGCTAGTGAGCTGCCAAACAGGCAGATCTCACAGCGATGCAGCAGCGACGCAGCGGATGATACTTACCTTTTACACAGAGCGATCCAGACGTCCTCCCGCCCGCGTCCAGCATCGCTCGTCTCACACAGCAGGAAGCCCAGCAGGAAGCTGACGACGAGAAATGGAGCCAGACATTCTCGCGCGATCAGCGATGGACAGCGGGGGAGAGGTCGGAGGTAAGTATCACACATAGCAATATCGCTATAACATCACAAAATCAGTGACGTTTTAGCGATATTGCTAGCGATATTGCTATGTGTAAAACCCCCTTTAGTCTGTAATAGTGACTGTACATAGTGTGTGTTTATAGTTGTCTATTGATGTGTACTGATATGCTAATTGTGCATTGTATTATGAAACTAGTTTGTTGACTTCTAAAGTAAAGAGGCAACAGAATGTGAGGGTGTACTGAAGGACACTGGGTAATTCTAAAAATAGCTTACCTGCCTGGGGTATAAAAAGATCCTGAGAAGGAGAGACCAGATCTCTTATCATCTCATCTCATGACACAGAGAGCTACCAGTCTGCACAACACTCAACGGACGAGAGAGAGGACTGCAGCCAATTCATCATGGCACCATCACAAGGGACACGGATCTATGATTCTAAGGGAAACAACCTAGGAGTGATTGGCTCCAGTTGGAAGGACACAGATCTGATCCAGTGACCATCTCTGAACCATGGATATGTTTGGAGAAAGCCTAGTTTTGGGACCCGCTGGTCGCCTGGTTCCATGGAGATGGTCGGATAAGCCAGGTGGTGACTCTCATGTCAACTGGCTTTGGACCTTGCATTGACAGTATGGACTGTGACCTCCCTAGGCTTGTTGTTATCTCTTCTCTGTGTGAATATCACAGGTGGAATAGCAACCCTGGGAGCTCTGACTTTGTGTCAACTGGCTTTGGACCTTCTACGGACTCTATGGACTGTTCTCGGACATCTCCCTACTTGTCAATATCTCTTCTCTGTGTGTATATCACAGGTGGAATATCGACCCTGGGAGCTGTGATGTAACATCTACCGTTATCCAGGCGAGTCAGTGGAAGTGTTAGGCCTTGTAATGTGCACTATGGTGGTGGTAATTGCAGGGATTGTTCTGTTTGCTATTGGATGATGTGGTTCCATAAAGTATTGCCACACTGTTTTACCCTAACACTGTGTTGTCTGTGTAGTATGTTGCCCACAGGGAGATAGAGCGGGCGTTCAGTGGTATAAGCCCTGGTCTATGCAGTCTTTCTAAAGGCAGTCGGGCCAGCAGACAAAAGCACCCACTGACCCCGTTTCGCCACAGACAGTGCATGAGCAACAGAAAAAATTCATCTAAGATTAGTATTACACAATCAGCTGGACTGATGCAGGTTGTTGATCCCATGCTAAAACCATATAGACAAGCATCCTACTATTCATAATAGGAAGTCTCTGACTTGAAACAGTACCTTTAAGGAGGGATGGGGAACCTCAGGCCCCTTTATGACCCTTCATGGCCATTTTATCTGGCTCCCAGGCAGATAACAGGGGAGCACAGTGCTTGGGCCAGCAGCTGTATTTTGATGGTCGCCGACCCACTCATTTCCTTTTGCTCCGTGAATATGCACACGCAGTGTTCTCCACTGAACGTTGAGGTGTGTGCAATTAAAGATTATGTCCTGACACCAGTGTTAGCCTCATTGACGTACTGAGTAGGCAAAGTTAGAGCGCAATTTGTACGGTCCCCGAAAGATAGTATAAATATCTATATTGCAGAAAAAAGATTCCCCACTCTTGCTTTAAAGGGTTTAATCAAGTCTATAAAATTGATAGTGACTCTAAAGACCGCATACATGATAGATGTCTGTCAACCAAGCAATGGTTCAGGCGATCATTCAGTCAGCAGCTATCTCCCATGCACAGAAGTACTGGCTCTACTGAACTTTCCTCCATTATCCTTGAGATATCTCTGCCGACCTCTTATCTCAGGGAGAACATATTGACTGGCAGTCCAAAATTGGATATGCCAGATCCTTAACTCCCCCTCCAATCCTGTGTCCAAAGCCCCCGTACACATTAGACTGTTGGCCGAACTCATTGATATCAGCAGGTTTCATCAACATAACCCTCCGTAGGGAGGATGAGAATCAATACCATATTGTGTGGATCAGCTTATTAGCTTGTTCTAATGATTATTGTGCTTACCAAGTGTCACTCACTATTTACTAGGTAAATCTCTGAGTACTTGACAAAGCACAGCACAGCTCCATACTTTTGGTAGCAATTGGACCTGGTATTACAGCTCACCGCTAGAGTTGAGCGAAACGGGTCGAAAAATTTCAAAAGTCGCCGACTTTTGGCAAAGTCGGGTTTCATGAAACGAAACCCGACCCTAGGATGAGGTCGGCCAAGAGGTCCGCGACTTACGCGCCAAAGTCGCGTTTCAAAAGTTTGTTTTGCGCTCTTTTTCAGCCAATCAGAATTCACGGACACTGTGGGCAACGTGATGACATAGGCACGGGTCACCACCATCTTTCAGAAGGGCATGCAAGTGATTGGCTTGCTTTGGTGGGTGTCACAGGTGGTATAAAAGGGCGTGCACGCCGACCGCCATCTTACTTCTGCCGATCTCAGTATAGGGAGAGGTTGCTGCTGATTCTGTAGGGAGAGCGTTAGGCAGGGAAGAAGACAAAAAAACTGCTTCTGCTGCTAGCGATTTGGCCTGCACAACACACCAGTCACTGTGTGTGCAGTGCAAGGGGAGGCTATATTGTGGTGTATCAGTGGTGTTGGTTGTTGGGCTGCCTTTTAAGGCTTCCTGACAGGCTGGCATTGCTGTTTACCCACTGCTCTGCAAACTGCTTTTTTAAAAGCAATCCAATCTCCCTTATCCTCTAGTCACTTTTGTCACAGCTGTGCCATCGAGCCTGTGACATAGCGCTCAGATATCAGTGGGCCTCACACAATCCAAAAGTGTCCAGTGTCCACAAGTGTCTGCAGAAATTCAAAATCTCCCTTATCCTTTAGTCACTTTGGTCACAGCTGTGCCATCGAGCCTGTAACATAGCGCTCAGATATTCATTGGGCCTCACACAATCCAAAAGTGTCCAGTGTCCACTAGTGTGAGAAGAAATTCAAAATCTCACTTATCCTCTAGTCACTTTGCTCACAGCAGTGCCATCGAGCCTGTCACATAGCGCTCAGATATTCATTGGGCCTCACACAATCCAAAAGTGTCCAGTGTCCACTAGTGTGAGAAGAAATTCAAAATCTCACTTATCCTCTAGTCACTTTGGTCACAGCAGTGCCATCGAGCCTGTCACATAGCGCTCAGATATTCCTTGGGCCTCACACAATCCAAAAGTGTCCAGTGTCCACTAGTGTGAGAAGAAATTCAAAATCTCACTTATCCTCTAGTCACTTTGCTCACAGCAGTGCCATCGAGCCTGTCACATAGCGCTCAGATATTCATTGGGCCTCACACAATCCAAAAGTGTCCAGTGTCCACTAGTGTGAGAAGAAATTCAAAATCTCACTTATCCTCTAGTCACTTTGGTCACAGCAGTGCCATCGAGCCTGTCACATAGCGCTCAGATATTCCTTGGGCCTCACACAATCCAAAAGTGTCCAGTGTCCACAAGTGTGAGAAGAAATTCAAAATCTCACTTATCCTCTAGTCACTTTGGTCACAGCAGTGCCATCGAGCCTGTCACATAGCGCTCAGATATTCATTGGGCCTCACACAATCCAAAAGTGTCCAGTGTCCACTAGTGTGAGAAGAAATTCAAAATCTCACTTATCCTCTAGTCACTTTGCTCACAGCAGTGCCATCGAGCCGGTCACATAGCGCTCAGATATTCATTGGGCCTCACACAATCCAAAAGTGTCCAGTGTCCACTAGTGTGAGAAGAAATTCAAAATCTCACTTATCCTCTAGTCACTTTGGTCACAGCAGTGCCATCGAGCCTGTCACATAGCGCTCAGATATTCATTGGGCCTCACACAATCCAAAAGTGTCCAGTGTCCACAAGTGTCTGCTGAAATTCAAAATCTCGCTTATCCTCTAGTCACTTTGGTCACAGCTGTGCCATCGAGCCTGTCACATAGCGCTCAGATATTCATTGGGCCTCACACAATCCAAAAGTGTCCAGTGTCCACAAGTGTCTGCTGAAATTCAAAATCTCGCTTATCCTCTAGTCACTTTGGTCACAGCTGTGCCATCGAGCCTGTCACATAGCGCTCAGATATTCATTGGGCCTCACACAATCCAAAAGTGTCCAGTGTCCACAAGTGTGAGAAGAAATTCAAAATCTCACTTATCCTCTAGTCACTTTGGTCACAGCAGTGCCATCGAGCCTGTAACATAGCGCTCAGATATTCATTGGGCCTCACACAATCCAAAAGTGTCCAGTGTCCACTAGTGTGAGAAGAAATTCAAAATCTCACTTATCCTCTAGTCACTTTGGTCACAGCAGTGCCATCGAGCCTGTCACATAGCGCTCAGATATTCATTGGGCCACACACAATCCAAAAGTGTCCAGTGTCCACAAGTGTCTGCTGAAATTCAAAATCTCACTTATCCTCTAGTCACTTTGGTCACAGCAGTGCCATCGAGCCTGTCACATAGCGCTCAGATATTCATTGGGCCTCACACAATCCAAAAGTGTCCAGTGTCCACTAGTGTGAGAAGAAATTCAAAATCTCACTTATCCTCTAGTCACTTTGATCACAGCAGTGCCATCGAGCCTGTCACATAGCACTCAGATATTCATTGGGCCTCACACAATCCAAAAGTGTCCAGTGTCCACTAGTGTGAGAAGAAATTCAAAATCTCACTTATCCTCTAGTCACTTTGGTCACAGCAGTGCCATCGAGCCTGTCACATAGCGCTCAGATATTCATTGGGCCTCACACAATCCAAAAGTGTCCAGTGTCCACTAGTGTGAGAAGAAATTCAAAATCTCCCCTGTCCTATAGACAGCTTGTACCTTGTTTTACATTACTATATAGTTTGTTGGATTTTGTCTACATTTTTACCAAAAATGAGGAAGGCTGGTGGAAGAGGCCGTGGAATTGGGCGGGGGTTGCCAGCTGGTAATGATGGTGTTGGTGGTGGATCTGATGGTAGTGGCAAGAGCAAAATAGGACCGAATGCAGGAGGTGTTGAGCCTGCGTCATCGTCTGGCTCCATAAGGCTTCGAAGGCTTAGTTTTCTAGGAGTTGGCAAACCGCTTTTAAAGCCAGAGCATCAGGAAAAAGTTTTGTCTTACATTGCTGACTCAGCCTCCAGCTCTATCGCCTCCTCTTTTTCAGTTGTAAAAAGTAAAAGCACTGAGTCGCCATTGGAGGCTCATGTTCATGAACCACACCTTTCCTTGTGTCCTTCACCCCAACCAAGATTGAAGGATGACGCAGGCCATACTACTGATTACTCCATGGAGCTGTTTTCACATACCATGCCTGGATTATCAAGTGAAATGGTGAATTACCCAGGCCAAGATGAATCTGACATGGAGTGCACTGATGCACAGCCGCTGATGGATGATTCTGCTGGTACATTCACTCAGAGCAATACATTGTCCTCGCAGTGTACAGAGCCAGATTCTGACCCTGATGAGACTCAGGTGCCCCTTCCCGCACACTATACCACCATACACGGTGACACAGAGGAAGGTGCACATGACATTGAAGAGGAGGTGATGGATGACCCAGTTGTTGACCCAGATTGGCATCCATTGGGGGAAGAGGGTGCTGCTTCCAATAGCTCAGATGAGGAGCATCCACAGCAGACATCGACATCGCAACAGCTGTTATCCGGCAGGCCCGGAGCACTCCAAAGACAGGTTCCAAAAATCAAAAGAGTTGCTGGACAGCTTGTCCAGAGGGTCAAAAGATCACAGCGTGCTAGGCCGCAAAATGTCTGCCAAAGTAGGAAGAGTGCAGTGTGGCACTTTTTTGAACAAAATCCTCATGATCAGGCCAAGGTTATCTGTAAGAAGTGCGCAAAGACCTTTAGCCGAGGGAAAAATCTGAAAAATTTGAATACCAGTTGCATGCTTAGACATTTAACCAGCATGCACTTGCAAGCGTGGACACAACACCAAACCTCAAGTGCCACATGTGCAACTGATCACAACGAAGGTAGTCAGCAACGCTACATTGTTTCCCCCACTGTAAGCCCACCGGTTAGCACAGCAGCAAATGTTGAGGTGTCGTTGCAAGGCCACAGCAGTCAGGGAATCCCACTGTTATATCAACGAAAGACTGATTCTAGGCCATCAGAAAGAACACCAACTCCATCACCTTTATCAACCCTCCCTCAGTCCGCCCTGTCCACCGCTACTTCCACCATATGCAGCTCTCAAGTCCAGCTCACCCTCCCAGACACTATGAGTAGGTCAAGAAAGTACTCAGTCTCTCATCCGCGTACACTGGGTTTGAACGCCCACATTGCCAAACTAATCTCGTTTGAGATGATGCCCTTTCGGTTGGTGGAAAGCGCAGCTTTCCGCGAACTCATGGCCTATGCAGTACCACGCTATGACCTACCCAGTCGCCACTTCTTCTCTCGCAAAAATCCATCCCAGCCCTCCACCATCATGTGAAAGACCGCATTGTCCATGCACTCAAGCAGTCAGTGAGCGGAAAGGTGCACCTCACAACTGATGCATGGTCCAGTCGCCATGGCCAGGGCCGTTACGTGTCCATCACTGCGCACTGGGTTAATGTGGTGGATGCAGGGTCCACAGGGGACAGCGGTGGTGGAACAGTGCTGCCTAGCCCACGGTATAGGAAACAGTTGGCTGTAGGCGTTTGACCCTCCTCCTCCTCCTCCAGAAGCGAAAGCTCGTCCACAGAGCGCAGTCGTACGAGCACTCCATCTGCAGCTGCCACTGTTGCACATGAGGTGTCCCCCTATCGAGCAGCTATTGGAAAGCGTCAGCAGGCTGTGTTGCAGATGATGTGTTTGGGCGACAGACACACCGCCGAGGTGCTGGCCGAGTACTTTCAGCAACAAACTGAGTCATGGCTGGGCAGTGTACATCTTGAGGCAGGCAAGGTAGTTAGTGATAACGGCCGTAATTTTGTGGCAGCCATAGCCCTTTCAAAACTCAGACACATACCTTGCTTGGCACACACCTTGAACCTGGTGGTGCAGTGCTTCCTCAAAAATTATCCGGAGTTAACAGCCCTGCTCCAGAAGGTGCGATGACTGTGCGCGCACATCCGCCGGTCGCCTGTACACTCCGTTCGTATGCAGAAGCTGCAGCGATTGCTCCACCTTCCCAACCACCGCCTCATTATCAACATTGCAACAAGGTGGAACTCCACCCTGCACATGGTGGAGCGGCTGTGCGAGCAGAGGCAGGCCATAATGCATTTGTGGGAGGATACACGGCCAGGCACTTTGAGAGCAGACATGGAGTTGACAGGTGTGCAGTGGTCGAAGCTGAAAGACCTCTGTAAAGTCCTTCAGTGTTTTGAGGAATGCACACGGCTGGTAAGTGCAGACGACGCCATCCTAAGCATGAGCATCCCACTTATGCGTCTGCTCATGCAAACTTTGACGCACCTTAAGGAGCAGGCTTCTGCAGCCAATGTTGATGAGGAGGAAGAGGAGGAGGGAATCCTTGATGACATTCAGCCATTGTCTGCTCAGGGACCTCTCCTGGACGAGGTGGAGGAAGAAGAGGAGGAGGAGGAGGATGATGGGGATGATTACTTAGGGGAGGAGGATGCATCTCGTGGGGCAAGTGAAAATGTTGGCGTGGCAAGGTCTGGTACAGGGTTTGTGCGTGACTGGAGGGATGTGGATTTGCCAGAAAATGCTCCTCCAACCAGCACTCGCAGTGCATCATTGACACCGGGAACATTGGCCCACATGTCAGATTATGCCTTGCAGATCCTAAAAAGGGACCCCCGCATTGCCAAAATGATGAACGATGACGACTACTGGTTGGCCAGCATCCTGGATCCACGCTATAAAGGCAAATTACAAAACATCATGCCACAGGAGAACCTTGACCTAATATTGGCTAATAAACAAGCAACTCTGGTAAATCGGTTGCTTGAGGCATTCCCAGCACACAGCAGCGGTGATGGTTCTCACACGAGCCGTACGGGCCGGGGTCAGCTTGGCAGAGGTGTTCGTGGTGCACACAGCAGAAGTGGCGTTGGAGACAGGGGTTTCATGACAATGTTGTGGACTGATTTTTCAAGTACCGCTCACACAACTGGTAATACTGCATCGATGGAAAGTGACAGGAGACAGCAGTTGTCAACTATGGTTACAAACTACTTTTCCTCCCATATCGATGTTCTCCCACACAGGTCATTCCCCTTTGACTATTGGGCCGCTAAACTGGACACCTGGTCTGAATTGGCACAATATGCCTTACAGGAGCTCGCTTGCCCAGCTGCAAGTGTGCTATCGGAAAGAGTCTTCAGTGCAGCTGGATCAATCCTGACAGAAAAAAGGACCCGTCTGTCAACCCAAAATGTGGATGATCTAACCTTCATTAAAATGAACCACGCATGGGTTTCCAAGGATTTTGTCCCACCTTCCCCTGATGACACATAGGGTGACAGAAAAATGGCTTGCTTTGGTCCACCTCTTCCTGGGACTTGACCTATTTCACCTTTTGCATCAGCTGAATGTCCAACATCAACATATACCACTTTCTAAAACTCCCTAACTGTGCTGCCTCCCCCCCATGGCCGGGGTCACCACCTAGCGCACGACACCGTGCGAGTGCCGTTGCCCTGGACAGGTGGGTAGGCCGACTCTTGGGCGCGGGCACTGGCACAGGGTCCCTCATAGTGCAATCAAGTGTTTCTGACGGTGGTGGTGCACACCCGCCGTCAGACACACCGCTGTACTATGAGGGGCCCAGTGCCAGTACCGATGTCCACGAGTGGGCCCCCCTTGCTTGGGCAGGTCCCCAGCATTTGCAATCTTTACCTCTCCCTGCTCCTCCGCTGTGTAGTCTTGGCCGTCAAATCCATACTGGGCCTGACACCGTTTGAGCCTGCCTCCTGATGTATAGACATATATTTTGAATGTGCACACTATGATATCCATACATGTTATCCGGGGATACGGTACCCTTTCTCACCTTTGTGCAATCACGTGTAATCCATACTGGGCCTGAGAACAGATGGCGAGCTGTTAAGCAAGCTACAGCACCTGTGGTTTGCACACGTAAGTTTTTCATTTTTTCAGGAATGACGGTTAGGCCTAATTCCGGAACTGCGGTTGACCTGCACTTACTGGGAAATCATCGTTCGCGGGTAATAATTGTAATCACAGATCCCCATCACTAACGTTGTTCAGCGGGTTATCTGCACCTGTAAGCGACAAACGCTGGCCTTTTCAGTGTAGCGCACATGCAGCCACGGACATGTAAGGGCATGACACACCAGTTATTGGCCAATCTCATGTGCCAGAGCCTCACGTGTCCCTCTAGTAAGCCAGACTCGGACCGCGGGGTATGACGGAGTCTCGTTCATTAACGGAATTAAGCTTGCAATGTGTGCATCTGTTCTGTAGCTTGCATGGTTGAGGTTTCCCAGGTGGAGTCGAATTAAACCATAGGCTCCACTCCTGGTGGTGCCCTTCTGGACATTCCTTTAAGGTTCAGCTTTGCAACCATACTGCCCACGTAAAACAAACACTTTGCCTTCATGAACGCTGTTTGGAGGGTCATGACTCATGGGAATAACGCCGCCCAATCAGTTAACCTGCTAGAGAGATCCTTCGTTGCTCCCAAGCATGACATCACATTCCCTAGGAGGAAGGTAATGCCACTGTGGCGACCGTACTCCTGGGGGCAACCCAAGTGCACTGAAGCCAAGCCACTGCTCGATGAATCTGCTGGTACATTGACCCAGACCACTACAGTCCCCTCGCACGCTACACGGCCTGAATCTGACCCTGATGAAACTCAGGTTACCCTTCCCATATACAGTTCCATCTTACACTGTGACAAAGAGGAAGCTGCAGATGAAAGTGCAGGTTTGGCCCACCCGCCATCAGACACACCACCGTACTATCAGGGGCCCTGTGCCAGTGCCATCGCCAACGAGTGGGCCCCCCCTGCTTGCTCAGGATTACAGCACTTGCAAGGTTGAAATACTGTGCAGTGAGATGGAAGATGGGAACGACGAGGAGTCCAGACTAGTACAGGGATTCCCTAGCGAGGAGACTTATTTGATTGTTTTCAATGTTGGGACAGCAATTTTTGGGGAGCACTATACTCTGGAGAATGATAGATGAGGCCCACCATACACTGGAACATTCCATAGGTGGACATCAGACACTGGAGCAGCATTTACAGGGCCCATTATACACTAGAGCATTAGAAATGGGGCCCATTATGTTTGGAGCATTATTTGGGCCCATAAGACAGTGGAGCTTCATCCATGGGGACCAACATATACTGTAGCATTATGTGGAGCTCATCATATACTGTTTCAAACATTATATGGGACCAATGATTCTGTATGGAGAAATAGATGGGCCTTGTCATGAGATGTAAAAAGTGAAGTATTTTTCATTGTACTATACCGCTATTTCTCTGCCGTATCGGAGCATGATGAGTTGTGGTATGTGTTAAAGGGGTGCTCTTTTGCCCAGGGCACATGAAAACCTGGAGCCAGCCCTCACCCCCCACAACTTTAGCCAAATAATCCCCATTTTTCAGTGCGTAACTTGTATTATGAAGTTAATTAAGGTTGACAAGCTTAAGTAAGAAGAATTGATGCTTTTGGCATTCAAATGGGCACTGTTGGTGTGTTTCCTGTCCTCCTCTCACTGCCGACTTTTATTCCCCATTGACTTACATTGGGTTTCGTGTTTCGGGACGACCCCGACTTTTCCCTATAATCGGACGATCTTGCTCGACCCGACTTTTGGAAAAGTCGGGTTTCACGAAACGAAACGCGACCCTAAAAAAACAAAAGTCGCTCAACTCTACTCACCGCTATTTACTTGAAACAGTATAACTTGCAAAACCAAGAATAGCCACTACCAAAAGTATGGAGTTGTGCCTGGTAAGCTATGAAGGGGATGTTCTATAGAGTGGTGCTGTACTTTCAAAAACCTGACTACCATGGTGCTTGGAGTCATACTTTCAAATATCCAACATAGTCCATCAACTTTGAAATGCTAATAAACTCTTTCACTGATCAATATTTTGATTGATGTATTTTTCAAATTAACTTATACTAGACTAGTCTCTGCAGCTCTTTCACTCAGAGCCAGCTTGCCACATTCAGTCTTATAACATACTTGCATTATGATACATTGGCAAAGACCAACTAAGCAAGTACTATAAATTCTTGATACCAGACAGCTGAATATCACTCTTTTTAGCTCCAATGGCCTCTAAACACACACGCACAAACGCATATGCATACACACACACGCGCACACACACACACACAAACACGCAGGCATACATGTACACACACGAACACACACTCTTTTTTGCATTTTGGCTCTACAATATATACCCAGTAGTAGACTGCAGGCAACAGTAACAATATCAATTGCATTAAAATATATTTAAATATAAATACTGCGTATTGTGCATAAGTTTTGGCTGATCTTAAAAATACTGTGTTAGGGTTGACGGATTGCACTAAATAGAATATAAATTAAAGTGCAATCGCATCCCGGGTTCCATTGTGCAAAGATGTATAACTGTTGCTAGTGTGAACAATGGCGGAATGAAGCAGCAAGTGTTCTTCTAAATCAGACTGCGTTAACGCCACACAGTATGAACAGAACGCAGAATACCCAGCTCTGTTAACTTCACAGAGAGGTAGTGCAAAAGGGTTGAGCTTGCTCTGAAACTGAACTGTGCTAACGGCGCCCTAGAACGAAACAGATGATAAGTCAAGAGAAACAACTCAAATGACGCTACGTACAAAACCCTATTGACTTCACAGATAAGTACAGCACATAGGTTGAGCTTGTTCTGTAACTGAGCTGTGCTAACTGCACACATGAACAAGATAGATGCTAAGCCAAGCGGAATAACACATAAGAAGCTCAGACTCAGAAGATAGACAAGTACACACACGTGCAGACAGAGTGGCAGAGTATCCACTCACACACACCGAACCTGAAAGATACTATGGTGCCCGCATGTGCCACTAGTATCTTTTAAACCAAAAGCTCCACCCCAAACACTCACTCACAGCCGGCCATGACATCGCCTGGGGGTCAATCTGGAGCTGCCACATCACCAGAGCAGCTAATGTCCAACCATCAATAAGAAGACGCCACATCATGGACATGCTCAGTAAGGCGATCTCTGGACTTAGACTCCAGAGCTCAAGGCTGCACCTGCATATGGCTCATTACCATAGACTTGGCTGAAGCAAGGCGCCGGGACCGACACCTGTGTTAAGCAGAAATCCCTGCGGCTGGACCAGAATGGGAGACCCCAGCACCAGACCATGCCTGGGATCTATCCAGCGCAGCAGTAGATTCCCAGCGCCTAAAAGCACCAGAGACTCAGGACATAGTGATAAGCCTAGGAAACTTGGTGCAGTACATCATGGCACATCATGCTTCCTTCCCTCCCAAATCAGAAGATTTTCAGCAGTCTCATCAGCTCAGAATTGACAGCAACAAATGCGATGCAGCTACACCCATCTACTGGCCAGAAATGGTCTTTATGGGAAAAAAGCCATACATTCGGTATGTAAAAAAGCAAAACCAAGTAGCTCAACTATGCCCAAACACATCGGAATAAAGTATAGAAAAATGATAGCAGGTGCTCTGAATTGATTAATCAATTGGAAAATATTTGGCTGCAACAGAAGATGCAATGTTCGTAAAAGGGATGAAGAGCGGTACAATACTGGCTAGTGTTTGTAGGTAACAGTGAAGCAAATTTGCAGATGTATTTGAGGAAATGGAGTTGTGAATTTGGTCAAGGTTAATTGTGTTCTAAATGTTCAGGATACAGTTAGATACTAATCCATCATGCTTTACTATCAGAGAAGCATATGATTGGTTCCAAATATATGCTATAGCAGCACGACTACACAAAAAATACAGCCAATGTCATTAAGAACTATCTTTAGCATAAGTAAGATAAGACAAAGCCCTGAACTCAACATTATGAAGTCTATCTGGGATTACATGAAGTGGCAGAAAGATTTGCACTTGCACAAGTGACATCCACAGAAGATCAGTGGTTAGAAGTGATGACCGAACATGCTCGGATTGAAGGGACTGGGCAGTGATGTTTTACCAAACATCGTGATAAACTAACCACTAGTGATGGGCAAACGTGCTAGGATGACGTCTTATCCGAGCATGCTCTGGTGTTACCAAGCATCTAAGAGCGCCCGTATATTATGTTCGAGTGCCCATGGCTGCATGTGACAGCCTGAAGACATGTGAGGATTGCCTATTTGTTAGGGAATCTTCACATGTGCTGAGCATGCCTAACAACCACAAATCATGCAGTGCAAATACTCAAACTTAATATACTATCATGCCCAAGATACTCGGCTAACATCTGAGCTTGCTCGCATAAAATGTTATCCAAGCATGTTTGTCCATCACTAGTGCTAGTGGTTAGTTTTCCAAGGTGTTTGGAAAAACATCCCTGCCGAGTCCCTTCAAAACTGTGTACAAGTGTATCTAGAAGAACTGATGCTGTTTTGAAGACAAAGGATGGTCAATGAAAATATTAATTTGATTTAGATTCTTCTTTTGACCGTTCACATTCCATCTTCTTAAATTATAAACATAAACTATGAACAAATTATTTTTAAAGCATTCATACTTTGTAGCATTCTTTCCATACCTGCCTAAAATTTTTGCACAATACTGTATCTATATAGACATTCATATATACTGTATGAATATTTAAACATATATATATATATTTATACATACATATACTTATTCATTCACACACATATATATAAATATACTATATATATATTTCCATATGTTTGCTATACATAATGATGAAATTGCAATTTGAATTAATTAACCCCTTAATGACCGCCAATATGCCTTTTAACGGTGGTAGTTAAGGGTACTTAAATGACAGCGCCGTGAATTCACGGCGCTGTGGAAAAAGTTTATAGCGTCCCCAGTGTCAGATTATCTCTAGGTTCTCGGCTGCCAGGGGTAGCTGAGACCCCAGAGAACATGATTCGGGTCGGTTTTTACTGACCTCGCTTTTGCGATCGCCTTTATTAACTGTATAACAGTGACCGCAAAAAAACTCCAATGTGCCAATTAATTTCTCTCTCCTCTGATGTGATTGCACATCAGAGGAGAGAGAAAAAGGGTCCCCAATCCCCCAGTACCCCCCGGTGCTCCTCGGCCTGCGTGCTTCTCCCCATATTCACCCACATTTTCTTCTGGGAAAAAAATGGCAGGTGCATGGGCAATGTGCCCGCCGAGATCTGCCGGCCGGCACCCAGCAATAATAGAAAGATTTTTCCTATTGGTTCATTTTGGTCACTGTGATAAACCCTATCACAGTGATCAAAATAAAAAATAGTAAAATGTATTTAATTTGATTTCTCCATTAAGGTTAGAGTTAGGCTAAAATTAGGGTTATGGTTAGGGTTCGGGTTGGAATTAGGGTTAGGGTTGGAATTAGGATTAGGGTTGAAATTAGGGTTAGGGTTGGGATTAGGATTAGAGTTGGGATTAGGGTTAGGATTAGGGTTAGTGTTGGGATTAGGGTTAGGGTTGGGATTAGGGAGACAGGTGTGTTGGGGTTAGGTTTGTGGTTAGGGTTGTGGTTAGGGTTGAGATTAGGGTTAGGGTTGTTGTTAGGGTTAGTGTTGGGATTAGGGTTGTGGTTAAGGTTATGGTTAGGATTGGGATTAGGATTAGGGGTGTGTTGGAGTTAGTTTTGTGGCTAAAGTTATGGTTAGGGTTGGGGGTAAGGTTAGGGGTGTGTTGGGATTAGGGTTGGAGTTAGAATTGAAGGGTCTCCACTATTTAGGCACATCAAGGGGTCTCCAAACGCAACATGGCGCCACCATTGATTCTAGCTAATTTTGCATTCAAAAAGTCAAACGGTGCTCCCTCCCTTCTGAGCCCCGATGTGTGCCAAAACAGTGGTTTACCCCAACATATGGGGCATCACTGAACTCAGGACAAATTGCACACCAACATTGCGGGTCTAATTTCTCCTGTTACCCTTGGGAAAATAAAAAATCAGGGGCTAAAAAATCATTTTTGTGGAAAAAAAAGATTTTTTATTTTCATGGCTCTGCGTTATATTCTTCAGTGAAGCATTTGGGGGTTCAAAGTGCTCACCACACATCTAGATAAGCTCCTTGGGGGTTTAGTTTCCAAAATGGGGTCATATGTGGGGGATTTCTACTGTTTAGGCACATCAGGGGCTCTCCAAACACAACATGATGCCCGCAAACCATTCCATCAAAGTCTGCATTCCAAAACATCACTACTTCCCTTTTGAGCCCTGACGTGTGACCAAACAGTGGTCCCCCCTACATATGGGGTGCCAGGGTACTCAGGACAAATTAGACAACAACTTTTGGGGTCTAATTTCTCCTGTACCCTCCTGAAAACAAAAAAAATGGGCTAAAAAAAAAATCATTTTTGTGGAAAAAAAATAGTTTTTATTTTCACGGCTCTGCATTATAAACTTTAGTGAAACACTTGGGGGTTCAAAGTTCTCACAAACCATCTAGATAAGTTCCTTGGGGGGTCTAGTTTCTAAAATGGGGTCACTTGTGGGGGATTTCTACTGATTAGGCACATCAGGGGCTCTGCAAACACAACATGATGCCTGCAGACCATTCCTTCAAAGTCTGCATTCCAAAACGGCACTACTTTCCTTCCAAGCTCTGCCATGCACCCAAACAGTGGTTTCCCCCCACATGTAGGGTATCAGCATACTCAGGACAAATTGCAAAACAACTTTTGGTGCCCAATTTCTCCTGGTACCCTTGTGAAAATAAAAAATAGTGGGCTAAATAATCATTTTTGAAGAAAAAAATGATTTTTTATTTTCATGGTTCTACGTTATAAATTCTGTGAAGCACTTGTAGGTTCAAAGTGCTCACCACACATCTAGATAAGTTCCTTAAGGGCTCTAGTTTCCAAAATGGTGTCACTTGTTGGCGGTTTCCACTGTTTAGGCACATCATGGGCTTTTCAAACGCGACATGGTGTCCGATCTCAATTCCAACCAATTCTGCATTGAAAAAGTCAAACGGTGCTCCTTCCCTTCCAAGCCCTACTGTGCACCCAAGCAGTGGTCTACCCCCACAAATTGGGTATCGGCGTATTTAGGAGAAATTGCACACCAAATTTTGTGGTTCATTTTTTTCTTTTGACACTTGTGAAAATAAAAAAAATTTGTTCTGAATTAAAATGTTTGTAAAGAAAGTTAAAAGTAATTTTTTTCCTTCCATATTGCTTCAGTTTATGTGAAGCACATAAATGGTTAATAAACTTCTTGAATGTGGTTTTGAGCACCTTGAGGGCTGCAGTTTTTAGAATGGTGTCACTTTTGGGTATTTTCTGTCATATTGACCCCTCAAAGTGTCTTCAAATGTATTGAATCGAAGAAATTTTGCCACTAACATGAAGTAAAATATGTCATGTAAAAACACTCTTAGAATCAGAAGGATCCGTTAAAGCATTCCAGAGTTATGACCTCATAAAGTGACAGTGGTCAAAATTGTAAAAATTGGCCTGGTCATTAAGCTGCAAATTGGCTCTGTCACTAAGGGGTTAATATACATTTGTTTGGGTTTATACATAAATTATACAATGTCCAGGGTGTAAGGATGTCGCTACATACAAAAGTAATAATGAATATCGTGTATCTACATTGTACTTAATAAAAAGCTCAGATATTAAATATAAACTGTCAGCTGAAGAACTACTAGCAGCCTCAGGCTAATGGAATGTACAGAAGGCTTTCTAGAATAAAATCTTCACATTGGTAATTTTAATTCCCTCCCAGAAGCAGCTAAATTGTATACTGCTCATATGACTCCACATTACAAGGTCACGATATAGTACTCCACAGATGCAACAACATATTTATTGACCTTTTCATTTTCTGTGTTCTGTTAATAGAGAAAAAGCAAACATAAATATATATCATACACAAATAATTAAATATATGCCATTTGTGGAAATACTTTGCAAATCATCACCGATCTCTAGACATAAATAAAGTTTACATACCCCAGCAGAATTTTTGCTTTCTAGGCCTTTTTTCAGAGAATATGAATAACACCAAAACTTTTTCTCCACTCATAGTGGTTGGGTGAAGCCATTTATTGTCAAACTACTGTATTTTCTCTTTTTAAAGCATAATGACAACCCAAAACATCCAAATGACCCTGATAAAATAGTTTACATACCTTGGTGATTTTGGCCTGATAACATGCACAGAAGTTCACAAAAATGGGTTTGAATGGCTACTAAAGGTAACATCCTCACCTGTGACCTGTGACCTGTGACAAATGCCAGAAAAAATTGTTCGGGATGCAAAGAAAAACCCACAATTAACATCTGCTGAAGAACAGGACTCTCTGAAAACTAATGATGTGGCTGTTTCAAGATGCACAATAAAGAGTCACTTGAAGAAAAATGGGCTACATTTTCGACCTGTCATTGGCTCCAGCAGAACGAAGTGAAGGTTCTGGAGTGGCCATCTCAGTCTCCTGACCTCAATATCATTGAGCCACTCTGGGGAGATCTCAAGTGCGCAGTTCATGATAGATAGCCCAGGAATTTACAGGAACTGGAGGCTTTTTGCCAAGAAGAGTGGGCAGCTTTACCCTCTGAGAAAATAAAGAACCTCATCCACAACTACCACGAAAGACTTCAATCCGTCATTGATGTTAGAGGGGGCAATACATGGTATTAAGAAATGGGGTATGTGAACTTTTGATCAGGGTCATTTGGATATTTTGTATTGTCATTATGATATAAAAAGAGAAAACAGTAGTTTGACAATAAATGGCTTTCCAACCACTAACCATGAGTGGAGAAAAAGGTTTGGTGTTATCATTCATATTCTCTTTGAGCACAACTGTAGATATAGGATAGATAGATAGATATGAGATAGATAGATAGATAGATAGATAAAAGAGTTGGAAGCACTCAATGCCAATTCCTATACAAAAAGACTGATGTTTTATTGAGTCATGTGAACAGCTAGCAAAGATTCTGCTAAAAAACAGTGCACTTTTGGCAAGCTCGTGGTGCTTCATTTTTCTATTTTCTCTATTGATAGAAAGATAGATAATTTTAAGCTTCTGTATACATAAAAGTATATCTTCACATATGTTCATTCTTGATTTAAAATGCCACTAAATTCACGTCAGGTCCAATTTTATCTCACATAATTGAACTTAAAGAGTTGAGTTGAGAACATGTTTAAATAAAAAGTAAGAAAATGTTAAATAAATAGATCTAAGCTTTAAAAAAAACCTAACTTTTATTTCTTTGTTGACCAAGTTCCAAGTGTAATGTTTTTTCAGCCTAATTATGTTGATTTTTCTATTGTACAACTGATTAAAAATCAACATTTCAGCAATTAATAAGCCAGCTAAAAATCTGGCACACATGGCTCATAAATCCTTGAGGATGCTGCAGAAATCATTTTTGCTTCCCTGTTCAATGATTAACAAATCAGTTATACCATGAGAGATGATGCTTTTTTTTGAGAACTGAAATATGTGGGGATCTAATTAATTCTCCTTCACAACCAAACAAAATATGTTTTCTTTATCCAATCATTTAAGTCTGTTTGAAGTTGTACACACTGGAAATTAAATGCAAAATCTTCAAGTCAAGTCAGTGATGTATTCCGCAGCAAACGGCTCATTGCTTTTCTGTGGCAGAGCTTATGTAATCAATGGTATCAGAAACCATAGACAAAAGAGTATTCGTCCATAAACTTTCTCAGTGCATGATTTCTTTTAAGACTGTGTTCACATATGGCTGGTGCTGCATTATCGTTTCTATATGGCAAGTAATGAAAATGCCGCATGGAAACCGATAATGATACGTTTCACTTAGCGACGCACCAGCGATCCAGACAATGATACGACCTGGTAAGGATCACTGGTGCGTCCCTAAATGGTCACTAGTAAGCTGCCAAACAGGCAGATCTATTCAACGATGCAGCAACGATCCAGCGATCCGTATAGCGACCTCAGCGGTCGTTGGTACCTTGTCACACAGCAGCTATTCTGACAACTCCCGCCTGCGTCCCTGAGTTCTGCATTGTCAACGAGGTTGCTCATCGGCGTCAAACACAGCGATGCATGCTTGCCAGCGGGACACCGACGATGAAAAAATGGCCCAGGACATTCAAGCACGATCAGCGATATCCAGTGGGGGGTCGGTCGCCGCTATGTGTCACATGTAGCGATCTCGCTATGTGAGACGGAGGCTTTACTGTTATAGTGTTGTTCAAACCTGTATGATGCATCAGTTTTTGCAGCAGACTGGTGTAGGCATCTGAAGAGTGGTCTGATTATAATGTTTCATATTACATTGGTATCCAACACCTGGGAGTAAATGGGGAAGAAAACTTTCCAGGGTGACTGGTTTCAGAGGTTGACACTAAAATGACCTGACCACAGTTTTGTGATGGAACAAGCTATTTTTTTTCTCTAAATTGTATGTTTGCACCTGGATGTATTCATGTTCCTGCTGAATAAGGGGTTGATTACTGCTTGAAATATATTTTGGCATACAACACAAACTGCACAAAGCCGTGACGTATTGCATAGAAAAAACAGCTGTAGGTTACTGGTGACATGCAGATCTACACGCCATCGATACAACAAGCAGTTATCTAGTGTCGAAGGTTGACAATCCCGTCGTCAATTGTTTTTTTTTGCTTTTGGATGCTAATGGATAGGGTTACAAATGTAATACTTGATCAGATGCAATACTTTACACAGAGTGTGCACTGCAAGATATCAAAGATACGGACATAACCACAATGAAGAAGAAGGAGAGGCGAACATTTCACTCTTGTTTTGCAAAGATTTTTTAAAATCCCATGCAATATGCTGGCAAAGTAAAATGCAGCAGATATTCCACAAGTGAATAGGCAGCAGAAAATCCACTGTGTTTTATCACTATGGGAACTTAACCTTGGAGAAAAGCTTTATTTCACTACAAAACTTTCATGTACCAATCAACAAAACCTCAGCTCTATGCACATCACACCTTGTTCCCTTCTTATCTACATTCCTCAAGTTCAAGTACATGTCCTCTCAACCGGGAGCCATCTTCAATAAAAACTCTTGGTTTCATAGGTGGAATCTCTCTTCCTTGTTCTCCGAGTCCCCTCTATAGTTTATTGCCTGTGACTAGAGGAATTTGGAATCTTAAAAATCTATACTCTGTAGTCTCTGACAGAGAAAGCGATGCAGACAGAACAACAATAGGTGAAATGGTAGAGGTGTCAAACTGTAAAATGGCTGGAAATGAGACAGAGCTTGGAGGGGTTACCCATCAATGAAATATATGTATATGTTAATGTGTGGATACTTGTTCTATACATGGAGTTGTAGTGCACATGCTTAATGATAATTTGTCATATTGAAAATGGCATCTGATCTGTAGGTAAGATGTTAAAGAGCAGGAGGAGCTGATCTGATTGCTATACATTTTTTGGAGGAAAGTTTTTATAAAACTTCCATCTCATTCATTGAAATTCCTGGTGTCTGTATGCATAAAAATCCAGTGGACAGTCCTACTCAGTGATGGCATTCTTCTCTGTGCAACTGTGCACGCAGAGATAGCTGTCAATCACAAGTAGAACTGCCCACTGGACTCATAAATACAATAACCAGGAATTTCATTACATAAATTACAAGGTATATTGTATATTTTCAAGCAAACTTATATGTCATTCTGCTCAACTTCTCCAATACCATGTTGTCCACTGATCTTTAAGCATGAATAACATGATAGGTTCCCTTCAACTACCCCTCCTCATTGACTATGGGAATGTTGGCCACACATTCTCACTATTGCTCACATAAACTCATAGTTGTGAATGGAGCTATGGTCAGGTATGTGCACCACTGCTCTAATCACAGGACCCCATTCTCTTTACCAAGCTGTTGTTCTTCCACCAATCATATGTTTATCTTACAAATTTGTGATAAATATTGGTGGGAATATCCCTTTTAAATAATTGTCCAATTAATAGGGTTGGCTGGTATTCTAACACTGTTGCTTATCCTTAGGATAGGTCATCAATATCAGATTGGCGGGGCTATGAAACCTGAAACTCCCGCCAATCAGCTATTTCCTGTGCCAGAAGCGGCTGGATGAACTTCGAAAAGCACAGTTCATCAACAGCACACAGGTCACAGTGAGGTACTGCAGATCCACCTCTATCAGTTTAAAATAGGGGACATGTGCAGTACCTGGCCATGGCCTATTGATGGAGGTGTGCTGTGCACTTCTGCAACTGAGCGCATCTGGCTGACACTGCCGCTGGGAACAGCTAATCAGCTTGGGGTACATATATTGTTTCTCTACCCATTTGGTGTTGGTAATAGACAATTAAAATTCTAGTACTGGACAACCTCTTGAAGCACCTTTAAATAATGGCCAAATAGTCTCAAAAGATCAAAAGATCAACATGAGATACTTCCAATCTACATCCATGACGAAGTGGTTCTTAGGGTCACAGAGACCAAATTCCTTGGTGTTATCATCTCTCATGACCTTAAATGGGGGAAAAACGTGGATGCTGTTATAAGAAAAGCACAACAGAGGATGTTCTTCCTGCGTCAGCTGAAAAGATATGGTTTGTCTAAGAATCTGCTGATCTTATTCTTTAATGCTGTCATCAGATCTGTGATTTGTTCCTCTCTGATAGTCTGGTATGGGGGAGCCACTGCGCATGACAAACTCCGCTTACAAAGGACTTTCAGAACAGCAGAGAGAATTATAGGTTCCCCCCTGCCTAAAATCCAGGATCTTTATGATAAGAGTATTCGATCCCACGCATTGAAAATTTCATCCGATCCCTCTCACCCGGGACACTCCTCATTCCAACTACTCCCTTCAGGACGTCGCTTCAGAGTCCCCAAATGCAGCACCAACCGCCATATGAACAGCTTCTATCCACTCTCTGTTCAACAATTAAATCGTCATGTGTAGACTATATACTGTATCTGTCTTGTTAGATGTTACTTGTTGCATCTGTTGTTATATATTATGTTGCCTCTTTGCCACAAAGAATTCCTTGTATATATGTAATATGTACTTGGCGATAATAAATTTGATTGATTGATTGATTGATTGAAAAGGATAAATGAAGGATAAATCTTAAAATGAATGCATTGATTTACCTTTGGATAAAATATTAATTTAACTCTTAGAAATATGTTGTTTATTAGAGATGAGTGAACATGCTCAGATAACGTCTTCTCCGAGCATCCTTGGGTGATATCCGAGCATCTGGGCGTGCTTGTATATTATGTTCGAGTCCCTCCGGCTGCATGATTTGCGGCTGTTAGACAGCCTAAACACATCCAAGCATGCTTGGGTGATATTCGCGCATCTGGGCGTGCTTGTACATTATGCTCGAGTCCCTCCTGCTGCATGATTTGCGGCTGTTAGACAGCCGAAACACACATGGGGATTTACTAACAAACAGGCAATCCCCATGTGATCAGGCTGTCTAACAGCAGCAAGTTATGCAGCCGCAGGGACTCAAACATAATATAAGAGCACGTCCAGATGCTTGGATAACACCCAAGCATGCTCGGCTAAGATGTTATCCGAGCATGTTGGCTCATCACTGTTGTTTATTTATCAGTGCAATCCCTGCCAACTACCTCTTGTCAAATGATGGAGAGCACCAAGAATCAGGAGCCATTAAGAGACTGATTATGAATGCAGAGCATGTACTGTTGAAGTGGACAACCTTCCACGTCCCATCTCCTTGCAAAGCTGTACTGGCCATGATCCTGCACAGTTGTCTTACTGACCTTGTGTTACATCCTATATTTGCTCAGCACAAACATAAGGGATGGATTTCTGCGCAGAACATGAGAATAGTAATATGTAATTTCATTCCGAATGCATGTTTGATGGCGTATTTTCTAAACCTATATCCTTTACTCTCAGTAGTTTATTGCTTAAGACACCAAAGCTGTCAGCAACAATTCACTCGGTCTACATTTAGTCAATAAGTACTTAGCTAAGCCATTTGTGAAATAAAATGTATCAAGATGTTACTTTTTGGCTTGATTATCAATCTGTGGATGGTATGATATAATTTCATCTCAGCCATTTGCAAATTGTCTATACTATATAATATTGTGAGTGAAATATCTGAGAAACTTCAAATAAGAATAAAAGATTTAGGTTCTTGAGTAAACCATGATCCTTCTTGTATTCCGCAGGAGGAATAGCACAGCAGGTTTGGTGCATTGGTATTCAGCAAGTGTCCTTATATCAGAAGCCACTGCAAAACATGACATGGAATCAATTCCTCCCATGAAGAAGTGAATGGCAGAATTAACATCAGGATCATGTGTCATGACTGGTTCAGGAAAAAAAAATCATGATATTGATTGTATCCTTTTCATTATATGATGAATTTCTTCTTTAAAATATCTGTATTATCAGAAGATATTGAGCAGACGTCATAAATACAAACACAATCAATACATTCAATGACCTGACAGTAGCTCTGAGGGTATGTTCTGCCAGAGATAGGGGGCATAACCAGGATATAAAAGCAAAAAAAACAACACAGAGTGATTGATACATTTTCTGACCATTGGAAGGGTTTATATGAGTATTTATATTGTTAAAACGGCGTGAAAGTGCAATAAGGACTGCGCTTGCTTCTGGTGGAGTACAAGGTTCTTTATTCAGCCAACGCGTTTCCTGAGCCTACTGGCTCACTTCATCAGGGCAGATTACATTGAAAGATGGTGAAACATTCTTCTAGAGAAAAAAATGGCGCCAATACAGGGTTAAATGACATCAGCAAAGGTCAAAGAAAAAAAAAAAAAAAAACTCAAAAACAATGAAATTTTTTTAACTTAAAAACACCACAATAAAAGTGTATTAAAATGAGAAAAAATATATAAAATTATGCAAAAATTTCAGAGAATCCGAAAGAATTGTACAGAAGATGAGGATTTTAATAATCAGGCTGAGGTCCTCAAGGGAAGATTCCTTGCTCAAAAATACCCTTCCCAATTGATTCATTCTACTTTTAATAATGTTTCAAAAAATTTTAACCAGCAAATTCTTTTAAGTGGGAGATCTAAAGAAAAAGATACACATGCTAACTATCAGGCCAATTTTATTGCTACCTACAACTCCCAACATAAGGAGATTAAAAATATACTAGGGGACCTATGGTACATTATCCAAAAAGATCCTGTACTTAAAGTTTTGCCTGACAAACCTACTGTTACATTTAGGAAGGCCAGATCACTAAAAAATCATCTGGCCCCTAGCAGATTGAGCCAATGTACTCCCGACAATCATACCGGCTTGACACCAGGCATTTTTAGATGCCAGAGACCCAGGTGTAGCCTTTGCAGCAATATTGCCCATAATACCTTCATCTTTTCACATCCATTCACCTCAGAAAAATTCACCATCACTAATCACCTGTCCTGTGTGTCTGCCTTTGTTATCTATGTTATCCTGTGTCCTTGTCCTAAATTATATGTTGGGAGAACCACACAACCCCTTCATTGTAGAATGAACTCACATAGACACAACACTAAAATTGGATATCAACAACATGGTCTGTCACGACACTTTGATTCATTTCACCAAAGAGATTTCTCTAAAGCCATCATTTTTCCTATAGAACACATCCCTGAACACGTTTCCAATAGAACCCAAGCATTAAACAGAAAAGAGGTCTATTGGATCTATAAATTGAAGACAATTGGCCCCTATGGCCTCAATATTATCAATGATGCTTTTATTTGATTTTATCCTTATTGTGATTTTCATACACTTTTATTACATTTTACCCAATTTTATGTCTTTTTTTTTTTTTTTTTTCTCTGATGTCCGATTTTGATTTTCTCTCTACAAAATAAAATGAAAAGACAATTTCTTTACAAAAAAACATCATTTAAGTCTAATGGCATAATGTACTAATACATACAAAAAACATTATCACAGTCTTATAGTCGAGTGGACTAATACCTTGTAATTGCACCTTATAGCCTGCTATGAGCCAGGTTCTAATACCACTTCAAGTTATTTTGCTGAATTTTGATTTCTATAAAACAAATAATTTCTTAAATTCTTTCTTAAACCACTCCAGCTAAATCCAATGGTTTAGTGGACTAATACCTGGTACTTGCACTTTACAGCATACATCTGCACTTCATGAGCCAGGTTCTAATACTCCTTGAGGTCTCACCCCTCCCCCCCCCTTTTTTTCATTAACCTTAGCCACTTTTTACCCCGTGATCCATAGCACTCTGTTTTATTTTTATTTTTGCATAATTTTATATATTTTTTCTCATTTTAATACACTTTTATTGTGGTGTTTTTATGTTAATAAAATTTCATTGTTTTTGAGTTTTTTTTTTTTTTTTCTTTGACCTTTGCTGATGTCATTTAACCCTGTATTGGCGCCATTTTTTTCTCTATAAGAATGTTTCACCATCTTTCAATGTAATCTGCCCTGATGAAGTGAGCCAGTAGGCTCAGGAAACGCGTTGGCTGAATAAAGAACCTTGTACTCCACCAGAAGCAAGCGCAGTCCTTATTGCACTTTCACGCCGTTTTTGCAAATTTGTCCTAGGACCCTGTGCAGATTTGCTGCTGCTTCTCATGCGTTTATAGGTGTTGTGACTTCCTCACAACCCCAATAGGTGAGCACCTTCCTTTTTTCTCTGTTATTGTGCTTTTTGATACGGATTTACACAGTGGATGCGCCCTGTATTTCTCCTTATTTATATTGTTGGCCTATCTATACGATAGGCCATCAATCTTAGATCACTGCACTGTTTGAAGGGTCTGCATAACATTTTTTGACCAGTTCGCTAAATAGGACTCAGCTGTTATCCCATGCACATATTGTATACTAATAAAAGGATGGATTTATGCCTTGTAAATAATAAAGGGGACGCAACACTGATCGGAAACCTCGCAGCTCACCTCGTTTACTGACAAAATCTTGACCAATCTTATATTAGTGGCCTGTCCTAAAGAAATAATTCTTTAATAATTGATATAAGAAAGTGCTACTTTAATAGTTATCAGTAGAGATGAGCGACTTTGCCTTTTTTAGGGTCGAGTGGGGTTTCATGAAACCTGACTTTCTCAAAAGTCGAGTCGAACGAAATCGGCCGACTACAGGTAAAAAGTCGGGAAAAATCGTGAAACATGAAACCCAATGCAAGTCAATGGGGAGAAAAGTCGGCAGTGAGTGGAGGACTGTAAACACACCTGGCATGAATTTTAACCCTAGAGGCGGCGAAATCTCTCTCTCTTCTCTTTCTCTCCCTCTCCAACTCCCACTCCAGCTACGCTCCCGCTACGCTTCTCTCATTGGCTGAAAAAAGTCACGTGCAAGCATTCGGCGAAACCCGACTTTGGCGCTTGGGTCGCCGACCGCATGGCCGACTTCACACTGTGGTCGGGTTTTGTTTCATGAAACCCGACTTTGGCGAAAGTCGGCGACTTTTGAATCTGACCGACCTGTTTCGCTCAACTCTAGTTATCAGCATCGAAAAATTGATAACATATTATTAATTGAATTAATTAAGTACTAATACTAAGTAAGTATTGAAGTAAGTCAACAAATGGAGCCAGATCCCAAATTATCAACATCTTGGAGTATTGTAGAATCACACAAAAAAATAAGAAGAAATATATATGCAGGAGTAAATAATCTTCAGGAAGAGAGTGGAAAATAAAAGTAAGATTTCTGACATTTTGGGGAAATGGGTGAATGGCCGGGTGATATACATAAATGTTCACATTAATGTAGACTAACCTAAAATCAATGGAAGCTAGGACCTAAAGTTGATTTCTATCACTTTTCCAAAAATACAAAATACAGGTCTTTATGGCATTTTTATCTTGGCTTTTAAGTATATTTGGGTGTGCTTGCTAAGTAAATACAAATGAGGGATAAAAATATCACATTTTGCCATGTTCGTTTCTTGTTTTTGTTTTTTAGAGGTTAAATACTGTATACTTTGAAATGTGTTTCACCTAGAAAAACTTGATTGACTAAAACTGCATGAAAAATCCATGTCAATTTTTGTTAATGTATGTGCTGTTTTTTAACATACATTTTTATGCACTTAAGAAGCACAAAAAAAGCACATTAAAATTGCAATAAAAAACATCCTACTACAGCAAGCTTAAAGATATTGGTAATACAGTAGCATTTGTCTGCTTTTCTATGCATATCCCCATTGCAAAGAGGTCAGGTCTAGTGCCACAGCAGTAGCATTCCTAAAAGTCAGTATTGACCCTTTAATAAACCCTGTCACATAACTTAGGATAAGAAGCCAAACCAGAAACTCCATACTCAGACACGTATTAAGGAGCAGTTGCCCCTCATCAGTGTAGCTCCTTAGGTCGGGATCACACATGTGAGGCATACGCCGAGTCTCTCATATTAATACCCAGAACTGCCGCCGGCACTCAAGATCGGTGTGTGCGGCCACATATCAATACATGCAGCCACAGGCTCAGCTCCTGAGTGCCGGTGGCAATGCTGGGTATTAACATGCGAGACTCAGCCGTATTCCTCGCATGTGTGATACCGGCCTAAGGAGTAAAGTTTCTTCTTGTGGAGAGAACAAAGCCAGTGTAGGGACACTTTTTGGCCATGCAGTTCTCCCCTGGAAATTTAAATAGGGGGGCTCTAGAATTACTGTCCTGTTTAAAGGGGGTTTTACACATAGCGATATCGCTAGCAATATCGCTAAAGCATGGTGACACAGCAGCGATATCGCTAGCGATATCGCTATGTGTGTTACTTACCTCCGACCGGCTCCCCCGCTGATCGCGCGAGATTGCCCAGCTCCATTTCTCATCTGGCGCTTCCTGCTGGGCTTTCTGTGCCTCCAACGAGCGACGCGGACGGGAGGATGTCAGGATCGCCTTGTCTGAAAGGTAAGTAACGACCGCTGTATCGCTGCTGCATCGCTGTTAGATCTGCCTGTGTGGCAGCTCACTAGCGACCATTTAGCGATGCACCAGCGATCCTGACCGGGTCGTATCGTGGTCGGGATCGCTGGTGCATCGCTAAAATTAAAGGAGCCTTAACACTGAAAAGGCTATTAATATATTTAAATTCCTAGGGCAGCAATGCAAAGCCTATTAGTCACCCTATGCCAACTTTGTGCTTTCATCAAGGAGAACATTTACCCCTTAGGCAGCATGGTGGCTCAGTGGTGCAGCACTGGAGTCCTGGGTTCGAATCCCACCAAGGACAACATCTGCAAGGAGTTTGTATGTTCTCCCTGTGTTTGTGTGGGTTTCCTCCCACACTCCAAAGACATACTGATAGGGAAGTTAGATTGTGAGCCCCATCAGGGACAGTGATGAAAATATGTGCAAACTGTAAAGCGCTGCGGAATATGTTAGAGCTAAATAAAGATTTAATATTTTTTTTTTTTTACAGATAGCGATATCGCTAACAATATCGCTAAAGCATCACCGATTTGGTGACACAGCAGCGATATCGCTAGCGATATCGCTATGTGTGATACTTACCTCCGACCGGCTCGCTGATCGCGTGAGATCGCGCAGCTCCATTTCTCGTCGGGCGCTTCCTGCTGGCGCCAACGAGCGACGCGTGGACGCAGACGCGAGGGCGTCAGGATCGCCGCGTCTGAAAGGTAAGCAACGACCGCTAGATGGCTGCTGCATCGCTGTGAGATCTGCCTGTGTGGCAGCTCACTAGCAACCATTTAGCGATGCACCAGCGATCCTGACCGGGTCGTATCGTGGTCGGGATCACTGGTGCATCGCTAAATGTAAAGGGGCCTTTAGACCCTCTGTAATATGCATCTTACCCAGCCAAATAAGTTGTCCTGCTTTGCACTGATTAGGTGCAAACAAGCAGAAGCATATCTGATTTGACTTCTTATTCTACGTAATGGGAAAAATCCCTTTAAAGGGATGATATTGACTTTTAAGATTGCTACTTCTAACAGGTTCTTAGTCTCTTCCTCTCTAAATAAATTATTTGCATATTTCATTTTATGTAGGGGCATTGCATGGGCTATAAGTCTCTCTACGTCAACCTGGCACTCTCCATAAGGAGAAATTTTACCCCTTAGACATCTTGTCTACTTTTCTAACTCACTTATATTAGTATAAGAAAAAGTGACACAAGGGCATCATAGATTTTGTTCTGAATGGATTTATGCTAAAATTAATGTTTAAATTACAAGAGTTGTTTCATTGTTTTGACTTATCTTTCGATAGGAAGTCATCTGCTTAAAAATAAACCAGACTTACAAGAATTTTCACTTTTCAGATTTTCAGATTTATGGAAAAAGTATGAGAATACATATCTGAGCTACGTTAAATACTTTCAATTCTTTTATATAACAAAGTCTTATGTTTTTTTATTGGATAAGGCATAATGAATATGGAGATGGGATCGAAAAGTCTGACTGTAAAAGAGAATTTAATTCTTTTAAGAACTTAATGGACCTGTGTATATTTTCAATCATTCTATGTAACTAATTGTGTAACTGCAAAGAAGGATATAGATTATATAGAGAAAAGTAGAAGACGGCCTTCTAGTACATACCATGGAAGAATTACAGCTTGTATGGCCCTAAGGTAACTCCCATGGCCAATTCTTTTAAAATCTTGAGGATCTCTAGGGAATGCCTATCAGTATATCCACTGAGAAGATGACTGTTGATGCTGACAGACCAATTAGGCTGTCTTGTGGTCAGCTCCTCATGCTTTACAGTTGCAGGGAATTGAATGACTGGATCTCCTCCAATTTTGGAAACCTCATATATATCCAAACAATCATTCTAGTTCTTGTGCTAATACTCAAGTATGAAATAGAGTAAGTGAAAGGGATGGCAATATTGTGGCAATTTCTTGTAGATGTGTACAATTTTTGTAGACCTTCACCATTTCTGCCAAACCATTAATGATCGGTCTTACATGCAATGCAATTTATAGATTTGCCAAACACAAGAGTAATCTAGTTAATTAAGCTGAAATAAATTGACATTTTATCACATCAATCAATCAGCCAAGCAGTACATACATCGATTAGGTATTAAAGGTCAATTGCTGTTGGAATTGCTTATCAGTTATGGGTTTTTATATGATGTCCCTTTACTCTACGTCTATAGAACCACGGATTAAATATTTTGCAGGCACTGGGATTCTCCAAAAAATGAGTAATCTAAGAGGAAGTAGTAAAAAAATATAGTGGTTAGAGAGAGTATTGAGGGATCGATAGGGATTTTTTAACTAAATTAAATTAGAAAAGAGATTAGATTATGAGGTTAAATAAACATACTTCAAAATTAAAATACGTTTTAGTTTAGTCTCATGCACACATGCACATGAACTTATTATAAGTTTATGCCACCTTCTACTGTAAGTCTAGGGGCCCAACGTGGTGCCTGTAAAACTCTGCTGGTCCATTTCGTGCCTATATATGCCTTCAATTTCACAGATGCATACTGTGTATTTTTCAATATGAATAATACATTTCACATGGGAAAAAACATCCTCCTTGACATATCAAGTTATGCGGCTCTTCTCCCATAGGAGCCTTGCACAGAGGCACCATATGGCAGCACATGGAGCGCCTACGACTTAACAGAACACAGCGTGCTGCAGGGACTGCACATATCTCTGCATATGTTCATGAACCCTGCACGCTATTATTGTATTAAAACATCCAAACTGACATTGTTCTTTACTGAATATCATCAGACTGCAAAACTGAAGCTAGAAATGATGGCAAATGCTTGTGTACGGGAGTGTACACAGGGCACGGAGCTCTAATCAGGAGAAAGAGTTACTTGTCTGTCCTCATTAGAGGACCCATTTTGGCAGAGCTAATTACTCTGTGTTTGGTGACCTTAATATACATGGATCAATCAGTGGTTGAGTCTTTTTATGGATTAGTGTGTTCTAATATTAGATCTTATTCTCCAATGGCCTTTCTGAGTGTCATCTCTTTAGATAAGTCTCTTTCTTTGATGTTAACTTCTGATGTGTATTTATTAGTATTCTTGTGCAATATTAATACACCTCTGATCCTTTTCAATGAGTGAGTAACAAGTAAATGAATTCTACAGAGGAAAATTTACTTATTGCATTTTATGCCTGGTGAAGATGGGAAGCTCCAGACCTGTGTATATAGAAATGCACCGAGTATCACTAACCCATATCATAATGAACCCCTATAGAGAAATAATTAGCCCTGTCCCAGTGACCCAGCATCATGCAGAGGGCATGTTCTGTCAACCTTGCAGACTCCTTTTTGAGTAGATATATGGTTGCCTGGTAACAGACTAATGTATCTTAAATTGGAGAAAATGTCATAATGGAGTTGTGAGAAACAAATATAGTATATATGGTACACAAAAACATACACACAGACACACACACAAACATAGCCACAATCACAATCACAGACACAGACACAAATACAGACACCAAAACACACACAGAAACAAATACAGACACACACACAAACACAGACACAAAGACACACACAAACACAGACACACACATATACAGGCACTTTCCCTTTAAATTATTACTGCTGTGTTAACAATTGGCTTAATATGCTAAGAAGCATACTGCATGAGAAATTCTGTAATTTCTTTAAATTGATCAGTGATGTTCCATCGTCTGTTTATGTCTGCAATTTGCAATGTGCTTACTCGCAACATGCATCCCTACTAATTGCATTAATCATTACTTACAGTAATTTTCAAAATACCATTATGCAAAACTAAATGTGTAATAGAGTAAATATCAATAAATATATTCCCATGTCACAACCAGTCTCCTGGTTCTTACATTGATTCATTGGGTAAAATTACTAAATGTGGGAGAAGGAAGATAAATAAAATCTCTAAAATGAATTAAGCAGTAAGATATGGGTAGTAATTGCAGGAAATGAAATATGTGTCATAAGAAGTCACAACTACAGCTATTACATCTGGCATAGGATAACCAATTATGCTCATCTTTATATCTGCAGGGATATATATATATATATATATATATATATATATATATATACACTGCTCAAAAAAATAAAGGGAACACTTAACAGAATATAACTCCAAGTAGATCAAACTTCAGTGAAAGCAAACTGTCCACTTAGGAAGCAACACAGATTGACAATCAATTTCACATGCTGTTGTGCAAATGGAATAGACAACAGATGGAAATTATTGGCAATTATCAAGACACCCTCAATAAAGGAGTGGTTCTGCTGGTGGGGACCACAGACCACATCTCAGTACCAATGCTTTCTGGCTGATGTTTTGGTCACTTTTCAATGTTGGTTGTGCTTTCACACTTGCGGTAGCAGTAGACGGACTCTTCAACCCACTCAAGTGGCTCAGGTAGTGCAGCTCATCAAGGATGGCACATCAATGTGAGCTGTGGCAAGAAGGTTTGCTATGTCTGTTAGCGTAGTGTCCAGAGGCTGGAGGCGCTACCAGGAGATAGGCCAGAACACCAGGAGATGTGGAGGGGGCTGTAGGAGGGCAACAACCCAGCAGCAGGACTGCTACCTCAGCCTTTGCGCAAGGAGGAACAAGAGGAGCACAAATGTGCATGTGTCTGCACAAACGGTTAGAAACCGACTCCATGAGGATGGTCTGAGTACCCGATGTCCACAGATGGGGGTTGTGCTTACAGCCCAACACCATGCAGGACGCTTGGAATTTGCCACAGAACACCAGGATTTGCAAATTCGCCACTGGTGCCCTGTGCTCTTCACAGATGAAAGCAGGTTCACACTGAGCACATGTGACAGATGTGACAGAGTCTGGAGACGCTGTGGAGAGCGATCTGCTGCCTGCAACATCCTTCAGCATGACCGGTTTGGCAGTGGGTCAGTAATGGTGTGGGGTGACATTTCTTTGGAGGTTCGCACAGCCCTCCATTTGCTCGACAGAGGTAGCCTGACTGCCATTAGGTACAGAGATGAGATTCTCAAACTCCTTGTGAGACCATATGCTGGTGCGGTTGGCCCTGGGTTCCTCCTAATGCAGGACAATGCCAGACCTCATGTGGCTGGAGTGTGTCAGCAGTTCCTGCAAGATGAAGGCATTGACGCTATGGACTGGCCACCCCATTCCCCAAACCTGAATCCGATTGAACACTTATGGGACATCATGTCTCGCTCCATCCACCAACATCACATTTCACCACAGACTGTCCAGGATTTGGCGGATGCTTTAGTCCAGGTCTGGAAGGAGATCCCTCATGACAACATCCTCCGACTCATCAGGAGCATACCCAGGTGTCATAGGGAGGTCAAACAGGCATGTGGAGGCCACACACACCACTGAGCATCATTTCCTTGTCTTGAGGTATTTCCACTGAAATTGGAGCAGCCTGTAATTTGATTTTCCACTTTGATTTTGAAAATCCTTCCAAATTCAGACCTCCATGGGATATTAATTTTGATTTACATTGATCATTTTTATGTTTTCTTGTTCTCAATGCATGCCACTATGTAATGAATACAGATTTGCAGCTGCGATATTCCATTTAATAATATCTACCATGTGGTAGTTGTATCATAGTGTTCCCTTTCTTTTTTTTGAGCAGTATATATATAATATAACACTGTAAGCACCACTCAGTTCAAAGCCTTTATAGACTGCACAAGCATGATGCGCCTGCGCAGTCTGGCTCCAGACAGAATGAGGCATCCAGTGGTAAGAGGAGTGTGTATGGTGCCGGAGATGGTGGTACGCATACACACTGCATACCACGGTCTCCGGCGCAATACTTACCTGACTGGGAGGAGCATTGCTGCAGCGCTTCTCTTCGGCTAGAGACCGGGGCAGGAGTGCGCTTTGGAATTGCGCATGCGAATAGCACTATCTGGTGCCATTTTACTGAAGACACCTTTGCAGTGTGTCTTCAGCAATAAGACACCAGACAGCGCGGTATGGGCATGCGTGTACTCTGGTGCCACACTTCTCCCCCTTGGCCTCTGGCAGAATGGGACAGCACTGGAGCACAGGAAAGAAGGGTGAGTATAAATGTTTTTTGTATGTGTGCAGTTTAATAGGGGTGAGGGGGACCATACATATCAGGATAGGGGGGTGAGGGGACCATGCATACCAGGATTGGGGGATGAGGGGTACAATGAATACCAGGATAGGAGGGTGAGGGGTACCATGCATACCAGGATTGGGGATGAGAGGTACCATGCATACCAGGATTGGGGTGAGGGGACCATGCATACCAGAATTGATAGGTAAGGGATGCCATGTATACCAGGATTGGGAATGAGGGGACCATGCAAACCATGATTGGGGGGTGAGAGGACCATGCATACAAGGATTGAGGGGTGAAGGGACCATGCATACCAGGATTGGGGGGTGAGGGGACCATGCATACCAGGATTGGGGGGTGAGGGGACCATGCATACCAGGATTGGGGAGTGAGGAGACCATGCATACCAGGATTGGGGGTGAAGGGACCATGCATACCAGGATTGGGGAGAGAGGAGAAAATGCATACCAGGATTGGGGGGGTAAGGGGACCATACATACCAGGATAGGGATAAGGGGGTACCATGCATACCAGAATAGGGATGAGGGGGTACCATTCATATTAGGATTGGGGGGTGAGGGGACCATGCATACCAGGATGAGGAATGGGGTGCCATGCATACAAAGGATTAGGGGGGTGAGGGTACCATACATACCAGGATAGGGATCAGGGGTACCATGCATACCAGGATAGGGATGAGGGGTGCCATGCATACCAGGATAGGAGGGGGGCAGCACATACCAGGATGGGAGACCATATACCAATAAAAATGCTCGCCACCCGGGCGTAGAACGGGTTCAATAGCTAGTATATATACATATATATGTATATATATATATATTTGATCCCTTGCTGATTTCATAAGTTTGCCCACTGACAAAGACATGAACAGTCTATAATTAATTATTATAATTATATGGGTAGGTTAATTTTAACATTGAGAGACAGAATATCAAAAATTACATCCAGAAAATCACATTGCATAAATTATAGACATTTATTTGCATTTTGCAGTGAGAAATAAGTATTTGATCCCCTACCAACCATTAAGGGTATATTTCCACAGTTAGTAAACTGGGTGATAAGGAGACAAATGTTGGTGCCATAGTAAGAAAATGGAAGAAATACCAAATGACAGTCAATCGACATCGATCACGGGTACCATGCAAAATCTCACCTCGTGGGCTATCCTTGATCATGAGGAAGGTGAGATATCAGCCTAAAACTACATGGGGGGAACTTGCTAATGATCTCAATGCAGCTAGGACCACAGTCACCAAGAAATCCTGCAGTGCCTGATTCTATTTTATTGAAAAATTCTTTAAAATTATTCCATTCAGCATAAATTTCACAACTTCCAATGTAGGGAGAGTTATATGGGTAGACGTGTTTCAAACCTTGTGGTTCTTAATCCTTGTATGCCGCTGTGATCAGAACTCGACCTTAAATGCAACATCCTGCCCAAGTCATGTGACTGACCCGAAACAATTACATATAACATACTACACTTGTAGTGTTTTTGACTGGGGTTGAGCAAAAAAGATTTGCAAGACCATTGTCCAGCGCCCATGACGGTAGACCTTGGCCACCAGACCACAACTTTACAAACCGCCTCTTACCTGGTGGCATCCCTGACACCTCTTCTGATTAGTAAGCTCAATTTGACTTGATCATTGAGGCATGCATGACACATGCATGACATGTCGTTGAACCTACCAATTACAGAAGTATCAGATATAAAAAGCCTTGCAAGACTCTGGTCCAGTGACCACAGACTACTGACCTGGTCATTTGACCAGTATCCTGGAAATCTCAGCTGTACTTTTGACCATTTTGATTTTTTTTTTAGGGTATTGTTCTTAAATATTTTGTATGCAGCCAGATGTTTATATATATATTGGATTATAAACTACATATAAAACATGTATTGTGAAGATGGCTATTTTGTGGTTCCTATAAGAAATTTTAAAAGGATTACTGAAAAGGATATTGAAAAAGATAATTGCAAAATATTCTTAAGTGACAGTAAGTGTGGATGGTGGGTTTTTTTTTGAGTGATAATGTAAAAAAAACTGTAAATATTCGAGTGCGTAAGAAAAAGAGAAAAATTAATAAGGAAAAGCCAAAGAAAAACTCCATATGTGAAACCATTGTCCAATATCTGCCGTGTCGTATTATAACTTTATGCAGTTCTGATAACTGTTTAATGTGATCTGTTATATGTCAGTATCGTAGATCTTTGTTATGTACATCTACAAAAGATCTCATGTAAGAAAACCTGAAGATAGGTCTTCCTGTATTGCTGCTAGACATTCTCCATTTCTGCTCCTATGAAAACTGCAGAAAGCATTTGGTTTAAAGCAATTGGATTCTTTTTATTATTCTAGAACTTGATGAGTTGAAAATGTACCATGCCTCCATAAATATCACCGGACAGAAGAATAATTGAGTTACAGTGTGCTGCCAATGCACTGAAGCATCCAGGAGTTTAGGTGTACTCGATTATCGTAATTCTTTATGGCTTTGGGTGCTATGCATTTTTGGCCATGTGCCCAGAATTTTGCAGATGGCATATGGACTGAAGGAAACTGCAGATTTTCTCCACTGATATTAATTCTTTTCAAATGTACAGTAAAAGATTATGTGGTTAAAGTCATACATAAAATGTAGGAATTCTCTGTCCACGGTGCACCCAGTGAAAAAATGTTTGATTTTATTTCTGTAGCCTGCTGCAATCAATCTGAAATTACATTTCTAGAAATGTGAAGCTATCAGGCATGAAAGAAACCAAGATTACTATTGGTCTACAGAAATGTAATGTCACGATTTATCGTTCCTGCATTTTGACTGAAAATGTATTGTGTTTTTGGCCAATCTTTGAGTGGTGCAGTTACTTTATACTGCACCCATTACATTTGTTGGGGCCTCTTGTACCTTGGTATGTCTCCGCTTTCATTTTAGATTTTTTTCTGTTGGATTAATAGCAATGAAAGTTCTGACATGCTCAATTTGGACTTTGCATTATGGAAATACTTTCTGTCAAATCCATACTTCTAGAGGAGAATAACCTTACAATAACGATGCTACAAAGTGCACTCGTAGCACATAGTGTACTTGAAAATCAGGGAATCTAAACAGGTGTGGATTTATCATTGTTGCAACTTGTGCAGCCACACAGGTGCCCTTGATGGAAGGGGGCCCATTTCCACCTACAAAGCAGATGGAATTGTGCATTATGAGCTGTTGGGCTGTATAGGAGTCATGTATTGTTCTTCCAAAGGAGCCCTATTCTATCTTGTCCACTCCTGAGTCTATGTGCCTTGTCTCATGACTCGCCAATTTACACTGTTTTAAGACAGTAGGTCTCTATGTCTTTGGTGAGGAAGGACTTCTAAAATGTTAGAAGTCAGGTAGAGAAAGGAAACGGTGTTCTTCACAGCTGGTGAGGATCCAAAGGGGACTATAAAGAGGCAAGAATAGTAACAAGAAAAGCCAGCACTTCATTTATTATAACAGGTCAAATATCTGAGGCGTTTTGGAAGCAATGTTCCTTATTCATAGCTATTCAGCTCTGGAGTTTTCTCAAGAAGGATGGAGTTCTGACTTTTCTCTTACGGGAATATATTGACAAGCTCTGCTCAAACTGCTAAGCAACCTGGATGAAACCATTACAAGTGTGGTGAGCTGTTAGTTTACTTATGTAAGAATAGTAACAACATGGTTTATTTTCAAAGTCATCCAACTTCTTGATCAGGGAACACCACAATGAGTTCAATGTAGTTTTTCCTGATGAAAAAGTTGGATGACTTTGAAATGTGTTGAAAATAAACTGTATTGTTACTATTCTTGCCACATTGTAGTTTTGTGTAGATCCTCAACAGCAGCGCAGAACACCCATTTCCTTTCTCTAAATGATGATACATTGGTTATCGCAGCTCACGGTGCTGCAGCAGCAGTGATTGCTTTAAACTGTGCCTCATAGTGCTGTGTGTTACACAACCGAATCAGGTGAACATAACCAGTTTATGACGGTCACTGGTATTTGGATAAAACAATATTTTCTTCCCTAGTCACTCCTCAAAATGCTAGTAGTATATTGAATGAAGTCATTCTACCTTTTTCCATTATCATGTATGGACCCATGAACTGTAGACTTTCATGAAAGGTTAAATCACAATTCTAAGCTATTGTATGCATGGAAAATGTATTTAAAGAGTAGAAAGGGTATAGAGAGAGGCAATAATGGGTCAATATACCATAAAATTTGAACATTTGCACTATATTTAAAGGCTTTATATTTATGATCTTCATCTAGTTTCTTCCAATTTGTCCTAAGGCGAATAGAACACCTACATATAAAGCGTATGTAATATTGTACACAGAAAATAAGTATTTTGAGAAACTAATCAACTTAATTAAAAAAAGAACTAAACAGACACAGTAGGCATTTCATTGCATGTGCAGTATTAATGTGGACCACAGGGGTCTAAGAGAACAGCGGGGGTTATAAAGTAAGAGTTTGGTAGCTTTGAAGACGCTGATACTTTGCTTACAGAAGCTTAGTATATTCAGAGATGCATAGGAAAAAGACTTTAAGCTAGATAAAGCCAAGGATCTCTTTAAGGTATGAGCAGGGGTCCATATATCGACATCCTTTGAAGAATCAGAATATCATTTTCAATAGGAAATTGGTTTCCATTAACAGACAACCGAGAATCATCTTGAGAGTGTAATAAAAAATGGTGAGGAGGTAATTCCAGAAGTAGTTTTCCAAATGAGGAATGGTGGAGGAAGGGTGCAGATTTTACGTCATTGTCATATAAAATATTAATAAAGTGATCAAAAATGGGCCAGAATTATCTGAATTTTTTTTGCCGTGTTCAAATCTGTCTTTGTTCACATTGAGGTTGTTTTACACAAGGTAACATTTTAATACTAGCAACAGCTCAGAACCATCCCGATGGGTACACCTTATAATGGTGGAATGGCTTTTATATTTTTTTTTATTAAAATAGCATTACCTACGTAACCCTATGCTATTTGCAAGTACTATTACTATCTACTTACTTACTTGCCATAGGGTATTTGCTCATTTTGCTTTTTTCTTGAGTTTTGGCTGTGAAATGGCCACAGTGTGAACATGCTCTTACACTTTACATGTATACCATCTTATAGTCCAGCTCATTTCTTTAGTTTTGCTCTAACCTCTTGTACCTTGTGCAAACAGGGGCATGTCCCCCCTTTCTGAGCTAAGTATTTAATCCCCATAGATGAGTGTCTTAGTCGGGACACTGTCCTGTTCTACCCTTATTCATATTGAGGATATTTGACACAACGTAAGGTTTTATTACTAGAGACATTATAGTAACAGCTGAATGTAGATCTAAAGTCCATTTTCAAATAGGGAAATTGTTAGTATAAGAAGGAATAAGTGTCAATGTTATTGTAATGTTTTAAAATAAGAGTAACTACATAAAAGTGAATAAAAATAATAATACAATAAATAATATAATGTGTATAAAAATATACCTGCATACAAGAACACAACATATGGTGATGAGGATACAGATACAAATGAAAAGGCAAGAAAACAGATGTTAATAAAATAATGTCATAACTCCAGTACATGTGAGGTTTTTTTTATTGTCTTTTATAATGTATAAATAGCAAGCAACATATGCTGTAGCGTACAGAGTGTTAAACAATAACCCTGTCATTCATCTGACACAGTATTAATTAACACATTTACATGGTCCCACTTAGTGAGACATTTAGCACTGCACTGTTAATCAGACATTCTCTTTATTCTGTAGTACTTCGTCCTGAGAAAAGGACCCATCACGGAATGGAACATAGTCATAATAAATTAATAGAGTCCAGCCCTCTGTCTGTGTTCTAGACGAAAACACTACTATGCTCAATCAAGTCCAAGGGTCAATATTTATCAAGGGACTTGGAAATTCCCCAGTAAAAATCCGGTTTTATGAAGTCTATTTATTAGGTGTAGAACTGCTCTTTAAGGCACTCACTGGAGAATTAACATACTGCTTGATGAAACTAGGTCATTGTGATGAATAATTATGAAAGAGTATTTCAATTCATTCATTGTCTAGTTTGAAAAGGAAATAACAATGGAATTTAAATAATTTTCAAAAATGATTTTATATTGTCCAAGTGTAAAGCTTGTACAATGTATTTATATAAAATCTCTGCTTTACGAATTGTAATTAGTTATATTTTCAGCAATGTTAAAGGGGTTGTCCAATACTAGGACTACCCTTTCTTGATCTAAATATTTGGCCCCTATTAAAAAGCTTATACTCACCTCCCATTCCGGTGCCGTTCCAGCGGTGTTGGCACTCGCTGTCCAAGGGGTCTTGAGTGGTCATTGCGCCCAATCAGCTCTGGCGTCACTGTCCCCGACTTCGTATGAATTGAACATGAAGAGGAAGTCAATAATCAGCTACTGCGCAGACTTCCTCTTCATGTTCAATTCATGTCATAACAACTGCATGAAAGCCCTGGGAACGTGAGTGCTGACACCACTGGAATGGCGTTGTCATGGGAGGTTAGAATAAGCTTTTTTATTTTATCGGGAGCAAGCATGGGGTATGAGAAGGAGTTGCCCTAGTAGTGGACAACCCCTTTAAGAACCTCTTTCATATTGTTTATGAGAATGTTCAACAAAAATACTGTTAGAATGTTTTACATATACTGTATTTTATTAGCATTTTTTAATCTGAAGTGATAATGATTTAACACTTATTTTAATCTACATGGTAGATTTTGTAAACTGGAAGAAGCTACAAAAATATACAAAATAGCTACCGTTAACGGGATTGTCTCCTTTCAGAAAATGTAATCCTATATCTACAGTTAGTTGAAAAAAACAATAACTAGGTATTTACCCTCCCTGGGTTTTTTTTGCTGTATGTCCTTCGCTGTCCTGAGTCTCCATTATTTTATTGTAATGGTGACATCCTGTCTACATCACGGCAGCCAATCACTGAGCTCAGCATCTCTGCCAATGTAGATGGCACAAGGCATTGGGCTCAGTGATTGGCTACAGTGATGCAGATGTGACATCATTGCTACAGCCAACGAATGGCTACAAAGGACCCAGCATTGGACCATGGAAGGTAAGCAAAAAAAATATATACTTATTTATTTTCAAATGGGAGCTCATGGGTGGCAGAAGGCCAACAGATAACATCCATTAAGAAATCTGTCTGACTTGTTCATGTTTGCTTCACATCTTCTGCCATACATTACAGTTTTTGGGGGGTTTAGAAACAAGTACTGGAATGACCCAATCAAACATATGTTTTTGTGCAAAGGCACATTAATTTTCTAATGATACCTCCACCTGCCCAATATATACTTGTTGGCTAATGTATGACCTTCCAGTCTGGTTGACAAGGTCCTTAGCATCCTTCCTCCCTGCTACAGCTGAGATGTCAAACTGCTCAGTTCAAGCTGCAGCTGTCAGTTAGGCTGGGTGGCTGGAGACCAGTCCACTAGAAATTATGAGCTCATTCACTGTATAGCTCGACTCATGAAATGCCCAATGATTTTTAAATTAAGTAGGTCTGATAAATCTATTTAATAATATGTGAATTGTGAATTGCTAAATTTTGATTCGTTCACAATTACATAGAATTAGAATTCCGTGTTTGCATGGATTTTCTCCGGTTTAATCCCACATTTCAAAGACATACTCATTGGGAATTTAGATTGTGAACCCCAATGGGAACAGTGATGATGATGTCTGTAAAGCGCTGCGGAATTTGATAGTGCTATATAATCAAGTAAAATAAATTGTTAACTCTTGAAGTTATACTTGTGGTTAGAATCATAGTACTTACATTAACCAGCTGTCTTAAAGTGCAGGATCAAGTGAAAATAATGTTTGTTCTGGTTCTCAGGAATTACAATTCGCCACGTATGATCATGACCAGGTAGATTATTGAAGAAAAAACTATGTGAAGTAGCCGGGGACTACTAAGTTTGTGGAATTATAAAACTACTATTTGAGAAGGTAAATGAGATATATAGCATGTGATTTCATGCTACTTTGAAAGTAGGATTTTTTTCTATTGGATGCAATTATTCTCAACAGTAAAGCCATAGTGAGAAGTTCTCTCTAGGCTTTGTAAAGCACGTTACAGAAAATGGGATTTCCATTTAGATATATTCCTTCGTGCGGAATGAAATTACAACATTTCTAGGCAACCTTACATCTATTATAGTCTTCCAAAGCATGTTAAGTCTAGACTGGGATTCACAAAGTCCCGATTACCTACATCAAAACGTGACCCTCATTTAGCAGTTATTGTCTTCTAGGAGCTCTAATGTTCTTAGTGAACCCTTGGCTTCCCTGTTAGTCTCCTGAAAATACATATTCATTACATGTCACTCTTTGATTAAGTCAATGTTAATATGAATGTATGCATGAGACATTAGGAGTAAATGTATTAGTCTTAAAGATCTGGCAAGAAGTTAAAAAAAGGTTGTTTTACATAGAAATGAAGTTCCAGACATACTCTTTGCCCTGAAGGGAACATAATATATTGACATGCATAGTATGTGAATGTTTTATGACTATGGTAACATTAAGTTTATCTATGCCATTAAAATGTCTATACCTTCCTAAATTCCTATGAAAGTAAATATGTAAAACGTTATGCACATAATTAATTTCCAATAATTGTTATATATAACATTTAATCTTTATTTGCTGTAGCCAGAATTAGAATGGGCATATACAGTATTAACTACGATTCTCTCGACATCTGCAGCATGATATTACCCTCAACATGCTTGCTACTGCATTGGCTCCTTCATCAAATCTATAATAATAAATGCCCTAAGCAGCTTCCGGTTGTAACAACTTCCGTCCAGTTGTAACCGGTGACGTCACCGCACACCTCTTTCCATGTTAACCCTCAACACACACTCCTCAACACACACTCCTCTCACCTTTCACCATCTCCACTCACGTCCACTCACTCTTTCACTCCACATACGACCCTTTCTCTCACTCCATCTCTCATACTCACGCCGTCATCGCCGCTGATCCACGATCCCCGACATCTTCCGCCGGTGCCATCCTGGATCCAGACGTCCTCCACGCCGGCGACATGTTCTTGCGGCGACGCCATTTTGGATCGGCGAAATCCCACGATAGTCAAGATGGCGTCGCCGCAAGAAGATGTCGCCGGCGTGGAGGACGTCGGGATCCAAAATGGCGTCGGCGAAATCTCGCGAGATTTCGCCGACGCCATTTTGGTTCCCGACGGCATCCACGCCGGTGACATGTTCCTGCGGCGACGCTATTTTGGATCGGCGAAATCCCGCGATATTCAAGATGGCGTCGCCGCAAGAACATTTCACCGGCGAGGACGAAGTCGGGATCCAAAATGGCGTCGGCGAAAACTCGCCATCTTGACTATCGCGGCATTTCACGATACTCAAGATGGCGTCGCCGCAAGAACATGTCGCCGGCGTGGACGTCTGGATCCAGTATGGCGCCGGCGGAAGATGATGTCGGGGATCGTGGAGCAGCGGCGATGATGGCATGAATATGAGAGACGGAGTGAGAGAAGGGGTCGTATGTGGAGTGAAAGAGTGAGTGGAGATGGTGAAAGGTGAGAGGAGTGTGTGTGTGTGTTGAGGGTTAACATGGCAAGAGGTGTGATGCTATCGCATCCTCCCGATGCGATAGCATCGGGCCATAATCTAGTAGTATGATAAAGACCTTATAAAGTTGGCATCCTTTGAAGAACTGGCTGTGATTGACAGCCAAAATCCCGTTATGATAATCTAGACCAGAAAAAAACTTTTTGTCTCGGCCTACTTAATCCCTTTGATGTGCAGTCAAGCTCGACCTCAACATGTACTTGGTTAAAAGGTGAAAAGGTGCTCTTTCTTTACCCCATTGGCACACCACGGCACAATCACAGAATGTTGACAGGTTGCCTTGACACCTGTACTATAAAAATATCAGCTACTTGAGTTATTTATGCCATATAGTGACTGGCATAAGTGGGTAGTCAAAAGACCGCATGTATGCAATTTGCAAATTTGTGGTCTCGTGCGGATTAGATTCTTCTGCACTTCTCTCAATAGTACATAGAACATTAAGAGAACAGGGCGTTGAGTAGTACATCAAGAGGTGCAGTAGAATCTAATCGGCACGTGACCACAAGTATTCAAGTCACATAAATGTGGTTATGTGGCCTATCCATGCAGCAAATAAAAAAAATTCCCAATTCGGCTGTCTTCTGTTACATAGAAAGCATAGAAAACTCCTTTAGAATGCCAAAAATATTGTCCTCTGCATATAACTATGTAGACCAAAAGCTAAAAAAAGATACCTTTCTGATGTAGATTGGCACATAAATGAAAAACTTCCTGAAGATCGAAATGCCAAAATAAGATCAGTCCTTAAATGATTAAAATGGAGGTTTCAGATACTCTGAACTACTTAAAATAATAAATGAGTTGATCTTTTGAAATTCAAATTCACTGACTTCACCAAATTTCTCCCAACATTTGATTCATGGCAAAAAATTTCACACAAATTTCAATACTGGATAGATTGTGATTACTCACAAAATGCACATAGGAGAGAGGAGAAAAAGAGAGAACCTCACTGACCATGCGAGATTTAGAGGTGACAAAGAGAGAGTGAGGATGCTGCTGACCATACGAACAAACATACCACAGGAGAGGACCCCGCTGACCATAAGAGCTTATACTCCACAGGAGAGAGAGAATGGACCATGCTGACCATAGGAGCTTACACTTTACCGGAGAGAGAGAAAGGACCCCGCTGACCATAAAAGTTTATACTCTACAGTAGAAGTAAACCTATCAAGTGACTGAAGATGAAAAACTACTTTGTGGTATAAACTGTGCTCCACTGGGAACCGCTGTGATTGCCCAGGTATAGACCACCTATGTACAAGGTATGATAATCCATAACATGTCATAGTTGCAGGGCGTTGTGAAGAGACCCATGTGGCAACACAAATTGACATTTTTCTGCTCTTTGATGCTTCAGCAGTGTTGGAAACGATGCCTGGCAAGTTTTTGTTTTGTGGACCACTAATCGAATCCCAGAATATTCAAATTCACGTAAAACCACAAATTTCAGGAAACTCAACCTGAACTTGATCCTCCTCGAATCAATTCACCTATCTCTACTTAAAATTCAACACATTAATGAAAAATGATAGACTTGGTAATCCATTTAAGAAATGGAGCAAGACTAAAAAATTCCAGGTGTGTCTGCTACTCTTTCCAAAGGAAGAACACAAGTGCATTTTACCACAATGTACAGTCTGTAAATGTACCGCTAACTGTAGACTGCTGCATACTGACAGCACGTGATGATGTCAGGATCAATTGCACTTTTAAAATTAAATTAACAGTAGCTTGTACTGAAATATTAATCTAATATCAAATAGTCCTTGTATTGTGGCCTTTTTCATGGATGATTTAACTTACTTATAAGTATGAATAAGTGGATAATGGATGGGTATAAATCCAGTTAACATCAAACATGATAGAAACTAGGATTATGCTGTGTTAGGAGTCGGATTCCTGCGTTTACTCAGCAGGGATCCAGATCTTCACATTCTGCAGTCTCCTATTTTTCCACTACAGAGGAGATTGCAGAGGAGATTGCCTTGCAGCAAATCTCTCCTGAGGCTAAGTCCTTCTGTCCTCTTACTGGGCATGCTCATGGGACGATCTCCCATTGGAGATCAGGAGTCATGTGCTCAGGTCCCGCTCCAGTTCTCATTGGTCCATCTCAGAGATCTGGAAGCGTGCAGAAGGTCCCGACTACTATAAAAGGCGCTCATAGCTGTTCCGCCATGCGCTAGTATAGACTTACTTGCTGCTGTGTGTATGAGGACGGATGCATGATTCTGGTGACTGACTCATTTGAAACCCCTTCCCTCTGATATTACGCATGTGAATAGGGACTGAGTTAGTATCAGCGCCAGCGCTCCTCTGCTTCAACTTGCACAGCTGCTAGCGTCCGACATTGCGCTTGTGCCTTGCCTTTGTTGTTTGGCGGCAGTGTCCATGCCGCGCTGCAGTAGCAGCCTCCTTTGTGCTTGCAGTTGCAACGCCGTGCACGCGGTAGGTCTAGACGGACGTAGTGCCGCCGTCTTGGGCTACTCCTGTGACCATATACCGTGTGTGCATTTTTTACTGAGTACTGTGACTACAACAGGCTCAGTTATTTGTGTTTGTACTTTTGGCATCTCTGTGAATTTAACTGAGATTGCTCTGCGCACCTGGGTGGAGTTTAACCCTGTGTGCGGTTCTGCCATATTGCTCCTGCCACCACTTAGCAGCGGTTATTTCACCTACTGCACGGTGGACCCTGAGCGGCGAATGCACTTTATTTATATTTTTATTTAGTGCGTTCAGCCGTTCCTAACATTATACTAGTGCCAGGGTCTGGCTAGTGATGGCAGAACAGCAGCAACTCTTACAGTGTATTCGGCAGCTTGAGGGCCAGCTGGCCACTCTTGAGAGGGCTCTCTTAGCTGCACAATCCACCAAAGCTGCTGTAAAGGCAATCACAGACGCGGTTTCCCGTATGTCCACGTTCTCCCCCGCGCCGACAGTTACCCGCCTCCCGTTGCCCGATAAATTTTCTGGCGATGGCGCCTCCTGTAGGGGTTTCATCAACCAGTGCTCCATTCAGCTGGAGTTACTGACTGCGCGATTCCCTACGGAATGGGCCAAGATGGGGTTTATTGTTTCCCTGCTGTCGGGCAAAGCGTTGGAGTGGGCTATGCCACTATGGGAGCGTGGTGACCCAGAGGTCCGGACCGGTGCTCACTTTCTAACAGCTATTAAGCAGGTATTTCTCGTTCCACGGGTCACGCACGATACCTCTCTTCAGCTTCTAGCTTTGACTCAGAGTGCTCTCTCGGTTAGTCAGTATGCCGTTCTTTTTCGGACACTGGCTTCCGAGTTGGAGTGGTCCGATAAAGCCCTCATCCCTGTGTTTTGGAGAGGTTTGGCAGAGCATGTTAAAGATGCTCTCTCCACTAGAGAGGTTCCTGCCAGTTTGGAAGAGCTGATTGCCATTTCCACCTGCATTGACGTCCGTTTTTCGGAGCGCGGTATGGAGTGCGCTCAATCCAAGCGGAAGGTTACACCGGCTTCCAATTTTTTTGAACCTCTGGAACTACCCGAGCCAGAGGTTCCACCCCCAGAGCCCATGGAGGTGTCTCTCGCTGTTCTCCAGGCGTGTCCGGTACAGGACTCCAGTTGCGGCCCTACTTGTCAACACGCGGGGTCTCAGAACAACAGTGCCCCGCAACGGACAAATTCTGTACCGCCGGGTAAGACCCTTGTTCCTCCCCACCTTCGACCGAAGGTTTTTGCCAGGGCACACACGTCCAGGAGGGGTGGTCACTGTGGCTATATGCAGACCACAAAACTCCTGGCAAGGTCTTACTGGTGGCCGCACAGGTCACGGGATGTTAAAAAATATACTTGAGCCTGCGCCTTTTGTGCTTGGAATAGCCTCCTTAAGCGAAGAGCGGAGACGCCTTCCGACACACGGTGGCGTTCCACTTTAACTTCTGCTCCTGCTGTCTCCCACAGGTCCCTTCTCAGACCTGGCGATCTTGCCACCCCTGAGGCCTTCCATGTATCCTGGGTTTCTATGTCATCTGCCGGGACATCAGACTTGCCTGCGGACGTGTCTGAGGCCTATACCTCTTACGGGCACAAGTTGGTGGATCGTAAGGCTCAGGGAGGGGGGGCCCTAGGAGTGGGGGTAATGTTAGGAGTCGGATTCCTGTGTTTACTCAGCAGGGATCCAGATCCTCACATTCTGCACTCTCCTCCTATTTTTCCACTACAGAGGAGATTGCAAAGGAGATTGCCTTGCAGAAAATCTCTCCTGAGGCTAAGTCCTTCTGTCCTCTTATTGGGCATGCTCATGGGACGATCTCCCATTGGAGATCAGGAGTCATGTGCTCAGGTCCTGCTCCAGTTCTCATTGGTCCATCTCAGAGATCTGGAAGCAGTTGCAACGCCGCACACACGGTAGGTCTAGACGGACGTAATGCCGCCGTCTTGGGCTAATCCTGTGACCGTATACTGTGTGTGCGCTTTTTACTGAGTACTGTGACTACAACAGGCACAGTTATTTGTGTTTGTACTTTTGGCATCTCCATGAGTTTAACTGAGATTTGCGCACCTGGGTGGAGTTTAACCCTGTGCGCAGTTCCGCCATATTGCTCCTGCCACCACTTAGCAGCGGTTATTTCACCTACTGCACGGTGGACCCCGAGCGGTGAACGCACTTTATTTATATTTTTATTTAGTGCGTTCCGCCATTCCTAACAATGTTGTATGTGAGTGTATTCAAGAAATACTTCACTTTATTCCATTTAAACCTTGGAGAGCTCAGAAGCAACATCTTTTGCTTTCCGGTCCAATCACAGATTTTAGAAACAATTTATTTTTCTGGAATCCTTTTTCATTCTGAATGCATTGACGTTGTATCCCACACAAAGAGACGCTAATTATAATTGATAGACTCTCTTTTACCACTTGCACGCTTGGATCATCCAAGCTGAATCCATCAAGGTGCATTCACTGCTTACACATCGCTGGAAAAAAAAATCCAGCAATGAAACCAAGTCAGGCAAAAATTGCTGTTGATTCAATGGGAAACACTTAATGTGACTGCATTCATTATGCGGCCATTCTTTCTTCCAAGAAAACAAACATTTTGTGTGGAAAGTTTGATTGCGGCATGATGTTTGTGTAAATTATATCTTACAATGCAGTGGGAGAGATGGAGCTCAGCATACAAATGGTGGAATGGGAGACTGAGAGTTTCGATCTCGCAGGCACCTTTGAAATAAATAGCATTATTAACATGAGACGGATCACTTATGTGTGTTTGCTATCCTCTATGTAAGTGTAGCATACCGATTTGTTATGTGTATAGGCAGGTAAAATACAGAACCATACATTAAAAGTCTTTATAGGAGAGAAAAGGGGTTTATGAAATGAATAGAAAATGAGATTCTTGAAAGAATTACTGGTTATGAAGCCACTGGAAAAGATCAACTAATGTTCAAATTAGCACCCTGCATTAGGGATTCTCAACAAAACAAAAATCTATGATACTGATTCACCTGTAAAAACTCAAGTTGGACATTTCTGGGGAACTAGTTATAATACACTGCAGAGAAGATGTGGATTCCAGTCCGCGGTGCCCAAATAATAGATTTCCAAGACGTAGTAACAGTTAAGAAGTGGTTTAATCGACGCGTTTTAGAGTGAATGCCACCCCTTCCTCAGGAAAATACCACAAATAGCTATATGTGGTATTTTCCTGAGGAAGGGGTGGTATTCACCCTGAAATGCGTTGATTAAACCACTTCTTAACTGTTACTAAGTCTTGGAAATCTATTATTTGGGCAGCGCGGACTGGAATCTACATCTTCTCTGCAGTGTAATGTATTGTCGGGTCGTTAACCGACCTGTGGATCTGCAGCCTTTCCTACATGTGCTTTAACCACCTAATACCAGGAAAGCAGCTTCCTACTTAAAAAGTGCTAACTTACTATCGGATAAGACCATATTGCTCTTTGTGTCTCCCTTGCTTTATCTATTGGGGAACTAGTTGGCCACACAGACACTAAAGAATCCTTGTAAAAATTAATCAGGGGCACCTTGGATCCATGTAGGGGCTTTAAAAGAATATTTAGATTGACCTTGGATTGCTATGAGCTGCCAGTATAAGATCCAAACTGAAAATGCAGGGTTCAGTTTAGGTTAAGAAGCAAATGAAGAATAAGCATGCTAAATCTCCATCTAGATTTTAAGGGAATCTGTCCCAAGATTTTTACCATCTAATCTGAGAGCAGCTTAATGTAGAGAAATTCACCCTAAATCCAGTAATGGATCACTTACTTGGATGCTTGCTGTAGTTTTTATATCACTTTTTTATTAGCAGGAAATTATCACTAGAGGACTAGTAAACCTGCTGCCATGAAGTCCTCCGTATTCATGAGCTCTGAAAACTCCCCCTCCACCATTCCCACAGTGTACATTGAAAGCTGCCAATCAGTGGTGGGGGCGGGGTTATACAGAGCTCAGCATTTGGAGAACTGCTAGATCTGCAGCATTGAAAACTGTGATTGTATCAAAACTGCAGTAAGTAGTTCGGTAAGTGACATATCACTCTAATCAAAGTCTCTGCTCCTAAATCCTGGTGAAAGATTCCCTTTAAATTCTCAAGAGATCCAGACCTCAGGTTTACTTCTAGGTATTCTCTAGGTTTAAGATCTCAAGTTTCCAAAATTACCATAGATTTTTGTCCTTCAGATATTTAGCAGTATAATTTGTAATCATTAAAAGGATTGCCCCTAAAATGTGCTTGGATCATGATTTTGTGGCACTTATATTAATATATAAGTATTACAGATTTTCCTTCTCTGCTTCTTAGTGCTGCCTACCTCACAGACTGCACAGAGTTTCTGATCACAAAATAGCTGCTGATGGAGGAGCATTTACAATTCCAGCTCATCAACCTTCTTCAGTTGATAAAAATACTCCCACATGCAGAGATTTTAAATTGGTGGAGGCAAATGTGCATGTCTAGTCACCTGCTTGTTCATTTTTTTGGACAATGGCTCTATGCTATCTGTGAGGAAAGTAGACAAAGAAGCACAGAAGGAGAACTTATAATAGTTAAATACTAGCATGTGTAACTAAATCATGTCCCTAACATATTTGTTAAAGTGCAGATAAACTGGCTAACCACTTAAAAGAAGCCCTCCTCCTCCTATCAAAGTTTTTAGCCTCTTAACCCCTTCACCCCCAAGGGTGGTTTGCACGTTCATGACCGGGCCAATTTTTACAATTCTGACCACTGTCCATTTATGAGGTCATAACTCTGGAACGCTTCCATGGATCCCGGTGATTCTGACATTGTTTTCTCGTGACATATTGTACTTCATGTTAGTGGTAAAATTTCATTCAAATAACTTGCGTTTATTTGTGAGAAAAACGGAAATTTGGCGAAAATTTTGAAAATTTCGCAATTTTCCAACTTTGAATTTTTATGCCCTTAAATCACAGAGATATGGCACAAAAAAACCTTGATAACTAACATTTCCCACATGTTTACTTTACATCAGCACAATTTTGGAACCAAAATTTTTTTTGTTAGGAAGTTATAAGGGTTAAAAGTTGACCAGCGATTTCTCATTTTTACAACACCATTTTATTTTTAGGACCACCTCACATTTGAGGTCACTTTGAGGGGTCTATATGATAGAAAATACCCAAAAGTGACACCATTCTAAAAACTGCACCCCTTAAGGTGCTCAAAACCACATTCAAGAAGTTTATTAACCCTTTAGGTGCGTCACAGGAATTTTTTTGAATATTTAAAAAAAAAATGAACATCTAACTTTTTTTCACAAAAAAAATACTTCAGGTTCAATTTTTTTTTTTCCAAGGGTAACAGGAGAAATTGGACTGCAAAAGTTATTGTGCAATTTGTCCTGAGTACGCTGATACCTGATATGTGGGGGGGAACGACTGTTTCGGCGCATGGCAGAGCTCAGAATGGAAGGAGCGCAGTTTGACTTTTTCAATGCAAAATTGGCTGGAATTCAGAACGGACGCCATGTCACGTTTGGAGAGTCCCTGATGTACCTAAACAGTGGAAAACCCCTACAAGTGACCCCATTTTGGAAACTAGACCCCCCAAGAAACTTATCTAGATATGTGGTGAGAACTTTGAACCCACAAGGGCTTTACAGAAGTTTATAACGTACAGCGGTACAATTAAAAAATCATATTTTTTCCACAAAAATGATCTTTTCACCCCAATTTTTATTTTCCCAAGGGTAACAGGACCCTAAAAGTTATGTTGCAATTTGTCCTGAGTCCGCTGATACCCCACATGTGGGGGTAAACAACTATTTGGGCGCATGGCAGAGCTCGGAAGGGAAGCAGCGCCATATGACGTTTTTGGCTGGAACTGAGATCGGACATCATGTCGCGATTGGAAAACCCCTGATGTACCAAAACAGTGGAAACCCCCCACAAATGACACCATTTTGGAAACTAGACCCCCTAAGGAACTTATCTAGATGTGTGGTGAGAACTTTGAACCCCCAAGGGCTTCACAGAAGTTTATAACATACAGCCATACAATTAAAAAATAATATTTTTTCCACAAAAATGATCTTTTCACCCTCAATTCTTATTTTTCCAAGGTTAACAGGACCCTAAAAGTTATTGTGCAATTTGTCCTGAGTACGCTGATACCCCACATGTGGGGGTAAACCACTATTTGGGCGCATGACAGAGCTCGGAAGGGAAGCAGCGCCATTTGACGTTTTTGGCTGGAATTGAGATCGGACACCATGTCGCGATTGGAAAACCCCTGATGTACCAAAACAGTGGAAACCCCCCACAAATGACACCATTTTGGAAACTAGACCCCCTAAGGAACTTATCTAGATGTGTGATGAGAACTTTGAACCCCCAAGGGCTTCACAGAAGTTTATAACATAAAGCCGTACAGTTAAAAAATCATATTTTTTCCACAAAATGATCTTTTCACCCTCAATTCTTATGTTTCCAAGGGTAACAGGACCCTAAAAGTTATTGTGCAATTTGTCCTGAGTACGCTGATACCCCACATATGGGGGTAAACCACTATTTGGGCACATGGCAGAGCTCGAAAGGGAAGCAGCGCCATTTGACGTTTTTGGCTGGAATTGAGATCGGACACCATGTCGCGATTGGAAAACCCCTGATGTACCTAAACAGTGGAAACCCCCCACAAGTGACACCATTTTGTAAACTAGACCCCCCAAGGAACTTATCTAGATGTGTGGTGAGCACTCTGAACCCCCCAGTGCTTCACAGAAGTTTATAACGCCCGGGCGTGAAAATAAAAAATTCATATTTTTTCCACAAACATGATCTTTTAGTCACCATTTTTTTATTTTCCCAAGGGTACCAGGAGAAATTGGACCCCAAAAGTTGTTGTCCAATTTGTCCTGAGTATGCTGATACCCCATATGTGGGAGAAAACTACTGTATGGGCACACGTCGGGGACTGGAAGGGAAGTAGTGACGTTTTGGAATGCAGACTTTGATGGAATGGTCTGCGGGTGTCATGTTGCCTTTGGAGAGCCCCTAATGTACCTAAACAGTGGAAACCCCCCACAAATGACCCCATTTTGAAAACTAGACCCCCTAAGGAACTTATCTAGATGTGAGGTGAGCACTTTGAACCCCCAAAGGCTTCACTGAAGTTTATAATGCCAGGGCATGAAAATAAAAAAATCGTATTTTTTCCACAAACATGATCAATTAGTCCCCAATTTTTTCATTTTCCCAAGGGTACCAGGAGAAATTGGACCCCAAAAGTTGTTGTCCAATTTGTCATGAGTACGCTGACTCCCCATATGTGGGAGAAAACTACTGTATGGACACACGTCAGGGCTCGGAAGGGAAGTAGTGACATTTGGAATGCAGACTTTGATGGAATGGTCTGCGGGTGTCATGTTGCCTTTGGAGAGCCCCTAATGTAGCTAATTTGGAATCCCCCACAAGTGACCTCATTTTGGAAACGAGACCCCCTAAGGAACACATCTAGATGTGTGGTGAGCAGTTTGAACCCCCAAGGGCTTCACAGAAGTTTATAATGCCCGGGCATGAAAATAAAAAAATCTTATTTTTTCCACAAACATGATCAATTAGTCCCCAATTTTTTTATTTTCCCAAGGGTAACAGGAGAAATTGGACCCCAAAAGTTGTTGTCCAATTTGTCATGAGTACGCTGACACCCCATATGTGGGAGAAAACTACTGTATGGACACACGTCGGGGCTCGGAAGGGAAGCAGTGACATTTTGGAATGCAGACTTTGATGGAATGGTCTGCGGGTGTCATGTGCGTTTGGAGAGCCCCTGATGTACCTAAACTATTGAAACTCCCCACAAGTGACCCCATTTTGGACACTAGGCCCCCCACAGAACTTATCTAGATGTGTGGTGAACACTTTGAACCCCCAAGTGCTTCACAGAAGTTTATAACGCTCGGACATGAAAATGAAAAAATCATTTTTTTCCACAAAAATGATATTTTTGCCCCCAATTTTTTATTTTCCTAAGGGTAACAGAAGAAATTGGACTCCAAAAATTGTTTTGCAATTTGACCTGAGTAGGCTGATACCCTACATGTGGGGGTAAAACACTGTTTGGGCGCATGGCAGAGCTTGGAAGGGAAGGAGCACCATTTGACTTTTTCAACTCAGAATTGGCTGGAATTGAGATCAGACGCCATGTTGCATTTGGAGAGCCCCTGATGTGCCCAAACAGTGGAAACCCCCAATTCTAACTCCAACCCGAACCCCAACACACCCCTAACCCTAATCTCAGCCCTAACCCTAACCCTAACCCTAGCCCTAACCCTACCCTAACCCTAACCCTAGCCCTAACCCTAACCCTAATGGAAAAATGGAAATAAATACATTTTTTTAATTTTATTATTTTTCCCTAACTAAGGGGGTGATAACGGGGGGTTTGATTTACTATTTATGGCAGTTTTTATGTTTGGCAGCTGTCACATGCTAAAAGACGCTTTTTATTGTAAAAATAGTTTTTGCATCACCACATATTGAGAGCTATAATTTTTCCGTATTTTGACCCACTGAGTTATGTGAGGTCTTATTTTTTGCGGGACGAGTTGACATTTTTATTGGTACCATTTTCGGGCACGTGACATTTTTTGATCGCTTTTTATTCCGATTTTTGGGACGCAGAATGAGCAAAAACCAGCGTTTCATGAATTTCTTTTGGGGGGGTGCGTTTACACCGTTCCGCGTGCGATAAAATTGATAAAGCGGTTTTATTCTTCGGGTCAGTACGCTTACAGAGATACCTCATTTAGGTCGTTTTTTTATGTTTTGTCAGTTTTATGCAATGAAAACTATTTTATATAAAAAATAATTATTTTTGCATCGCTTTATTCTGCGAGCTATAACTTTTTTATTTTTTCGCTGATGATGCTGTGTTGTGGCTCATTTTTTGCAGGACAAGATGACGATTTCAGCGTTACCATGGATATTTATATGCGTTTTTTTGATTGCGCGTTATTACACTTTTTGTTTGGCGATATGATAATAAATCATTATTTTTTGCTTCGTTTTTATTTTTATTTTTTAAGGGGTTCGCTAAAGGGGTTAACTAATTGGACAGTTTTATAGGGCGGGTCGTTATGGACGCTGCGATACCTAATATGTGTACTTTTATTGTTTTTTTTTTTATTTCTAAAAAATGGATTTATTTGGGGGAATATTTTTTTTTTTTCTAATTTATTTGGCAATTTTTTTAAATTTATTTTAACACTTTTTTTTTATTTTTTTTTTACTTTATTAAATAGTCCCAGGTGGGACATCACTGTCCTGTGACAGATCGCTGATCTGTCACATCACAGATCACTGTGACAGATCAGCGATCTGTCACAGATCACTGTGACAGATCAGCGATCTGTCACAGGCAGTGCAGAAGGCTTCCTCATGCCTGCGCTTTGCAGGCACTGAGGAAGCCAGCTTCCTGCAGGCCCCCGAAGGCCCCCGTCGCCATCTTGGATTCGGGGGCCTGCAGGAAAGGAGCCCCCCGCAGCAGCGCTGCACATTGCGCTGCCGTGGGGGGCTCAGGGAAGCACGGAGGGAACCCCCTCCCTGCCGATGCTTCCCTTTAACCCACGGTACACCGCGATCATGTTTGATCGCGGTGTGCAAGGGGTTAACGTGTCGGGGCGGTCCGTGACCGCCCCTGACACATTGTGCCGCGTGTCAGCTGTGATAATCAGCTGACACCCGGCCGCGATCAGCGGCGCTCACCACGTGGGCGCCGCTGATCGCGGTAGACGTACTATCCCGTCCATGGGCATAGGGGCCCAGGTCCCATGGACGGGATAGTACGTCTGATGTCAGGAAGGGGTTAATATATTTCATTCATCATATTATACAGCACTGTGCACTTACAATTGCTCATTTTGCCTTTCTACCCAATTAATTCTTCTCTTTTACATTAAGTCTATGACATCACATGATTAAACCAAAGGATAGGAAAATGAGGGTCATAGTCCATGCTTCCGATGTAAATGTAAGAAACTATGGAAAAATAATGGTGAGATCAATTGGTTTATTCTAAACTTATTTTGAAGTTGAGCTAACTTCTATCTCAATAGACCTACAATAATAGATCTTTTTCTTCTTGAGGAAGAAGTTAGTTCAACTTTGAAATGCGTAGAGAATAAACCACTTGATCTTACCATCATTGTTCCCTGGTTCCTTATATCTACTTTGGCAGTGCGTACTATGGCCCTTATTTTCCTACCCCTTGACTGCTACGACGGGGTTCCCATTCTGAAAGTGCTGCAGCAGCTGATTCATCCTAATTCCTCCATTGTGGGTAACAGAATCGTGACATTTGAGCAGTTCCTCAAATTATCTAACACCTTATTTCTCCCTTGGATAAGACCCTATTGCACTTTGTGTCCCTTTTTCCTTTAGTATAACATGATTAAAACAGTCTTGCTGAATCCTTCTAAGCTCTATCTAGATTCAGGAGGTCTCAATTCCCTGCATGAGTTTTCTCTCTCTCTCTACAAGTCCTGACCCAACTGCTCTGCTCCTCACCCTACCGGGGACTTTGCAGTGATGTAGAATTGAAGTTGTAATCATGACTCATGCTGGGAAAAGAGACCTCCTGTTTCTATATAGAGCTTAGAAGGATTCAACTAGTAAGTTGTTAATCACATGATGTCATACACCTGATGGAAAACAGAATAATTATCTGGTTAGAAAGACAAAATGAGCAATTGTAAGTACACAGTGCTATATAATATGATGACTGCAATACATTAAGAGGATAAAAACTTTGATGAGAGTGTCTCTTTAAGTAGTCTATTCATACCGGTTTATATGTAAAACTGCAATATATAAATGGAACCCTGGCTTAATGTTACCTGCAAAAGATCAAACAACAGGTTCCAACATCTGATATTTCATGAAATCACTACTCCATTTAGGTTCACAAAAAATCCATGTATATCCAGGCAAGTATATTCCCTTGCATTTCAGACCAAAGAGCCCTTTGTCATAGTTAGGTAAGTGCCATGACAAAGGACAATGTGACCTGAAATGTGGAAGCATCTACTGGCCTCTGTATACAGTACATGGATTTATGAAGACCTAAATGAATTTGTGCTTTTACAAATGATCGTGTTTGATCTTCTATGTCTGTGCTTGCATGAATATCCATGCTTTCCATGCTTCCACAATGTGATTCCTGGTAAAATAGATTTTTTCATCCCTTGCACTGTTAATTTCAGGTGCAAAAATAGCATTCTACTAACTTTATTAACTAGATGTTGCATATAGCAAAAGTAAACCCATTGTATTTTCTGAGGTTCCAGGGTCACTGGCTGGGACAGGCCAGACATTGCATGGAAGGATTAGGCTGTGTTTACACACAGCGTTTTTTTAGCGGTATTTTAGCGGTTTTGCCAATAAAACCATGTGCATATTGATGCGTTTTTTATCGCGAAAAAAAACGCATCGCGGTAAAAAACGCAGCATGCTCATTAATTTCGCATGGAAAGCGCGCAGAAAAAAACGCGCGGTTTCTGGGAAGGGAGTCAGGTTTTTGAGCAGAACTTTTCTGCTACGTGAGCACTTAGCCTTAAGCTGAACCTGAACTTTGTGGATCTTAAATTTACATAGTCTTTTTGTTTCTTGTAGCATTGTAAAATAAAATTGCTGATTTGCATTACACAACTTAATCCATATAAGTCCATTATTTGATTTACGGTACAAAAACTTATTTTTGCAGATACAACCTTTGACAATCTGCTAACACAGTTTTGTAAAGGAAATAACTGGTCATCATTATAACTGTATAACGCAACTTGCTCAACAGCCATAAAAGATTTTTATTTTTAGCGTTACCCACTTTGCTATCAAGTGCAATCTCATAATAAGCCTGCTTAGCTAAAGAAACACACGCTTTTTTACACCATGCAATTCTCCTTTGCAGCAAAAAAAAACCAGCTATATTTGCTCTCAGGAACAATCCATCTGACTTTCATGTTTGCCCTGCGGCACTATTAAAATATTTCTATTTTTAAAGGCATTGTATGAGATTAAAAAAACATGGACACTTCAATAACTGTGCCATGCGTGTGTACAGATTCTGCTTATATGGTTATATTTCAGGTCAGCAATGAAAAGTTACATTTCGCTGCAATGAAAAGACAACCTTCAATAACTTATGTACTATTATACATTGACTGATTAAAACTTCCTGGATTACCAGACTTCAGACCTGCCGGTTTGGTACCAGTAGTTCTATGATTCCTTTTCCTCCTTAAATGTGTTGCGTAACTAATGATAAGGTCAAGTGGCTAACCATCTGTATCAATAAAACAATTAAGCCATAATTTGTTTGCATGTTATTTTTTTAACTTATGTGTTCTATACTGTTTGTATAAGTATGAAGGGTGTTCAATAACTTCTCAGTTTTGGCATATTATACTTACTTTGCTGTTAGTTTTAAGATGGCTTCAGGTAGAGACACTTTGTGGGTATAAATATAAAATTTCAGCTTATTTTCATGAGTGAGCATAGTAAGCTGATGAAGCTTAAAGGAGTTGTCCTGCCTTAGGCTACAAATCTGCAGTCATCGCATGCATGGCGTGCCTTGAGGATTCTCCACTGACGGAGCAAAGAGGGTTGGTCATGTGACCAAAAGTATGCAATTTCCATTCTTCCAGCCACATAACAAATAGACAAGTCTGGACTTGCTCAATAGACTTGCATTGAGCAAGGCCATGCATGTTAAGTTGGCAAGTGACAGCTATAAGGTGGCAGATGGACAAATTGTGGATGAGTCCCTGAGGTGCCAAGCCTTGGTGACATAGGACCCAAATAAGCAGGCTCCAGCACACATAATGTTGAGAGCTGTATAAGGGGCCCGGATTATGGGTCCGAGTTCTACAAGCAGCTAAAAAAGCTCTCTCAGTCCACCATGTCTACCGCTAGTTCCACCATAATCAGCTCTCAAGTCCAGCTCACCCTACCAGAGACTCTGAGGAGGACAAGAAAGTACTCATCCTCTCATCCATGTACACTGGCTTTGAATGCCCACATTGCCAAACTAATCTCGTTACAGATGATGCCCTACCGGTTGGTTGAAAGCAAAGCTTTCCGCGAGCTCATGGCCTACACAGTACCACGCTATGACCTACCTAGTCGGCACTTCTTTTCGCGAAAAGCCATCCCAGCCCTCCACGTGCATGTGAAAGACCGCATTGTCCATGCACTCAAGCAATCAGTGAGTGGAAAGGTGCACCTCACAACAGATGCATGGTCCAGTAAGCATGGCCAGGGCCGTTACATGTCCATCACTGCGCACTGGGTTAATGTGGTGGATGCAGGGTCTAGAGGGGACAGCGGCTTTGGGACAGTGCTGCCTAGCCCATGGTATAGGAAACAGTTAACTGTAGGCGTTTGACCCTCCTCCTCCAAAAGCAAATGCTCATCCACAGAGCACAGTCACACGAGCACTCCATCCGCAGCTGCCAGTGTTGCACACGAGGTGTCCCACTATCGAACAGTTCGTGGTAAGCATCAGCAGGCTGTGTTGAAGATGATGTGTTTGGGCGACAACAGACACACCGCGGAGGTACTGGCCAACTACTTGCAACAACAAACCGAGTCATGGCTGGGCAGTCTAAATCTTGAGGCAGGCAAGGTAGTAGTGATAACGGCTGGAATTTTGTGGCAGCCATAGCCCTTTCAAAATTCAGACACATACCTTGCCTGGCTCACACCTTGAACCTTGTGGTGCAGTGCTTCCTCAATAATTATCCGGAGTTAACAGCCCTGCTCCATAAGATACGAAGACTGTGCTTGCACATCCGCCAGTCGCCTGTACACTCCAGTCGTATGCAGAAGCTGCAGCGATTGCTCCACCTTCCCAAGCACCACCTAATTATCAACGTTGCAACAAGGTGGAACTCCACTCTGCACATGGTTCAGAGGCTGTGTGAACAGAGGCAGGCTGTAATTCATTTGTGGGAGGATACACGGTCAGGCGGTTTGCGGGCAGACATGGAATTGTCTGTTGTGCAGTGGTCGAAGGTGAAAGACCTCTGTAAAGTCCTTCAGTGTTTTGAGGAATGCACACGGCTGGTAAGCGCAGATGACGCCATCATAAGCATGAGCATCCCACTTATGCATCTGCTCATGCAAACTTTGACGCACATTAAGGAGCAGGCGTCTGCAGCCGAGGCGGAAGAGGAGGAGGGAAACCTTGATGACAGTCAGCCATTGTCTGCTCAGGGAAGTCTCATGGTCGAGGTGGAGGAAGAAAAGGAATAGGAGGAGGATGTTGGGGATGATTATTTAGGGGAGGAGGATGCTTCTCAGGGGTCAAGACAAAATGTTGGCGTGGCAAGGTCAGGTACAGGGTTTGTGCGTGACTGGAGGGATGTTGATTTGACAGAAAGTGCTCCTCCACCCAGCACTCGCAGTGAATCATTGACACTTGGAACATAGGCCCACATGTCTGATTATGCCTTGCAGATCCTAAAAAGGGACCCCCGCGTTGCTAAAATGATGAACGATGATGACTACTGGTTGGCCAGCATCCTGGATCCACGCTATAAAGGCAAATTCCAAAACATCATGCCACAGGAGAACCTAGAGCTAATATTGGCTAACAAACAAGCAACTCTGGTAATTTGTTTGTTTGAGGCATTCCCAGCACACAGCGGCTGTGATGTTTCTCCCACGAGCTGTAGGGGGCTACATGGAAGAGGTGTTCATGGTGCAGACAGCCAAAGTGGCGTTGGACACATGGGTTTCATGACCATGTTGTGGACTGATTCTTCAAGTACCGCTCACATGACTGGTAATACTGCATCGACTGAAAGTGACAGGAGACAGCAGTTGTCAACTATGGTAACAAACAACTTCTCCTCCTATATCGATGTTCTCCCTCACCGGTCATTCCCCTTTGACTATTGGGCCAGTAAACTTGAAACCTGGCCTGAATTGGCACAATATGCCTTACAGGAGCTCGCTTGCCCTACTGCTAGTGTGTTATCTGAAAGAGTCTTCAGTGCTGCTGGATCAATTCTGACAGAAAAAAGGACCCGTCTGTCGACCCAAAATATTGATGATCTAACCTTCACTAAAATGAACCATGCATGGGTTTCAAAGGATTTTGTCCCACCCTCCCCTGCTGACACATAGGTTGCCAGAAAAATGGCTCGCTTTTGTCTTCCTCTTCTGCAGACTTCTCCAATTACTCCATTTGCAGCTGCTGAATGTCCAACATCAACATATGCCATTTTTTCCACCTCCCTAACTGGGCTGCCTCCCCTCATAAGGCCGGGGTCACCACCTGGCGCACGCACCCGTGAGAGTGCCGTCCCCCTTGGGAGGTGGGTGGTCCCACTCTTGGGCAACGGCACTGGCACAGGGTCCCTCATAGTACAATCAAGTGTCTCTGACAGTGGGGGTGCACACCCGCCGTCAGACACACCGGCATACTATGAGGGGCCCTGTGCCAGTGCCGTCGCCAACGAGTGGGCCCCCCTGCTTGCTCAGGATCACAGCACATGCAAAGTTGAAATACTTACTTCTCCCTGCTCCACCGCCGTGACGTCTTCCGCGTTTCCTGACAGTGACATTCTGGTCAGAGAGCGTGATGACATCACGTCTGTACGCCCTCTGTCTAAACAGTCCAAGTGCAGTGAGATGGAAGATGGGGACGACGAGGAGTCCAGACTAGTACAGGGATTCCCTAGCGAGGAGACTTATTTAATTGTTTTCAATGTTGGGACAGCAATTTTTGGGGAGCACTATACTCTGGAGAATGATATATAAGGCCCACCATACACTGGAGCATTCCAAAGGTGGACATCAGACACTGGAGCAGCATTTACAGGGCCCATTATACGCTGGAGCATTAGAAATGGGGCCCATTATATTTGGAGCATTATTTGGGCCCATAAGACAGTGGAGCTTCATCCATGGGGACCAACATATACTGTAGCATTATGTGGAGCTCATCATATACCGTATGGAACATTATATGGGACCAATGATTCTGTATGGAGAAATATATGGGCCTCATTGCTCTGTATAGCGCACTATGCGGTGGCCATAACACTGTATGGAGTAATATACTGTCAGTTTTGGGAGCTATTAGAGAATTTAAAATGGATATCAGTCATGAGATGTAAGAAGTGAAGTATTTTTCATTGTACTATACCGCTATTTCTCTGCCGTATCAGAGGATCATGAATTGTGGCATGTGTTAAAAGAGCCCAGTGACACTCTTTGGCCCAGGGCCCATGAAAATCTGGAGCCAGCCCTACCCCCCACTACTTTAGCCAAATAACCCCCAGTTTTCAATGCCTAACTATTATTATAAAGTAAATTAAGGTTGACAAGCTTAGGTAATAAGAATTTATGTTTTTGGCATTAAAATGGGCACTGTAGATGTGTTTCCTGTCCTCCACTCACTGCTGACCTTGGTTCCCCATTGACTTGCATTGGGTTTCGTGTTTCAGTCAGCCTTTGACTTTTCACGATAATCGGCCGATTGCATTCGACCCGGCTTTTGAAAAAGTCAGGTTTCATGAAACCCGACTCAACCCGAAAAAAGGCAAAGTTGCTCATCCCTAATCATGGGTAACTGACTTTTTCTGGGAAAGAAGGAATGTATATTTTTTCAAGGAATAAAAAAGTTAATTTCTACATATAATAAATGTATAAATGTTGAGGGTTATTGTATAGGCAAAAATGCATTTCATAAGTACATAGTTTCATATCAATACCAAGAATTTATTGAACACCCCGTCCATACATACACCTCAGCCTACACTAGCTACAGTATGTGCAGTGCATAAAATTCAGGGACCGTACAAATACATATTTAATTCCTCTTTGGTAATAATTAAAGTAATCTGTTGATGTGATGAATGCCAGAATGCAGAAATTCCAGCAAAATGCATCCTTTTGTTTACAGTTGGGCATTCCATAGGAAGTAATAGGAACAGTTACACCTGATGATATGCTGCAATAATGCAGAATCTTTCCTTAGATACCTAAAGTAATTTTAAAACGTGTAATTGCAGTAAAACGTGCTGTTTTGAAGTATATAAGATGGTCTCATCATCAGCATTTAGTTACTATAGAAACATTTTATTTCACCCACATAACAAATGTTACCAATAAACCATGTAGTATAAAAATTAGAGAAATTCATTCAGAAATGGGCAAGTTATAGAATAATGGTGCAGTGTTAATGGGAAGCAGGATTGTGCACAGTAACCTACAGATACTTTCAGGATAACACCGTTATACTGATTAAAATAATACCTGGGTGATGAAATCCATCTTGTGGTTCTTGTTTCACCTGTATTTGTAGTTTTCAGTTAATGAGATTCTCGTGCTCCGGGGCGGCCTGTGGGCAGGGCTGTGGGCAGGGTTTTATGTGGTGTTCTGCTTAGATATTAATCCTTATGGTTTATGACAGAGCACTGATCCCTCATTGCCTGCCCCCTATTTTACATACTGTACAGAATTATGGTATGAAAAAAAAAATTCACATTAATCAGGCAGGCGGTGGTGGAGCCTGCATTGTAGCTTGGTAAGGTGGATAATTTGGCCGTCTTCAAAATAGTTTTGTTGTAAAAAAATCATAATACTTAATCATAATGGCACCTGCGCAATAGCACCTACCGCATTCTGCGTTCTCTCTACTGTGCGGGCACTGCCTCGGCGCCATTTTGTTAGAAAAAAGTTAGGCTCCATCAAGATGGCACCTGCGCCTGTATCATTTTGATCAGTATAACAGCACCAATCTGACAGTGTCTGGAGGTTACTGAGCACTAACCTGTTGACAGGTTCCCTTTAAGAAAACCTACTACAATGTATGTACTGAAATCTTTATGGTTTGATTATTAAGCTCTCTCATTGATCACTGGTTTTCTTACCTCTTTCAGTGTCATATAGGTATACAAATTTCTGCCAGTCATATTCATTGAGAAGAGTTAGAATGGCTCCTTTAAGTGCCGGACGCATCTGGATGACGAATTGTACATCTGCGTCTGTTGGAAAGCTTGGCGTGATGAATGAAGTGTGAAGGGCACCACAAAATGATGTAAGAGTGTTCATAGACATCTGATCGTAGAAGCCAAATATAGCATAGACGCCACGGGAAAACTGTGAACAAACTGAGAAAAAAAACAAGATTAGTAAAGATATTAATGATAATACAGTAGGAAACTCAAATTATTCATATAAAAATATATTGATGTTGCTCAAGTAGTGCGACCTGATATCACGCATTTCATTGTGCTTGGATATAACTTTCACTAGATGAACAGAATATAATAAAAACACATTGTCACTGCTGCTCACAGGAGAACTGTTGCACTAGGAAATCTTCATAACAAGATCTCCAAAATTGTGTATTTTTTTCTTTAGAGTTGGACCTACTTCTATTTAAAACACATTAAAAACGATTGGGAGTACAAACATTTGTAGCAAAGGACAATTTGTGGGCAGGAGACGCCAGGCTGGGGTATAATAAAGTTTGGTTTTGCTTTATTCTACTCCATTGTTATTTGAGTTAAAATGTTTAAAGTTGGACAAAAATTCTAAAAGTTGACCTTAATCATATAAAATAAATATTTACATGCTAAGCAAAAATTTCTCTCCATCCAATTGATGTCTATTACCAGCGATTGTTGGCAACAGACATCAGGACTATTCCACAGCAGCTACTCCAAACCTCAGCCTAATTGAAAGGCACAAAAAACAACACAAGTTGAGAAGCTTTTGAGAGTCAACGGATAATTTTGCCATTGAAATAATACCAAAATGTACTTAAAAAAGGAAGTTATACAGTGGGGCAAAAAAGTATTTAGTCAGTCAGCAATAGTGCAAGTTCCACCACTTAAAAAGATGAGAGGCGTCTGTAATTTACATCATAGGTAGACCTCAACTATGGGAGACAAACTGAGAAAAAAAAATCCAGAAAATCACATTGTCTGTTTTTTTTTCATTTTATTTGCATATTATGGTGGAAAATAAGTATTTGGTCAGAAACAAGCAATCAAGATTTCTGGCTCTCACAGACCTGTAACTTCTTCTTTAAGATTCTCCTCTTTCCTCCACTCATTACCTGTAGTAATGGCACCTGTTTAAACTTGTTATCAGTATAAAAAGACACCTGTGCACACCCTCAAACAGTCTGACTCCAAACTCCACTATGGTGAAGACCAAAGAGCTGTCAAAGGACACCAGAAACAAAATTGTAGCCCTGCACCAGGCTGGGAAGACTGAATCTGCAATAGCCAACCAGCTTGGAGTGAAGAAATCAACTGTGGGAGCAATAATTAGAAAATGGAAGACATACAAGACCACTGATAATCTCCCTCGATCTGGTGCTCCACGCAAAATCCCACCCCGTGGGGTCAGAATGATCACAAGAACGGTGAGCAAAAATCCCAGAACCACGCGGGGGGACCTAGTGAATGAACTGCAGAGAGCTGGGACCAATGTAACAAGGCCTACCATAAGTAACACACTACGCCACCATGGACTCAGATCCTGCAGTGCCAGACGTGTCCCACTGCTTAAGCCTGTACATGTCCGGGCCCGTCTGAAGTTTGCTAGAGAGCATTTGGATGATCCAGAGGAGTTTTGGGAGAATGTCCTATGGTCTGATGAAACCAAACTGGAACTTTTTGGTAGAAACACAACTTGTCGTGTTTGGAGGAAAAAGAATACTGAGTTGCATCCATCAAACACCATACCTACTGTAAAGCATGGTGGTGGAAACATCATGCTTTGGGGCTGTTTCTCTGCAAAGGGGCCAGGACGACTGATCCGGGTACATGAAAGAATGAATGGGGCCATGTATCGTGAGATTTTGAGTGCAAACCTCCTTCCACCAGCAAGGGCATTGAATATGAAACGTGGCTGGGTCTTTCAACATGACAATGATCCAAAGCACACCACCAGGGCAATGAAGGAGTGGCTTCGTAAGAAGCATTTCAAGGTCCTGGAGTGGCCAAGCCAGTCTCCAGATCTCAACCCTATAGAAAACCTTTGGAGGGAGTTGAAAGTCCGTGTTGCCAAGCGAAAAGCAAAAAACATCACTGCTCTAGAGGAGATCTGCATGGAGGAATGGGCCAACATACCAACAACAGTGTGTGGCAACCTTGTGAAGACTTACAGAAAACGTTTGACCTCTGTCATTGCCAACAAAGGATATATCACAAAGTATTGAGATGAAATTTTGTTTCTGACCAAATACTTATTTTCCACCATAATATGCAAATAAAATGAAAAAAAAACAGACAATGTGATTTTCTGGATTTTTTTTTCTCAGTTTGTCTCCCATAGTTGAGGTCTACCTATGATGTAAATTACAGACGCCTCTCATCCTTTTAAGTGGTGGAACTTGCACTATTGCTGACTGACTAAATACTTTTTTGCCCCACTGTATTTCTCACTAATAGGCTTGAATTATCACAGTTGTCCCAATCTTCACTTATTCCCTCCGATCCAGGGTTCTTCTGTCCTTATACATACAGGAAGAAGGATGTGCCATCAGAGGAAGCTCTCTCCTTTCTGAAGGACAGGGTTGGAAGTGGAGCTAGAGAACCCAGGAGCTGATGCAATATCTAATATCAAGACTACTGTGAAAATTGAATTATTTTAAACTCATTTAGTCACATTTGGTAAACAACTCCTTAAAAGGCAAAACCCATTCTTGTACATTTTGTGACTCTTTTCAGAATTAGAATTGATGCAGCATCAGAGAAAACCAATAGCCCCTCATTTTAGGCATCTATGCTCAATGATCCCACAATCAGTCAGACACAGATTTTATGTTGGCAGATTTCTTTTCATATCAAAAATAATATTCATGTACTTCAGATATTATACCTGTACACAATCTCTATGTATAACTATGGCAATGACATAAGAAAAGTGAAAAAAAAAATCTATCAGCTATCTGATTTATACTTTCATATGGGAAGTAACTTTCTGATTTCATAGATACTTCTTATCTTACATACCTCATTTTTCTGCGAAAATTAGTTTATTCTTAGTGAGTTTCTCTTTAGCCTTACAACATGTTTTTTCTTATAGATTACAAAGTGTTAGGTTAGATTCGTGACTTTATAGATTGTAAAATAATGTACATATAGCAATAAACACACGCAATGAACGTGCTTAGACTTTCGATGTTAGAGAACGTCTTTGATCTTAAGGTCATTCCGGTCCAGAAGGCAATGTTCGTAAATGTTTAAAATTCTGCTGCTATAATTAAAAATTGGTAAAATCATGTTACTAGCATAACCTAACAATTTAGTCTTTACCAATGTGCATGCATACTATGTAAATTGATTTGTGACATTGGGCAATGATCTAATTAATTCTGTCAAATTAAATTTTTCTTAAATAAGATGCTCGGGTGACTAGTCATCAGCAATACTTCATTGATGTCTAAGCATTGTGAATATTGTGGGAAATAGTATGTTATTTACTGTATTTGATATTGTCTTAAAATGTTATACAGTAGGGAAAATAAGTTTTTTGATATACTGCCAATTTTGAAAGTTTTGCTATCTACAAAAAATGGAGAGGTCTGTTATTTTTATCACAGGTACACTTCAACTGTGAGAGACAGAATCTAAAAATATTAAACAGAAAATCACATTATTTGATTTTTAACTATTTAAATTGAATTTTTTGCATAAAATAAGTATTTGATCACCTACCAGCCAGAAAAAAAATTCTGGCTCTCACAGACCTGTTAGTTTTTCTTTAAGAAGTCTACTACTCTGCACTCATTACCTGTATTAATTGTACCTGTTTCAACTTGTTACCTGTATAGAAGACACCTGTCCATACACACAATCAATCACACTCCAATATCTCCGCCATGGCCAAGGCCAAAGCACTGTCTAAGGAGACCAGGGATAAAATTGTAGACCTGCAGATCACTGGGATGGGCTACAGGACAATAAGCAAGCAGCTTGGGGTGAAGGCAACAACTGTTAGTGAAATTATCAGAAAATGGAAGAAGCACAAGATAACTGTCAAACGTCCTTGGTCCGGGGCTCCATGCAAGAACTCACCTCGTGGGTAAGGATGACCCTGAGAAAGGTCAGGAATCAGCCCAGAACTGCATGGGAGGACATGGTCAATGACATGAAGAGAGCTAATACCAGAGTCTCAAACATTACCGTAAGTAAAACACTATGCCATCATGGATTAAAATACTGCAGGGCACGCAAGGTGTCCCTGCTCATGCCAGCATATGTCCAGACCCATTTGGAGTCCACAAATAACCATCTGGATGATCCAGATGAGGCATTGGAGGATGTCTCATGGTCAGATGAGACCAAAATAGAGCTTTTTAATATCAACTCCTCTCACCATATTTGGAGGATGAGTACATCCCCAATAACACCATCTCAATTGTGAAGCATGGTGGGGAAACATCACACTTTGGGTATGCTTTTCTGCAAAAGAGACAGAAAGACTACACCTTATTGAAGAGAGAATGGATGAGATCATGTATTTCAAAATTTTGGCCAACAACCTCCTTCCCTCAGTAAGAGCATTGAAGATGGATCATGGCTCAGTCTTACAGCTTGACAATGACCCAAAACACACAGCCAGCGTTTCAAGGTCCTGGAGTGGCCTAGCCAGTCTCCAGACCTGAACTCCATAGAAAATCTACAGTGGGAACTGAAACTCAATGTTGCCTACTGACAGCCCTGAAAACCTGAAAGATCTGGAGAAGATCTGAAAGGAGGAGTGGGCTAAAATCTCTGCTGCAATGTGTGCAAACTTGGTCACAAACTACAGGAAATGTCTGACCTCTGTAATTGCAAACAAAGGTTTCTTTAGAAAGAAAATATTAAGTTCTGTTTTTCTATTGTATCAAATACTTATTTCATGCAATCAAATGCAAATTAATTATGTAAAAATATTTGTAGTGCTAATATGTTAATGGCCACCAGGAATCCATATTGGTAGTCTGTCTTTAAGGAACCATTAAGATATTAGACAGAAACAGTTGAACTTATATTAGCCTTGTATTTTCTGTAATTTTCCCAACACCTGTACCGCATAGCTCCTTTATCAGCTCCTTTATATGGGAAAGCATATGTTTATAGTATGTTCCAATTACTGCATAGGTTCGTTATCCATGTTTAGTGAGAAATGTTGTGTTTATAGTATGGTAAAACATTTGGTACCAGGAGAGCCTTTGGCATATTTTCTCCGGTGGTGTATTTGTCCGATGTTGACTGACATCTGAAGAGTTGGCCACTCTGCCAGAGGGATATTATATTGGACAAATAGAACTTGGTAGGGCTTGTGTAATACTTGGCTATGCAAGCATTTGTTTCTAAACAAGATAAACATTGGGGAAGACTTCAGCTAAGACAGAAGCCCTGTTAACCTGTGGACTGAAAAGGGAACGCCCGTGACTCCACAGTGAGGATCCCAGGAATTTCTCTGTCTTCGCTGTTCTGCTTCGTTCTGCTTCTCACAGCTGATGTTCTACTCCTGGTGAAGTTTTTCTTATGTAGTGTGCAATGTAAGTACTTTACCTTTGTGATTTATATTATGCAAAAGTGCATGCAATATCACACTTATTCCTATTTTCTGTAATCATTTAATTATTATAATACAATTAATGGCCTTCTTTAAAGCCGTATCCAACTCCTTTGACTAAAACAATAATACAATGTGATTACCTGGATTTTTTTAGATTCTGTCTCCCACAGTTGAAATCAAACACTTATTTTCCTCACTGTATGGGTGGAGTCACACACAACGTTTAAAAATGCGGTCCGTTTCAAACGGACGAGAATCGCAGAAATGTTCCCTGAACAGTGATCCATATGTCATCCATTTGCAATGTGAGGATGCGATTTTCTCACATCTAAGCATCTGTGTGACATCCGTATGGTATCCGGACAGCGAGATTTTCTTGCCGGCTTGCAAAATGGACATAAAATGGGTCCCTAGCCTCAAATATTCGTGAAAACATATATACAGTCTATATATACAGTATATATATATATATTTATGTCAGTGAGACACATATATATATTTACTGTATATATATATTTATATATTTATATTTCATACAAAGATAGGTAGCAGAATAGCCGATAATTCAATTGTCGGCATCTGTAAAATCATTACAGAGCCCGACAGGATATGAGACATGGTTTACATACAATAAACCATTGCTTATTCATTATATTTTTATATGTCCCTCAAAAATAATGTTAGTAGTGTATGTGTGTAAAATTTTGTAGCTGTAGGTGTTAAATTAAAGGATTAATTCACGGGAAAAAAACTGGTTTGGGATCACACGCAATTTTCTCCACCAGAGAAGCCAAGCCAGTGACTGAGGGCAGAAATTAATAGCCTATAGAGGAACCATTGTTTTTGGGCCCCCCTGGCTAAAAAAATCTGCCCGCAGCCACCCCAGAAGAGGCGCATCTGTAAGATGCCCCAATTCGAGCACTCACCCGCTCTCTTAACATTGCCCTGTAGCAGGTGGCATATGGGGTAATAAGGGGTTAATGTCACCTTGCTATTGTAAGGTGACATTAAGTCTGGTTAATAATGGAGAGGTGTCAATAAGACACGACTCCATTATTAATCCACTAGTCTGAAAGGGTTAAAAAAACACATGCACATTAAGAAAAAAGACTTTTAATGAAATAAACACACATTTTTTCCATCTTTATTTAACCCCCAATCCAAGTGAAGCCATTATTCTCCTGTAAAAAATATCCAAAATAATAAAGCAGCAATATCACATACCTGTCCACCGTACAGTCAAGTCCCATGCCGCAATCCATCTCAAGGGGTTAAATAGTTTACAACCGGAACCGATGCTATTGTGACCGGCCCGGCTGTAAACCACTGAAGAATGACTGAGAAGCTGCCTGCCCACCTGACCGGAGATCAACTAATTAGCGTTGGAAAGTTTCTGAACATTTTCCCATGCTGTCAGTTTACCTTGGGTCAGGCGGGGAGTCTGCGCAGCCTCACTGACTACCGCTGATGTCACTTAAGCTGCGCTGACTCCCTGCCTGACCCGCAGTGAACTAACAGCATGGGAAAGTGTTCAGAAACTTTCCCACGCTAATGAGTTCATCTCTGGTCGGTGGGGTGGTTGCGCAGGCAGCTTTTTCTTCATTCCTCCGTGGTTTACAGCCAGGCCGGTGAATTTAACACCTACAGCTCCAAAATTTTATACACATACACTACTAACATTATTAGTGAGGGACATATATAACTCTAACTGATATGCAATGGTTTACTGTATGTAAACCATGTCTCATATCCTGTCGGGTTCTGTAATTATTTTACAGATGCCGACAATTGAATTATCACATATTCTGCTATCTATATCTCTATGAAATATACATATATATGTGTGTCAATGACATATATATCTATACTATGTGTATACATATCCTATTTTAACCTGTCAGTGTGACTTTACAGTATAGCGCACTGAATTGCTGGCTTTTCTAAAGGACACCGGTGTGTATTTCTCGCAAGTCACACTCATGGTCCGTGTGTAATCCGTTTTTTTCTCGCACCCATAGACTTGCATTGGCGAGTCTCGGAAGATTTCACCCGCACGTATAATACGGGCGAGAAAAAACACGGATGATGGGAGCTGCCCCATAGATTAAGATTGGTCCGAGTGCTATGCGATTTTTTCTCGCATAGTACTCGTCCGTATTTCTCTCTAGCATGACTCCGGCCTATCTATTATAGGTGGTGTTCCGAATACATTCAACATATCTATAGTGGTCCAACAATATAATAGAATAAGTGCTTAAAAAATATGGTCAGGAATAACTTAGTTTTAATGGAATTTTTATTGTTCATATATATATATATATATATATATATATATATATATATATATATACACTGGTATACATTTGAGAATTTGTGATATAACTCAGGAAAATAGTCATTGAGGCATGTTGTATATTGATGTGCTTCCTGAAAAAAGAGACTGATGGCTATTAAATAGTCTTGCAGGAACCATGCGTCAAAATACTCCCTAAAGGATCACATGAACACCAAAGCAGCACACATAGAAGATGAATAATTTCTGTTTAACCAGGCTTTGCCTGGGGATTTTCTCAAAAGATGATCATCATTCATGGATAACCAGACCAGAATATGGAAAAAATTTGCTACACGATCCTAGAGTTCATGCATTTTCTCCTACTTCTCCTACTACGAGTATTATAACTAATGACTAATTAATGCCAGCAACAATCATAAGAAATTTCTAATGTTCATTAACCTATATTTATTAACTCCATTAAACCTATTATTATCAAATCATCATCAATCTTTTTTAAATATTTTTTAAATAGAGATGAGTGAATCAATTTAATGTGAATCGAATTTGTAAGCACTTTTATGAGAATTGAAGGTTATGGCAAATTATTGTTCAAACAATTTCTATTGGATCAGCAAAAACCAGCCTGCTGCCATTTTACACATTGCAGAAAATTGCATTAGCCATTGTGTTATGATATTGGTTAAGCATGGCTCGAATCCAATAGCAAGTGCAGCACAAGTGGAGAACAGCAAGCGATAGTAGAAGTCCTTGGAGGCAGCAATAGGAATTGTAGGAAACAATCCACAGAGGAGTGGGAACAATCTGGGTCCAGTTCTCAGGAGCTGGAGGCTGGAGGAAAAGAAACAGCTAGGCACAATACTCAAGCAATGACTGAGCGATCCATGTGGCTTTAAGTAGGTCCAAACAGAAAAAAGATGGATTCCACAGGTTCAGGATCTGCCATCTTTGTATAGGGCGATTGCAAAATACAACAGCAGCCACTGGTGGTAAGGAGTGGAAATACAGCACATTAATAGCAGCTAGTATTGGTCAATCCACAGAATGACAACAGAATCCTGACATGCGAAAGGCTCATCTCATACGCCTCTGCACATGCTTCCATATAATGCCTTGCCACTATCACATCACATAGTAAAGTGCAGCTAATCAGGAGAGGCTATCATAGACAGTATAAAGGTCGAGGCAGGGAATGCAGCTGCTTCCCAGAGCCATAACTTTTTAATTTCTTCATCAATATGACCATATATATCAATAGATTTCCCTGTCTGAACAATTAAGCAAGAATTAGGGATCCAAAGAGTTTTAGCAAAATTAGTAAATTTTATTACACAAAAATTAAAAACAGAGCATCGTTGCTAATGTAGGCAGTGATAAGCATAATAGACACAAACTGACACCCAAATAAATAACTCAATGTATACAGTCAATATTGAGGAATTTTAGTCACACATAGTTACCGCTATTGTTACCACGCCTCCTGAAGAAGCTACGGCGTAACGCGCGTAGGGGCGACAGGCAGTGGCAGCATTCTTGGCACCTAAAGTAAGTGAGTCTCAGCACCTTCATGCAGTGAAAACTGTCCATGATATTTACGTTTTTTTGTATACTATATAACAGCTAGCTAGCACTTGATCTGATGGTAACAGTAGCGGGCTTATCCCTGCAAGAAGTTGTTTGGATTTACCCTTAGATTTATATCAGCGGGCTAATACCTGCTGCTATGTGTACTATCTACCTATGCAAATGTGACTAGGGGGCGGCAGACAGCAGCAGCATTCTGGGCACTTAAAGTAAGTAAGTTTCAGCACCTTCATGCAGTAAAAACTGTCCATGACATTTACTTTTTTCTGTATACTATACAACAGTTAGCTAGCCCTTGCTCTGTTGGTAACAATAGCGGGATTATCCCTGCTGGTAGCTGTTTGGACAATCTTTACCCTTAGATCAATAGCAGCGGGCTAATACCTGCTACTATGTGCAGGGCCGGTTTTAGGCAAAGTGGGGCCCTAGGCAAAGATTAAAATGGGGCCCCAAAAGCTAACATATTGCACATCACACAGAAGCATTTCGGTTGTATTTATATGCGCTAAGTTCAGGCCACTAAATGAGTGTGATCGACAATATTGAAGTCGCTCAACACTTGTTTCCCGGCCTCTTTCCACCGTCTGAGAAAGAATGATGGGGACAGAACAATCACTAATGGATCACTAACAAATCACCATACAGTATCATGTTATCAGCAGCACATCTACAGTTTACACCCCATAGTCCTCCATATAATATAATGTGCCCCATAGTCCTCCATATAGTATAATAAACTCCTCAGTTCTCCATATTGCATAATTCACTCCCCATAGTCCTCCATATTTTATAATACACTCCTTATAGTCCTCCATATAATATAATGTACTCCATAGTCCTCCATATAGTATAATACACTCCTCAGTCCTCCATATAGTATAATACACTCCCCATAGTCCTCAATATAGTATAATACACTCCCCATAGTCCTCCATATATTAAAATACACTGCTCAGTCCACCATATAGTATAATACACTCCTCATAGTGCTCCATATAGTATAATGCACCGCCATAGTCATCCATGTAGTACAATTCACTTCCCATAGTATAATGCACACCATAGTTCATCATATAATGTATTCCCCATAGTCCTCAATACAGTATAATGCAGCCCACATAGAGCATAATGCAGCCACCCCACAGAGTATAATGCAGCCCCGCCATACAATATAATGTAATCCCCATAGAATATAATGCAGCCCCCCTCTTATAGTATAATGCAGCCACCCCTTAGAGCATAATGCAGCTACCCCTCAAAGTATAATGCAGCTATTCCACAGAATATAATGTAACCCCCCATAGAATATAATGCAGCCCCGCCATAGAATATATGGCAACCCCCTCATAGAGTATAATGCAGCCCCTTATATAGTATAATGTAGCCCTTCTCATATAGTATAATGCAGCCCCCATAGAATATAATAAAGCCCCCATACATTATAATCTAGCCCCCACAGATAATGCTGCCCCCCCATAGAATACAATGTAGCCTCCTCATATAGTATAATGTAGCCCCCTCATAGAGTATGATGCAATCACCGCCCATAGAATATAATAAATATAATACAGCCCCCCATAGAATATAATGTAGCCCCAAATAGAATAAAATACTGCCCACCTCCCCATAGAATATAATGTAAGCCCCCATATTATATAACACAGCCTCCCCCATAGATTATAATGTAAAATGTACCCCCTTGGTATATAACTCAGCTGCATAGTATAAAGCACAGCACCACCATGGTATATAGAACAGCCCACCATGGTATATAGCACAGTACCACATGGTATATAGCACAGCCCACCATGGTATATAGCCCAGCATGGTATGTAGCCCAGCACCACATGGTATATAGCCCATCATGGTATATAGCCAAGCACCACATGGTATATAGCCCAGCACAGTATACAGCCCAGCATAGTATACAGCCCAGCACAGTATACAGCCCAGCATAGTATATAGCCCAGCACAGTATAGAGCCCAGCATAGTATACAGCCCAGCATAGTATATAGCCCAGCATAGTATAGAGCCCAGCACAGTATATAGCCCAGCACAGTATATAGCCCAGCACAGTATATAGCCCAGCATAGTATACAGCCCAGCATAGTATACAGCCCAGCACAGTATACAGCCCAGTATAGTATATAGCCCAGCACAGTATACAGCCCAGCATGGTATATAGCCCAGCACAGTATACAGCCCAGCATTGTATATAGCCCAGCATAGTATATAGCCCACCATAGTATACAGCCCAGCATGGTATATAGCCCACCAGAGTATACAGTCCAGCATGGTATACAGCCCAGCACAGTATACAGCCCAGCATGGTATATAGCCCAGCATAGTATACAGCCCACCATAGTTTATAGCCCAGCATGGTATATAGCCCACCAATGCCACAATAGTATATAACCCAGCACAGTATACAGCCCAGCATGGTATATAGCCCAGCATAGTATACAGCCCACCATAGTTTATAGCCCAGCATGGTATATAGCCCACCAATGCCACAATAGTATATAACCCAGCACAGTATACAGCCCAGCATGGTATAAAGCCCACCAATGCCACCATAGTATATAGCCCAGCACAGAGTATAGCCCAGCATAGCATATAGCCGCTCCCCCCCAGAATGGCCCCACAGTCCAGTACTCACACTGATATATTAAAAAAAAAAAACTATTCTCACCTTCTCCTTGTGCCCGCGCTGCTGGCTGCTCCTGTCTCCTGCTCTGCCGGCACACAGTGAGAGTGCGATGATGTCATCGCGCACCCGCTGTGTCAGTGGCAGAGCGGGGAATGATGGGAGAGGGAGCACTTTTGTCACTCCTTGTAAGAGAATCTCAGCACCTTTCGATTACTCAAGGTTGCTGGATTTCTTCATATAGTGAAAACTGTTTATGACATTTACGTCTTTATGAATACTATATAATAATGGGCTGACCCTTGCTCTGATGGTTGCAGTGGCGGGCTAATCACTGCTGGTAGCTGCTGATATAATTGTCACTTTTAGATTAATAGCAGTGGGTCAATTCCTGCTACTATTTGTACCATCTAAAGTATTACTAAGCACTATGTGTGACTAAAATTCCTCAATATTGACTGTATACATTGAGTTATTTATTTGGGAGTCAGTTTGTGTCTATTATGCTTATCACTGCCTGCATTAGCAACGATGCTCTGTTTTTAATTTTTGTGTAATAAAATTTACTAATTTTGCTAAGACTCTTTGGATCCCTAATTCTTGCTTAATTGTTCAGACAGGGAAATCTATTGATATATATTGTGTTTTGAGTTGTGCTATTACGTGTTTCCCATTAGTAGGGGATATTCTTGCATTTATCAATATAACCATGTCAGGGCTTGGTTTTTGATGGATGAGTTGTACTTTTGAACGACACCATTGGTTTTACCATATCGTATACTGGAAAATGGGAGAAAGTTCCAACTAAGGTGTAATTGGAAAAAAGTGCAATTCCACAACAGTTTTTTTTACCATGTTCACCAAATGCTAAAACTGACCTTCCAACATGATTTTCAAGGTCATTACGAGTTCATAGATACCAAACATGTATAGGCTCTTTGATATTTAAGTTATGAAAAAAAAAATTTGTTGAAAAAATAATTCTGTCATTTTCCTGAGACCCATAGCATCTCCATTGTTCAGGATCTGGGGTTGGGTGAGGGCTTATTTTTTGCATTCTGAGCTAACATTTTTATTGATACAATTTTGAATTTTGGTGTAGATACAAACTTTTGATTGCCAGTTATTGCATTTTAAAGTAAAAAAACGTAATTCTGGCATTTTGACTATTTTTTCGTTAAGCTGTTTAACGATCGCATTAATTCTTTTTATATCTTGATACATAGGGCGATTCTGAAAGTGGAGATACCAAATATGTGTATTTTTTTAATTGTTGTTTTTTAATATTTTTAAAAACTTTTTCTACTTTTCACTTGCTTCAATTGTCTCCATGGGAGACTAGAAGCTGCGATCTTCTGATGATCAAATCGCCTGTGTTTGGCAGAAATGCTCACTTGCTATGAGCGCCGACCACTGGGTGGTGCTTATAGCAATCTGGCAATGACAACCACAGGGGTCTGCTGCAGCCCCCGGGTTGTCATGCCAACACATCATTGACTCTCGGTCATGTGACATGGGAGCCGATGGGTGAGATTAGTGATGTGATTCCGGCATGATCACATTAAATGCTGCTGTCAGAGATTGACAGTGGCATTTAACAGGTTAACAGTAGTGGGTCTCGCGACTGTTAGGGGCACATGTCAGCTGTTCAAAACAGCTGACATGTGCTGGGAAAGATGTGAGCTCAGCGCCAAAGCCCACATCAAAGGGAGAGACACGACATGCACTGTACATGTAAGCAGGGTCGGTCTGGCATGTCAGGGTACCGGGGATTCCCCCGATGGCCCTTGGCTGTGGTGGGAAGGAGAGGAGGAGAAGGAAGGAAGAAAAAAAAAGTCTGCAGTTTTTAGGGGCACGGGCCCTTTAAAAGCGCAGGCCGTGTATGTGTAGGGGCGCGTGCCCGCAGCGCTCATTACCTTAACCGATGCGGCGCACGTCCCGATTGATACTGGCAAGTGTGCGCCCGCTGTCACCGGTGTATGACGTCAGTGTCATGCACCGCATGCGACGGTCACACACATTCACCGGCCTCTGCTATGTCAGCAGCCATTTTAGTACGAGAGCACCGGACCTGCAGAGGAGGACGCCACCTCCGGGAGTGCAGGCAGGTAAGAGCAAGTTTTTTTTTTTTCTTCTCTCTCTCTCATATGGGGGAAGGGGCCCAGGATGGATACAGATATGAGAGTGGGGGCCCAGGGTGGATATACATATGGGGAAGGGGGCAGGATCTATACACATATGGGGGAAGGGGGACAGGTTGGATGCACATAAGAGGGGAAGGGGGCCAGGATGGATATAGATATGGGGGAAAAGGGCCAGGATAGATGCACATAGAGGTGGAAGGGGGCCAGAATGGATATACATACAGGGGAAGGGGGCCAGGATGCATATACATATGGGGGAAGGGGGCCAGGATGGATGCACATACAGGGGGAAGGGGGCCAGGATGGATTCACATATGGGGGAAGGGGGCCAGGATGGATACACATATGGGGGAAGGAGGCAAGGGTGGATGCACATACAGGGGAAGGGGGCCAGGATGGATGCACATATGGGGGAAGAGGGACAGGATGGATGCACATACGGGGAAAGGGGGCCAGGATGGATACACATATGGGGGTGGCCAGGATGGATACACATAAGGGGGTGGCCAGGATGGACACACATACGGGGGACCAGGATGGATTTATGGGGGGCAGGTCAAGGGACCAGGATGCATTTATATGGGGGGAAGGATGGATATATGGGGGGCCAGGATGCATATACAGTATATGGGGGCCAAGATGGATTTATTGGGAAGTGGGCTGGACCAGGATGCATATATATGGGGGGCAAGATGGATATATGGGGAGGGGCCAGGATAAATATATGGGGGGCAGGTTGCATATATGTTGGACCAGGATGGTTGTATGGCGGGCAGGATGTATATATGGGGGCAGTACAAGAGATCAGGAAGCATATATATGGGGGAGCAGGATGTATATATATGGGGGGACAGGACAAGGACCAGGAATGATATATGGGGGTACAGGAGAGATTTATAGTGGGGCAGGACATGGGACATATGTGGGCAAATATGTATAGCTGAGGAAGCGAGATGATATCTGGGGGCCAAGATAGACAAGCGACATGGGGGCCAGGCCTGGGCATATTATAAAATAAAGGGGGCCAGGCAGGGGCATATTATAAGATAAAGGGGGCCAGGCTGGGGCATATTATAAAATATAGGGGACCAGGCTGGGCGACATTATTAAATAAAGGGGACCAGGATGAGGGACATAATTTCTGTTCGAGGGCCAGAATGAGCATAATTTCTTTAGGGTCCAATTTGGGACATTATTACTACTGTAATATAATTTACTTTTTAGGAAACAGTTTTCCAAGGAGGGAAAAAAACAGAGGTCCTGTTACTGTGCAGGGCGGTGCTATGTCGCTTTTCCTTTTCATCTGACGTAGTGTAGAAATCAGGGAAAAAGTGGGGAAAGTGCTCCGGAAGCGATCAGCTATTGATGACTGTGTTATTTTTTGCAGAGATAAGTTCTGGCTGGAAGAAGTGATGGCAGTCTGTGCTGGTTGAAGAGGAAAACCGAAGATGAAAGACTTCAACCACAGACGTCACTGGGAGGTCAGTGTATTAGGCCTGTTTCACACATCAGTTTTTTTCTTCAGTTAAAATCCGCTAAAATGGCGGATAGAGGATCCGTTCCTGTACTGATAACAACGTTTGTCACCGGACCGTTATTTTAATGGATCCGTCAAAGGAAGAATTTTAAAGGAACCGCTGCCTGGGGAAGAGGAGAGAGAGATTTTTCAGCTGCCAGAACAGAGTTTAGGGTTAAATTTCCAGCTGAGTGAAGTCTTTCGGGCATGCGCAGTGAGAAGTGTGGATCCTGCCGCCCGAAAAAACGTTGCATGCTCCGTTCGGGCATGTCGTCGGACGTCAAAACTTTGGCGGATCCGCAAAAAAACGGATCCAACGGATGGCCATCTGTCAAGATCCGCCGGTAATGCAACTCAATTGGAAAAAAAAATGGATTCGCCAAGAAAAATGGCGGATCCTTTTTTTGGCAAATCGGCGGATCTTGACTGATTGTGAAAAACTGAAGTGTGAAACAGGCCTTACATGTACATGCAAACTATATAATGTGTACAGAGCTCCTGTGTGTAATGTCACTGGTGACCACTGTATTACCTGTATACTGACACTATATACAGAGCGCCTGTGTATATCACTGTTGATCCCTGTATTACCTGTACAGTGACACTGTAAACAGTGCTCCTGTGTATAATGTCACTAGTGATCACTGTATTATCTGTACACTGACCCTATATACAGAGCTACTGTGTATAATGTCATGTCACTGGTGATCACTGTATTACCTGAACACTGACATTATATACAGAGCTCCTGTGTATAATGGCCCTGGTTGTAATATTGTGTTAGTATTGTGGTTTGCATTCATAATCAGTATTGTAGTATTCGGTCACTATGTGGTGGTAATTTCTGGTCTGTTCATGGTGTGGCAGTATTTCTCCTTGTATGTAGTATTATTTTGTCTCATATGCTGGTAGTATGTCATATTATTCGGTCAATATGTGGTGGTAATATGTGGTTTGGTGATGGTGTGGCAGTATTTGTCCCTTGTAAGTAGTATTATTTGGTCACTATGTGGGCTGGTCATGGTGTGGTGGTATTTGTCCCTTGTGTGTAGTATTATTCTGTCACTATGCGGTCTGGTCATCGTGTGGCGGTATTTCTTCCTGTATGAGGTGGTATTGGTTTTGGTATAAGGGATTGTGTTGTGTATGGCAGTCCTTTTTTCTCTCTGATATTAATTAGAAGATTCTTTATTTTCATTAGAGATTAAATAATTTGTACACAGCAACAGAGATGCACTTACAGGGGTTTCCTGTGGAAAAAAGTTATCATCTCTCCACAGGCTAAGTGATAACATATTGATTGGTGGGTGTCTGACTACTTGGACCCATTCAGCAAAATGTGGAACTTTTTATCCCAATTAGACTGGAGTGGCATGTCTGACTTGACCACTGATCCATTCATCCCCTCCGTGGCTACTTGTTTTTTTCTAGAAGCCCCAAAGTGAATGAATGGAGCTGCAGTCAGACATCCCACCTGCTGCTCCATTTTAAAATGGGGATAAGTGTCCTATCAATGATAAAACTTTCCCATTCTTCCAATTGGTGCAGTTTCTAATGGTCGGACCTAAGCGATCACCCATCCTGTGGAGCCCATGGATCGGTGATAACTTGTTTCAACCAAAGAACCCCATTAATGTAAACTACCATAATTATACATCCCAGTTATGGGGGCACACAGTAGATGTGCATGAGTCGCCTGTGTTTTACAGCCGATGCTCTACTATATTGGGGATAACGACTCACAGATATTTGCATATAGCTGTAGGGTGGGCCTCTAGAGTCCATTCCCCTGGTGGGCCCCAGACACCCCAGTCAAACCCTGCATGTACGGCACATGTCGTGAAGGGGAAAAATACTCCAGATAGTAATGTGTTGTTTAACTGCAACACTGAAGAAAATGGGTGTAGTAGTCTAAGAACAATACAAAAAATCAATTGATATGCGGAGAGAAAGATAGGCTGCATGCCAGCAGCATTACGCCAAAAAAAATGCCAGCAGCATTGTCAGACTCAATGTGATTGTTCACTGATATGGTGTAGCTAGCATATTAAGTGCTGCACTAGAAAGCATCAGCAAGGAAGCACAATATTTTTTAAAATTGAAAACAGTATGAAACAGAGACCATTAGTTTGCTAGCAACAAGCATTTGCAAAGAGTTTTTGCATATCTTGTGCAATCCTTTTTGTGGTGAGGGTAATAACTTTTCAAAAATATGGAATAAACTATCCCAAGACGTAACTGTGACTGAATACATAACAAAGTGTGCATACCACACACAATATTATTATTTTTTAAGCTTCTGTTTAGCTAGTCAAATTTTACATTTGTACATACTACATCAATGCAGTACTCTTTTTGAATGTATATCTAACTAGAATTCATTATGACTAGTGTTGAGCGATACCATCCGATATTGAGAAATATCAGATCGGATTGGATCGGCCGATACCCAAAAAGTATCGGGTATTGCCGATTCCGATACCGGAAGTCCCATTCAAGTCAATGGGGCAGAAATATCGGAATTAAAAAAAACCCTTTCTGTACTTGCACATCCTGTTCGGGAGGGGGGAAGAGTGTGGGCGGTGCGTGGGCGGACACTGTGCGTGTCTGTGTGTGCAGGCGGGGTCTGTGCGGGCCTGCCGGGGGTCTGTGCGGACTGCCGGGGGTCTGTATGGGCCTGCCGGGGGTCTGTGCTGGCTGCCGGGGGTCTGTGCGGGCCTGCCGGGGGTCTGTGCGGACTGCTGGGGGTCTGTGCTGGCTGCCGGGGGTCTGTGCGGGCCTGCCGGGGGTCTGTGACGGCTGCCGAGGGTCTTTGCGGACTGCAGGTGGGTCTGTACGGGCCTGCCGGAGGTCTGTGACGGCTGCCGGGGGTCTGTGCAGACTGCCAGGGGTCTGTACGGGCCTGCCAGGGGTCTGTGCCGGCTGCCGGGGGTCTGTGTGGGCTGCCGGGGGTCTTTGTGCCTGTGTGCAGGCATTGTCCAATGGGACTACAAGTCCCATCGGGCTATGCCTGCTACAATGACAGTGATTGACACATTAGCCAATGATGGGACAGTAGTAGTCCCATCATACGGCTAATGTATTGATTGTAAAAAAAAAACAAAAAAACATACATACTAATTATGCAAATTGTCTCTTCAGAGAAGAAGAGGACTAGAACTCTAGTGCCACCTATTGGAGGTAGCAATCCTAAAAGTCAATGTTGACCCTTTAACGAGCCTAGTTACATGACTTAGGATAAAAGCCAAGCCAGAATCTCCATTTGCAGACACTGTGTTTCGGGGTACTGCCCCTCATCAGTGCAAAGTGGGAGAAGATCTGGTTTGGCTGTGAGAGAGGCGTCTGACCGATATCCAAGAAGTATCATTTCTCCTTGCGGAGAATAACATGCTAAGCATGTGGAGGTGAGGAGACTTAAAGCTGCAATGCTCCTCTGGGAAATATGCTAATTATGCAAATTCTGGCTTGGCTTTTATCCTAAGTCATGTAACTAGGCTCGTTAAAGGGTCAACATTGACTTTTAGGATTGCTACCTCCAATAGGTGGCACTAGAGTTCTAGTCCTCTTCCTCTCTGAAGAGACAATTTGCATAATTAGCATATTTCCCAGAGGAGCATTGCGGCTTTAAGTCTCCTCACCTCGACATGCTTAGCATGTTATTCTTCGCAAGGAGAAATGATACTTCTTGGATATCGGTCAGACGCCTCTCTCACAGCCAAACCAGATCTTCTCCCACTTTGCACTGATGAGGGGCAGTACCCTGAAACACAGTGTCTGCAAATAGAGATTCTGGCTTGGCTTTTATCCTAAGTCATGTAACTAGGCTCGTTAAAGGGTCAACATTGACTTTTAGGATTGCTACCTCCAATAGGTGGCACTAGAGTTCTAGTCCTCTTCTTCTCTGAAGAGACAATTTGCATAATTAGCATATTTCCCAGAGGAGCATTGCGGCTTTAAGTCTCCTCACCTCGACATGCTTAGCATATTATTCTCCGCAAGGAGAAATGATACTTCTTGGATAACATACATACTACATATATACAACATTCATACAACATACATACATACTACATACATATTTCATATATACTACATTCAAACAACATACATACATACTACATATATACTACATTCATACAGCAAACATACTACATATATACAACATTCATACAACATACATACATACTACATACTACAAACATACTACATATATATTACATTCATACAACATACATACATACTACATACTGTATATACTACATTCATACAACATACATACATGCATACTACATACATACTACATATATACTACATTCATACAACATGCATACTACATACTACATATATACTACATTCATACAACATACATACATATATAGTACATGCTACATACATACAACATACATACAACATGCTACAGACATACCACATACATACTACAGACATACAAAATACATACTACATACTTACTACATACATACAACATACATACAACATGCTACATACAACATACATACAACATACATACTACATACAATACATTCATACATTCATACAATACATACATATAGATATACAGTACATATAACATAGAGTACATACTCACCATCACTTGTCACTTTGATCCCCGAAGCCAGTGTCATCTGTGAGAAAATTTAGAAAATAACAAACAACCGATATACTCCCTGATCCGCAGAAATCCACGAGTGTCCCATGACGATCTCCCATGGAGAACAGCAGCATCAGCTGATGCGACCGCTCTCTAGGGGCACCAGGAATACAATGATGGGAGGTAGGTATCCTTCCGCACTGTATTCTTCCGCCACTGTAAAAAAATAGTCCCTAGTCTCACTTTTGGCATTGCTGTGTGAGAAAGTTCCCACGCAGCTTTTGCCATAAAGTGAGACCAGTGAACTACAGTAACCTCTCAGTGATGCAGTGCAGCAGATCGTCGTGGGACACTCGTGGATTTCTGCATATCAGGGTGTATATTGCTTGTTTGTTATTTTCTAATTTTTCTCACAGATGACACAGGCTTCGGGGATCAAAGTGACAAGTGATGGTGAGTATGTACTCTATGTTATATGCACTGTATGTCTATATGTATCTATTGTATGAATGTATTGTATGTAGTATGTATGTAGTATGTATGTTGGTATGTATGTTGTTTGTATGTAGCATGTTGTATGTATGTAGTAAGTATGTAGTATGTATTTTGTATGTCTGTAGCATGTTGTATGTATGTTGTATGTATGTAGTATGTATTTTGTATGTCTGTAGCATGTTGTATGTATGTTGTATGTATGTAGTATGTACTATGTATGTATGTTGTATGAATGTAGTATATATGTAGTATGTATGTAGTATGTATGTATGTTGTATGAATGTAGTATATATGTAGTATGTATGTAGTATGTACAGTCATGGCCAAAAGTATTGACACCCCTGCAATTCTGTCAGATAATATTCAGTTTCTTCCTGAAAACGATTGCAAACACAAATTCTTTGGTATTATTATCTTCATTTAATTTGTCTTAAATGAAAAAACACAAAATAGAATGAAGCAAAAAGCAAAACATTGATCATTTCACACAAAACTCCAAAAATGGGCCAGAAAAAAGTATTGGCACCCTCAGCCTAATACTTGATTGCACAACCTTTAGCCAAAATAACTGCGACCAACCGCTTCCGGTAACCATCAATGAGTTTCTTACAATGCTCTGCTGGAATTTTAGACCATTCTTCTTTGGCAAACTACTCCAGGTCCCTGATATTTGAAGGGTGCCTTCTCCAAACTGCCATTTTTAGATCTCTCCACAGGTGTTCTATGGGATTCAGGTCTGGACTCATTGCTGGCCACCTTAGAAGTCTCCAGTGCTTCCTCTCAAACCATTTTCTAGTGCTTTTTGAAGTGTGTTTTGGGTTATTGTCCTGCTGGAAGACCCATGACCTCTGAGGTAGACCCAGCTTTCTCACACTGGGCTCTAAATTATGCTGCAAAATTTGTTGGTAGTCTTCTGACTTCATAATGCCATGCACACGGTCAAGCAGTCCAGTGCCAGAGGCAGCAAAGCAACCCCAAAACATCAGGGAACCTCCGCCATGTTTGACTGTAGGGACCATGTACTTTTCTTTGAATGCCTCTTTTTTTCTCCTGTAAACTCTATGTTGATGCTTTTGCCCTAAAAGCTCTACTTTTGTCTCATCTGACCAGAGAACATTCTTCCAAAATGTTTTAGGCTTTTTCAGGTAAGTTTTGGCAAACTCCAGCCTGGCTTTTTTATGTCTCGGGGTAAGAAGTGGAGTCTTCCTGGGTCTCCTACCATACAGTCCCTTTTCATTCAGATGCCGACGGATAGTACGGGTTGACACCGTTGTACCCTCGGACTGCAGGGCAGCTTGAACTTGTTTGGATGTTAGTGGAGGTTCTTTATCCAACATCCGCACAATCTTGCGTTGAAATCTCTTGTCAATTTTTCTTTTCCGGCCACATCTAGGGAGGTTAGCCACAGTGCCATGGGCTTTAAACTTCTTGATGACACTGTGCACGGTAGACACAGGAACATTCAGGTCTTTGGAGATGGACTTGTAGCCTTGAGATTGCTCATGCTTCCTCACAATTTGGTTTCTCAAGTCCTCAGACAGTTCTTTGGTCTTCTTTCTTTTCTCCATGCTCAATGTGGTACACACAAGGACACAGGACAGAGGTTGAGTCAAATTTAATCCATGTTAACTGGCTGCAAGTGTGATTTAGTTATTGCCAACACCTGTTAGGTGCCACAGGTAAGTTACAGGTGCTGTTAATTACACAAATTAGAGAAGCATCACATGATTTTTCGAACAGTGCCAATACTTTTGTCCACCCTCTTTTTTAAGTTTGGTGTGGAATTATATCCAATTTGGCTTTAGGACAATTCTTTTTGTGTTTTTTCATTTAAGACGAATTAAATGAAGATAATAATACCAAAGAATTTGTGTTTGCAATCATTTTCAGGAAGAAACTGAGTATTATCTGACAGAATTGCAGGGGTGTCAATACTTTTGGCCATGACTGTATGTTGTATGAATGTTGTATATATGTAGTATGTATGTAGTATGTATGTATGTAGTATATATGAAGTATGTATGTAGTATGTAGTATGTATGTATGTTGTATGAATGTAGTATATATGTAGTATGTACTATGTATGAATGTATGTTGCATGAATGTAGTATATATGTAGTATGCATGTAGTATGTATGTATGCTGTATGAATGTAGCATTTATGTAGTATGTATGTAGTATGTATGTTGTATGAATGTAGTATATATGTAGTATGTATGTAGTATGTATGTATGTTGTATTAATGTTGTATATATGTAGTATGTATGCAGTATGTATGGATGTTGTATGAATGTAGCATATATGTAGTATGTATGTAGTATGTATGTATGTTGTATGAATGTAGTATATATGTAGTATGTATGTAGTATGTATATATATTTTTTTTACATTCAACACATTAGACGGATGATGGGACAATGTGTCAATCACTGTCATTGTAGTAGGCATAGCCCGATGGGACTTGTAGTCCCATCGGACGATGCCTGCACAAAGACACAAAGACCCCCGGCAGCCCGCACAGACCCCCGGCAGGCCCGCACAGACCCCCGGCAGCTGGCACAGACCCCCGGCAGGCCCGTACAGACCCCCGGCAGTCCGCACAGACCCCCGGCAGCCAGCACAGACCCCCGGCAGGCCCGTACAGACCCCCGGCAGGCCCGCACAAACTCACGGCAGTCCGCACAGACCCCCGGCAGCCGGCACAGACACCCTGCAGGCCCGTACAGACCCCCGGCAGTCCGCACAGACCCCCGGCAGTCCGCACAGACCCCCGGCAGGCCCGCACAGACCACGCATCATGATGCCCACAGACCGAGCATCATGATAACATCATTTCAGCAGCCAATCACAGCCACAACAGTGGCTCATTGCATTATGGGAGCTTACGATTTCGGTATCCGATATTGTAAAAATATCGGTACTCGGTATCGGAATTCCGATACAACGAATATCGGCCGATACCCGATATTTGCAGTATCGGAATACTCAACACTAATTATGACATTATTATAAAGAGAGTTGAAATTTGTTTAAAAAAAGAATTAAAACTGTAGACATTCAACTGTGCATGTCTGTTTTTGCACCCCTGTTTTACTAATCTAATTCGACAATTGTAGATGCCTCACTCATAATACAACCTGCTATCATATTTATTTTCTGTTTGTGTGCCAATTGACCAAGCCTTTTTTGTTGCGCAATTTTTGGCAAGGTTGCATTATTTGGGCTGAAAAGATTGTCAAAAGTTAAATATATTGTTGTACCAAATATATAGAAAGGTGTAGCACTGGCATTAGTTGGTGTAGTGTAAAATAAAATAAAACCCATGCTTAGAATAGAGCAGTTGCAAGAAGCAGTAGCACCACCATTGGCACTAGCCATCCTGTCAGTAGCATTGCCATATGCACAATTGGTGTCCTTTGCCTCTGATAAATGTATTAGCGGGAGGAAATGTAGGGCATTTTGCATCATATGGCACATCATTCATCTCAGTCACAGTAGGATAATGTTAGCTCTGACAGTGACATCATCAGTTTGAGTTTGAGGAATAATTTTTTGCCCATTTTTTAATTAAAAAAATAAAAATACTGTCAGTGTGCTGAGTTATTAAATGGATTGTTGGTTACTACTGCGTTGCCATCTGTTTGTATGGTTAGATTATTTGCATATTAATATCAAAAGATGCAAAGTGGTTAAAAAATATTACCACTTACCATATATACTCGTGCATAAGCCGAGTTTTTCAGCACTTTTTTTGTGCTGAAAATGCCCCCCTTGGCATATACATGAGTCAACTGTCCCAGAAGGCCAGTGCGGGAGGGGGAGCAGTGGGTCAAAGGAGGCAGGAGCCGGCGTCACTGTGCTCGCTGCTAAAGAGAAATGAAAATTAATTTCTCTTATAGTGCGCACAGTGACACCCGCAGCCACTAGCTTCCAGAAGACATCCTACTCACCTTCCTGTGCACCCTCGTGGAGTCACTGCATCGCATGGTTCCGATGCCAGCAGCATTTCCTGCAGAGCGATCACGTGGCTCCGCTCATTAAGATAATGAATATGCACGTCTCTCCACTGTCATAGGCGTGGAGTGAATATTCATTATCTTAATGAGCGAGGCCATGTGATTGTTGGGCAGGAAGAGCTGCATACAAGGACAGCGACGGGGGAGCCATGCATACAACGACAGGGACCAGGGAGCCATGTATAAAACAACAGGGAACGGGGAGCCATGCATACAAAGACAGGGATGGGGGAGTCATGCATACAAGGATACAAGGATGGGGATAAGGAGCCATGCATACAAGGATAGGGGATAAGGAGCCATGTATACAAGGACAGGGACGAGGGAGCCATGCATACAATGACAGGGATGGGGGAGCCATGCATACAAGGACAGGGAGCGGGGAGCCATGCACACAATGACATCGACGGGGGAGTCATGCATACCAGGACAGGGATGAGGGGATAATGCATACCCGGCTTATACTCGAGTCAATAAGCTTACCCAGTTTTTTGTGGTAAAATTAGGTGCCTCGGCTTATACTCGGGTGGGCTTATACTTGAGAATATACTGTAGACGATGCCATAAACTAAATAAATATGTTTACTGAGAGCCCAAAAAGACAGACTTAAGATGGCTAGTATCTTTTGAAGCAAATTAAAAACACTTTCTAAAACAGATTCTACTTGAAAAACTTGGCATGTACACCTATGTTTAAAAGATGTTGTAGTGCAATCACAGTATTTATGTTAATGAATCCATCCACCCAATTTAACTGTTAGGGTATCGTTACACCTAGCGACTCACCAGCGATCCTGACCAGCGATATGACGTGGTCAGGATCGCTGGTACATCGCTAGGTGGTCGCTAGTGAGCTGCCACACAGGCAGATCTCACCAGCGACATCGCTGGGGACGGGGGTCACTACTTACCTGTCAGACGCGGCGATCCTGCGTCCTCCCGCCCGGCTCCACGCGTCGCTCATCGTCACAGCAGGAAGCACCACAGGAAGTGGCCGACGAGGAATGATCCAGGAGCTTCTCGCGCGATCAGCGATAACCAGCGGGAGAGCCGGTCGGAGGTAAGTATCACATGCAGCGATATCGCTAGCAATATCGCTGCAACGTCACAAAATCGGTGACTTTACAGCGATATTGCTAGCGATATCGCAGTGTGTAATGGGGGCTTTACTAATTGAAACATAGTCTGTTGATTAAAATAAGCTAATTGCTGGAAGAAAGTTGTCTGGCTGATGTTAACACTCATTAACCTAAAACTTCCACTTGCTTGATATTTCCTTGTTAATATTTAATCGATTGGTAGTATAAGGACTAATGGCTGCTTATCACATGGCCAAAACTAGCCAAATCTCTAAAGGTGCCCATGAATATCAGATAATTGTTGAGATGAATTGTTCTTATTTGTCTAACATCCAGTTCTCCTGATCTCTCGATACACGTGCATGTTCGTTTCCTCAAATCTGCATATGTTTCCTAGGTAGGGAATGAAGTAATACACTACCACAATGATGAAGTCAGCAAGTGTGGACAACTTTTTCATTTTTCCAATTATATTTATAAGAGTGCTGTCATATGAACATACATGTTTATTTTATATGGTAAAAGGAGAATATAAAGTGGCTCTATTTCTGGTCACCTGGCAGGACTAAATAGGACTTCCATATAAACACTTTGTGTGAACCAATCCAGCTACCAGGTCCTAGGTAAACCTTAGTCTTTACTCCTCGATGCCTACACATAGGAATAGACTTGGTTGAGTCTACGGAGTAGCTGCTGGCCGGTGAAGCAGGCTTGCAGGAATGGTCAGATAGCTAGACAGAACTAGAAAGTATGGATAAGGGACAAAATTGTCCAGTAGAACAATAGTCAATAAATGAGCCAAAGTACGAAACAGGAACAGTCACTAGAAAAACAGGAGAGAACGGCATCAACCAGGTAAGGCAAGTACTGAAAACTATGGGAGACAGACATTAAGGAGTTTATATAGTAAGCGGCTCCACCCAAGACTCACAGCAAGGAGTGAATACTAAAGACAAGAATTAACCCCCAAGCTCCCTTCTTGCGTAGCACCACAGGCTCCGAAGAATTAAACAGAACTGTCTTATCCCCAAGCATCACCCATAACGAAGATGCAGCACCACCCAGTGACAGAAGCAAAAACAGAGGAGCCAAACACTGACATGGATAATACAGTGACAAGTCACCAGCAATGACTTATATCCTGAGTATAGTTGAGTGGATCGATTCTCTGGGAATCGACTTTGAGTTGTATTTCAGAATTTCCCCTACCTGCCACAATTTCAAACAATTTGTGATTTAATTTGCACGGATCGCAAAAAAAATGTCTACCTGTCACTATTTCACACTTGTTGAAGACTGCAACAGCCAGAGAGTGGGCTTATTACGTCAAGCTTGGTTACACAGACTTCCCAAAAATGCCTTGAAGCTATTACGTCACATGGTCCAGTGCAGCCATTTAGAGGGACCATCACAGCCACAATAACAAATGAGGGCCAGGCAAGGTCCTAATAGCCAAAAGATGGGAGGTCAGAGTGTACAGGCTATTTCACATAGGGATAAGGCCCTGTCACACATAGCGATCTCGCTAGCGAGATCGCTGCTGAGTCACAATTTTTGTGACACAACGGCGATCTCTCCAGCGAGATCGCTGTGTGTGACAGCGATCAGTGACTGGCCCCCCTGCCGGTATCGCTGATCGCTGCAGGAAAGGCCAGGACTTTTTTTGGTCGCTGGTCTCCCGCTGGTCACCACGCATCGCTGCGTGTGACAGGCGGGAGACCAGCAATCTCCTGGTAACTAATGTACACATCAGGTATCCAAGGGACGTGCATCCCTTAGATACCCGATGTGTACGTTAGTTACCAGCGTGCTGATGCAGGGAGCTGGTAACTAACGTACACATCGGGTATCTAGGGACGCACATCCCTTGGATGCCCGATGTGTACGTTAATTACCAGCTTCCTGAATCAGCGCGCTGGTTACTAACGTGCACAGTGATGCCGGGCGCTGGGCGTCGCTGTGCTGATCGCTGGTGAAGCTGTCTGTTTGACAGCTCACCAGCGATCACATAGCGATTCACCAGCGATCCTGACACATTGATATTGTTGTCAGGATCGCTGGTGAGTCGCTATGTGTGACTCCAGCCATAGTAAAAGGTCTATTTCTGACTGTGGTGCACTACTGCAGTGCTAAAACGCACTGAAAATGAGAGTGGTAATCTAAGTCTGAATAGTAATCATATTCAATTCAAGTGATAATGAGGAGCTTAACTTGCATGGTCAGTGTGACTGTGAATTGATTGATTTGTGACATACGACAGTAACAGCACCTTAAAACATCATTTTTTATTGTTCTCATACTACAAAGAAGGGGGGCGGTTTAATACCTCTGTCTTAATTTTGCTACTGAAGACAAATTCTGAAACAAAGGCTTGCGTGTCAGAGAAATTATGCTTCCTGGCTTGTGAGATGGGCAAGCCAATTTTTTTTTCTATAAACAGAAAATAAAAATCTTCACATTCCAGAAATTTAAACACCACTATCTACCTCACAGTAGGCGTGTTGTAAAAAATATATATTTTTGCACACTTTCTTATTGATTTTCCAATATTACACCGATACACCCCATCTCTTGAGGTGTTGAGACAAACCTGTTGCAGATGCTTGTTTTTGGACAATGAACCAATTTGGCATCATGCCTTTTGAAAAAGCCACAGCTTTTTCCATTTGCACTACTTGTGCATAAACACCAGCAAGACAGACATTTGCCCCCTAAAAGCGATAATTTTTGGACCATTTTCACAATTTAAGCAGTCTGAAAATTTCTTACTGCAGTGTTGCTAAATGGACTCTTGGTTAATCACTGTTTTATCACCAGGGTATTATCACTAGACGACTAGTAAACCTGCTGCCATGATGTCCAACTCCGCCATGATGTCCATTATTTGGCAACTTTGAGCCTATGTACAGTACACACAGGAATGCTGTGTGAATGGTGGCAATCTCTGTAATTCTGAAATACACTGTATTGGATCTAAAAAAAAAAACTGGAAACAAACATGATGTTTGACAGTGTCATTCTTCTAATGTGTATTGGCCATTTAACATTAGGATTCACTTTGAAAATCAGAGGAAGAACCTTTTATCCTATATATTGTAGATTGGCATTCCCTGCTGAAATCAACAGTGAATGCTATGGGTACCGTTATACTTAGCGACGCTCCAGCAATCCCGACAACGATACGACCTGGTAAGGATCGCTGGTGCGTCGCTACATGGTCGCTAGTAAGCGGTCAGACAGGCAGATCTTTTCAATGATGCAGCAACGATATGGTGATCTGTATAACGACCTTGTCGGTCGTTGGGACCTTGTCACACAGCAGCTATTCTGATGACTCACGCCTGCGTCCCTGAGTTCTGCTTCGCCAATGAGGTCACTCGTCGGCGTCAAACACAGGGATGTATGCTGGCCAGCGGGATGCCGATGATCAAAAAATGGCCCAGGACATTCCAGCACGATCAGCGATATCCAGCTGGGGGGCGGTCGCCGCTATGTGTCACATGTAGCGAGATCGCTGGCAAGGTCGCTGTTGCGTCACAAAATCTGTGACGTTTCAGCGATCTCGCTAACGATCTCGTTATGTGAGACGGGGCCTTATCACGAATCTAATGAACGGACGATCCTTCGTAACTGGTGTTTTCTTCGTTTAGATTAAAAGGTGCAAAAATAGTGTTGAATTTGTAAAACATATTGAGTTGTTTCATTTTGCACAATCCCTTTGAACAGCTGAAGATCAGATAATAAGAGAAGTACAGAGCAAGAATCGAGTGACTCATATATGACAGATAATATAACGTAGAGCCAGCATGATCTGAGACTAATTGTATTGGAAGACCATCTTGATTCTACGCAGTAATTACCGAAGATATCAGCCATTGATTTTAAGAATCTGCAGCATCAGAGTAACTTCCCGAATTAAGCAGCCAATTTCCAATAACACTATTTAAACCTTTTCCTTTAATATCAGTGAATGACATATTATCTTCTCTAAACACGCCACAGGATGCCAATTGGATTTTATTGTCCCATTTAAAGGGCAAATAAACCTTTTTCGTTTTTCCTTTAAGGGGGGAGATAAAAGAACTAATTATCTTAGCTCTCATTTGATTTTCAAACCTGCAGCTCTATTAATATTCTATAGCGTTGCTGTTTATTCACAGGGTCCGGTAAAAATGTCACTTGTGTATATAAACAGCTCGAGGTTCCTGGGCTTTGTAAAGTTTTACATCTGATAAATGAAGGATGGCAGTAAACAATAACAGATGATGCATTTCTATTAGCCAGTGTAAAAAGGCTAAATTAACATTAATCGCATGCTCTTTAATTACTTCTGAAATTCTGCTTTGACGACTTCGGCATAGACTCCTTGTCGTGAAGTGTTTCAATTAATAATACAATGATTTCTGGTACAAAGTTGGTTGTAAGAAAATATTAGTGATCATATTTGCTATTTGGCACGATTAATACATAATTTCATGGTCTAAATTCCATGTGTTTTGCCATATCCTGACTAGATGCTTGAAGCCACTAGTACTTTGAAATATGATGATAGTTGCACAAAATAAAAATGACTTATACGTATTCATTTGATTCTCTTCAGTTCTTTCCTAAACCGTTACAGAAATGTTGGCGAGGGTATTGTATAAATGATATCTACATGAAGTAGCGATACACAAAACATTTAAAAGCAGTTATATAATTTACTGATAACTTTTACAAATAATTAAAAATAATTATAATTTGCTGATCATTTTTTACATGATCTTTGGTTGGTTGACTGAGGAGCCTACATTATTGAAAGACATAGATGTACATGAATACAGAAAAATCCCGCGATCCCAACGTATTGTTACCCCTTTATAAATCATCGGTGAGGCCGCATCTAGAAAACAGGATCCAGTTTTTGGGCTCCACATTTTAAAAAGGATATTGAGAAGTTAGAGTCAGTTCAATGGTGGCAACTAGATTATTACAAGGGATGGAAGGCCGCTCATATGAGGAGAGGTTGGAAAAGTTGGCCTTGTTTAGCTTAGAAGAAAGACATCTTAGAGGAGATCTCATTTACATGTATATTATGTATATATGTGTAGTCATTTCAAAGGACTGGCACATGACTTATTCCTTCCAAGGACCATACTAAGGACCAGAGGGACTTATTAACGTTGGAGGAAAGGCGATTCTGGCAGGAAAGGTTCTTTACAGTTAGAGCAGTCAGACTGTGGATTGCCCGACCTCAAGAGGTAGTAATGGCAGATACTATAACAGCTTTTAAAAAGAGCCTGATGCGGGTTATAGATAATCTAGTTATAGACAATATATATTGGTGGAGAAAGGTATCAACCTATGTAACTATGTAATATACATATATATAAATACATATACGTTATGCATATATATATATATAACTATGTAATAAATATACATTATACACATATACACTCACTGGCCACTTTATTAGGTACACCTGTCCAACTGTGTGTTAAGACTTAATTTCTAATCAGCCAATCACATGGCGGCAACTCAGTGCATTTAGGCATGTAGACATGGTCAAGACAATCTCCTGCAGTTCAAACCGAGCATCAGTATGGGGAAGAAAGGTGATTTGAGTGCCTTTGAACGTGGCATGATTGTTGGTGCCAGAAGGGCTGGTCTGAGAATTTCAGAAACTGCTGATCTACTGGGATTTTCACGCACAACCATCTCTAGGGTTTACAGAGAATGGTCCGAAAAAGAAAAAAAATCCAGTGAGCGGCAGTTCTGTGGCCGGAAATGCCATGTTGATGCCAGAGGTCAGAGGAGAATGGGCAGACTGGTTCGAGCTGATAGAAAGGCAACAGTGACTCAAATTGCCACCCGTTACAACCAAGGTAGGCAGAAGAGCATCTCTGAACGCACAGTGCGTCGAACTTTGAGGCAGATGGGCTACAGCAGCAGAAGACCACACTGGGTACCACTCCTCTCAGCTAAGAACAGGAAACTGAGGCTAAAATTTGCACAAGCTCATCGAAATTGGACAGTAGAAGATTGGAAAAACGTTGCCTGGTCTGATGAGTCTCGATTTCTGCTGCGACATTCGGATGGTAGGGTCAGAATTTGGCGTAAACAACATGAAAGCATGGATCCATCCTGCCTTGTATCAACGGTTCAGGCTGGTGGTGGTGGTGTCATGGTGTGGGGAATTTTTTCTGGGCACTCTTTGGGCCCCTTGGTACCAATTGAGCATCGTTGCAATGCCACAGCCTACCTGAGTATTGTTGCTGACCATGTCCATCCCTTTATGACCACAATGTACCCAACATCTGATGGCTACTTTCAGCAGGATAATGCGCCATGTCATAAAGCTCGAATCATCTCAGATTGGTTTCTTGAACATGACAATGAGTTTACTGTACTCAAATGGCCTCCTCAGTCACCAGATCTCAATCCAATAGAGCATCTTTGGGATGTGGTGGAACGGGAGATTCGCATCAGGGATGTGCAGCCGACAAATCTGCGCCAACTGTGTGATGCCATCATGTCAATATGGTCCAAAATCTCTGAGGAATGCTTCCAGCACCTTGTTGAATCTCTGCCACGAAGAATTGAGGCAGTTCTGAAGGCAAAAGGGGGTCCAACCCCTTACTAGCATGGTGTACCTAATAAAGTGGCCAGTGAGTGTATATACATGCATTATTTATATATGGTACTTTCAACAGTCATGGTCAGACATTCTTTTCCATCCTTATGACATCGGTCCCAATGCAAATCATTAAATACAAGTCGAAGAGTCATCCAACTGTAATAAGCCCACAACCTTTACACAAACCAACCATTGGCAATAAATTGCAGCCAATAAGCTACTTGTTTGCTCATCGATGGTCATTTAATATCCTGTTTACACAGGCCAATCACGCTTCAGATGCCCACTGAACGATCAGAAATTATTCCATGCATATATGCTGCCACTGTTCTAGGCAGTGCAGGTCCTGTTTGCGCATGATGATGTGTGGAGGAGAGGGATGATCTTTTAATCAAATGAAAAAGATTATTTAAGCCAATGAATAGCGTTTCACGCGTTCATTGGGTAATCGGTAGTTTGCTGAGACTGCACAATTATCAAACAAGTTTTCCAAGGAACGCTCATTGACAATAATTGGGCAGTGTAAACCCCCCTCTTAGGCCATGGTATTCCCTATTAATGCTGTTTTCAAGGAAATCTGTTACCTGTTTTTTGCTACCTCATCTGAGAGCAGTGTAATGCAGGGACAGAGTGTTAGGCGTTGGATTCCTGGCACTGCACAGTGGGAATCCAGAGCCAGACATCCTGTGGTCTCCCATTCTTCCTTGACCGCTCTGGGTGTTGCTCAGCAAACACAGCGAGCCAGGCTTGCTGCTCAGACTTGCTCTGGCAGCCTGGATGCTGCTGCCACCTCTGGTGCAGCAATGGCAGCGCAACCTGCTTTGCAGGGAACCGCTCCTGAGGCTAAGTCCTCATGCCGTGCTACTGGGCATGCCCGCAACTTGACCTCTCACTGGAGAGCAGGGGTCACATGCTCAGGTCCTGCGTCGGATCTGATTGGTCCTTCCCAAGCTAATGGAAGGTTCCGGAAGCGCATCGCTATAAATAGCCCGCAGGGAGGCTCGGCGATGCGCTAGTGTAGACTTATCTTGCTATGTGTGTGAATGGTGACGGATGCATGGACTGGTGGCTGACTCATTATGAAACCCCTTCCCTCGGATAATACGATTGGTGACAGAGTGTGTTCTTAGGTCAGCACCAGGTAGAGGCAAGCTACGCCACAGTGCTCCTTCGCCTACACTAGCGTCCGTCGGTGCCCGGTCCTCGGCGCCGACGCTTGCGGCTATAGTTGCCGCTGCGCTGCATTAACAGCAGCTATTGGTGTTCGCGGCTGCGACGCCACATGCTGACTCCTGTGACGATAACAGGGCCAGCACCTTTGTATATATTTCTGGCAAACGACTCTGTGTCTGAACAGAGCCGCTCCTAGCGTTCGGGTGACGTTAACCCGTGCGCACTACTTCACCTTCTGGTGCATCTGCCATTGCCCAGCAGCGGTCTTACCAACTACCGCACGGTGGACCCCGGGCGGCGAACGCACCTCTTATTATTTTATATCTGGTGCGTTCCGCCGACCATAACATTACACTAGCGCCAGGGTTTGGCTGGCAATGGCAGACGTGCAGCAGCTGCAGCGCTACATTCAGCAGCTGGAGAGCAGGTTGGCGGCTATCGAGAGCACCAACTCAGCTGCGAATGCTGCGCTAGCTGCCGCCCAGACGGTCGCTGAGGCCATCTCACGTGTACCCACACTCTTGCCCTCGCCGACAATCTCTTCCCTCCCGCTCCCCGATAAGTTTTCGGGTGAAAGCGCCACCTGTAGGGGATTCGTCAGTCAGTGCTCCATTCACCTGGAGTTGCTGGCTGCACGGTTTCCTACAGAGCGGGCTAAGGTGGGCTTCATTGTCTCCTTATTATCTGGCCGGGCATTGCAGTGGGCCACGCCATTGTGGGAATGTGATGATCCTGTGGTTCAGGGGCCTGCTCAGTTCCTCGCGGCTCTGAAGCAGACCACGGGTCACGCACGATACGGCTCTCCAACTGTTGTCGTTAACACAAGGGTCACTCTCGGTTAGCCATTATGCTGTCCGGTTTCGGACATTGGCTTCCGAATTGGAGTGGCCGGACAAAGTATTAGTCCCAGTGTTCTGGAGAAGCCTAGCTGAGCACGTCAAGGATGCTCTAGCTACCCGAGATATTCCCACAACTCTGGAGGAATTGATCGCCGTCTCCACCCGTATTGATCTCCGGTTCACGGAGCGCGGGTTGGAGAGGACTCTATCCAGACGTAAAATTAACCTGGCTCCCACCTTTACCGAACCGCTGAGCCATTCCGCACAGGAGTCTCCCTCCACCGAGCCCATGGAGGTATCTCGCACCGGCACTAAGCCACGTCAGGTGCGGGGCTCCGTGCGCTGTTATCACTGCCAACACTTTGGCCACATGGCTGGCACATGTCCTCAGTGGCCGAAGGGACGACCCCGTTCCATGGTTGTAGGTGGTGGCCAGTCCCAGATGGAGTCCTTTTCGCCTAAGCCGGTATTCCGGGGTACCCTAGATAACGGTTCCTCCACCTGGGAGGCAGAGGTCACTCTGGATTCCGGGGCCGAGGGAAACTTTATGTCCTTGAGTTTTGCCCAGAGTCACACTATCCCTCTGGTATTACTCCCACAACCTCTGACCATCAGGGTGGTGGATGGGGCACCATTGCCGTCTCAAGTGACCCATCAGACGGTCCCACTCGGTCTCGCCATGTCCCCCTCACATCGGGAGACCCTGTCCTTGCTTATTATGCCTCATGGCATCGATCAGGTACTCCTTGGGGTTCCCTGGCTTCGTTGTCACTCCCCTCACATTGATTGGGCTTCGGGGAGAATATTGGGCTGGAGCAAGGACTGCGAGGGTAGGTGTCTCAGGGACAGTCTTCAGGTAGCGTCTACGGAGCTGCCTACAGACCTCTCCACGCTCCCTGAACCTTACCATCAATATGCGGACGTCTTCTCTAAGAAGTCCGCGGAGACACTCCCGCCGCACCGTCCCTATGACTGCCCGATTGACCTCCTGCCAGGCACAGAACCTCCTCGAGGTTGTGTTTACCCATTATCTCTCCCGGAGACGGAGGCAATGTCCCAATACATCCGGGAGAACCTGGCACGGGGCTTTATCAGGAAGTCGGTGTCACCGGCCGGGACAGGCTTCTTCTTCATTCAGAAGAAGAGGGGAGAGTTACGCCCCTTGCATCGACTACCGGGGTCTCAATGCCATCACGGTAAAGAATAAGTACCCTCTCCCGTTGATCTCCGAGTTGTTCAACAGGTTGCGTGGGGCATGACTCTTTACTAAGCTAGATCTACGAGGGGCATACAACCTGATCCGTATTCGCGAGGGAGATGAGTGGAAGACAGCTTTTAATACTCGGGATGGCCATTATGAATATCTGGTCATGCCCTTCGGCCTTTGTAATGCGCCTGCTGTCTTCCAGGACTTCGTCAATGACGTCTTCCGTGACATGCTTTCTACCTTGGTGGTGGTCTATCTGGATGACATCCTCATCTTTTCGCCAGATTTGCCCACCCACCGGAAAGATGTCTGCAGGGTATTTGACCGCCTACGGGCGAATTCCCTGTTCGCCAAGCTGGAGAAGTGTCAGTTCGAGCAGGAGTCCTTGCCATTTCTGGGCTATGTCATCTCGGCCCAGGGGTTGGCTATGGATCCGGCCAAGCTGCAAGCGGTTATGGACTGGCAGGAACCCCATTCTCTTAAAGCGGTGCAGCGCTTTTTAGGGTTCGTTAACTATTATCGCCAGTTTATACCCCACTTTTCCACCCTGGTAGCTCCTTTGGTTGCTCTCACGAAAAAAGGAGCTAATCCTAAGGCGTGGACCGAACAGGTTTCTAAGGCCTTTTCCTCTGTAAAGTCCCACTTTGCAGGCGCTCCCATTTTACACCGTCCCGATGTGGATAAGCCGTTTATCCTTGAGGTAGACACTTCTTCCGTCGGTGCAGGAGCAGTCCTTTACCAAAAGGATGCTCAAGGTCGGAATCATCCCTGCTTCTTCTATTCTAAGACCTTCTCACCGGCGGAGAAAAATTACTCCATCGGCGATAGGGAGCTGCTGGCCATGAAATTGGCTTTTTCCGAGTGGAGACATCTCCTGGAGGGAGCCCGGTTCCCCTTTCAGGTCTTCACGGACCATAAAAACCTGGTCTATCTTCAGACGGCCCAACGCCTGAATTCCGGTCAGGCCAGGTGGTCGCTCTTGTTTTCTCGCTTCCGCTTCACCCTACACTACCTCTCCTGGGAGAAGAACGTCCGAGCAGATGCCCTCTCACGCTCGGTGGTCTCAGCGGAGGAGGGAGAAGCGGAGCCTCGGTTAATTCTCCCTCCGGAGAGTTTTACAACCGTGGCTCCTATCGCTCTCGAGTCGGTACCGCCAGGCAAGACCTTTGTGCCCCCTCGGCTACGGCCAGAGGTTCTTGCCTGGGCACATGCCTCCAGGCTAGGTGGCCATTTTGGTAATAAACGGACCACCGAACTCCTGGCAAGGTCATATTGGTGGCCGCATATGGCTCGAGACGTCAAGGCATATGTGAAAGCATGCGTCTCGTGTGCCCGGAACAGGCCCTCTAGACAGAGGCCGGCGGGGCTCTTGTTTCCCCTGCAAGTAGCGGATAGACCATGGGAAATGGTGGGCATGGACTTTATAGTTGGCCTGCCCAAGTCCAGTGGCAGTACGGTCATCTGGGTGGTTACCGCCCATTTTTCCAAAATGGTACATCTGGTGCCACTCGCACGCCTACCCTCCGCCCGAGGTCTGGCCGTCCTGTTCATTAAGCATGTATTCCGTTTACATGGTATGCCGGACAAAATCGTAAGTGGCCGAGGTCCTCAGTTTGCGTCTCGTTTTTGGAGGGAGCTCTGCAGCTTACTCAGCATCGAGCTAAATCTGTCTTCCGCCTACCATCCCGAGACGAATGGCTTGGTCGAAAGGGCCAATCAGACCTTGGTCACCTATCTACGACATTTTGTCTCTGCCAGGCAGGATGACTGGGCATCCTTGCTGCCTTGGGCTGAGTTTGCCCTAAACAATGCGGTGGCCGATTCCACTGGTCAGACGCCCTTTCTCCTAAATTATGGTCAACACCCTCGCGTCCCTGTCCCAATGCCGGTGTCCTCCGCTGACTCCAGGGTGGCAGACTGGGCAGTGGAGGCCCGGGACATTTGGGATCGCACGCAGGATGCTATCCGGGCATCTAAAGAAAGGATGAGGGCGTCCGCCGACACGCATCGGCGACCCGCACCAAGCTTCTCCCCTGGCGACATGGTGTGGCTCTCCACCCGGAATATCAAACTGCGGGTCAAGTCTCCCAAATTCGCACCACATTACATTGGACCGTTCAAGGTCCTCGAGCGACTTAGCTCAGTGGTCTACCGCCTGGCTCTTCCTCCACATTTGGCCATATCGGACGTGTTTCATGTGTCCCTCCTCAAACCAGTTCACATGGTCCGGTTTTCTGAACCATCCACCAGGTCATCAGACTTATCGTCTGACGAGTTTGAGGTTAACGCCATCGTGGGGCGCAGGTTTGTCCGTGGCAAAAAGTTTTATTTGGTGGACTGGAAGGGTCATGATCCCGAGGCTCGGACCTGGGAGCCGGTGGAGAACATTCATGCACTGCTCCTGATCGCGGCTTTTGAGCACAGTGAGGCTCAGAGGGGAGGGGGCCCTAGGAGGGGGGGTAATGTTAGGCATCGGATTCCTGGCACTGCACAGCAGGAATCCAGAGCCAGACATCCTGCGGTCTCCCATTCTTCCTCGACCGCTCCGGGTGTTGCTCAGCAAACACGGCGAGCCAGGCTTGCTGCTCAGACACGCTCTGGCAGCCTGGATGTTGCTGCCACCTCTGGTGCAGCAATGGCAGCGCAACCTGCTTTGCAGGGAACCGCTCCTGAGGCTAAGTCCTCATGCCGTGCTACTGGGCATGCCCGCAACTTGACCTCTCACTGGAGAGCAGGGGTCACATGCTCAAGTCCTGCGTCGGATCTGATTGGTCCTTCCCAAGCTAATGGAAGGTTCCGGAAGCGCATTGCTATAAAAAGCCCGCAGGGCGGCTCGGCGATGCGCTAGTGTAGACTTATCTTGCTATGTGTGTGAATGGTGACGGATGCATGGACTGGTGGCTGACTCATTATGAAACCCCTTCCCTCGGATAATACGATTGGTGACAGAGTGTGTTCTTAGGTCAGCACCAGGTAGAGGCAAGCTACGCCACAGTGCTCCTTCGCCTACACTAGCGTCCGTCGGTGCCCGGTCCTTGGCGCCGACGCTTGCGGCTATAGTTGCCGCTGCGCTGCATTAACAGCAGCTATTGGTGTTCGCGGCTGCGACGCCACACGCTGACTCCTGTGACGATAACAGGGCCAGCACCTTTGTATATATTTCTGGCAAGCGACTCTGTGTCTGAACAGAGCCGCTCCTAGCGTTCGGGTGACGTTAACCCATGCGCACTACTTCACCTTCTGGTGCATCTGCCATTGCCCAGCAGCGGTCTTACCAACTACCGCACGGTGGACCCCGGGCGGCGAACGCACCTCTTATTATTTTATATCTGGTGCGTTCCGCCGACCATAACACAGAGACCCTGATTACAGAGTTGTGTCACTTAGTTTACTGGGTGTAGCAGCTGTGACACAATCAGAGTTTTTAGATGCAGCATCAAGCAGAGTTCAGAAAGCTGACCCCGTCCACACCACAGTTTTCTGTGGATTTTGCATATTGACTGAGCTGCTAAAAACACAGACATGTAAAAAGCTCCATAAACTATAATTAGTATGTGTTGTATGTCTGAAAACCACAGATGGAACACATATGTGAAAAACAGACATCTGAATAAGGTCTTAACACCATAGAGAGAAAAAAGCATTTTAAATCTCAGAATTGTGATCTTCTAGCTACTACTCTTCTATAAAAAATGCAATAAAAACTGGTAAAATTTTCATATCTACCATAAACAAGCATAAATAGAACAGCTTATTATGCAAAAAAAAGCCCACCGACAGCTCAGTCAAATGAAAATTCAAAATGTTATGAGTATCGGAAAATGACGAGACAAAGCAAAAATTTTTTTTTTACAATCTTCTGACTTGTTTTTCTCAAATGATAAAAAAAGCCATGCAAGTTTGTTCTCCCATAATTATAGTGACCTAGAGAATCATGATTCAGAGTCATTTGTACCGTGGAATGAATGTTGTAAGATCAACACCTAGAAAACAATATCGGAATTGCATTTATTTTTTTTTTTAAATTTCGCCCCACTTAAAATTGTGTTCTCCTATTTAACGCATTAAATGTCTAAAGTACTAATGTCATTCAAAACTACAGCTTGTCCTACAAAAACCAAGCCCTCATGGCTATAATGACATAAAAATTATATATATATGACTTTTTTAAGAAAGATAACAAAAACTGAAAAATTACAAATTGTCCAGTCTATAAAAAGCCAAAAGCAGAAAAAAATTACATTATTCCAAAACTCATTAATTTCCCTTAGCTCTAGAAGTGTTTCACAATATATAGTCCTTCTTTTAGTGTTGCAGATTAATCACATAAGATGAGACAGAAATGGTGGATAACCTCTATTTACATTCCCGGGTAAACGAAATTATTGACATGTAATGACTAAGTGATGTCAATATAATTAATATTTCACATCTTTAAGATAAATGGTCTCAATTAAAGCAATTGTAAATTTAAATCAGTATCTGCTTTGGTGCTCTTGTTGATAAGTGGTTACGGGCACAATAAGCAAGGAAAATTGATGCTGCAACTCTCTGTGGGGTATCCCACATTAATCTATTGATTCACTTATCTCTTCAATTTCTCCTGTTTTTGCCACATCTTCTCAATTGCTTTTCCTGCAGTCATTGTGGCTTGCTGCTGTGAGAGCTCTTATATTATGCTTCTATTTCCATCATTGTTTCTGAATTATATTTTTTGCAAAATGATATAAGTGTACAACAAAGGCAGAGATTGCAGACTATAGCTATTTACTGCTTATGTGGTATTTCTACTTTAGCTGGTGCCTCAAGCATAGCGTAAAAAGTAAAGTCAAAATGGTCATAACGTGCCAATTTTGGAATCAAAATTTTCTGCATTGAGACCAAGCAAATAGGATTTTTTTTTTTATCAGCTTTCATCTCAATCTCGAGCCATGGTGACTTGATGGATGAGACCTCTGTAGGAAGATCAATCTTGTGCAAGCCTAGATAGGTCCACCAGGGTCTTCTCTAACATTATCTTGATAGTGTCAAGCCATCGGGTTCCTGGTCTTCTTCTTCATCTTTTTGTATCATACAGTAAGTGTTGATGAGCTTGAATTGAGCTGCATTTATCCTCTGAACAACTCTCCACCATGCTCCTGGTGAACATGCATAGAAAGATGGAAGAGAGGAAACAGAAGTGGTGTGTGATTGCTGGGACTAGCTACTAAAGATGAGCTAACATGGTTGGCTCCCTCCTTATTTGGCAAGCTATAGCGCTTATCAAAGAAGCTGCAGCAGGAGCCCGGATACCTAGAGCGCTCCCGATATCAGTTGTTCGGCGCCGTAGCTGCATGTGTCGCGGCTGTGTGACAGTCACAACAAACAGGTTCTCCATGCATATTTTGTGACTGTCACACAGCCGCGACACATGCAGCTGCGGCGCCGAACAGCTGATCATCAGGAGCACGACAGGTATCCGGGTTCCTGATGCAGCTTCTTCAGTAAGCGCTATTGCTTGCCGAATAAGGAGGGAGCCGACAATGTTCGCTCATCTCTACTAGCTACACCGAGTTGTTACAATTTCATATTTTGTCAGTAAAATGAAAAATATGCTAATAAAACATAAAACAATTACTGAAAAATTCTAATAAACTAGAAACAAATCCCTTGGCCAGTTTTCAAATCCCTCACTCTGTCTCAATTTACTTGTGACTAGCTTGTGGCTAGCAGTTTGCTATCTATCTATCTAGCTATCTATCTATTTATCTATCATCTGTCTAACTATCTGTCTATCTATCTATCTATCTATCTATCTATCTAAGGTATCACTGCTAATTATTCCATACACAATACACATTAACACTTGGCCAAGGCAAGAAAATCACTGTCATACAACTCTAGCAGATTGTTACCTAGTAGGAGAGTAAATGAATTGTGTGACATTATCTGCTGGGGAAGAGAGACGGAAGACACTGATACATATTGAAGAGAATCTGTCAGTAGGACCAATCATTCTAAGCCATTATATGAACATGTAGGTCATAGAAAGTTGAATAAAATAATCTTGATATTTGTAATTCAATGTCTTATTCAGGTTTTTCTAAATATGTAAAATAGCTCTAAGGATATAGGGGTCAGACACTAATCTGCATGGGAATCTGCCCCCAGAGATATAAATAAAAGTAGATACCAGTGTGAGACATGTAATGACTGACATTCTGCTCATCTGATCTACATGCCTCAAACCGGTAACCCTGCATGTCATTTATAATTATCTCTGGAGGCAGATTCTCAAGTAGATCTGTGCCTTGCCCGCAGTTCTTAAAAGATCATTTACATATTGAAATACATTTGGATTTCTCTGGAATAAGACATCAGATCATAGATATCAAGGTATTATTTTATTCAGCATCCCATGAACTTATATTTCAACAGCCAAATAAAATGTTGCAGTGCTCTATCAATTTCTAGTTCATGCTCTTTTAGAAGCTCCTTTTAACTGCTGCTCAGAAGAGATCCTCACATTATAGTCAGGCAGTCTTTGTAAGAGAATTTCCTTGAGTATGTGGGTTAGTAGAAGAGCTTTCAACAGGGAAAGTCCCTTACACAGACTGTTCTAGTGTACATTTTTTTAATTCCTTGGGGATGAGTAAATAAAAACAAAAAACAGTAAGTACTCTTCTTATGTAAAGCTTTTATTTTACATTGTACATTGATTCCTTTTTTCAAACTGGCTATAGATCCACTTGCTTTTGTCTAATGTCAGCAGAAGTAGAGTGAGGATTTCAACCAATATAATACTTTTTTCCCCCAAAATTAAAGATGCCAGAAGTATCTTGCAATCATTTATCTTCCTCTCTCTTTAAAAATTAAATCTGCAACTGTAATAAACAGATCTATTAATGTGAAGTCAGCATTTTATTGGGCTGACAGAAATCTTTGTGGCCAGATAAAGAGATTTTGTAGCTCTTTACACTGTACTTGAACCCAGAAGAGTGTGATAAAAACTGATTTGACAAGATGAGAAAAAATGGACAAAAGAATTAAGAAAACAACTTGCTTGTATTAGTCGTGGATGAAGACAATCAGATGTCCTATTACATATTAATATTGGCAAAAGGCTTGCACTATACACTACATAGCACTTTCCAGGGGTAGTGACTTTGAAGGAGACCAAAGGTGATGGAACATTAATCATAAAGTCTAACATGATTTGAACTGCTGAACAGGAAAAGGTTACATATGGCGTAGTTCGCGTGTTACTCACAGAAGGCAATTTATTGCACAGAACCATGTCAGACGTGTAAATTAAACCCCTGGGTTTGGACGACATTAAAGACAATAGTACAACGTGTTAAAAATTGCTGACCCTGGATATGAATTTTGTATGATGCATTATACCGTACTTTGACAGGGCCAAATATTGGCCGAATGATACAATTGAACCTCACATATCTCGTACTATCTATTTTATACCATATTTTATTATCTTTTTGCGCCTTCAGTTTTTTGTTGGCAAAATGTAGTGCTATCATTCATGGCAGATGTAATTTTGCTAAGTATTCTATCTATTTGTCAGTGTTTGGGTCCATTAAGTGTATGTAGTGTATATGTAAATTGGAGACTCACATACATAGTTCCCAACACGATCCTGTTATAATAAAATAATAAATCACAGACGTGCCAGACTGGGTATTCTGAATTCCCATAATTACTAAGGCTTGAGTCACTGACCTGTGAAAAGGCACAATGATCTAAGTTCCACATTCATAAACATTAAAATGTCAATGCTGCTATAATTTATGTTTCCTTCTTGCTTTCAAGTATTTTTATATTTGTAACAATAGGTAACATTCTATCAATCATCACCCTATTTTGTATTGTATAGTTTGAAGCAAAATCTCTATATCTTTCCTTTAGTATTTGGTGAAATATTTTTAGTTTTTTAGTTTTAGCTCTATGCTAGATCCAGAAAATACAGTATTGAGTACTCCATATGCTTTTCTTTAAGGATTAGATCAAATGTCCCATATTTTATCACATAGCCAACGGTAGCAGAATAGTGATCCATTTATGATGCTTAGATCTTCTTAAATGAGGATGGTCAAAGTCCTAATAGCTGGCAGTTTATTGCAACAGCCCTCCCGTCTCTCTCCAATGACTTTGTACAAAGGTGCCTATATTTTACTTGAGTCTCAATGAGGAGAAATAGTTATTTCCACATACTCAAAAACGTATGTAATTTTATATTATGTTGGATTTTTCAAGATTTTTTTTACCCATTTTTTAGCGACTTTTATATGTATCAGACATTCCCACATTGTAAACCTTCCTATAGGAAATATATCATGTTTACGCAAACTTGAGAAAGCGAATTTGCATCAATTTCCCAAAGAATATTATCTCTAAGACTTCCTACATCATTGGACTTGTATATAAAAAGTCAGTAGTGTCCTGTACTGATTTGGGGCAATAACTCCAATAAAGATCTCTAGGGACGGATATCTATGGTTTGATGAAAACGATACTCAGGTTAAAAACTCTGAGACAGACATCGTCTTAAAGATTATCTATTGGTGGAAGTAGAGAGATAGATTTGTTTTTCCTAACTTAAGTTGTTGTACTCTTTTTTTATCCATGGAGCATAAGCCTACCTACATTAGCTGGTCCAGTAGAAGGAGATCAATTCCTCCTGAAAGCATAGTTAAAGGGTTATTCCCAGAATCACATTATTTTTCAAAAAGCACAGTAAATGCATTGTCACAGTTAAAACACTGAGTAAGTCCAAGTTTCTTTCTTGCATCTTTGTCTCTTTTTTCATCTCTGCCTTTCTGTGCATTCAACTTCACATTACAGAATAGGCAGTCCTAATTTTATGTGCTAAAACGACATTTCCCCAAGAGCACTTGCTTCTCCTCAGTGCTGAAACCCCTCCCGATTTACTGTGTGCTCCTCTCTGAATTATCATTAAGCTAATCGAAGCTTAACCCATTTTATCTTCACATTTTACATCAGTAAAATTGCCTATGTGGTTTTACATTATTAGCAGATTATAGCAGAGCTGCACTCCTCTACAATGGCAGTACAGAACTGTGCTTGTTTCCTCCTACAGATAGATCAGTTTTGTGAAACTGCAAATGCTGCTTCACTGATACACACAGCAGAAGATAATGCTCTGTCATATGCATCATTAGAGTTGCCTTTGCAGTTTCACTTCACTGCTCTTTCTGCAGCAGGTAACAAACACAGCTCAACTTATCTCAGCCCCTGTACACAGAACCCCCTACCACAGCATAGCTCTGTTTTTAGCCATGCTAGACAGAGCCCCAACATGAAGTTCATTGCTGCTTTCTGCCCTCTCCTTCTGTATATGTCATCTCCCATCCCCTGTACACAGAGCCATCTTTTTTCAGTAAATCTCTTTTAACCCTCACGTACAGCCCCATCATGCAATACATTGCTCCTTGTAGTTAACAGCACACAGCCACATTGCTGCTCCCTGGTATAACCTCTCAGCATTTTAATAAAGAAGGCTAAGTCCATTTCTGCGAAATTATCCCTCACAGCAGAAGCTCCTTTCTATACGCTTCCCAGAGTAGTGCTTTGCTGTCAGGAATCCAGCTGGGAGAGACTGCACTGTGCATGATCGACTATGAGCATTGAACTACTGAAAGATGGTTCCAATGGCAACTGAAGGATACATAGAATCTGTGGGACATCCCCTTAGTGGGGTAATATGTATACAACAGGACAAATTTATAAAATGTTATAGTGGAACAAATTAATATATATACTTATATAGACTTAGCATCCAAGTAGTCATTCCAAATGGTCATCACAAACACGATAACCTGCACAAATAATCTTTTTACAGAAACTGTCCAATTAAGCCAGGCAGCACAGTGGCTCAGTGGTTGTCACCGTATCATTACATTCTCTCTTTGTTTTCATGGGTTTACTTCCACCCTCCCAAAAAATATTGCTAGGGAATTTAGATTGTGAGCCCCAATGCACTGATGATATTAATGTCTGTAAAGCTATGTGGAAATAATTGTGCTACTTAAGCAAAAACAAAAATAAAAACCCTTTTTTATGGATTTTCTGTGAATTTACGGATGTTGTGAACCCAACACAGGTGTATGTAGGTGCTTGGATGTCATAGTCACAGTGGTCCCCATGGCCCTACTCATAGAATTGCTAGTGAAGGGTATAATTACCCAGATTACTATTCTCCAAACTAAGTAGCGTCACCAGTGCCAGCCACATTGTAACTGATATGTTCTTCTGATGAACCTATAGTGTATGCCAGGGGGAGTTGTCAATCCCCATATTAGTATATAAGTAAAATATATAAATTCCTATACTCCTCAATTTGTATTAAAAGATGTCATATCACTACATCTATTAATTGCTGCTCTTACATAGGCCAGCATGCCAAAGCTCCTTGTAATTATTTTTTTTCTTTACCAATGTGATTAAATGAAGATTAAATACATTTTGGCTTTTTAAATATATTGAAATTGGACTGTTTGTCAGCAAGTCAGAGCTCGGCTTTAATTTGGATGAACTTAGGATCATCCTATATTTGCAGTATCAAGTATTGACTATTATTTTTTCTTTTAATCGATAGGAACAAAATTTTAGCCAAATAAGCAGGAAACACTTTTACAATCTGTCGATAGTGGATACATTAAGATAAAATATGACTTTTAATATCAATGCACCAGTGTGTGTCTCCTCTGCAGATCAATCTCTGAACATCTGCGAGTGCGTAGTAATGCACCAAGGGAACATCATCTGCCTCATTTCAGGGAATAAAGGAGAAGCATCAAGAACCGAGTAATGTTTCATGAAACTGCTCAGATTTTTAAGCAGCCTACACCGTAAAACAGGTCTTTTTCTCGAATTTCGAATTGAGAGCTCTCATGGGGTATTGCTGTGAAACTTTTTTTAAACATATCCTTTTACTTAAGCAAAAGAAATGGAGAGAACACAATACCTTGCACATCATTCTAACAGCGTCCTACAGATGTCAACCTATTGATTGCCGAGGCTGCAGATTAACTATTGCCAAAGAAAATGCAACGAGTGTGAAACAGAGAATTATTAATTACTTAAAGGAAACATAAATCTGGATACATTCCCTATGCATGTCTATGCCTTTTTTATTTTGATTTTGCAATAATTGTCTTTTGTAGCTTTTTTACTGCGTTTCTGCAATTCTGCATTTTATAAACATGCTCTACTCTTGTTCTGGGGATGACATTTTTTCTGTCATTTTCTGATCTATAAGACTGAAAAGGCCCAGACAAAAAATAGAGGTGCAAATAAAAAAAATGATTAAAAAATGCATGAAATATGTTCCTGCATTTTGTTCTTTTAATGCTGCATATTGTGTTACTACTTATTCACTGATCTGCCTTTTCTCTATATTTTAATAGTATGATTGTTTGCTTTTTCAAATATGCAATTATTTTGTCTTAATTTATTTTACATTTTTTTGTGCTTTGTTTTTCACAAAAGCCTTGCTATGTTTCGGTAACTTTTCACTTTTCTGTCCGGAAGCAAATAACTTCATATCATAATTGTGGGTATTACTGTATAATTTTGGTTCTAAAATCAATTATTTAACTGGCTGAATAATCACTCAAGATATTCACATTTAAACAAACTGATCAGCAGCGTGAGACGAAAATCTCATTTTTATTTGTCAAATGGCTATTAGGCATTTGGAAGCAGCCATGTGTAGAAAGGAGTAAATATAAAATGGAAATCAAAGTATGAAGCTTGTGGAATTGCAATACGTCTAACCAAGAAATACCATGAAAGTAACCTTTTCAGTGCTGCATATATTTTAGGACTTTAATTATGGATTAACATTTTTAATAAATATTTGTATTTTTTGTTTTATTTTTACTTCTTTTCTTTTGTATTTTCTCGTATGGGCAGTTAATAATGGGATAAACCATAGGTATATGGACAATTTCTATAAAAAAATTCATAGAATCATAGAATGTCAGGGTGTGTGCACACGCTGCGGATTCTGCTGCGGAATTTTCTGCGCGGATTTGTCTAAATCCGCAGATAATTCCCCAGGTCAAAAGACCTGCGGTTTATCTGCAGATTTTCTGCGGATTAGCCTGCAATTTTCCCCTGCGGTTTGACACCTGTCATGGAGCAGATGCTAAACCGCTGCGGAATCCGCACAAAGAAGTGACATGCTGCGGATTTAAAACTGCAGCAAATCCGCACGGAAAATTTCGCACCATGGGCACTGCATTTTTCTTTTTGCATTGCCTTAAATGGTACTGTACACCGCAGCATAAACTGCTGCAGATCCGTAGGGCCAAATCCGTTGCGGATCCGCAGCAGAATCCACAATGCGTGCACACACGCTTAGAGTTGGAAGGGACCTCCAGGGTCATCGTGTCCAACCCCCTGCTCAATGCAGGATTCACTGAACCATCTCAGGCAGATGTCTGTCCAGCCTCTGTGTGAAGACTTCCATGGAAGGAGAACTCACCACCTCTCATGGCAGTCTGTTCCACTCATTGATCACCCTATCAAATCCATGTGGATTTTTTTTCATCACATTTATTTCTCACATACAATGGTAAATTATATGAGCAAAATGCTTGGTTGGAACTAATCATTTTTGGAGCCACAAACATGTCAATTATCATTAAAAGGGGCATCCTGTTTAGAAAATCCATTTCAAAATAACCAGTTGGGTCATTTTAAGTTAACATACAGAAATTTTCTCATTACAAATCTTTATTAACTGGATCAGACACTGTTACATGAACAGTAATTTCAATGAGCAGATTTTTTCTAATCTGTTTCAATTTTCTTTATTTACTATTATAAAGTTTTAATTTTATTTTAAATTTTTTTATGGGACAGCCACCTTGCATGTATCTCTATTAACAGCATTTAGAGATGTGCTTTACTGCAGTCATATGGACCATAGACCGCAATGGTCAGTCACTGAAACAGTAACTTCTATAGGAGCTTTCTCTAAGCATGCCCTAATTTGGGCATTGGTCATTGCGAGGAGTTGAGCTGTGACCATCCGCTATAGTGAATTGTGGATTCTGTGTAATATACTGTATATAGAGGTCTTTAATATCTTATCCTTTCTGTAACGATAACAAAATAACTATTAAAAAAATACTTGCTGATTCCCATCCCTAGGAATCAAATTTAATCAACTTTCATGGGGTGAGCACTCCAATTAGAATTGTAGAAAACAGACAACTCCCCAAAATTTCTAGATTCCTTTGAATCAATATTAATTGTAAATGAGCTAATCAACAAAGCCTTCTAAAGTGTATATGGTAGCCCAGGGAGCAGCACATCAGGACATCTCTTACAATCTTATCCAATTAGTGAGCAAAAAAGTTAGTTTGTTGCATGAAAAAAATAGATATATACAGATATACAGTATATATGTACATATAATCTACATCCATAGTATGTATAATCTACATCCAAGGGCAAAGCAAGCCAGAAAATATGTTAAACCTTAGATTCCTCAAAGTATCCCCTCTTTACTTTCTTGACAGCTTTACATATGCATGGCATTCCTGTAAGCAGCTTCAACAGGTAGTCACCTGGAAAAGCTTCCAAGGAGCAGGTATCCAATGAGCAGATCTTCTGATGCTGGATACACCCATTTACAATTGAATCCATCTTGCCGCCAACTCAAGCTCCACATCCCTGCGCTCCCGGATAAATATCATGCTTCTTTCTGGTGAGCTGGATAAAACCTTTTTTTCTATTTTGTAACTTTGACCTCTGCATGCCGATTAGCAATGTAGTTTACAAAACTTAAATTTTTTATAGATTGAAGAATGTTTAAAATATTTTGACCTGCTAACAATTTTTTGCAAAAACTTTAAATTAATATATTTGATCTGACATTGTAGTAGAAATGGCAAGGCTATGTGCTGCATTTTAGATGATCAATTGGTAAAAGTGTAATATTTGTAGAAAATATTTCTTACATCATAGCTCATTTCTATTTTATTTCACTAGGCTTTTGTTCAAAGATTTTACGTCTAAGAAAATTACTGCACTATTCTATACAAATATTACTGTTAGAATGTCTGAGCAGATGGCACATGATTTAATTATTTAAAGAACACTAAAGACGGACTCCATATGACATACAATGCACTGGCAATCACCGCAAAAGAAAGTAAACTAATTTTGCCCTCAATGGTTTTAAAGTGATTGTCTTCAGAATATAAGTTTATACAGGTGCTACTCACAAATTAGAATATCATCAAAAAGTTAATTTATTTCAGTTCTTCTATACAAAAAGTGAAACCCATATATTATATAGAGTCATTACAGACAGAGTGATCTATTTCAAGTGTTTTTTCTGTTAATATTGATGATTATGGCTTACAGCCAATGAAAACTCAAAAGTCATTATCTCATTAAAGTAGAAAAATGAACAAAAAACACCTGCAAAGGTGTTAGGCATCGAGTTCCCGCCACAGCACAGGGGGAATCTCAAGCCATGTCCTCTGCAGTCTCCCGTTCTTCTGCAGCTGCAGAGGTTCCCGCTCAGCAGAGATGTCGGTCCCAGCATCTTGTCCAGACTAATGTTAGGCTTCTGGTTGCTCCTCCAGGCTCAGCTATTGTATCATGCATGAGTCAGCGGCGAGCAGACGCCCCTGGGACTAAGTCCTGCTTTTCTCCTACTGAGCATGCCCATGGGACGATCTCTCATTGGAGGTTGGAAGTCACATGCTCAGGTCCTGTTGCTGCTCAGATTGGACCACCAGGAAGGTCCCGGAAGGCTGCAACTGTACAAGGATTGCATGGCCGCCCAGCCATGTGCTAATATAGAACAGGATTATAGACCATGTGGAGTGAGTTTTGTATGCATGTATGATTGTCTCAGGTGAAAGACTCATTATGAAACCCCTACCCTTGGTATGCATGAGTTGCGTAGCCTAGTCCGTTAGCGCCCAGGCTGAGGTACAAGTAGGAGACAGAGTCAGAGACTGGCATCAAGGTCAAGTGGTGGCTTGGTCTGTAAGCCACGGTGCACTTGGTCCACACTCCACAGTCACCAGCATCAATTAGGGGCGTCCACAGTTGCAACGCCGAACACTTAGTAGGTCTAGAGGGACACTGACCCTGTGTCCTTGGGGCTGAGTTCTGTGACCATTTACTGAGCATCTACCTTGCCGAGCTCTGTGAGCTTTAACAGGCTCAGGCATTTATGTTCTGCAGTAGTGCGGCTCTGTGAAGCAACAGAGTCCACCCCTGTACACACCGAGTGACGTCAACCCTCATGTGTTCTTCTATTATACCGCCATATAGTGTCCTCCATTACAGAGCAGCAGTTTACCACCTCTGCACAGTGGACCCCGGGCTGCAATCACACCTTATTTCCATCTTTTATGATTTGGTGCGTTCCGCCAGCCCTAACAAAAGGCTTCCTAAGTGTTTATAAAGGTCCCTTAGTCTGTATCAGTAGGCTCCACAATCATGGGGAAGACTGCTAACTTCACAGATGCCCAGAAACCTGTAGTTCTGTTGTAAATAGAGATGAGCTATTCTAACCTATTGTGACCAGTTGTTCCAATAAAAGCCATGCATTTTCCCTGCAGCAGCTACTATCGGAGAAATGTAATGTGATGTATACATGGAGGGCTCAAATCTGCCAAAGTTCTTGTTCATATAGGGAAGGTGTTCTGAGTGTCAGAAGACCCACTAAAATATCTGTAACCTCTTTTAGAGTAGCAGAAATGAAAGCTATATTTTTGTAATTATCCTTTTAGTAGTGAAGTTTATGAAGAAAACAAAAACAGATTGTTTTCCCTACTGGAGAATTTAAATGAATTAAATGTTTAGTCAACCAAATCCCAACTTCTGAAAGCATCTTTAAACATGTTCGAGGATGAAGAATACACTCAAGAATAAAGATATTTTTCTATTTTTATTAAAGCCATGACAATTTTTAGAACTTTAATGAGAAGGATATGTACCCAGGACATGTTTTAATTACCCATGTATTTTATAAAGAAATGGTACTGCTGGACATTTTGTCCATGATACAATCTAAATGAGTGCAATCATGAACAAATTGCATAAATATTTTATCCCTGTCTGACTGTGAGCTTAATTATCTTGCAGCTACAAAGCCAGGACCATGAGAACTCCTCCACATGTCATGTAAAAATGTTTCTCTTTCAAAGTAATGTTATTTTCCTGATTTGAAGACTCTATTAAGATGTTTATGTTCAAGTTCTCAACCTGCTGTTGTTGCGGGGGAGACATTAATACTTGAACTCTAATCTTCAATGTTTTAGCTTTAAAGCACTTGAGTATTTTTTTGCTACAGATTATATTCAATAAACCATTATAGTTTCTTTGTGAAGCACATTGGTCATGCAGCAGGTGAGTGTATTAAGAACCATCTCCATCTTCTGAAAATGAATTTCAACTAACTCTGCAGTTGCTTTGTAGCGAATCAAAGGAAAAATGCATTGAAATTGGTTCAAACTAATTGCCTTCCAAATACTGCTGTTCTGCATTATCTGCCATTAAGTAAATGGTTTTCAACATTTACTGTAACTGTAAAAAATAGATTTATTCTCAAATAGTGGAGATTTTAAATGTGTAAGTTTTATTGTTGGTAAATGGAAAAACGATGAGATAGCCATTTTCTGTTTTTTTATTTTATTTCTTCCTCTCCTTCTTCCCAAAGCCATAACGTTCATATTTTTCCATCAATATGGCCATATGAGGGCTTGTTTTTGGTGGGACGAGTTGTACTTTTGAATGGCATTATTGATTTTACTGGGTCGCCCTCCCAGGGCTGTGGGGTACTCGGTACCGGGCTGGTGTCAGGGGGATGTGTCATAGCAGCGGTGACCCGGTCCGTGGCCCTGGGCGCCCAATGTAAAAAAGGGGGAGATTGGAAATGATGGAATGTAGTTAATGAAATAGTTCGTGACGTGACCTGTGGTGTTCGGCAAGTGAGATGTTAGGCCGACGCTGCATGCAGATCCTCTGGGGCTGGTGGTGTGTTGCAGCCAAGATGGTGAAGATCCCCACAGGTGGAGCTGTAGCCCCAGGGCAGTGTAGCTGTAGGGGGAGAGGAGAGGCACAGGCGGTGTAGAAGCTGGTACCCAGATGCAGCGGTGCTGGGTGCGTTGGCGCAAGAATGAATGGAGGACACCAGGGCTTGTAGTTCCAAAGCTTTACTCACAGTCTGTAGTACACACAGGTGCCTGCCTCCGCGCTATGTCCTCCGGGTCAGGGACTCAATCAACCTCCAGGCTAGATGGAATGCTCCCTTCCAATACTCCGCCAACATGTGCCTTTCTGAACGTCTCCTCTTATAGCGCCTTTAAGTGTGAAGTACTCCCAGTACTGAGTTACACTGGAGTGCCTCCTGACAGATCTTCCCAAGAACTCTACTTGTACGGCAGACAGCTGTAGCCTGCTTCGGGGGACTCCTTTTTCCTAAGTCCCGGCTCACTATCAATGTTGCTGTTGTGCCCCCAAGTCTTAGATGCATCTTAATACCATGCACACGGTCAAGCAGTCCAGTACCAAAGGCAGCAAAGCAACCCCAAAACATCAGGGAACCTCCACCATGTTTGACTGTAGGGACCGTGTTCTTTTCTTTGAATGCCTCTTTTTTTCTCCTGCAAACTCTAAGTTGATGCCTTTGCCCAAAAAGCTCTACTTTTGTCTCATCTGACCAGAGAACATTCTTCCAAAACGTTTTAGGCTTTTTCTGGTAAGTTTTGGCAAACTCCAGCCTGGCTTTTTAATGTCTCGGGGTAAGAAGTGGGGTCTTCCTGGGTCTCCTACCATACAGTCCCTTTTCATTCAGACGCCGACAGATAGTACGGGTTGACACTGTTGTACCCTCGGACTGCAGGGCAGCTTGAACTTGTTTGGATGTTAGTCAAGGTTCTTTATCCAACATCTGCACAATCTTGTGTTGAAATATCTTGTCAATTTTTCTTTTCTGTCCACATCTAGGGAGGTTAGCCACAGTGCCATGGGCTTTAAACTTCTTGATGACACTGCGCACGGTAGACACAGGAACATTCTGGCCTTTGGAGATGGACTTGTAGCCTTGAGATTGCTCATGCTTCCTCACAATTTGGTTTCTCAAGTCCTTAGACAGTTCTTTGGTCTTCTTTCTTTTCTCCATGCTCAGTGTGGTACACACAAGGACACAGGACAGAGGTTGAGTCAACTTTAATCCATGTCAACTGGCTGCAAGTGTGATTTAGTTATTGCCAACACCTGTTAGGTGCCACAGGTAAGTTACAGGTGCTATTAATTACACAAATTAGAGAAGCATCACATGATTTTTCGAACAGTGCCAATACTTCTGTCCACCCTCTTTTTTATGTTTGGTGTGGAATTATATCCAATTTGGCTTTAGGACAATTTTTTTGTGTTTTTTCATTTAAGACAAATTAAATGAAGATAATAAAACAAAAGAATTTGTGTTTGCAATCATTTTCAGGAAGAAACTGAGTATTATCTGACAGAATAGCAGGGGTGTCAATACTTTTGGCCACAACTGTATGTGTAGCAGAAATCCTGATCTCCTATGAACGTTGGCCACGAGCCAGTATTCATAGGAGGACTTCTGCAGACCTTGGCTGTTGTGGCAATACATAGGTGCCCCGTTATGATGTGACAGGGGCACTGATGGGTGGCCGGATTGACTCGCTTTTGATGAGCAAGTGTTAAATCTCACTGTCAGAGATTGATAGCGAGATTTACCTGGCTAAGGCTGGGGTCCCACTGCCTTAATGCATTCCGTTTAACAGATTGCGTTACACCGCGGCATAACGCGATGTAATGCAAACCGATAACGCTGCCATTAACTTCCATTGCGCTAGTGGATGCGGGCTCTAGGGGTCCGTCACTGCTAGCGCAGATAAAGCACCTGCACTAGTGGGCTCACATAACGCTCTGCGATGAATGGATGGACTGCATTAACGCTATGTAAACCTGGTCTAACAGCTCTGATATACTCATGGCTGTTAAAGGTACATGACATCTGATTAAATCAGTTGTCATGTGCAGGGAAAGATGAAGTTTCACATGGATACCTTGACAAGGAGGGGCCAGGAGATTGCACCATCATGTTGCACAAAGCCCTGCACGTATTAGATCTTGTTCACCTTCCTTTTAGTAGTGCAGGTCTTCCTTGCTCTGTATTGCAAGGGTTAATCAGGTCTGTCTATCTCTGGAAGCTCTCCATACTGAATTGTCTCAGTATTCAGTGTTTGCCACTTCTTTCAGATATATATGCTCACCACATGCTGGTGATAGTTTTCATCTGGTTTGGTTGTGAAGGAGTAGTCTGAATTAGTAGCAGTGGGTTGGTGCTATTTCTGGACATATCATCGTGGATTTGGGTATTGTGTCTTTTATCCTATTCCTCTTTCCCATTACGTTTATCCCACCTACTGTTCCTTTGATTCTCACTCACTTGTTTTGTGAGTGTATTTGTATGATTAGTTTTCTTTTATCCTGGTCTGTTTCCCCTTTCTGTCACGTTACTGTTATCCTATACACTTCCATACCTCCCTGGGTGGGAGAGCAAACAGATGACTGTGCATTTAGAAGCATAGCAAGATATGAGACCCCAGCATCTCCACCTTCAGGGGTATTTGGGAGAACAGGGATAGCCTAGGGTGCTCCAAGCTTGAGCGACAAGGAAGGAGCACAATGTTATGGGAAATCCTGCTACAGAATCGTGACATGCGGGCTCCGCATCGGACATTGCATCAATGTCAGGGACACGACATATGACATGAATATATGTGATATGTTGTTATGGAGTTAAAAGAAATTCTAACTTTATGTTAAAATAGCACTTTCCAAGGTGCTCAACACTACATCGGAATTTTCACAACTGCTGTTAACAATTATTTTTTAACGTTCGTGGCCTTTACAAATAATACAAATAATACATGCATTCTATAATTTGTCTAATAAATAAGTGACTGTATTGGGTTTATTGCAATGCGATATACAATACTATATGTGGTACAGTAAAGGGTGTTTTACTGGATGGGAGATACATTTCTCCCAGCAGATTAATGTTTGGCAGGACCTGCGATGATGTCATGGTCACGTGATCAGCCCATGTGATGTCTACCTCACTGGTGGGAGGGGTTATGGGCTATGTAATGGAGGCTGGTATTTGGCACATGGTGAGTGTGTGTCTGGAAGTTACAGGAACTTGGCTGGACTTAGCCTGAACTTGTATACAGAATCCCCGTGCTGCAGGACTATAGCAGCAAGACTCTCAACAACCCTGGGAATGGCACCTGGTGGATGCCGCAGGACCTGGCAGCCACTTAGTTAACCCTGTCCCATGCAAGGGGTGAGTCTGGGACCAGTGGTTCTCCAAGCTGGAGTATATTTATGTTTTTCCTTATTTTCTGTTAACCTGCTGTTTGCAAAGTGACATTAAACCACTGAAATTAGACTTTAAGCCTGTGTGTTGCCTCGTTACTGCTGCCCTGCCATTACCTACCAGAGCGGATCCCTACATATAGTACTATGCAAAGATTTTAGACATGTAAGGAAACATTGCTGCAAAGTTAGCATTTTTTAAAAAAAAAGTATTAATAGAGTATTCTTATGAATGAACAAAATGCAAAGTGAATGAACTAAAGTGAAATGTAAATCAAATCAACTACTGTGATGACACAACATAGAACATTGTTCATATGTGGGTCACCTGGTTACATACCTTACTGCACTCTGTCAGCTTCCTAAGCTTGTCATTACCTCCTCTCTCTGGGTGCCGGACAAAAGCGGAGTGGTACTGGTGGGAGTAGTCGGACTTGGAACCCTTGAAGTTGCCAATGATCTGGTGAGCCAGCTGAAGGTTGAAATTCTGTATTTTGCACCATCTTGGGTGTTTTCTGAGACAGTTCTATGTTACTGTCTGTTGGTGGTTCAATAAGTTATTGCCACACTGTTTTACCCTCACTCTGTGTTTGAGTGGTATTCTGCCCATGGGAAAGGAGTGCAGGCATTCAGCGGGATGAGCCCTGGTCTATGCGGTCTTTCTTAAGACAGTTGGGCCAGCGGATAAGAGTACTCACTGACCCTCTTGTCTCCACAACAACCATTTGCCTTAAAGGGAATCTGTCACCTCATTTTTCCCCTATGAGATGCGGCTACCGCCATCAGGGGATTATCTACACTCTATTTGAAAATGGACCCCGTTGACCATAAGAGCTTACACTCTGCAGAAGAGAAAGACTTACCCAGTGACTCTGAAGATGGAAAATGACTCTGAGGTACAAACTGTGCTAAACTGAGAACCATTGATCTGTGTTTGCCCAGGCATTGACCACCACTGTAAAAGGTATGATAATCCTCTAGAATTCATAGCTGCAAGGCATTATGGAAAGTCCATGCGGCAATGCAAAATGACATTTGCCTCCTCTCTGATGCTTCAGTGCTGGGAAATGGAGTTGGGAAATTTTCTTTTTTTTGGAAACCACAAATCAAATCTCTAAATGTTCAAATTAGCATGAAATCGCAAATTTCATGATATTTCAATCAAACTTGATCCTCCGTAAATCCATCCAATCACCTCTAGTTTCAAAGTACACCCCTGTCCACGACTAATAAATAGTTAAATAAAATATTGATAACTTTACAACAAAAGGTTAAGAATGTATATATCATTTACTAGTCATTATTTTTTTAAAGCTGCTATTGTATGCGTTTGCTCTGAAATGATTTGATTCATAATGAATAATTATGCTATAAAAGTCCTAATTTCACAGAGCAATGAAAAAGTTTTGACCACCTGAATTTTTTAATTTTTTATTAGGATTGTCAAAAACAAATTGACTTTAATTATACCAGCAAAAGTTCCATATTACAGGATTTAGTCCATTTCCATTAATAAAAACCAAAAACAGGGAAGCACCAGACAAAAATAAAATTAATAGAAAGTTTTATTAAATATGCCCCCTTTGGAAGAAGTGAATCAGTGAAACGTGCGTCGGGGTTTTTCTATCTCCATGCCACCAACTGATAGGCATATATTGGATTTGTTTATCTAAGCTTCTGGCTAGTTTATAACCAGGTACTCTCATTATATGCACCTCATCCCTATACTATGCACTTTACTAGCGTTATTGCTTGATATAAATTGGATATTTTTCTAGTGGGATATTCCCTGCACTTAGGGATTTCTTAGCACTATGCACTTTTCAGTATGACACTTTGAATCTATGACCTTATTTAGCATTATGCATTTTATATATTATATTGTTATGTCATGGATATAAATCGGTATGTATTAATCCTAGCCCATTACACTTATATCCACTTGGATTGTTGCTACAGGCGTGAATATGGGGTTGGGATCATATTCTATACTTTATTAAGTAATTTTTTGTGTGCATATATTGTCCATATTGGTTTATGTATACCGCCTTTGATTGCATGGAGCACACTCTGCCATGTTTTGTATGACTTTGTGATTCAATTTTAGGATTGTATTTAATAAAACATTCTATTAATTTTATTTTTGTCTGGTGCTTCCCTGTTTTTGTTTTTTGTGTTGCTATTGGAAGCTTGGCGGCAATTATTATTGGTCGTTTTCTTTGGGTTTCTCAATTCCATTAATAGCTTAAATATACATTTACAAATCAAAGGTGATGACATTTGCATATCGCACAAGTACAATGGGAATTAACAGCATTATGGAAGTGGTTTCAGATTTATAGCCATTTTTATGCCATTTACTAGTAATTATGTATTATCGGTTTCAGAGCGGTTTCCTTAATTCGTGAGCAATGTAAACTGAAATTGTCTTAGTTTTAATGAATGACTCTGTACTGGAGACTTTAATTGTAGCAGTTGCCTTAAACCTAGATTAATACTTATGAGACTGCTAATGAAATTAATTTGAGATTTGGTGACCATGATTCTGATGAATTAGCCGGTAACCTTGTATAAAATTGCTTGTGTGGTACATTAGTGGCCTGCTGTAAATAATGATCCTGCACTTGTTTCATTCCACCACAGTTCTCTTGTTGAATTATTTATAGCATGTTTTATAAGGAACCTTCGTGTTTATTCTTTCTTACATTTGCCTGGCTCTTAATTCTGTTCTGGCAAATAAAAAGCACAGCCAGTTTAATTTTTTAGCATCTTACAGCAGCATATTGAAGAACATAGAATAAGCGGGGGACGGGAGATTTAGGAATGTGTAATATCTTTGTTTAAATTCAAATATTTTAGCAGGAAGCATTTCAAACATAGAAAGTGATCACACAAAGATCAGGACACTTAAAGTCCTCCAACAAAAGTCTCAGGCTGCCAGTGACTGCTGAAATATGACTATTTCAGTGCCCTAATTTCCAAGTTCCTGACAAGTTGCACGCAAGTCGCATGCAACTAGCATTTAACTCTATGACAAGTGTGTCGCACGCACCAGAAAATAAAACACACATGAAAACATATCGTGGGTCACATTATGATGCCCTAAGAAAATCATTATATCCAATTTTGCAATATGTCACTGCGATTTCAGTATCACGTGACACATGTCGCTAAGTGTAATGACTAGTCTTAAACTACTCCAAGGTTATCAGAGCGGCTCATGCTATATGAATAATTTGGTTCTTTGTCTAGTCTCAGTTAACACCCTTTATTAGCTGGATGATTTTGCACAAAATATTAGAAAATACATTTTTGCACAACCATGGAGCGCAGTTTGCATCTTAAAAGGGTTTTCGGATTTGGGAAAACATCTGTACCCTAGCTTCACTTTGGTTAAAAAAAATTGTATTTTACCATTTTACTATCCCATGGTTAAAGGGAACCTGTCAAAGAAAAAAAGCTGTTAACCTGCAGATATTGGTTTAACATACAGGATAATAGCATTATTAACCTGCCCGATGCACATACTTAGCTGAACTCAGATGGGAGAAAATTAACTTTATTCCCTCCGGCAGCCTTCCAGTTTAAGTCATGGGGAGGAGTTGGTGTGGGTTCAGTTACTGCAGTGAGTTACAACCCTTATTGAGTAAGTTGTAAAAAAGTGTCTAAAACTCTAATAAATGTGGTGCAAAACATGTAAGACAGCTTTTATTGTATAATTATACAGGCTAAAAAAAGGATATAGGTCAGGCAAGTTCAACCGTTTTTGATCAAATATACATTATTTATCACTAGATTATTTATTACTCATAGTGCCATTTGGTGTCAGAATAGCATCATGCCATTCATAAAGGGTGATATAGTGTCTGCCATTACTATCTCTTGCATAAGCACAACAACACAGATCGGTGGTTAGTTCTTCTAGATGTTTAGAATATTAAGTTCTAAAGTCGAGTTCTTTCAAGTATGCCTTTAACAATTGATACTGTTTTGAAGGCAAAGGATGGTCACACCAAATATTGATTTGATCTAGATTTTGTTTGTCAATTCATTTATTTTGTTCATCGATAAACTGCTAATTTTTAAAGCATTCCTAGTAAATTATAAGAGCAGACTGGCTACTTTAAAGGGAAGCTGGTGCTAGAAATCATTGTCTTATTCTATTAACCATCAATACAGCTAAGAAAATACATGCAGTTTATTGCTTTGCATCAAATGAGCTTTATAGGCAAGTACATTGCTGCTTGTAGGATTGCACCTAAATAAATCTATTATCATATCTTTAACAACTTCAATGACAGAGGATCATTAGCTGAGCAGAAGGCTTTAGCATGCTCAATAAAGTCCAGCAAGTGCCAGGACCATCTGCTAAAGAGAATTCCGCTTTGGGATCAGTTTATCACAAGTGCAGAGCTTGCTTTGAAATGGCACCAGGCAGGTGTCAGTGCATAGTGAGACACAAGTACTTAACAAAGAAGACACATCTCTCCAAATAAACATCAAGGACAGACTTAGATGCTGCAGGAAGTACAGGGATTGGACTGCAGAGAACTCTTTTTCTGATAAAGCCCTATTCAGACACTTTGAGATATCTTCAAGAATGATTGTTTGGAGAAAGTGATTGCTACCAGTAGTCCTGTGTCATGCCAACAGTAAAGGATCTTAAAATGATTCATGTGTGAGTTTCCTTTTCATCCAAGGGAGTGGTCTCTCTTACCACATTTCTCTGTTATTTGGTACATGTTGACCTTTACCTTTTGTGATACGTGAAATATTCTGTATTGAATACACATTTACATTGCATTAAGTGACAGGTAAACTAATCATTAGTGTCATGCTGAAGATGTAAGATGAATTGAGGAAAAAACCTTAAAGAGTAACCGTCATTTTCATTTTGTTTCATAAATCAATAGTACGTATGAAAATTGGCAACTTTGTAATATATCTAATGAGAAAAATCTATGGTACTTCTTTCTCTGCCAAATTTTGATGATGACTGATCAATATTATCAGAGAAAGAAGCAGATTTCTCTGATTAGATATATTACAAAGCTGCTTACTTTTATGCGTACTAATGATTTCTGAAATAAAAATTAAAACAACGGTTACTCTTTAAGTATACTGAAAACTGAAAATGTATCTGTAGCTGCACAGGAGCCTATAATCTATAAACTATGCACTGATGTGACTCTCAAAGGCAACCCAGGATCTGAGACATGTGAGACAAGTGAGCTGTTCGGAATAGATCTCATACTGATAGGAGGCTATCAATCATTCTGTTTAAAGGAACCTGACAAGAGACTCATGCTGCCTGAACCATGGACAGCATGGACCAGATACTCTGAGAAGTCGGCCAGTGAGTATACCCATATAATAGGGAGAATGTCACACCTTATAAGTCTAGTGAAACAGAGAAATCATTAGGTCCTGCCTCAGACTATCTGAAATGGATAATCTGGCCATTCAAAGTTTGGCTTCTCGTAAATTCTGCTGCATTTCAGTGTAAAATATACATAAATGCAGCATTTAACAACCTCTATCCATATAGGATATTAGGGTATGTAGACATCATAGAGGGGGTAACTCAATGCTGTGCTGGTGCACCATGAATGTCTATGCATTACGAAAGTGCTTGAAAGTTTGGGTACCTTTCATAATTTTACAAATGTCTGAGAAAATTTGATCTTAAACTACATCAGATTTTCACACAAGTAGTAAAATTACATAAAGAGATCAAAATCAAAGAGACAAAAATGTAAGTTTATTTGTTCTAGGTAGTTTTAGTTTGAAAAAGGGCTCGGTGCGAGCATGAAACAAGTAAAAATAAAATCTACAAAATTATTATTACATCCTGGAAATGCATCCTATATACAGCAGGGCAGTCTATACTGAAATCATCAATCTCCTTTTTCAGAGTTGTGGCTGCTGTAATTAAGGTACAATATGATATAACGATTGCCCTATTGTCCTGTATGGGCTAGTTCAGGCGGCATTGAACAATTTGTCAGTTTTACACACTTTAGCACGAGCACTTTGTATGGCACTTTTTGTTGATATTATGTTGGTTTTATTAAGGTTGATTAAAAGTTAAGTTTTAATAAACTAGTCCGTACCAATCTGCTATAAATAACACATCTCGCCATTGGTAGATATACCCCTGCTATTATTTTTTTTTTTTTTTTTAATTGTTAGGTAGACTTGCACAACGGCTTGGAGGAATTTCAGCCCAGTAATCCCTACAAAAGAGATTTACCTCATTCATGTTGTTGGGTTTTGACCCATAAACGTCTTATTAGGTCTTTTAACAATATTTCTATAGGGTTACGACTGTGACTGTGTCAATACAAGTTATTATTATATTATCAAAGATAAGGAACAATGGAGATTTGTCTAAAGTAAGGAAATGCCACAAAATAACAAACAAAACATTGCTTGTCTGATAAATTCCATGTTATTTCAGCACCTCTGAACCCCTCAAGTATATGTTTCCTTAGAGCGATCATGTGTCGCATAGATATATAATTGTTACACCCAGATACTGGGCTCAAAAAGCAAAACTGAAAGCTCAGCATCATGTGGGACAAGGGATTTCATAGATCGGTAATGTAATGTCCGGTTATATTGTAACATTTACTGCCATTTGGACAAGTTTTCATTGTTCCTGGAAAACCCCTTTGATTAAAATTAATAAATAGTCCAGGAAAACAGAACAAATCGGTAACACCTAGACTTTAGGAAAAATTGGATTATTGGTGGTTGAACTGTTACTCTCCACTTTGTAGTTTTATTGCTCAATCCAACAAAAATCGGAAAATTTGAGACATGAGATAAAACAATTATATTAAATATGTCATCATTGTTTAATAAATGTAGCTAATAATCCAATCCAATGGTCTCTCTCTATATATTTCTATATACTCTGCATGTATGTATATTTATATATATGTAACATTGTGGAATATTTTAGCACACTCTACCGTGCATGATTTCTCGGACGTATATGTCTAAAGTATCCAGACGCAGTCTACTACATCTGAGTGTCTGCCTCCACTAGGTGTCTACGCCAAAAAATTATGCACGCCAGAGCATGTCTATGGCACCATTGGTATATGCCTGTGTATATGTACTGGTATGTGTTTTGTGAGCAATGGGAGTTATGCTTTCTCTGCTAGAGACAACACACACACACAATTTGCCTCACTTGTCTGAAGCTTGGAGCTTTGCAGACATACCCTAACTGGGAGGGGGAGGGGCCGAGTTGTTGTTCTCAGTGTGAAAAAGAAGGAAGAAGAACTCTTGGAAGCCATGTTGAGACATGTGCTAAATCCAGGAGTGAGAGCTAAAAAGCATCAGTGACCAGCCCCTAGACCATCCATGCTTTCAGAGCAGGGTGGTAAGCTGAGAGACTGTGTGGGATTATACAACCAGCAGAAAAGTGTTTTCGCTCAGAAATACTGCAACAATCTAGGATCAGTGAAGGATAGTGCAAGTGGGAACTTGAGCTGCTTCACACAGGATTTAAGCTGCAAGTTGCTGAAGGCAAAATACACAGTGAGTAGAGGCAATACTGGGAAGTTCTAAACTCCGGGAAGCCTTGGTCCCAGAAGGGATTAGAATAGCAGGAAGTTACACTGAGTCACAGCAGGGAAAGATAACTCCCATTCTCCAGAGCAGACTGTAACCTGGTGAGAGCTGTAATATCTCCTCTGAACTGCACCTGAACTACAGTAAATGCTAAAGTGACTTTCCTTGTCTCCTGCCTTATTACTCCGTGCCTTCTACTTGCATCACAATCTCTGGGGGGTCTGCCCTGGTTGGAGAGGGTTTAATATCTGCACTGCCATCACCATCTACTCCCCCAGGGATCATCTGCAGTGCCGGCTACACTACAGTCGAACACTCCAACTGGTGTCACGAATCACTACATTAACTTTATCCCCATCCAATTCTACCCCTTTTTGCATGACCGCCTGGGGCCACGGACAGGGTCACCGCCACTGTGACATCTCTTATTGAAGTTAACGGGCGCGGTACCATGTATCCCGCGGCCCCTCGGGCGAGTCACCTGAATCCTGTTTCAGTGGAGGGTTTGGATGTAAGCCCCGACGGGGCCACCAAACGGGTGACTGAGCACAATGTGAAAGCACTTTTATAGGTGGAACATGGACGCTAAAATAAGTTCAGATTTTTTTGCTTTTAAAAAAAAAAAAATCAATCAATGCATTTTCAATATTAAGCAGTTTAGCAAGTAGTTTTAAGACTTAGCTTATTCTTTGTAAATTAAAAACCTGGATGCTAGGAAATAATATAATAGCCTACAAAATAGCAGCCTTAATTGGAAATGTACCCATTTTACATCATGAGAGCAGAATAAACACTTTTGAGTGAGGTTATATTGCGGAAATACAAGATCTAATGACAATGTACATTTACCAGCTGCTGCGTATTTAATATATAAGACTGGAGCCAATTCTTTTTCCACTGAAGAGTCACCTTAAGCCTTAATTTATTTTTTGTTATTCATTTTTAACACCGTCCTGCCTATAAATTCTGCCAAGAGAACAAATGTCAGAACTTTAATTTTCACTGCGCATATATTTTAAGCCTAATACTAAACCAGTGCAAAACAGTAATATTATGTGCAGATATAATACATTTTACAACGCTCCATAAACAGTGACACATGTTCTCGTCTCACTTATTTGATGATGTACTGCGTTTTAAATTGGATGTTAAAGTTTTACAGTTCTGTTATGGTGATGAACTTCTGAAGAGTAACAACATGATTCTTGAGATTGTTCCATGTAGCTGATGCCTGGTAAGGTCTTATCACAGAATCCTTTTGAGCTAAATTTAATTTATTTTTACTAAAACATAATTTAATCATCACTGCTAGATTTTTTCTTATATGTTTTAATATAAATACAAAATGAAATAAAATATTACATGAGATATTACATGAGAACAACTGATTAAAATCTTTATTTTATTAAGGAGGTTGAAATTTAAAGACATATCTAAGTGTGGGTAGAAGTTATGTTCTCCCCTTAAAGAAAAAAAATACCATGACTCCGACTAAATAAGACCAGTGTGAACAACACCAATTCATTCCTGACTCAATAAGAGGCGCATGCGATCTAATGAACCAGGCACGTCTGAAAACTGGCATGCACCTTTTAAAAAAGTGCTGCTCAGTTTGTAATGGCTACTTAAAGAAGTTCTACTTAAGAACTGAAATATAGCATGTATTTAGGTGAATAAATGCAGCATTTTTTTAAATTGTGGAGTATTGTTTTTATCTATCTCTATTTGCTCATGAGTTCTTAAGAGCTTGAGTTAATCTCTAGGAAGCTTTTCACTCATTCCGGAAGGATTTTCAACATTTTAACTCATTGTATGTATCACTAAAAAAGGGCAAAATAATTTGAAAATCTAAACGAAAAATATTTTTTTTAGCTGTTAACCTTTTTAAATCCTTTGATGCCTAGATACTTCAAAGGTAATGTCCCTGCCTTTGGTGTGGGCTCCAGCCCAAAGTCTGCATCTTTCTCTGCACATGACAACAGATCTGATAAGCTATCACGTGCCTCTAACAGCAGCAGGTGCATCCGAGATCCACTCATGGTTGTAAACCAGTCAAATGCATTTGACACTTGTAGGCAGTAGAGCATCAGAGATCCTGACCATCGGCGCCCGTCACATGATGGTGGGGCACCGATGTGCTGTAATGATAGTTGTAGATATGGAGAACATGTCTGTCATTATGAACAAATTATGGATGCCGGTTCATGGCTGGCATTCTTAAGAGACTGCAATTTTTGCTACACATAGCAGGGTCGAAGCCCTGCTAGGTGTAACACAGGCGACCGGATGATTGCAACTTCAAGTCTCCCTAAGGGACTATTGAAATCAGTAAAAAGTAAAAAAAAGTTTTAAAAATTAAACTTGGATTTTTTCTTGTTTTCCGATACACTATATGGTAAAAATGGTGCAATTCAAAAGTACAACTCGTCCCACAAAAATTATGCCCTTATACGGCTATATTGATGGTAAATTAAAAAAGTTGTGGCTCTGGGAAGTAGAGGAGCAGAAAAAGAGAGCGCAATAATGGCAAATCACAAGTTCATGAAGGAATTAAGGTTGCATGTGTCTGGTCAAAAATAAGAAAAATGGCCTGGTCCTGAGCTGCTTAAAAGTGCTTCATTTTGTAAACTTGCACCAGAAAAATTTTTAAATTTTCAGATTTATCATTGATTATAAGCTACTGTGATAAGTTTAGTGCTTTCCGGTGACACTTTAAGTCATCAAGTCTGAGTTTACACCACCTTAGCTGAGCAACTTTTGGCCAGAAATTTTCACCAAATTGTTGATGCATTTATAGGCCTACACATTGTTGCAAGTCAAGTCATGCCTAGAGATGGATGAACCCGAACAGTAAAGTCACCAGTAAGGTCACTAGAGTTCATAGCTGATTAACGCCGGTGAACTCATTTACTGCAGCGCTCGCTGCGCAGTTCTCATGCAGTGATGGGTGCCGTAAGTGAGGTCACCGAGGTTCATCAGGTATGAACTTCTGGTGACATTTCTCAAGAGAGCTCAGCGCTGCCCACTGCAGGAGTGTGAATACACTCGTGTCTCAGTGTGAGCCAGCTGGCAAGGATAGCGGTTACATCACAGATGTGACCGCTATCCAAATCATCTGAATCTTCATGGGGCAGGAATGGAGTATCTTCACATCGGATAGGTGAGGAAAATGGTTGTTTATTATTTTTCTACTTTTACAGGGGACATGGGCATCTGTGGATTAGGCAGAAACGTGACTATTATGGGTATTTATTATTTTCTGTCTTTTACAAGTGACAAGGGCTTCAATGGATTCAGGTCAATATAACTTTGTTTTTTATTTTTATTTAAAAAAAGAGTCTGTGTCATTATTTCAATGAAAGGATTTTATTCTGGCTGTGATGTTTTACAATCTAACTATGAGGTTAGTAATAGGGGCATCTTATAGACTCCTCTCCATTACTAACCTGTGGGCTTGATGTCAACAGCCATAAAACCACTGACATTAACCCCACAAATATTACCTCAACCTATCACCACATGAGGGCAAGTGGTAAGAGCCAGGTAAAGAGACAGAATTAGCAAATCTAATAGATGCACCTTTTTGGGGGTGGTTGCAGGCTGCTATTTTTAGGTGCAGGGGCAATATGCAGATATCAGCCCTCATCTGTCTGTTTTAGCTTGGCTGGTTGTTAAAAATGGGAGGGACCCTATGTCATTTTTATGTTTAATTATTTATTTAAATAACTTGAAAAAATGGTGTGAGACCCCTCTATTTTTGATAACCAGCCATGATAAAGCTGACAGCTGAAGGTTGCACCCCAGAGCTTTTGGTTTTGCCTGCATTGGTTATCAAAAATAGAAGAGGTCCCACGTCATTTTCTTTTATTAGTGTTTTCTGTTATCAGTGACAGTAGACATATGCTGATGAGAATAGTACTCTCTAATCAGTTGACACCATTGACCAGTGGTAACCTTTTTACTGCCGGTCTTATCTGCTGGCTAAGCTGATGACAGTGTGGGAACCACAGCTCTTTGACCTGTGGTGATGATCTTACCACTGATCAGAGTCTGTTTTTGCTGCACTGTCATGCAGATGACCCCCATTCATCTGAATGGAGTCCGGGTAGGGGTCCCGTTTTGGTTCCCGAACCAAACTTTTTTTTATGTTTGGCTGAAACCTGCCAAACCCCAGCATCCAAGGGGTTTCTCCATCACTAGTAATACCCCTTTACAGTGAAGCCACTTTGCTTTATCTTCAAGCCATTCCATGTTATTGGACCAATCAGAGAAAGTGTATAAAACATTTAATAAATACAGAGGAAGCCTTCTGCGACCATGTTCACTTAAGATGTAATTGGAGCATATAAGCTGTCTGGAATAGCCTGGCTGTAAATATGTTGTGTTGTGTAGCACTGACTGTGTTACTGCATAGTGGATGAGACCTTTTGAAATCAGATCCACACATAGTGCTAAATTCTCATCATGTAAATTTGCCAATTCTGCAGATTTTACATCCTCAGTTTTACAGTTTGTGCTGTGGATATACAAAATTCAGTGCAGATTTTAACTATTGTAATACAGTGTGAAGTGTGAGGACGGCTTTACGTGTGAAAAATGTGCACATTAGTAAATGCAGAAATATTCACACAATTAAATATGGATATCATCACTATAGATTTGCTGTGGAATTTTAGCTAAGGAAATTCCATAGTAAATATGTTACATGTGAATGCGCCCTAAAATAGTTTTATGAGACAAATCAATTAGTACTATGACTCTCCCCTATAGATGTAGTCTTCACATATCTTTACCATTCTTAGCTACCTATACAAGATCATCTTTTGTGAAGCTGAAAATTTGAGCTAGCTAAGAGCTAACATGATTATCTGAAAATCACTTGGCAAGGGACAGAAACTGAGCAGGAACCTTCTCCTTTTGTCACATGAAGTTGATTAGGTTCTGAAGACTTGTGAAGTTTTTACACTCTTATTACTCCTATGTGAGGAATTGAATGTTTACTGTCACATCTATCTTTCACTCCAGAAAAATTGACAGATTATCAATTTAACACTTTTGAAAGGTGGTGGTATCACGGGCAGCAATGTGAGATTTCTAGATTTATTATTTACTAGCTGAAGAGCCCGGCGCTGCCCAGGCATAGTAACTAACTGTGGTTAGTTATAGCAAATTATAATTATCCTCCATCCCATAGTCCCGTGCCCATATACCCATCATACATGTTCGCCATCCCATAGTCGAGTGCCCATATACCCATCACACATCCTTCATCTCACAGTCTCATGCCCATATACCATCATACATATCCTCCATCCCATAGTCCTGTGCCCATATACCCATCACACATCCTCCATCCCATAGTCCAGTGCCCATATACCCATCACACATCCTCCATCCCATAGTCCCGTGCCCATATACCCGTCATACATATCCTCCATCCCATAGTCCAGTGCCCATATACCCATCACACATCCTTCATCTCATAGTCCCGTGCCCATATACCCATCATACATATCCTCCATCCCATAGTCCAGTGCCCATATACCCATCACACATCCTCCATCCCATAGTCCCGTGCCCATATACCCGTCATACATATCCTCTATCCCATAGTCAACCATTATGACATCATAATGAGCGGCGGGGCTTGCAACCTATGATGAGATCAGCGTCGCCATGGCAACCATTATGACATCATAATGAGGGGTGAGGCTTGATACACACACTTTTTCTCCATTATGTAGATAGGCGCAAAGTTGTTTGGTGAAATGGAACGCGCAGGGTTAAAATTTTGCGAATGAGCGAATATTTTGAAATTCAAATTAGTTGATTTTGCCAAATTATTCCCCAAAATTTGATTTGTGGTGAATAAATTTGAATGGATCTCAATACTGGAAGGCTTGTAATTGCTTGGTAAATAAATGTGCAGGAGAGGAGAGAGAATCCCTTTTGACCATAAGAGCTTATATTCTACAGGAGAGGACCCCGCTGACCTTAACAGCTTGAACTCTACAGGAAAGAGGGGACCCCACTGACTTAAAGAGCTTACACTCTACAGGAAAGAGAGGACCCTCCTGACCATAGGAGCTTACAGGAGATAGTAAGAGACATTCCCTGTTGACCATATGAGTTTACACTGTACAGGACAAAGAAAGAGAGGACGCTGTTAACCACATGAGCTTATGCTTTACAAGAGAGGGAGAACTCAGTGACTCAGGAGATGGAAAATGACTGCATCACATAAACTGTGCTCCACTGGGAGCCTTTGATCTGTGACGGCTCAGGTACTGACTTCTACTGTACAAGGTAGGATAATCTGTAAAATGTGACATCTGCCAGGCATTATTGGGAGGTCCACATGGTAATGCAAAATGAAGTTAGACCACTCTGTGATGCTTCAGTAGTATGGAAAATGGGTTTGGGCAAGTTTTTTTGTGAACAGCGAATCGAACCTCAAAATGTTTGAGTTCACTTGAAACTGAACTTGAACTCCATCCTCTTCTGATCAATCCTCTCATCTCTACTCCTGGATTTTTTTTTTCCAAGACTTAACAAAAACAGATGCTGCTACTGCTTTTTAGAAACAAGTTGGGTGCTCTGGGTTTATGTACTGTAATTAGTAACAATTTGGTAGTAAATTGAGATCTGACAATAAATCAGGGGAGTGGCAGAAGTTTCACTTTTTTCTCAGGCTTTCTTACCCTATCGGCCATCATGAACCTTTGAATTCTTATTTTCCTTTTTGCTCAGTTTAGGGTACAATGGCTAATATAGTGGATGTTGAGTCATGCCCTATAAAGTATCATACTGATTAAACCCATATGTAACAATGACAAAGTACTGTGGATATTAACAATGTCAGCCATGCATGTTACTCTGAGAATAAGAAATGAACTTGAAGCATGCTACATCTAATTATTTTATCCATTGTTCTTTGGGAAAACAGAAATAAAGAAAAGAGCAAATGACCTAAAAGCAAACCGGATATATTTTCAGTTACGTCGTAACCATAAATAAGGATAGTTTTTCTTGTTGAATTGCATGCCTTTATTCCGTCTGACAACTGTCATCTAGACTTTATTCAGCATTAAACTTTGGAACTGGCGGCAGCAGAAAGAATATATGAACAACTTGCTAAGTCAATAGATTGATGCATATGAACCAGGAGGAACTAAATCACAATCTTATGGCTTTTATGTCTAGCGACAATGAACCATTATCCTGCAAAATCTGTAGTTTCAAAGAAAAAGATACTTTAGAGAGTAATTATATATCACAAGGCAATCTCAAATACTGTGCAAAGCATGTTGGTTTAGAATTAAAAAAAAACCAAAAAACCCCCAAACAATTCATTTGAGAATAGAAAAAGTTGCATGTTTCATTATTTTTGTGAAAAATTAGCAACTATCTCATTCAAAGTAATACTATCATGAGTATCAAATTATGCAAATTTTGTAAAGACTCAAGATATACAACTTACTATACAATTGGCTATGCAGAGAAAATAATTTTGTTATTTCAGCCTCTATCTCTCCCTCTCTTTCAGACATCTATCAAACATTATTATTTTTTTTAGTCGCAGGAAAGCGGCGCAGAGTGAAAATCTACCCATAAGGCATTTAGCATTAGCAGGGCCATAAAAGTATTGGAGAAATGAGAATTAAGGTCAATAGCCTATTAGTTAATCCCATTCATATCTGTGCCATAAATTCATTAAAAAGAATTGAGCTGTCAGTGTTTACATCAAACAACCTCGGTCTAAGCTAACTGATAAACTCCAAAAAGCCTTAATCAGCTTTATGTGTAGTCCTATTAAAAGGGTTTCCTCTAGCATGAAATCGGAGGATATGGATTTATTTTTTAGTGTTCGTATAGTAGTCAAAAGAGGGGAGGGATGGAAAGAAATCAAAGAAGCAGGCTAATGGCATATAAAACCATCACATTTACTGATGATACAGATGTCTACAGGACAATATGTAAGTCTTACATAATAAACACTATGAATATCTACAAAACAAAATTCAGTTTATTAGCCCTGTATTTTCTGTTTGCCAGTAAAGATAAAACATTTCTAGATAAAACATTTCATTATATTCTTTTTTTATTATTTAAATAAGCTGTAATAAATTAGGAGTCAGACTTTAGGAAACATACATTATATTCCTATGGTCATATGCTTTGATAATATCTTAGAAATATTATTTTCCTTGCACAGACACCAAGTAACCAGCTATAGTTTGTATACTATCCAAACGCCAAGCATTAATTTCTCCAACAATTCCACTACTAAAGAAGGGATTACACTTTCCAGAAAAATTCATTACTCTGGCTGATACATGTGTGAACTGAGGACATGCCTCTAATATCTCAGGATTGTCTAAAAGTGTGCAGGTATAAGGGATGGAAAGGGAATAGAGAGACATATTAAATATCAATGTTTGATATTATGTGGCCATTACATTTTGAGAGCTTACTGACAGTTCACTGTTGAAAGAACAAGGGATTAGGCATGGCCAATGCGTTGTCCCTCTGGGATAGGCCACGGGTAGAGTTTTCCTGCAGCAACTCCTTTCTCAAAATTAAAATAAGGTGCACATTATACCAAAACTGAAAGTATATCGTGGAAATGGGTAAAATAGCAGAATGATAAAATGCTGCTTAAAGAGAATCTGTCAGCATGTTTTTGGTATATAATCTGAGGACAGCATAACGTAGCAGCTGCTTTCTGGGATGTGTAATTTACTAGGCTGTGTGCTGTTGTTTACATACAGTGAATGTTTTATTACCAGGAGATTATCACTGCTCAGACCATAGTACACAGAAGCCCTGGTCTGACCACGCCTCTTCCTCTGATGAGGAGCATACTGTCAATATACAATGTACACAGAGGCAGGGGCAGACACAGACTGTAGTGGGCCCCTGTGCAAGAAATTTTTCGGGCCCCCCCAACCCTTCATAGGACAACAAAGTTATTTGTTATTTGTTGTTATCTAATATTGAGGCTATTCAGGGCTGGATGTAATATCTGTATACAACATAATGTAACCCCCCCATAGAATATAATGCAGTCCCCCCATATAGTATAATGCAGCCCCTCCATAGAATGTATGGCAACCCCCTCATAGGATATAATGCAGCCCCTTATATAGTATAATGAGGCCCCTCCATAGAATACAATGTAGCCCTCCTCATATAGTATAATGCAGCCCCCATAGAATATAATACAGCCCCCCTATAGAATATAATGTAGCCCCAAATAGAATATAATACAGCCCACCTCCCCATAGAATATAATGTAGCGCCCCCATATTATATAACACAGCCTCCCCTTATAGAATATGATGTAAAATGTACCCCCCATGGTATATAACACAGCCGCATAGTATATAGCCCAGCACCACATGGTATATAGCCCAGCCCACCATGGTATACAGCCCTCCATGGTATATAGTCCACCATGGTATAATACAGCCCAGCATGGTATATAGCCCCACAAGAATGGTGTAATACAGCCCAGCATGGTATAATACAGCCCAGCATGGTATAATACAGCCCAGCATGGTATATAGCCCCCCCCAGCATGGTATAATACAGCCCAGCCTGGTATATAGCCCCCCCAGGATGGTATAGTAGAGCTCAGCATGGTATATAGCCCCCCAACATGGTATATAACCCCCCAGCATGGTATATAGCCCCCCAGCATGGTATGATACAGCCCAGCATGGTATATAGCCCCCCAGCATGGTATAATACAGCCCATCATGGTATATAGCCCCCCCAGAATGGTATATATCCCCCCCAGCATGGTATATAGCCCCCCAGCATGGTATGATACAGCCCAGCATGGTATATAGCCCCCCCAGCATGGTATACAGCCCCCCCAGCATGGCCCCACAGTCCAGCATGGTGTATAACCCCCCCAGCATGGTATGATACAGCCCAGCATGGTATATAGCCCCCCCAGCATGGTATGATACAGCCCAGCATGGTATATAGCCCCCCAGCATGGTATAAAGCACCCCCAGTATGGTATAATACAGCCCAGCATGGTATATAGCCCCCTCAGCACGGCCCCACAGCCCAGCATGGTATATAGCACCCCCCAGTATGGTATAATACAGCCCAGCATGGTATATAGCCCCCCCAGCAAGGCCCCACAGCCCAGCATGGTATATAGCCCCCCCAGCATGGTATAATACAGCCCAGCATGGTATATAGCCCGCCGGCATGGTATATAGCCCCCCAAAGCATAGTATATAGCCCCCCCAGCATGGCCCCACAGTCCAGTACTCACACTGATTTAAAAAAAAAAAAAGCACACTCCTCACCTTCTCCTCATGCCTGCATTGCTCCCGGCTCCTGTCTCCTCTCCTGCACTGCCTGGTACACAGTGAGAGCGCGATGACGTCATCGCACCCCCGCTATGTCAGAGGCAGAGTGGGGAATAATGAGAGAGGGAGCGTCAGCTGATGCTCTCTCCTCCAGGCTCCATCATTGCCTCCTTCAATGCGGGGAGCGGGGGGTGGAGTCAGTGATGGGGCAGGCAGACCCCCTGGCCTCACAGGGGCCCCTTTGCCTCCCGCAGCGCTGCTCTCCTCATTGCACTACACATGGCTAATTTGAATTTTGACATAATTAGCCATGCGGTGCTGGAGGCTGGAGGGGCCCCCTCTCCCCCGGGGCCACAGTGCAATGCACAGTCTGCACGGGCGGTAGGTCCGCCCCTGCACAGAGGCTATGGTGTGGGCAGGGTTAGCTTTCTGAGTTCTGCTGCATGGTACTTCTAAAAACTCTGATCATGTCACAACTGCTACACCCAGTTAACTAAGCGATACATTGTTGGATCAGGGTCTCTTTCTCTGCATTATGCTACTCTGGGATGATGACAGACATGTGATGACAGATTCCCTTTAACTGTGTGACATAATCATACGCCTAGAATATTGATTGCCTATTAAAAATTTCTAAAAATCTGAGAATTAGAATTTAAACTTTACGTACTTATTAATTGAAATGCTGCTAAATTGTCCACAATACAATAATCTACATGTATATTAAATGGAATTTGCCAACAGGATTTTGCCATGCCATCTGAGAGCAGCATAATGTATCGACAAAGGCTTTGATTCTAGCATTGTATTATTTATTGGGCTTTTTGCGGCAGTTTTGATAAAACCGTAGTTTTATCTGTGGCAGATTTTTTGAATGCTGAACTCTGTGTAACCCCACCCACACCACACTTTCTGTGCACACTGTGCTGCCAATCAGTGTTGGGGGCTGGGTTACACAGTTCTCATGAATATGGAGGACTACCTGACAGCAGGTTTACTAGTCCACTTGTGATCATCCACTGCTGATAAAACTGTTATTTTATCAATACTGTAGGAGACAGAATCATGTTTTTTTCATTTTGTCTTTTGTAGGTTTTGTATGCTTTTTGGCCATGTGTGTCTGATTTCGGAATAAATTCTTGGACTTCTGTGCGCTAACAGATAAAATCACTAATCCAGTATTTTGGAGAAAGATTAATCCATTTATTTCCCAACGCGTTTCGAAATGTATACCATTTCTTCTTCAGGGGATGACATATATATGTCATCCCCTGAAGAAGAAATGGTATACATTTCGAAACGCGTTGGGAAATAAATGGATTAATCTTTCTCCAAAATACTGGATTAGTGATTTTATCTGTTAGCGCACAGAAGTCCAAGAATTTATTCCGAAATCAGATGTTGAAGCGGTCACAGAGTTGACCTTTGGACGTGCAGCAAGCAGATTACTGATCCTACATGCCTTAATCTCTCCTAAAAAGGGTGAGTAAATTTTAATTTACTTTTTCTACAATAACCCGGATAAGACCCTATTGCGCTTTTTCTGTTCCTTCAGCTATATCACTTTTGGCCATGTGAACATGCATTTATATGCTGCCTGTGTACCAACTCAAATCAAGATCAATTTTTGTGTTTTTTCTTTGTATTTTTGCATTCTGTGCAAGCTGGGGTGTGGCCTCCCTCTCCTGAGCTGGAAATTGTGTTTAAAGGCTTCCCCTGACAGGTGTCCAGTGGTTGGGACCCGGTCCTTGTCTGCCCTTATTCACACAGACGTCAACTTTGACATATGATAAGGTTATTAATACTAGACAGTGTAGGACCGCCCCGACCACAGAGTCACCTTGTCAATGGTGGGACGGCTTTTATGCTATGTTTGATCAAATACAGTATTACTAAGAACTCTGTATGATTTAGGCTGTGTGCCCACGATGCGATTTTTAAGCGTTTTTGCCACGATTTTCGGTGCGAAAACGCTGCGAAAACGTTTAAAAATCTTGTACAGAACGCACCCCATGCATTCCTATGGCATTCCGCACATGCTGTGCTAATGCTGCACTTTTTTCCGCGGCGGAATTGCATCGTGGAAAAAATCGCAGCATGCCCATTCTTTTGTGCGGAATCGCAAAGAATTGCCGCGATTCCGCACCCATAGGAATGCATGAGAATCGCTTACTTCTCGCATGTGGCTATGCCCACCATGCACGAAGTTAAGTGTCTCATGTGCAGTTGGTACCCACGGTGTGGAGGAGAGGAGACTGTCCTCCAGGCCCTGGGTACCATACCCATGTAAAAAAAAGAATAAAAAATAAAAAATCGGGGTATATTTACCTTCCGATGTCCCGCGCTGCATTCCCGGGCCTCAGCGTTCCCAGTAATGCCTTGCGGCAAGGTCCTGTGATGACGTAGTCTCGCGTGACTCTAGCGGTCTCGTGAGATCGCTATAGCAACGCGAGACCAACATCATCACAGGTCTCGCAAGGCATCGCTGGGAACGGGAGCGTCGCTGAGACTGCACGGGACGTCAGAAGGTAAATATACCCCGATTTTTTATTTTTGTATTATTTTTTACATTGTTACTTTTACTATTGAGGCCACATAGGCAGCCTCAATAGTAAAAACCTGCTCACACTTGTCAAACACTATGTTTGACGAGTGTGACCAACCTGTCAATCACTTTCCAAAAATCGCGGAAAATCACGGTAAAATCGCGCGGAAAAAAACGCGCGATTTCTGGGAAGGAATCCGGTTTTCAGTGTCCGGATTTAAACGCAATGTGGGCACATAGCCTTAAATGCACTTTTGCTTTTTACTTATTTAATTATAGCAGGGTTTTTTCATTTTGTCTTTTGTAGGTTTTGTATGCTTTTTGGCCATGAGAACATGCATTTATATGCTGCATGTGCACCAACTCAAACCAAGCTCAATTTTTGTGTTTTTTATTTTATTTTATCAATACTGTAGGAGATAGAATCAGGGTCTCTGTCTCTACATTATGCTGCTCTCAGAATAGGCAGCAAAAACCTGGTGATAAATTCCCTATAAAATACAAAATCCACTGTTCCTAGATGCACTGTATTATGTGACTTGGCCTTTTCACCCTGGAATTGATTTTTCATCTACTGATCATTGACATTTCAGCCTTTTGAAAAGTTAAGAAAGAAATCTCTTCCCAGCTTACAATTGTCAGAGATGCTTCACCACCATCCCTTTGCTATGAACACTGCAGGTATTCCACAAGACTATTGCTGGGAACATTAAATGTCATTTAAGCAACTCCACAGTTTTAGTTTCTTGAAAGTTTCAACAGAGTTCAATAGACAGAAAGGTAATTGTAAAGTAATGCTATGATAATAATAACTGATATGGTTTTTCAGACTACATTGGAAGAGCTGGGCAACGATTATAAATGCTTGAGCCATGCTTCTACAATTATATAAACATGCTTGCTTCTAAGACTGCATATCTGATAACCAAAACCAGAAAAAATAGCTCAGATGAGCTTTCATTTTGACTCATAATTAGTGATGAGCGAGTACCGTAATATTCGTAATCGCCATACTCGTAACGAGTACTTTGTAAAAATCGTGTATTCGTTCCGAATAGCTAGTACAATGCAAGTCAATGGGAAAAGCAAGTAATTTTCTACTGGAACCTACAAAGGGGTCTGGGGGACTGAGGAAAAGGCTGAAATGGATGGGAAAGTGATGAAACAGAATGGGAAGAGCCTGGAGAATATGCCTGCATACATTTCAGACTCACATATGGTTTCTGGGAATAAGTTTGTAGCAGTATTACGCTACTTTTACACATACACAAGAACTATTACCAAACCTAGATTTCTATTGAATATGCATCCCCTAACTCAGTCACAATGTGGGACAACCTGTCACAAGGGCCTCAAATAACAAATATTAGTTCGGTAGGACCACTCTACATTGAAGATTTGTCCACTGCACAATGTGCATATGTGGCGCCTCTGCAGTCTCAGTCACCACAGGGTACTGCACTTCATCCAGAGGTGTGGTACTCTGCTCTCTGGTAAGGAAGGATCACTGCCAGGACTCGCATACCAGCACCCAACACTAGTCTCCATCTGGCCAGGGGGGGAGTTAAGTAGAGGTTGTGGGTGGAGAAAGTAGAGAAGGGGCAGAGCTTAAGGGAGTGACAGTTGGTGGGAGGAGTTAGTGCTGAGGTAAAGAGATTGTTCTGGAAAGAGTCAGTCAGAAGGAAGAGAGAAGGAGTCCACTTGTTGAGATTGAAGCTGAGTGCAGCCTGTCTCCAGACTAAAGAGAGTGATAGACGGAGTTAAGAAAGAGAAGAAAGGAAGAAAAGCTCCAGGAGGAGAGGAAGAAGAGGTCTTAGAGGCACGGATAGTGAGCAATCCATCCGTGGGGTCCACATCCACCGGGGTGGTCGGTGGAGGGAACAGGTCACAGTTAGGGGACTGGTCCCAAAACTAGTGGAGAAACTAAGGACTCAGCTAGGAACCCAGAGGCAGCAGTATCTTTAAGTGCTGCAGCCGACTCCACACTCATGCGCAGAAAAGGCAGACACATAGGATCCAGGGGTCTGACCAACGTCGCCCGACAAGATCTGGGTCTGCTGGCTCGGGAAACTGTGTGTGAAGACGCATGGCAGGAGACGTGGTACCCAGGGTAGTGAGACGGCCAGGAAAGGAACATCAAAGGGAGCCCTGGCAACGTACACCCCAAGCTACCTGAGAGCTGTCTGGATCACAAGCCTGGAGGACACAGCACCCCGGCTGGAGACTGTAACAATTGAACTGTGAGTAAAAGTGTGAAGACTGCATTCTGCTGTGTCCTCAGAATCATTTTCTGCGTCATCCACCCTGCACTGCACTACCACCACTACCACCATCTTAAATCGCATCACTACAACTGCCCTGGGGCCCAGCTCTGCCTGTGGAGAGCTGAACCAGTTCTGCTGCATCAACAATGGCTCCAGCGGACTGAGTCTGCAGCATCGGCTAACATCTTATTTGCCGAATACCACAGGTGGCATCACAAATCTTTTATAAACTTTATACCCCTTTTCATCATTTCTATTGGACGCCCAGGGCCACAGACAGGGTCACTGCTGCTGTGACACATCCCTTTAAGAACTGACCAAGCCTGATATCGAGTAACCCCCTGCTCTGGTGGGCGCTCCACATAGGGTTTCTAAAAATTAGCCCTATGGACTGAGTTAGCTCTGAGAGTTGTGGCAAGCTTTAAAACAACAGACCGATTAGTGGCTCTCCCTGCTACACCACCAACCCAATCTGGTTATCTGTGATAATTGGCGTAACCTGGTGGTGACTTTAAAGGTCGGCAAACTGGTACACATGCCATGCATGGCACACTTGGCAAAATAGTGGTGGCTGGGAACAGCAAACCTAAACGGCAACATCTCCACAGCTAGAAAATTGGCAATGAGTGAGTTTAGTATTTGTGCCTGTGGGTGCGTGGCTGGGTATTTACGCTTTCTTTTCAAGCTCTCAGGCATGGACAATTGGATGCTTCGCTGGGACAAGGAAGTGGATGTGGTTGATGTTTCTTGTGTGTGAGCAATCGCAGCTTGTGGGCAGGAGGTATGAGTGCCTCCTTCCTGAACAGCACTTTCTGAAGGACATAGCCCAGGTAATATGGCTGTGGTTTGACCCGCAGACACAGATTTGGTACTCTGGTGTTCTGCCCACCTACTGGGGTGCTTGACTGCCATATGGTTTTGCATACTGGCAGTGCTCAGGTTGACTTTGACCTGGCCTCTGCTTAACTTGGTATGGCAGATGCTACAGACTACAATATTTTTCTCTGAAGGACTTTCAGAAAAAAAATTCCTCACAGCAGCTGAACGCCCCCTTGTCCTGATTTGGTGCACAGCGGGGGTGGTCTTGGGAACAGTTGAGAAAGTTCTCACCCCTTGGTGCCTGTGTTGGTGCTACATATCTATCTTCCTCTGTGCTGCTGTGATAGCTATGCATGTCAACGGTCCAGGTTGGGTCAGTGGACTCATCGTCGACCATCTCATCTTCCATCTCATCCTCCTTCCCAGTTGACATTTTAGGCTGACTTGATGGCAACTGTGTCTCATCATCATCATCAGTCTCCACCTCTGGAAGCAGTAAATGACATTCCTCCAAGTGGCTTTCTTCTGGCCGTAGGTCCTCAATGCTGCACAGTGACCGGCCAGAGCCAACCAAAGGATACGTAACAAACAGATCATCGGAGTGGCCAAGCTTGTCATATGTCTCCTGTGACTGATAATAGCAAGAGAAAGGAGAACCAGCTTCAGGATTGGATGGACCCGACTTCTGTGTATCAACAGTAGACTGTGTGGTTATGGAAGATTTGTTGCTGTTTGACAAATCCGTAGAGGCCTTGTCTACCATCCAAGATAGAACCTCCTCTCGCTCTTCTGGATTCCACACGTATTTATGCTGCAGACCGGGAAATTTTTCCAGGAACATAGTGGATGCATCAAGCTTCTTCAGACCTGACATAGACTCAGTGCCTTTTTACACACCACTGACAACATCACGTCCACGTACATGTCCCTAACCATTAACAACAGGCTTTTTTTTGGCAGTTTGGGTTTTGCTCACAGATTTTCAGATGTTGATGGCACAAGCCAAGCTAGCTGTCACAGCCAAAATAGTGGGAAAAATGGCCTGGTGCGTTCTTGGTAGCAGGCAGTAGGAAATGTTTGGACTACTGCTTTGCTTAGGGCACTAACCACCTTTTTCGGTGGACTAAAGTGGACAGCAAAAGGAAGGCTGTGACCACGAAAACATCAGGGAAAATGGCCTGGTGTGTGCTTGGTAGAAGGCAGTAGAAAACGTTTGGACTATTGCTTTGCGTAGGGCACTAACCTAAAAACAGCGGGGAAAATCGACCGGTGCTTTAAAAAAAAAGGCAGCACAAAATGCTATTACTCTGTGTGCTGGAGAAATATTGTTTTGCCTGTAACAAGAGCTGTTTTAAGATGGATACTGGAAGAACACTTTAACGTTTCCCTGCCTAATACACAATTTATTTTTTTCCCCTCATTTATATAGCGTAATTAATTCCACAGCGCTTTATAGACATTATTGGCACTGTCCCCGACGGGGCTCAAAATGTAAATTCCCTATCAGTATGTTTTTGGGATGTGGGAGGAAACCAGAGTACCCAGAGGAAACCTACACAAACACGGGGAGAACATACAAACTCCTTACAGATGTTGTCCTTGGTGGGATCTGAACCCAGTCCCCCAGAGCTGCAAGGCTTCAGTGCTAACCACTGAGACAATGTGCCGCCCTATCTCTCCCTTCCTGTATTCTGACTTTGTTGTGTGTCTTCAGCTCTGAAAAGAGCTTTTTTTTTGGTGGTATTATGGAGCTAGTGACTGGCTCCTTTAAATTGTCAATGTTCAAATATCTCACTCTTTCCCTACTATACACTGAAGCAAAGAGGCCTAAACACTTTCCCTAGCAGCTGAGTGATCTCTCCCTATGCTTGTAGATGCAATTGACTCTATGACGCTGGGTGGCCAGACAATCACAGTAATGCCACAACCAAGATGTCTGTGGCATTACTGTGATTGGCTAAGAAGCCCAACATGTTTACTGGCTGTAAAGGAGGCGCCAAAACAGCAGGGTGGGACATCCGAAGATAGCGAGGTGAGTACACAAATACTCGCAATGTAATGAGTAATGCGAATACAGTATTATCCGTGTGTATAGTGAATAGTAATGAATATACTCACTCATCATTACTCATAATGCATATCGAATTTAAAGTAAAATGTGATGTGAACAGAGCCCTGTATACTAAGCTACAGATAAGGTCCTAACAAAGCTAAACCTGGCCATACATACTAGATGGCTGTTGGTCTAACGATGCTTTGACCTCTTATTTGGCTGACAGCCATCTTGGCTGACACTCCCATACATAGGAGCACTCGTTCAGTTGAGGCTCCTGAATTCTTTATGAGAAAACCACTGGTTGAAACATTGGCTGGCAACTTATCTCTGGGAGACCAATGTGATTAGAAGCCCCAAATTGGACATGCATAATCAATATCGCTCTCTATCATCAGTTGGCCATGCCCCGATACACATTATGCCAGCAGCTGAACCTGTTGATTACACTTGAGTTTAAACTGGATGGAGGCCTTAAGGAAAAATTTCAACCAAATAAAGGAAAGAAAAAACCCTAAAAAATAACATTGTTATTGGATATATACACAGGCGAGTATCCGAGTTCCAGCAACGTCTGCAGGTCCTTGGTAGTGCTTTCTAGCACAGGTACCTCCTGCTTAGTATCCGGGTTCCAACACCGTCGGCTGGTCCTCGGTAGTGCCATTGGCTCTTGTTCCTTCTGCTGCCCTTCCGGGTTCCAGCACCTTCAGCTAGTTCCAGGCAGAGCCTTTGGCCTAGGTGCCTCCTTCTCGGTATCCGAGTTCCAGCAACGTCTGCTGGTACTTGGTAGTGCTTTCTAGCACAGGTACCTCCTGCTTAGTAACCGGGTTCCAGCACCGTCAGTTGGTCCTCGGTAGTGCCATTGGCTCTTGCAGCTTCTGCTGCCCTTCCAGGACAATCAAAAGGGTTACAATGTTTTAAACTTTTGACTTTAGGCTCCATATCTCACCATCCACTACTTCGAACGTGAGACTACCATCATTTTGAAGACAATCATCTTGGCTATCTTACACATAATATTAACTTGCAACTATTTAGCATATGATTAGTTATGCAGATTCTTGTCTTGTCACTGGATTGTTACTATTTTGCTCCTAAAAATCTAAATTTTAATTATTTTGTAAGTATTTTGTAAATCCACCTGTGGCTTTCAACACTGTCTGAATCCTTTTGTGCATAGTCTCAATCACATTCAAGCGTGTCTTGATCAAAATCTGACCTCAGGTCTCTTCTACATGTTCCCAAAGTTTTGCAAACTGGTCATCTCACTTGGGTATGTATACAGCTTTTTAACTCTACCCACAAGTGTTTGATTGGGTTGAAGTCAGGGAGATCCAATCCAACACTTCATTGAACCATTTCTTCACCAATCTCAAAGTATGCTTCGGATCAATGTTCTGCTGGAACACTATGTCATCCTTTTCATACCCATAGTACCCGAGTGTACGAAATAACTCGTCTTGTAGGATACTCACATATAGATCAACATTAAGACCACCATCGATCCTGGTCAAGTATCCAATGCCTTTGATTGTGAAACAACCCCATATCATCAGGCTTTCTCCACCAAACTTGACAGTTCCTTCAATTTCTCAATTCATCAGCCCCTTTTTCCATTGTTACATTCAGACCCATTTGCCTAGTCTATTGACTTTTGTCTCATCACTACAAATCACGTGTTTCCAATCTTTTACGGTACACTTTTCGTACTTTTTTGCAACCGAGCCAACGCTTGTTATGACCATATTAAAGTCGAGGCCTCTGCACATTTTTTCCAGCCACCATTCCAGACTTGTGTAAGGTGCATTGCATGGTGTTTGCATGGACATCTGGGATCTCATTATTAGGAAGCATATGAGCCACCTCCACTGCTGTGTTTGTAACACCAGAACTAAAAGACCTTATAATGAGCTGACTTGTTGACTCCAATTTTTTCCCTGGATGTCCACCTCTTACATTATGAATGGATGGACAGAGTTCATATTCTTTCAACTGCACTGGCACTCAACTGATGCAGTTTGGCAATTTTCTTGGCCGAGAGACAGCTATCAATGAGCTGGATGATGCTGTTTCTCTTTTCTTGGGAAATCTTCTTCATGGCTGCTCCTCAATTCAAACCAGTGAACTTTCGCTTGAGAATCAACCTAACAACACACTGAGCTACTAGGGAATGTGAGAACAGATTGTAACTTGTAGTACACAGGGAAAAAAAAGATTTTTACACCACTAGAAGCAAAACAGCAATAATGCAGTGATATGACAAGAATCTGCACAACTAATCATATGCAAAATAGTTGCAAATCAAATTTATGTATTAGATAGCCAAGATTATTGTCTATAAAATGATGGCAGTCTCAAGTTCAAAGCAGTTGTGAAAAGTCAGATATGGAGCTTGAAAGTCAAAAGTTCAAAACATTGTTACCCTTTTGCTCATCAGTGAAAGTGTACACTAGATTAAGCCTGCTTGTCTGTGGAGGTTGGAACCCTAATGTAGATGACATGGACCCACACTAAACAATTAATATCTTGACCCTAGTGAGTCTCAGCACACAGAACCCCACCAAATCTGGAACTGCCACAGTAGCCCTGAATGCTTTTGAAAAGGAATCCCCCGATGAACCCCACCAAGAAATGAAGGAGAAACACGATGGATAATGACCATTAAGAATATCAGAATGAGCTAAGTATTACTATATTATGCAGGAAAATAGAAAAATCTACTGGCTAACACGGTACAAAGATCTTTCCTGTATATTATGCAGGATTATCTATCTGAACTGACTGATTACTTGTTAAAACTTCACCATTAGTCTTCTTTTTGCCACTGTGCATGGATGTGATAATATCTTTGAGCTTTAAAAAAGTGACTGAGACTGACTACAACCTCTATATGTGATTTTTTCAAGTTTTCTATTTGGATTGTTTGGACACTTTTTTGTTGTTGTTGTTGTCACATGCATAAATGTGAATTACTGCCCTACTATCTGTACCATTAAAATACCTTTGGGACTTACTGAATCCTTCTGTAATGCCTTATGCTTCTTTTGTTGACC